>NC_059347.1:4373333-5117500 GCF_019703515.2 Myxocyprinus asiaticus
TGGAATGCAAAATAACATCAAGGCATATTCTGTAATTTACATATTGCGCTATTTTTTATGTTTTATTGTTTTTGTTTTTTTTCTTTCATAGAATGAATCACACTAAATTAACATGTTAATGTCGACAGCCCTAATTTAAACATTTTTTAAAAATCCTTAAGAAGTGCTTCAACAGGTTTGACGCCTGTCAGTCATGTGTATATTGTTCATGTTTTGTATTCATGTCTTTTCATTTCAGATTTAGTTCACTTCCTTGTTCCTGTTTCCTGTCATGTGTCTAGTCATGTGGTTTACTTGTCCTGTCATATGACCCTCATGTTTCATGTGTCCTGTCATGATTGTTCTTTAGTTTATTAGTCTTGCTTTGGTATTGGTTCATGTTTCATTGTCTTGTTAACCTGTTTATTAGTTCTGTCATTTCATTGGTTGTCTTGTTTCTAGTCTTGTTAACCTTGTTAGTACTTGTGTATTTAAGCCCACATATTTGCCTTTGTCAGTTGTCTAGTATTGTTTATGTGTAACTTTGTTCTCTTAGTCTGTTCATTTATTAAATCATTGTCTAGTCAAGTTTTTGGTTTATTTCTTATGTCTGTTTTGGTTTTCTTTGGATTACAATAAATACTGCACTTGCCTGTCCTGCCTGCCTACATCGTTACAATGATGCAACATGCTAAAGTTCAGAATTTGGATACATCTTTTTGAATGAGAAGTAACACATGCAACACATCTTTTCACATTTAGACATTTTCACAAAGGATCAATTTAATAAAATTTTCTAGTGTGATGCAGTAAACCGATAACAGAAAATCTAAAGGCTTACCGCACACAGAGGCATACTGTACAAATACAGTAGGGGTTAAAGCAGGCTATGCTTTTTTTGTCATTACGGCCTCCCACAATCTTTTGGATAATATTACATTGCATATAGCATATGGAATATTTATACGGCATTGTTTTGACTGTCAGCTTCAAGGGGAGTGCAGGAGAAACTTTGTGCCATATAGAACATAAGCAGTGTGGGCTTCTTGGAAGAGAGGAAACTATGCATGAATTTAAGAGCATTCCATCATCGGGATTATTCAACACGGGCCTTTTTGTGGTCATATATGTGGGGTTGCTATTCCATTGTTTTCCATTTAATGAATATCAAGTTTGTAAAATATACAAAACTTATTTAGACGTGGTGGCCCACAAAGTGAAAGCAGTGGGTTTTGGGACCTTGTAAAAAGAGATCTTGGCGTGGGCACTCTTGAGGTGTGGGAATGCATCTGGGAAGCTTCCTTCATATAACACTGCACTTTCTGGGAAAATGGCTAAATCATTCATTCATTCAGTCCCCCTTTTCTAGACCTCCCCTCAGCTGCCCATTCTTTACTGTTCCCTTAGGGCGTGCAACCCAGACACGTTCTGCTGTTTGGATATGTACTTTGGAATGTGTTAAAAACTGATGCGATGTGTATTTGTCTAGCACTAGAGTTACTAAAATTAGAGGCGTCAAAAGTTGTTTTTGCTGCTTGCTTTTTTCTTAGGTCATGCCCGGTAGCATTTGCAGTAAACGCTGGTCTGTTATTATTTTCCCAAAAGCTGACCTGAAAGTTTTCTTATTTGTTTAACTGCTATTAGCAGCATTGTGCCATTGCCACAATGGTCAAAATGTCATACAGTCATTTGTAATGTATATTGGTCTTTTCTGTCAGGTTCTAAAATAACAACATGGTGTTTTGTTTTCCTCGGGGTTATCAGGAATGCTTCTCTCTCTGTTTCAGGAGAGGTTCTGAGTCTCATGGATGATCTTTTCTCAGGCCTGGGCTCCTCATGTGTGGTAGCAGGACGGAGAAGTGGAGAGCATCCTCATACTATGGTCTACTCACTCATTTTCAAGTGCCTGGAGCCTGACA
This sequence comes from Myxocyprinus asiaticus, assembly GCF_019703515.2. NCBI lineage: Eukaryota > Metazoa > Chordata > Actinopteri > Cypriniformes > Catostomidae > Myxocyprinus > Myxocyprinus asiaticus. Next base: position 4,375,232 of record NC_059347.1, read on the forward strand.
GCCTTTATAAGTAAGTGTCACAGCAAGCATGGATGTGTTGCTGATTTGGTTAAAGACGTCCACTAGTTATTAGTTCTTTATTTTAATGGGATCTTCTAAGGCACCAATTAAAGAAATAATTGACCCCAATATTTTTTTTTATCAAGAAAATTCACGTTGGATCATAATTTCTTTTTTTCTAGTAAGACCTTTGATATTAGGGCAAAAATCATATTCTTGATAATAATTTTTGTATTGTTTTCCTGTAAAAATATCTAAAAATCCTTAAAACAAAATCAGTTTGATTGATCTTGTTTTAGAAACAACACTGCATAAGATATTTCAGTTTTTCAGAGAATGTATTTTTAACATGTGTATTTTGTCTTACTGTACTGGCAGAGTTTTTATAGTCAAAACAAGTGAAAAAATCTACCAGTGCTGAAGAAGTAATCCAAAGTATTTAGAATACGTTACTGACCTTGAGTAACCTAACAAAATACGTTTCAAATGACATTTTACAGCATGTATTCTGTAATATGTAGTGGAATACATTTCAAAAATAACCCTCCCAACCCTGCTCACTGTAACCCAGATTTTTTTCTGTTTTTAAAGAAAACATTTTTGTGGTAATCAACATTATGCCACAATGAATGAATGAACGTTACATTTATATAGCGCTTTTCTGACACTACACTCAAAGCGCTTTACACAGTAAACAGGGGACTCTCCTCAACCACCAACAGTGTGCCATAGTGCACCAGTACGCTCACCACACACCAGCTATCGGTGGAGAGGAGAGAGTGGAGTGATAGAGCCAGTTAATGGATGGGGATTATTATGAAGCCATGATTGATAAGGGCCAATGGGGGAATTTGGCCAGGACACCGGGGTTACACTCCTACTCTTTTCGAGAAGTGTCCTAGGATTTTTAATGACCACAGTGTGTCAGGACCTTGGTTTAACGTCTCCTCCAAAGGACAGTGCCTTTTTACAGTATAGTGTCCCCATCACTATACTGGGGCATTAGAGCCTACACAGTCTGCATTTCAGACAAAACAGGGTGAGCACCCCCTGCTGGACTCCTTAATACCTCTTCCAGAAGCAACCTTAGTTTCCCCAGAAAGTCTCCCATCCAGGTACTGACCAGGCTCAACTCTGCTTAGCTTCAGTAGGCAACCAGTCTTGAGCTACAGGGTAATATTGCTGCTGGAAAATGCTCTCTGAGCTTAACTTGTATTGAACCCAGAATATTCCTTTAACTCACTGTGATGTCATTTCAAACCTGTATGCTGTTATATTTTCTATGGAAGAAATGTTGAAAAGTGTTTTTTTGTTTGTTTGTGTTTTTTTTTTTTTTTTTTTGCAGCTTTTTTTCCATACTTAATGGATCATGGTGACTACAGTTCTCAAGCTCCCAAAAAAAAAAAAACATAAATATCATTAAAGTTGCCCGCATGATGCACTATATTCCAAGTCTTCTGAAGCCATACAATAGCTTTGTGTGAACAGACCAACATTTAGGTCTCCGCAGAAGCAGAGTAAGGTTTGCATCAGGTTTAGCCACGACAAACACAAGAACTTACGATGTTTGGTTTCAAAGATGCTAAACCTGGCACGGCTCACTTACGTGCCATTTTTAATCTAAATGCAAACCCGATTGAGATTTGAGAGGTGAGGTTGTAGAAGATTTTCAGCAAATAACAACTTACATTTTAGCCTGTTTCTTACACAACTCCACCCTATGGCTTTATGTGACTTGGAAGACAGAACATCTCTCATATGGACTACTTTAATGATACTTTCATAGTGCTTTTTTGTCCTTTTTGAAGCTTGACAGATGTGGTTTCCATGAACTGTTGTTGGATGGAAAAGAGCTGTGTGTAAATATTCTTCAATATTTCTTGAAAATTGTGGAAGAATAAAAATTTTGGGGGGTAAACTATTTCTTTAATGTTCTATTTTGGTCTGCCTTAGAAAACTTTAACTAAAAGTGTTTTGTCTGAAATATGTGTGCGGGCTTGATTTGATCCCTTCCTTGGTCTTGCAGAGCTTATGAAATCATTTAGAACCATTTTGAAAATGGGTCAAAATGACCTGCAAAACCATCATAATGTGGATGCTGGTCTTATTTTGTTTAAGATGGTTTACTGTAGCTGGTCTAACACTTCAGCTATGAAGACAGGAAGACAAGAAAAACAAACACAGTTGTGTCAAAGTCTCTTCATTTTAACTGTGTGCAAGTGTGACTTGACAAATATATTTGCTCTGCTGGAGTGGAATTGCTCTGCCACATCCTGTTTTTGGTGTTCATTCAAGGCAGATATTTGATTTGTTTGGAATAAGGCTCTTTTTTTTTTCTTTCTCCCTGTTTCACGGAGCAGTTCCGCAGCTGACTCTAATTAACATCACTGTATTGTGGGCTCAGCGGCACAGAGTTTCGCAATGAAGAATAACATGGTCACACTGAATTAGTCTGATCAGACAGTCTTCCTCATCTGTTTCTGGAATCATTTCAGTAAGATGACGATGCCCAACATAAATTGAGGATGCACACCACAAGAATGAAAGGATATTTCTCAGATTATACCATTCAAAGTGGAAATTGTAATTGTTGTTAACCATTACAATTTATGAATCTTTTTTTATTTTTTTTTATTTGTTTTTATTATTATTTTTTTTATGTAGGGTTTAACTATGAGTAATTTTAACATTTATACAGTTTTCACTTTAGCATGTGTTATGGACTTCGCTAAGCCCCGCCTTAAAAACGTTAAAGACGATTACTACTTTGATAACTATTGCTGTCCACCTTATTATGAGACAAGGTTTTGCTTATATTTTATTTATTTTTTTATTTATGTAAGTTTATGAAAGTCATGTGTGTATGGGCTATTTTATCAAAATGGACATGGATTAAAATGTGTCAGTCCTCATTCCCAAAAAACATCACCAATTACATCTACATTTGCATCAAGTTTAAATAATGTTAAAAATGTAACATTCATTCTAATGATGGGAAGACCGAGTCTTTTCCACGAACCGGTTCTTTCGGACGGTTCGTTTCAATGAACTGGTTTAAAAAAACGATTCACCAGTTTATTTACGTCATCACGTAATTACGTCACTATATATAACGTAGTATATAATTAGGGTGTTTATTGTCATCAGTGTTTCATTTATTGATCTTACAATACATCCTACATTAAGTTTTGCACCTAAACCACCCAACACTGACACTGATATACAAACGTGGATGTTCTACACATGTTTAAAGCATAAAAAGTGATTAAACTAGTCTTAATCAACTCAACCTTTTTTACAGAAACCATGATCCAGCTCATCACAACTTCAGATATAATCTGCATGCACAATACTCTATAGTAAAATTTGTTTACATCTCTCGACTGAAACGTTTCGCTCCCCTCAATCAAGTCCTCGGTTCACGCATGCTCATCAGCAGCTCACTGATCAGCAGTTCTCAGTATTATGTCCAAAAGTCGCGATTCTCAGTTCTGTGTACTGGTGACTCACAAACTTCTGTGATCGACTCAGTGTACTGTTGACTCAAGAGCTGCTGTCCTTGGATCAGTGTACTGTTGACTCAAGAGCTGTAGATTGGATCATCTTCATGCATTGATAAAACAGTAATACAATCAAGTTATAAACATATTTCCAGTATGTTTTATTTGTTACACTCTCTGTTGTTCAGCAAAATACACCTAAAACAGACATTTCACCCCTTAATCACATGCTTGCTCCATGTCAGCAGCTCATCAGTTCTCAGTATGTCAGACACCTCAGAAAGAGGCGATTCTCAGTTCAATGTACTGTTGACTCGAGAGCTGTTGCAACCTGAGCATTCTGTCCGATTTGTGAACTAGTTGGAGCAGTTAATTGCAAAGAAGAGTTGGCAAAAGCAGTTAACCAGTTCTAGGATCATATTACTCCCGGTTATCGGCTTATTTCGATTCGGAGTGTCAGGCACATCCGAGAGACAGGTTAAGATAGAGTAACTTGTGGATCAGTGTTGTCTAGAGATGCAAACTGTTTCAAACGATTCAGTCCGATTTGGTGAACTTGTTCAACTCGTTCACTAAAAAGAACCGGTTCAAAAGAACGATTCGTTCACGTACTGGACATCACTAGTTCATACATTCATGTATTTATTCAGGTCAGAGTAGAAGTCATACAAACTAAGGAGTTCTCAGAACCATATTGAGTATGTTTTAGTATGCATGTTAGGAACAGATCTGTACACTTTTTGGTTGAATGTGACTTCGAAATTTTGATATCATCATACAGATTTATGTAATTTTATCATACAGGGTGGAGTGTTTCAAACCAAACCAACTAGAACCACAAATCATCACAGAATTCATCAAATTCTAATACTGCTCACCAAAATGTCGATTCCTGTAGGATGATGTCATTAAAAAATTGGCTTAAGGGATATAACAAAAGAATACCAGGATTGAAAGTGATATGGAGGACGTAGAACAAACCTATAAATTCATTACCAATTAAAACATAATTCCCAAGAGCATGTTTTGTTTGAAATATTTCAGTTACAGAAAGGAAGACAATGATGAAGCACCTGGAATATTCTGCAATAAATTGCCAGTTTTTCATGTTTGAAGTCAAGGGCGATTTATACTTCTGCATCGAGTCGTGGCCTGACGCATCTCTCCAAAACTGGAACGTGTCTACACAGATCATCTTTGCTTGGTCTACTTTGTAAACAGTGACTGTCCCCCAGGATGATTAAAAAGATATCTGAAGTAGTGTCACATTTTCTCCAAGATTATTTAAAAACCAACACATCATCATTTATTTGGGCTCATTTTAATCAGGAGCATCTTCTACTCTATTCTACATCTTATATTTCTCTTTAATTTACAAGTGAAAATGCAACAAATAGCTACATGTGTTTACAACTTGCAAATCTACGATTTTAAAGCCTTGACTCGATATACAGTACTGTATATTTGGCATTTTAGTGAAGCAATATTTTTGACCGTGTGTTTGACAGTATGATGTATAGGAAATAGTCTTATTTAGTATAAGTTATGAAAACAGAAAACTACGAATTTGTTAGCAAATTAAAAAGCACTTGTTAAGAGTTGGTCATATTGCACATATGCATTGTAAAGTCCAGCTTTTAAGCTATAAAACGGCATGCATTGTGTGTTGTTCTAGTAGTTAACTATTAGTAATTAATCAATTTGATGATAATCTTTTTTTTTTTTCCAACGCGGAGCATCAAAGTATGCCAAAATATTTATTTCTCATTGTTTAAGCGACTCAGTATCAATGATACAGTATATGCCTGATTTTCTCTCTTATATATGTTGCATGGCTGGCAACATGTATAATAAATAATATGTAACTAAATATCAAATCTTCACATAATTGAACTTGTATTGCTACAATAATTTAATAAATACTTTAAAATCTACAAATTACTTGCTTTTGTTCATTTATGAAATATAATGAAATAATATATTTATTTCAGAAATTAAGCTATTTGTTCTCAATTCACTAGTATTTTGGCTGTGTACTCACAGATCAATGCCGAAACACCAGTGCAGAACTATAAATGCACAACAGAGAGGCTACGCTGTAGATTCAACACAGAAGTATTAATCGCCCTTAGTGCATAGCACCAGAGGACATGGTAAAATAACAACATATGCTCAAACCAAAGTACTGAAAATATTAAAAAAATTTCCCTATGTTTAAGTAATTGTGATGTTGTGATAAAAGAAAATGCAAAATTTTCATATTAGTGATTTGCATCTTTAAATGTTTTTGATTTTTATCTAATTTAGAAATATGTTGGGGACATGAACATGTACTGCAGAGTAGAAACAACTCTACAGCAGCTGTAATCTTTGATCTAATGCGAGTAAACAAAACAGCACAAATGTGGTATATTCTACTTGGATGCTGTGGAAGGACAATCCTTCCAACACCGATCTAATGGTCTTGAGACCTCTGGGCAGTAAAATTGATGTGGTTTGGATTGGGTGGTTGAAGTTTGCTAAGTGTGGTATTACCCATTGTTATTTCTGTATGTTGTGTTTTTAGTGCTCTTTTTGGAGACGACCCAGACAGGTAATAAAATGGGTGCTTAAAGAACCTTGTTGGTAGCACAGGCCTCTTGTGACAAGACATTAGAACATGGTTTCATTGTGAACATGATGAACCTCATCAGTGTCAAGTTGAATTGTGCCACTTCCAGACAGAGGGGGAAAAAAGGATTAAGGAACATTGTGTACATTTGAGTTCTTTCCTAAATTTTGTGTGATTTTTTTCTGTTTCATTGCCACCTTGGTTCCTCATCAGTCTTTCCCAGGCTTTTCTTCAAGTTTAAGGAATAGCTCACCCAAAAATGAAAGTTTTGATATTGCTTATTAACCCTCAATTTGTTCAGACTACATATTATTTTCTTTCTTCTGGTAAACACAAAACAAGGTGTAAGACAGAATGTCTGAGCTGCTCATTTCCATACAATGAAAGTGTACTGGCTGATTAAAATAGTCTATAAAATATTTAATCGCATAATTTTTCATAGTTAAATGTGAATAATCGCCAGGGGCCAATCTAGATTATTATTATGATTTTTTAAATTTTTTTATGGGGAGGCATGAGGACTATAAGGGGTGGCAACACCAAAGCAAGTGCCCATGCATTGTTCTTATAGATTAAAATACCAAGCTTCATTGCAACAAGTTCTAGGTTATTAATTGAAGTCACTATAAAATTACAAATGTCCATGAATTTGCAATACAGTTGCATTTACCAACTGTATTGTACCTTTTTAAACAGTTGCCTTCTGGCCGACGCTTCAGAGCTCTGAGCACCTGAACCGTCAGGAACAGGAACAGTTTTTTTCCCTCAGGCTATCCATCTCATCAACAGTTAAATTGCCTCATTGAGCAATAACTGTGTGCAATACACAGTTTAGTCTTTTTTTATATTTATCCAACACATCCAACCTCTTCTGCCATTTCATTCCTCTGAAAAAAAAAAAAAAAAAAAAAAAACATTTGCACTGTACATAACAGATTTGTATTTACACTGTACATAACAGATAACAGATTTGTATTAGATTGCACTACGTATGTGTATGTGTGTATGTATGTGTGTGTCTGTGTGTGTATGTACGTATGTGTATAACTATTTTGTATTTTTTATTATTATCTATGTCTTGCTGCTGTTTATGTATTGTTTTTGTATTGTTGTACACTGGAAGCTCCTGTCACCAAGACAAATTCCTTGTATGTGTAAGCATACTTGGCAATAAAGCTGATTCTGATTCTGATTTCCACAGAGGAACCACACAGTAGCAATTTTGCTACTGATTTGTACAGTATATACACAGTATATATAGTATATATACAGTATATACGAATACAGTATATATATATATATATATATATATATATATATATACAGTTGTGCTCAAATGTTTGCATACCTTGGCAAAAATTGTGACATTTTGGCATTGATTTTGAAAATATGACTGATCATGCAAAAAACTGTCTTTTATTAAAGGATAGTGATCATGTGAAACCATTTATTATCGCATAGTTGTTTGGCTCCTTTTTAAATCATAATGTTACAGAAATCACCCAAATGGCCTTGATCAAAAGTTTACATACCCTTGAATGTTTGGCCTTGTTACAGACACACAAGGTGACACACACAGGTTTAAATGGCAAGTAAAAGTTAATTTCCCACACCTGTGGCTTTTTAAATTGCAGTTAGTGTCTGTGTATAAATAGTCAATGAGTTTGTTAGCTCTCACGTGGATGCACTGAGCAGGCTAGATACTGAGCCATGGGTAGCAGAAAAGAACTGTCAAAAGACCTGCTTAACAAGGTAATGGAACTTTTTAAAGATGGAAAAGGATATAAAAAGATATACAAAGCCTTGAAAATGCCAGTCAGTACTCTTCAATCACTTATTAAGAAGTGGAAAATTCAGGGTTCCCTATCTGTCACTCATTCGACGTTGTGTCGATGTAGTGACACTAGGGGTCACTCTTGGGAGCCCGAGACACCTCTGGTCTTTGATAAAAGGCCAATGTAAATTGGCGAGTGGTATTTGCATGCCACTCCCCCGGACATATGGGTTTAAAAGGAGCTGGTATGCAACCACTCATTCAGATTTTCTCTTCATGCTCACTGAGCTGAATTCCCACGACTGTTCATTCACCCCTGCTGGATCTGACGGCAGTGCAATGCAGAGAATGCCCCTGGGCGCTTCGGAAGAAATAAGAGTATATTTCTCTAAAAGAGTATATTTCTCTAAAATAGCGGCACACACGGAACGTCTTTTTAAAGACGTGTCTTTTTAAAGATGCTTTTCCAATTGTGTGTTATTCCTGGTTGCGCTCGTTATCTCTCGCCTTCTGATGGTCACGATCACTGTCTTTCGTGTCTGGGCACTGCTCATGTGGAGACAGTGTTCATGGATGGTCATGTTCTCACTGCGAAGACATGTCCATGGCAACGATGCGGTCGCGGTTCGCCTTCGTAAGAAAGCAAGCCACCCCAGAGGCTCCCCGCCTTGGTCATTTTACCCATGGTATGAGGCCAGCGTGGCTAGCACTAGGGGCGATTTGGGGACCCCAATGGGACCGCCTCCACCGGGTATCCCCCTGCAGACCTCCCATTCCCCAGCATGTTCGTCTGCCCCGATCGGGCTTCCGGATGAGTCCGCCGGCTCATCTCATGGCGAGTTCGACCTCTTATTCGGAGCCCGCGAAAGTGATGAGCTCTCGAGTGCAGCATCGCAGAGAGCGGGCTCATCCAGTCGGACGCAGAAGCCTCGCTTCGGGGATGATTGCCCAGTCACAGGCTGACACGGAGATGACGACATGCTTTCCCGGGCAGCTGTGAGCGTCGGCTAGAGTGGAACCCTCTGCTCTTCGCTGAACCCTCGCGGCTCGATGATTGGTTCCTGGGCTCGTGGCGCCGCTCAAAGCCACGCCACGCCCCCGTTCCTTTCTTCCCGGAAGTGCATGAAGAGCTGACAAGGTCATGGGAGGCATTTTTTACTGCCCAGTCCTGATCTTTTCAGCTTCCCCGCCCTCACTACCCTCGATAGTGGGGTGGCCAAGGGCTATTCGGCAATCCCCCAGTGGATAAAGGCACTCATGGTGCATCTATGCCCGCAGAGTGCTGCCACCTGGCGCGGGTGCCCAAAGCCCCTGTCCAAGGCCTGTAGGTTTACGTCGTCTCTCCTGCAAGTCTGCCAAGGTGCTAAAGGAACTGCACGAGGGTAGTTCCGCCCTGGGATTGATGCAGGAACTATGCTCGGTGACCGACCTCACTCTCCAAACGACGGAGGTCACGGTGTGGTCTCTCGGGCGGACGATGTCCACATTAGTGGTCCAGGAGCGCCACCTTTGGCTCAACCTGGTCGAGATGGGTGAGGCCGACAGGACATGATTCCTTGCTGCCCCCATCTCCCAGGCTGGCCTATTTGGCGACACCGTCAAGGACTTTGCCCAGCAGTTCTGGACGGTGGAGCAGTAGACGGAGGCTAGCCGGCATATCCTGCCCCGGCGTGGCTCAAGATCCCGCACCCCGTCTACTCGTCGCCAAGGGCATCCCCCGTCAGTGACTGCACCAGCTCCGCCGCAGCCCGCCCCTTCGGCCCGACCCCGGCGTGGAGCCGACCGCAGGAAGCAGACGCTACCCGTCTCGCGGCCACCCAGAACCCGTGAAAGGCTTCAAAGCGCCCTTGAAATGGGCGACCCAGGGACGATGAAACCCACTGCTCTGGAGCTGGTAAGCAGACCTTTCCGTCTTTTTGCTACCTTTTGTATTTAATTGCGCTGCATGCCCAAGTGGCTGCAGTACTCAAGAGTTCAGCAAGAGCGGTTTCCTTGTTCCCTGGGCCACGTATCCGGTGTGCACGGCTGTCATCACGACCACCGTCCACCACTCTATTTGGCAGGTTTGGCGCTCCAGCGGCGGTCTCCCGCCCCTGAGCGCCCAGCTGTGGCACAAATCCACCCCCGATGTGACAGGCTCCACGGGTCACAAGGACAGGCCTCTTCCTCCCCCATCCCAGGCTGTTCCGGGGTGGTCACAAGGAGCCAGGTAAGTGCTTCGATGTCCTTAGACTTAGCACGGCCACGACATGGTGTGGCACCTCGAGCTCCGCCCCACCGTGAGGCCCCACAAGTAGAGTGAGCCTACTTGCACAGACCCTGTGCAAGGTCAGGGAGAACGAGGAACAGTTGTCCTGGTAGCACCCTACTGGCCCGCCCAGACATGGTTCTCGGACCTCACGCTCCTCGCGACAGCTGCCCCCCCCGACGAATTCCCCTGAGGAAGGAACTTCCTTCTTAGGGACTGGGCACCATCTGGCACCCGTGACCAGACCTCTGGAATCTCCATGTCTGGCCCCTGGATGGGACCCGGAAGTAGACACAATCACTCAGGCTAGGGCCCCCATCTATGAGGTGCCTGTATGCCTTTAAGTGGTGTCTGTTCGCTAAGTGGTGTTCTTTCCAACGGGAAGACCCCCAGAGATGCACAGTCGGATCAGTGCTTTCCTTCCTGCAGGAGAGGTTGGAAGGGAGACTGTCCCCTTCCACCTTAAAGGTGTACATTGCTGCCATAGCAGCACACCACGATGCAGTCGACGGTAAGTCCTTAGGGAAGTATGACCTGATCATCAGGTTCCTAAGAGGCGCCAGGTGGCTGAATCCCCCAGACCGCTCCTCGTTCCCTCATCGGACCTCTCTGTAGTTCTTCAGGGTCTACAGAGAGCCCTCTTTGAGCCTTTGCAGTCAGCCGAGCTTAAGGCACTCTCCTTGAAGACTGCCCCCCTGACTGCACTCACTTCCATCAAGAGGGTAGGAGACCTGCAAGCGTTCTCTGTGAGCGAAAAGTACCAGGAGTTCGGTCCGGGCTACTCTCACGTGATCCTGAGACCCCGACCGGGCTATGTGCCCAAGGTTCCCACGACCCCTTTTAGGGACCAGGTGGTGAACCTGCAAGCACTGCCCCAGGAGGAGGCAGACCCAACCCTGTCATTGCTGTGTCCGGTGCGCGCTTAACGCATCTATTGGGATCACACGCAGAGCTTTAGGATCTCTGAGCAGCTCTTTTTCTGCTCCGGTGCACAGCGGAAAGGAAGCGCTGTCTCCAAGCAGAGGATTGCCCACTGGCTCATTGATGCCATAACTATGGCATATCATGCCCAGGACATGCCGCTCCCAGTAGGGCTATGAGCCCATTCTACCAGGGGTGTAGCAGCCTCCTGGGACCTGGCCAGGGGTGCCTCTCCAACAGACATTTGCAGAGTAGCAGGCTGGGTAACACCCAACAACTTTGCAAGGTTCTACAACCTCCAGGTGAAACCGGTTTTGTCCCAGGTAGTGGCACGCAATACAAGCGGATAAGCCCGGGATAGCCAGCCGGGTGTATCGCTTGCACATAGCGCCTTCCACCTCCTTTTAAGCTGAAGACGTGCACCATTAATTCCCAGTAGTGTTCACAAACTTTGTTCCCTGGTTGACTTCCTCCGAGCCCTGTGGCAATCGAGTTTTTGGAGAGACTCGCTGCCGGCCCAGTACACGTGCTAACTAAGAGTCCTGTTCTGGGGTAGGTGCTCTGCATGTGGTGGTTTCCTGTAAGGTAACCCCATGCGATGTATATCTTCCGCTAATTCGTTTCCCTGTTGGCAAACTGCATCTTCCTTGGGCAGATCCCCCTCTGCCAAAGTCTCCATGTTTGTAGTAACTCCTCCCCCGTTGGGTAGGATCTACCATGAGACTTCTCCACATGGTCGGCAAGACCAGTTAAATATCCCCCCCTCTCTTTGGGCAAGGTGTGGTCTCCGCGGTGTCCTCCCCTTGGAAGGGACACCCCCCAACAAAACCTGGCGGCCCAGTCGGATAATCCCCCTTGTTTTTTAGGGAGTGGAAAAAAAAGAAGGGGAAAAGAGGCCACGACCAGGTTAGCCTGTCTCAATCTTTTGGGTAGTCGACTTGTCCCAAAAGAGCCGTTCGACATTCATAACTATGTTGGGGGAGGTTACATGTCGGCCCGGTGTGCTGGCTACGAGGCACACAGTTGTCTGCCCGTCACACACCGCCAGTTCACATAACACAGTTCAGCCAGTTGTGGCGTTTTGTATAGGGACCCCTAGTGTCACTACATCGACACAATGTTGAGTGAGTGACAGATATGGAATGTCCAGGTTACTTGCGTAACTTCCATTTCCTGATGGAGGGAATGAGACGTTGTGTCCCTCCTGCCACAATGCTGAACTACCAGCTGAAATGGCCGGACCTTGTCTCGGCTCCTCAGCATAAAACCTGAATGAGTGGTTGCATACCAGCTCCTTTTATACCTGTATGTCTGGGGGAGTGGCATGCAAATACCACTCGCCAATTTTCATTGGCCTTTTATCAAAGACCAGAGGTGTCTCGGGCTCCCAAGAGTGTCCCCTAGTGTCACTACATCGACACAATTTCTCGTTCCCTCCATCAGGGAATGGAGGTTACGCAAGAAACCAGGACGTTTCACTGCATTTTCCTGGTGAATTTCAGAAATTGTGGTTTTCATGTTTCATTTGCTTTTAGTACACTATTGATTAGGTTTAGGTGTTGGTTAAGGGTAAGGATGTCTTTTTTTTCCACCTCTCATTTGCTTTTAGGACACTATTGGTTAGGATTAGTTCAAAGTTTTTGGTTAGGCAGGTGTGCTTACTCATTAAAACCTCCATCTAATATTCACCTTAAAACCTTGTATGATTATGACAAATTAAGCATACTGTGAGTTCCTCAGACTTGGACATACAGTATACAACAACATGACATCTGAAGAGAAGAATAAAGATAAGAAACAATTATTCTGATGAGAAAAGAAAACAAGGGAAAGAAACACGGCAGTCTGATCTCATGAACATGTGAACACGTAATGGTGAAACATTTTTACAGAATGAAATAACATCCTTCTGTACACTTTTCACTGCAGTTTCCCAATAAAATGTCCAGAGAGGGGTGCCAAAAGCGAGTAAAATGGTGTCTTAATCAGACGAGGTGTCTATTAAGGTTAATATAAGATGATTGTTTTAATTAGTAAATGTACAGTACATCCCTTCTTTGCCAACACCTTAAACAACCCCGAACAGCATTTAGTTGCTGTCTGACATACTAAACCAAACTACAACTTGTCTGATAAAAAACACTGCGCTGGGTGACTTTACAACCACATAATTTAAACAATGCGATCGTTTGGGAATAGGGCCAGTGTTGCTGGGATGGGGTTGGCAGTGGATGGTGACTGAACTGGATTTTGGTGAGGTTCAGGAAATGAATGCCACACTACTTTCATAAAATAACAAGATCAGGCAAACTATGTGAACCATGTATAAACAGACTGTATTACAAACAAAACAATCAGCTGGTGGTTATTGAAATATGGATTTCAAAACAAAGGAAGAGTCAAAGTGTTGAAACATTGACGTGTAAAGAAGCGTCTCCCTGGAACATGGGAAAAGAATTTCTGGCATTCTCCAATTCTCTTATGTATAGTCCATTTCATCTGAGTCATCAGAAAGACGGCTTTACCAATGGCAGCAATTCTTGTTATACAACAAAGCTGGAATGCGAAAATGACTGTTGGGCTGGCAGCTTGGGGTTGGATTCATTTGATTTTGGTTTACATTATGAATGCACAACAGCATTTCTGGTTATGACAGAATTGTAATAAATAGAAAATGCTTTTTGATTCAATCTGATGCTAGCATACTCCAGCATTGTTCTGAGGGGCTGAGAATATAAACACCAGAATTCTTGTGGTTAGGCTTAGTGTTTGCAAATCAAGTTAATGCACGAGGGCCACGCTGCTTGTAGTCATATTGACTCAATATATGACTTGACGTACTTGGTGTACTTTACAGAGGTACCAAGAAAGCGTGTTTAGAAGTATACAACCAGTTTATCTGGAGTAGAACTATAATGAGCTTATAAACCATATTTAAAATACCATTTTGTGAATATTCACTGCAAAAGAAACAGCTGGAAAGGATGTACAATACCAGAAAATATGGATGAATTTACTTTAACACTTAAAATTGTTAAGTTTTGGTCCTGGATGCTCAATGCAGAATTCCAGCCTACTAAAATAAACATAAAGATATATTAAAAGCTATGATTCAGAACACCTGTTCACCAGCTACTGTGTATATCACTGCACAGAATGGCTGATACAAAGAGTACAACTTTGATTCCTATAGAGACCAAACCAACCAAAAACATTGTTTTGAATCGATACAACACAGGAATCAAGTCTTGACTAGCCTCTTGTTGAACACTTTATTTTAAGAAGGAAACGTCTGTGAACAAATGTGGGTATTCATTCCATGTTTATGCAATACAAACGACTGACGTAAGTCAATAAATTGTAATACGCTTCCCTCATCTCATTCCAAACCCCAATGTTTCTCTTTCTTCTGTGGTACACAGAAGTTATATTTTCCTATTAAAATCATGGTGAAGTTTAGGGTTTTGGGAAGGGGTTACATCTTAGGTTTAGATTCAGTTTAGGGGTTAAACTTAGAAAAAGTCGTAGCATCATTTGTTGGTTTGTTTATTTATTTTTATTATATATATATATATATATATATATATATATATATATATATATATATATATATATATATACATATACACACACACACACACACACACACACACACACACTGGCGGCCAAAAGTTTGGAATAATGTACAGCTTTTGCTGTTTCGGAAGGAAATTGGCACTTTAATTCACCAAAGTGGCATTCAACTGATCACAAAGTATAGTCAGGACATTACTGATGTAAAAAACAGCACCATCACTATTTGAAAAAAGTAATTTTTTATCAAATCTAGACAGGCCCCATTTCCAGCAGCCATCATTCCAACACCTTATCCTTGAGTAATCATGCTAAATTGCTAATTAGGTACTAGAAAATCACTTGCCATTATATCAAACACTGCTGAAAGCTATTTGGTTCTTTAAATGATTGTTTTTTGGGAGTGTTTTTTTTAGAGTTGCCACAGTATACAATAGACTAGCATGTCTTAAGGTCAATATTAGGTCAAAAATGGCAAAAAAGAAATAGCTTTCTCTAGAAACTCATCAGTCAATCAGTGTTTTGAGGAATGAAGGCTATAAAATGCCAAAAAAAAAAAAAAAACCTGAAGATTTCATACAAAGGTGTACACTACAGTCTCAAAGACAAAGGACAACTGGCTCTAACAAGGGCAGAAAGAGATTTGGAAGGCCAGATGTACAACTAAACAAGATGATAAGTACATCAAAGTCTCTAGTTTGAGAAATAGATGCCTCACATGTCTTGAATTCCACTCAACACCAGTTTCATGTACAACAGTAAAGAGAAGACTCTGGGATGCAGGCCTTATGGGAAGAACTGCAAAGAAAAAGCCACTTTTGAAACAGAAAAACAAAAAGAAAAGGTTAGAGTGGGCAAAGAAATGCAGACATTGGACAACAGATAATTGGAAAAGAGTGTTATGGATCTTAACCCCATTGAGCTTTTGTGGGATCAGCTAGACTGTAAGTTGTAAGTGCTACAGGAAGCGCGGGGTGAAATGTCACCAGAGTATCTGGATGCCTGAATCTGGACAGCTAGAATGCCAAGAATCTGCAAAGCTGTCATTGCTGCAGGTGAAGGATTTTTTGATGAGAAATCTTTGAATTAGTTTAAGTATACAAATTGTAATAGTAATTTTTCATGTTATTAATGTCCTTTTGGCCGCCAGTGTGTGTGTGTGTGTGTGTGTGTGTGTGTGTTTGTACGAGCCAACTTGTATGATTTGTTACGATTTCAATATCTCTTACTATCATTACAATTTCTCATGAACGGCTAGATGAGCATAAATCAACCAAGACAATCAAACAATCAGTAAACAACCTTAGGCAGTTTTGTTTTGTTTTTGTTTTGTTTTCAGCATTGTGAGGAACTCGAGGCAATGTGAATATAGTCTATTACAGTAAAATATAGAGAATACAGACAATCTTCTTGACAAATATAACATAGCATTATGTGTCTTTTTGCTTATTTAACCTTTTTTTTTTTTTTCAATAGGTTTGATACAGTAATATGGAATAATAATAACTTATAAGTCATAATAATGATAGTTGATTGTCAGTTAGACATCAGCTTGTCAGGAGCTGATGACCGAGCATCATTTCACACCAGCTGACGGAGGCCATCTCATCCCCACGAGATTAGCAGCAGGCCAGGGCTGTTTAGTGTATGTTTGTGTTGGGTGGTCTGAGAAACCCTTAGCAGCAGCACTAATGTGTTTTATATTTGCCAAACGGAACTCCGTCATTAGAGGAAGTGGGAGTACCATTTAAGCTGCTATTATACTTAATGCTTGTTGTTTTTTTGCTCATTATGCGCACGCAATTTCCAAATGTAACAGAATCTCCTGGAATCTCTCCACAGCTGACTGCATGATGTGAGTTGTAGCATACAACTGTGGCTCATAAACAAGAACTGCAAACACTCTCTTTGTAGGGACACCTTTTGGTTTTAATGATCATGTCATGAGATTTACGTGTGCAAAGTTTATATTTCCTAAGTCATGTTGTGTTGTTCATGTCTGTTTTTTATTTCTGTTTCAATAAGTATCCAGTATAGACCATTTCAAGGACTGTTCCTTGGTGATGTCAAGTGACGTCACTGTTCCGTGAACATTTCTTGCATGTCAAAACAGAGAGCATTTAGCAGAGACGGGCCACTTCTATTAAAATTATTGGAAGAAATTGGAACGTCCAACGGCAGCCAGTGGTCAACAAAAAAATACAGGCTCATTACCGCTGCCTTTAAACACCAAGCAGCTACCTGCTGGTGTCTTCACAGGTCTAGGAACGGAGTGGTGAGGGTCCAGTGCAAGTTATATGCGTCACCGGATCCCACCCCAGGCGTGATTTAGATGCGACTCTGGGGATTGGAACACGTGTTGCAGCCGTACCGCTCGAGTGAAGCCTGCGCCACACGTGCCTCGGACCAATAAAATTCTACTACATATTTGAAATATGTTCTTTTATCGTAAACTTGACCAACCGTTTTGGAGATTTCGGTCTTTCCCCATTCAAGTAGATAGGAGCTACACTGTCATGATGCCTGCTTACAAAGAAAAATAGCTGCCCAAACTGCCCAAAAGTGTTCCAAAAATGGCCGCCAAGTGGACTGACTTACCTTCAAAAACAGACTTTGTTGAAAGGGTCCGGAAATACAATTGGACCGTTCTAATTAATTTGTTTTTGTTTACATTCTTGAAATGGTCTATAGATACAATGTTACTGTGGCCACAGAGAAACTTTTCCTTATCAAGTCAAGTTAAATGTATTAGTATTGCTTCTTTTCACAACAGGCGTTGTTTCAAAGCAGCTATACAGGAAATTATGCTATAACAGTAAATGAATGAATATAATGCCAATATTAGTTATTTATGTTTAGAAATATTAGTGGTTAAAATTAGTAAACTAAGTAAGTGTTGTGGGTCAGTGGTTAAACAAAATAATTTTGTATGAACTATAAGTTTTAGTGTTAAAGTCTTTGAAGTCATTCCGTATTAACTGAGAAAATACACGTAGATGCATTGTCCTTTGATTTTGACCAATGAAGGATTTTGTTAGTGGTTAGATTCATTTTCTATGTAGTTTATTTTTTAAGAGAGTGTTGTCCCTCCTTTGACCAAGTTGATATAGGTATCATTCAGTGAGGAGCATCACAGTCAGACTGGAAGCTTATGGCAGGTAATTTTGGCAAACTCCATGCTTCAGACAGTGGCTCATGAAGAATCCCATGTCTTTGAGTTTGCATCAATTCATCCTCTGTCTGTCTTAGTAGACTTAAGTGAAGTCTGGCTGGCACATGCTGAAGTTGGTCATCATCACTCAGCGACACAGTTAGATTTGGACATCAGGCAGGACCGGAGATGGATCTGGCAGGCTCTGGATTATATCCAGAGGTTTAGATAGGGAAAGAAATGGAATAAAATTAGCGTAGATGCCATTCACTTTAAAGCAGGGTTAAAGAATAAGAGAAGTGTTTTTGGTTCCGGCAGACCTAATTAAAGCAGCAAAACTTTGAATTGAGGGATTAATTAGGTGGATGCCTGGCTGAATAGATAAGTCTTTAGTCTAGACTTAAACTGAGTGAGTGTGTCTGAGTTCCAAACACTGCTAGGAAGACTATTCCATAGTTTAAGAGCCAAATATGAAAATTATCTCCCTCCTTTTGTGGATTTTGATATTCTCATTATTGTTAACAGGCCGGAGTTTTGCGATAGTGAATTATATGTCCTCTCTAATGCCCTCTCCACACCCTTTCTTCAAGGTTCACTCTATATGCTGTGGATAGCCGTGGTAGCCGGTCAGATGCGAGCTTTGTGACCGTCCGCACATCCTGTCCGATGGTGGAAGACAGCAAAGCAGAAGGTACAGCTCTGATCTCCTTCACTCCATTCAAATGTGTGAATGAAAAGAATGAGCTGTGCTCCAGTGAATTGTCACCATCACACCCAACTGAGGTGACAGCTCTTCATTTCCCGTCTGTTTATGACTACGTCATCCATAGTGACTAGTACATTTTACTTGAGAAGAACAAAATTCACAGGTCTGGCAGCAGTATGAATCATAGGAATGTAGAGCACTCAAAATCTATATCAAAGTTAAATAAGATTGCATAAAGTTTACTCAAAGAAAATGTTTATGGATAATACTTAGTACAGTGATAATACTTGTAGGGCTTTACTGGTTGTTTAGATCAGTGTTACTATCAGAAATAATTAATAATTATTTCTGTAGTTATTAATTAATATTTAAATTAATTAATTGGATCTAACTCATTAAAACCTCATATGGGGCTCCAGTAAATGTAGTGTGCTACGTTTAGGAGCGGGTTTGGTTATTAGCAATAATTAATAATTATCAAAGATAGTTATTAATTATTAAAATCAATAGAACATTGATGAGAATCAATGTTAGCTTTTTTAAATCCTTTAAATCAACAGTTATCAAAGATAATCATTAATTGTTAACATCGATGAAACATTAATTAAAATTAATACTAGCTTATAGATCATTCAAATTCAATCATCAAAGATAATTATCAATTATCAAAAATCAATAGAATATTAATAAGGATTAACATTGACGGGGCACCACCCTGAAATCAGGGACTAATAACCAAATAGTAAAACAGTCTCAATATTAGATTGTTTTCTTAGGAAAATCGACATCCGAAGAATATCGATTTTCCGGAAAAAACAATGAATGAAGGTTTGAATCCGAGCACTGACATCCCGTCAGCATGACACAGGCGTATGCAAAACAAACCAAAACACTTCTCTTTGTAATATAAACAAAGTTTATTTATGCAGTAATATCAATTAATAATTAATACAATGCAGTCAATAAACTTCCGACATACAACTACAAACTAAACAGTGATATGGTTAGATATGGAAATAAAAATAATTCTATAACACATAGGGTGTGTGTGTGTGACAGCGTGTGTGTGACAGTGTGTGTAAGGAGGGACGCGCACAAAACAGCGGACGTGACTCTCGTGGAGAGTATGTCACGCGAGACTTCCGGCCAGGGAATATGACCGCGAATGGGGGCGGAGATGGGAATGTTTGTGAGGGGTCGCATGCCTGCGTGTGTGTGTGTGTGTGTGTAATTAGTATGAGAGAGAGAGAGAAGTGACAGCCCTAAAGCTGATTTCACGATCGTGGGAGAGAAAGCAGCTGTTTAGTTTATCGCTCAGAGACGCGGTGGACAGCTCGTAAACAGTCCCGCGTTATTTGACTCTTTAATGGATGAACTCAGTTGCTGTCTCATCCGCGATGGCGAAATTGCACAACAATTAAATTTGGTTGGACCACAATACAGCAAAACAAAATCGTGATAATTAATACCCTGAGTATTAATAATGAGCGGACATGGCAATCTGTAAACTGTACAAGCAAAAACCTTGAAACACAAGAATAACACGCTATAATATTCTATCTCTGCCCAGACGTAAACCTCTTACTTGAATCGCATGAGGACACAGGTAGAATGTGTTTTCCTCTGTCCTTTAACTCTGACCCGGTTCCTTGAGGCTCGGGTGATGACGGGAGGCCATTTCCTTGCTCTGTCGGCGGGCGGTACGGCTGTTGATTGTCGGCGGGCGGTACGGCTGTTGATTCTCGGCAGGCTGGCGGAGAACTCAGAAATGTCGACTTGATTGAAGATGGAAGAGAAATCTTTAATCTCTTCACTTCTGTAGGCAAACGAATGAAGATGCGAATTGCTCGGCGGTCTCCTTCAGATCATTAGAGTGTTCGGTGGAACACAGAGTAATCTCAACTCGTCCAGCGAGATGGAGATTGTATGGCTACAGTTTCAAGTCGGACATTACTTCCTTATGCCACGAGGTTGCACCTGAGAGCAGAAAAAAAACTACATCTATATATTCGGTGAACAAAGTCGCTGGAAGTGAATTCTGGAAGCATTTCAGAGGTATTTCAACTCCTGATGATGTCATGTTTGAGGGACGTTCTGTTGTGTGCCTCATCCAATAGGAGTTGAGAGTTCGATCCTTTAGTGAGCAAGGCTTCATGGATTCGTAGTCTGCTTGGGACTCCCTTTGTTTGATTTTGGCGTGATTTTTATCAGTAAAATTTATGACATGGAATGTGTGGGGGCTGAGTTAGGTTTTACGACTTGTGTTAGGCCTGCCTTTGTCTTCTATCTGAATACATGAGGCCCAACATACTTTATGAAAATAATAAAACCATGGTAGGAAATCTACACAATCTTTTTGAGAGTAATAAATAATTTATATACATTTGCATTATACTGTATATTGTGTTGACATTTTTCCATGGGACATGGGCCGACATATCGAAAGCCTAGTTCTGTTTCCTTAATTAGCCAATTAGCCAATCCACCTAGTTTACATCACAGCAATGAAATTAGATTTGCTACTTGCTCTTGCTATTAATGAAAGGTACACTCTAGACAGCATTTTATTGGACAATAATTTGGATATGCCTGTGAGAACAAGATGAGTCATCAATATATTTGATCAATTATCCCAGAAGAACAATATGCTGAAAGTTGATTTTGCCAACTTTTAGGAGTACACTAGCATAGCTAATAGACCAGCGGGATGTCAAGTGTTTCCGTCGCTATTCTTACCCAAAGTGTGGTTACATCTGTTAGACACTGTAACGTGCAATACTGACATGTCGAAAGCATCTAAAGCATATTATTGTTTTTATTTTTTTACGACAACTTTAGAGACATACAAATGTGTATGAATCCTTATTGAATTAATTAAATTAAATCAACAATGCCATCACATTTGATTAAAGCAGTTGACGACACATTTACCTAATTTGACAATAATGGTTTCATTCTGTTCTGTGTAATTTCTGGTGCCAACCATATTCAACTCAAAAGATTATATTTCTTAAAGACTAAACTTTAAAAGGTTTATATTAATAACAATTCTGTAAATGTTTAATCATGGTCATTTTTATTGTAAAAAAAAAAAAAAAAAAAACTTTGCCATGGGAAACAGGAGTTTTCTGAATATGCTGCGGTTAAAAAAAAAAAAGGGGGGGTGGGGGGGGCATTATAAAATGATCATAAAAATAATCCATTCTATTTGTTACTATAATCCAAGTCATCAGAAGCCATTAGATAGCTCTGTGTGATGAAGAGACTAAAATTTACTGCAAGTTTTATTAAATTATCTTCATCTGCTGTAGCGGCCGTAACTGTCAAATCCCACTCACTCATGTTCAAAAATTGCTGCCTCAAAAAGTGTTATGACACAGGTTTTTTCGTCAGTGACCACAGGATGATTAAAGACAACTCTAATTTCAGGAGGTCTTTAATAGGTCTTCAAATATTCTTAGCATGTTATCGTTTTTTTGTTTTTTTTAAGATTCTCAGATCTAAGTTTGCTTTTTGTCAAACAGAGATTGCAGACAAAGTGTACAATCTATACAATGGCTACACTACTGGAAAGGAGCAACAGATGGCTTACAACACCTTGATGGAGATTTCTCCACCACTTTTGTATCGGGTACAACATCACTACAATTCCCACTACGAGAAGTTTGGAGATTTTGTGTGGAGAAGTGAAGATGAATTGGGGCCCAGGTGAGAATGACAACAATATATCAAAGCATCTAACAGGTCTAACTTGTTGATGTCTCCTCCTCTTATTGTGGTGACAGTGGTGCAGCATTTTGTCACAATCACTCTTTCATAGCTTACCCTCTAACTTTACCCTGTACCTCAGGGCTACTAAACCCTGCTCCTGGAGGGTCACCCTCCTGCTTAGTTCCAACCAGAGGTCTGCACGAGCATTTATCCAGACTGATCACACAGTGAAATCAGAAACAGGAGGTAAACTTTTCTCTAGCTAAAATCGGTCTGTGCTTAACAAAATACCCCCAGTGGCCAAAACAGTAACTGGGCGTATTGGCACATGTGAGCTCCATTTTCCAGTTGTGAAATGTCCATGGAGGGGTGCCAAAAGCAAGTTTTGAATTAAATTGTTTTCAGCTGTACAGGCCGCAATACAGTGAAGAGGAATGCATGTTTTGTAAACTCTACCCCAAACCTAAACTTAACCATCATTGGAGTAAAAATTTAATGTTAGAGGGAAAAAAAATGCAACCTCCGAATCACGGCCATGAATGATTATGTGAGCGCACCAAATTATTTCCTGGTTTCAATGCGGTATTCAAACCCGGGTCTTTCATGCTGCTGAAGCAACACACTTCCGGTTGATTTATTGGCTTTTACCCGACCCAAACCAAAATTCGCTCACTTTCTTTATCCTTTCTCGTCCATGCTGGTAAATATGCTCTAATTTTTGGTCAGTACCTTGTATTTTATGTAAGCATTGCAGGCAACATTTCGCAACTGTATAGTAACAGTAAACATAACCAGTTTTAACGAGGCACGGCGGCCCCTCAGCACACCAGACTGAAAGGGAAAAAAACATTGGCTTACTTTTTATCAAATGCTGAAACTTTGCTGGGTGAGAAACAATCTGTAACCATGTGTAACAGTTACATGAAACCCTCTTTGCAACCTGAACTTCGAATCTTTGTGATGCCTGCACTTAAAAAAAAAGTGTGACGCAGCGCAACAAATGAATGAAATTGTATGAAATAATTTTTTTTAATACTTTTTATCTTGATCTAAATCTGGCTGTCCAGCACGAGACACAAGATGTGAAAAGAGGTCTGTCCAGCATGCATATACATAGAAAGACAATTGAAAAACTGCATCCAAAAACAGGTTCACTGTGAACAGCCCCTAACCCGTCTATTCAATTTGTGAATAGTTAATTTATTGCAAACCCGACCGGAACCTGAAATTATGCTTGAAAAACTTGCGGTTTGTGGTTTGTCAAATACCGTTGGGGTTCGGTCAGGTATCAGACCTCCAGTTCAAACCCTAATCTTACATATCTGCCTGTAAAATTCAAGTTTTCCCGAAGACTTTGATTAGCTATTTCAGATGTGTTTAAGTTGGAGCTTCAGGAAGGTGATCCTCCAGAACAAATGTAGCTATTGGACTACAATCTCATAAGAGCATGTTCCTCATAAAAGAGTTCACCTTTTTTGCATTACAATTGGTGACTGGCCTTGCAATGGACTGCATGTAGAATTAATGTGGAATCATCATACATAAAACAGACCTCTATGGTTAAATGCCACCTAGAAAAATCAGTTGTTGTTTTTTTTTTGTCAGGTGTGTTTGGGGCAAAGGTTTGCCTCCGTCAGAACAGAAACAGCAGGGGAAGGGAACACAAAGCTCTGATGATGTAATGCAAGTGTTCATCGGGGTACATTTTGTCCTGGTGATCATTTTTAATTAGCATTCTGTAGGAGGTATCACACAGTGATCTGTTGAAAGTCAGAGTCTCAGCTTGCTGTGGATGTGCTATTTTCTGAAATTTGATTTCCCAAATATTCCTAAAGTGTGCCAGCCAAGTATTGTTTCGATAGGCATCTCTCTTTACAAACATCTCAGATCCAGCACATTCACAGCTATATTCAGGTATTTACACAACAACCTCTATATTTTTGGGCAAAAGATGAAGTGTGTATTGTCCTTTGAGCCGGCACTGGTTTCAGTCGTGTTTGGCTGGGGCCATCAGAATTTTGCCATCCTGAGCTCTCTGTAAATGCTTGTGTAATCTGCTTTCTGACTGTAATGGAGGACAGAAACATAGTCCACCATGTACAGTTCATTAAACACTTTGTAAGAAAAGTACAGGCCTTGTATTAAGATTAAATTGCATATTTTTGGTGCAGGAAGTCATGTTTGTTTTAAAACAGGGAATATGTTTCCAGAAGTTCTTTCAAAACAAGTTTAGATCATGTTGCGAGTTTAAAGCTGAAAGGAAATGTGATTGTCGAGTAGTTTTATAATGGACATGTGTTCCGTATTTTTGGCGAGTTTGTAATCATTGACACTTTTCACTGCCATTCCAAATTTAAATCTGCTTGCATTTCAATATTGTTCAGCCTGATCTCATGAACATTACGTGTCTGTGGTAACATTTTTGCAAAATGATATTGTGTGTTTCTGTATCACAGAGTTTTTTTTTAAGGTTTAGATAAATAAAACCTACCTCCCTACACTAAACCTTACATTTAAACATAACCGATAGTGTCATAATATATATATATATAGAGAGAGAGAGAGAGATTTTTTTAAAACCTTAAAATAAAAAAATAAAAAACATTAAAAATGCTTCGACCATTCTCAACAAAAGTCATAAAATATTTTCCTTGTAAGAGTACACATGTTAATCATTATTTTCCAAGTTTTGAAACATATTTCAAGTAAAAAAAAATATATTTGATTAACGTCTCAATATGCTCGGCTGTTGTGTGTGCAATACAATGTGACAAAAAGGATGCACTGTTTTGTCATGTTACACAAAATATTGTTGGAAAAAAAAATTTACTGGAAAAGTTATAGAATTGCAAAAAAATGTAAACTACTGTACAGATACCGTTGCTTCCCAACACTGATGCGGGGGGATATGATTGGATGCAGGGGTGCTCCTTGGCTCGTTAGGGTGCCCAGAAAATGCTGCAGCCCTAGGCGACTCTTTGTACAGCCAATGCCAAGACCCATCACTGTTCGATTGCCTTAAAACAAACAAATAGGTTACTGCAATGCATAAAATCAACACACAACTCACTTTGACATTCCATTGATGGCCTTCTTTCTATTCACCACAGGAAAGCCCATTTAATCTTGAGACGAACGGATCGAATCAGCCTGTTCTGCCGCTCGCTGCTCCGCAGTGGATTCATCCAAAGCCGGACAGAGAGCGTGCCATACATGCTGTGTCGTAGTGAGGACACGAGGCCCAGTGGCATTCTATGGCACAGTTCACTCCATGAGAGCCGGCTAGCCTGCCTGGAGAAACTCATATCAGTGCAACGCAACATTTACGGGAAGTCTAAACTACGATGAGATGCTGCCTTTGGAACATTCAAATGTCACCTTCTTTCTTTATGGTCTCTGGCTTGGCTGTACTTTTTTCTAAATCCAAACAAAAGACTTTGATACTGCAAGAACAGGTTATTTTTGGACTATTCCAATGCAGTTGGGACCGAGGTGAGTCAAACCTTGGAGAGGAAAGCTCTTGTAAGGATGTCAGTTTTGAGCGATAGGGAGGAGCGCTATACTACTGAAGGAGGATTTAAGACTAAATGTTAGAATTTAACTGCATGATGTGGCAGAAATCAAAACAAGGAATTTATTGGTTCTCCCTGATACTCACTTTCAAACATATTGGAATACCTAGCCAAGCAAAATGTTTTATATTCATCCCTTTTGACATCAATTCTATTCATCTTTTTACTTTTTTTGCTTTTTATTATTTGCCTCAATTAATTGAGATAAAAGTTTAAGAATTTTATCAGGCTCACAGGAAATGCTTTTTGAGAACAAATATAATCTTTAGCCAGAAGAATGTTCTTTAACAGTGTCCAAAGAAGTGGGGCATTGCTTGTCAATGAGACCAGTAGATTCTATTAAAATGAATCATTTAATGTATTTGGCAAAGGGTTTTGGTATAAGACTGCATTGTTCATAAGTTTTCTGTGTTTGATCATGTCAGAAGAATGTGTATTGCTTCCCAATAATTGACCAAACGGTAAGAATTTAGCCTCAGAATTTAACTCAGAATTTTCAGTAATTTGCTAGAGTACTGTATATACCACACTATATTCATTGTGATAATTAATTATAATATTGTACATTAAACTGTAAATGCAGTATGTAATAAGTGACAATTTTTATTTATTTATTTATTTTTTTTTTTGGGGGGGGTGCAAATATCCATTAAAAATGTATATAGAATCTCAAGAATTATTCTCTTTAGTTTATCTGAAATATATGAATAACTACAACACATCAAATACTACAATGCTGGTTTCATCACTCTGGACTGAATCCAACATTGTCACTGATGGTCACAGATTATTGGGTTTGTCTTTTGGGTTTGTCTCATACTATTGGATACATTTTATCTGTAAGAGTATCATATTTAAAAATATTTCTGGCCAGCATTTCACAATTCACAAAATTTCAGCAGATGATGAGCTACACCTGATAAGAGTGGAGCCTCATCAACGTTGCCATAAAAATGCAGGATGCACCTCACCTTGGGGAGACAGCTTCTATCTCCTTGTGTGCACTCACTGGTGTCCTTCAAAGGTCCAGGAGCAGAGTGGGGAGGGTACCGGCCTAATTAAATTTGCTCCCTCGGAACCCAGACGCAGGTTAGATGAGTCGCCATGGAGTACCGCTCATGTTACGTCCAACAGGCATGGATGCTTGACCGCCTTCCCCTTACACTGGCCGTGGTCCATGGGAAGACAGGCCACCAGAGAAGCCTCCGCCCCTCATGCCACAGACCACGGAGGGGAGCATGTGCGGCCGTCGGACCCGGCCCACTTCCTGAACCATTCCTTTAGTCACTCCAGACCTTTCACAAAGACCATTCACAATGAGGACGCCAGAATCCCCTTTAATTTGGACACTAATTCCCCCATGGACACTTTATTCCACTTTATGAACAGTTTGTTTAATTTTATTTCCAATAAACACCTCTACGAGGCTTGACACCATGCCCACAGTATCTGTCTCTTGCTCACCCCAACACAAATGTATATATACAAAGATATAATGGGACAGATCCTGGCATTGTTATATAAACCTAAGCCATGATGGAGGATCCCCAGTGTTCCCTAGTTCTGTGGTTTCATGTGATTGCTTTAATTTCAGTGAAAAATTAAAACCCCTCTCTATGAAAAACAATTGTGTCTTAGCGAGTAACTGTTTTCCGAGCAGCTCCTGTAGGCTATTATAGGCTGCTTTACTCTCCGCCGCCAGCTGCTAAATCCCACACCTGCTAATCAGTTCCACAGTGGTGTCACACCAGAGTACCAGGGTGCACAAATGCCATCTAAAACGTCATCTTGCAGACCCAAATGAAATGGCTGTTTTTTATATATATATATATATATTAGTTAGGTTGTAAAAATGCATTACTGTGATGAAAAAAAAAAATCGATACATTGATTACGGAATTTAATAATCCGTTATGATGACTGGAATAACATGCAATGTGTATAAGAGGCTGTATCAGATTACATGCATGCTTTCACAAAAGATGTGGACTGAGGAAGCAAGCGCCCCAAATTCATAGTTATTTTCTTCCCCAATTACAATATAGTACTATTATCAGTGTTGTGGGAAGTGGGAAGAAAATCGCACTGTCTGGTACATCCCCCTGAGTCTTTCACTGCCTGACTTTATTGTGCTTCAGTTCTTGCACTCCCTGTTTTCCCTTAGCACACCTAGAGCCTTCTGGCTATGGCACGGCTGCTGATATCTGTCTGTGCCTGAGTCTCTGCCACTTTTTCTACTAGGTAAGTTTTACAAGGAATGATTTATTGTGTATTTTAACCAGATTTAAAAATGTGGTATGCTTATATAAGCATTCATAACAAAAGTTCTATTTCATCTAGGTCAACACGCCAACATATGGGTCAGCCTCGGCAAGAGGATAAGCTGTCAGGATACGGTATAGCAAATTAATCACGCCCCTACCTGCATGCAATCAATCTCTACAAATACAGGTGCTATCCCACCGGCACATTCTCTTTTTTTCCTCCTGAAAGACGGTAGCTGCTACGAAATTTGCGTTTTTCGAAGAATTAAAGGATAACTGATTGCAGAGTAGAACATCTTTTCTCACGAGGGAGAAAGTTACCGCTTCGGAGCCAAGCTATTGTAGTAAGTACAACACGGAAGAGGGAGCTTCAGTAATTGGTTTAGTGTGTGTTGACTAAGTGTTTTTTAAACATCGCTTATTTTGTAGTTCATAAAAGCCGATTTATTTCTGATATTGTTATATTATCACTGAGGATATAGAAACAGAAAGGCCTTATTTGTAGAGTTGTGTTTTATAATACATGGTAATAAAACTGTGAAGCACCTGATGTTTAGAAGAGTCACATGAGGTTTAAATGAGTAACATGATTAGTCACATGATGTTAAGATAAGTCATATGATGAGTCACATGATGTTTAATTTCCTATAATATATATATCCAAAATGGCTGCATCTAGTGTCTCTGTAATAAACTCCTAGAAGGAAGTGCTCTTCTTAAAAGGAGCAGGACAGGAAGTTAAGCCCTGTAAAAGTACTGTGTGCTTTTGCTGTGGAGTCCCTTGTTGAAAAAGAAAAGAAACCAAATGCGCTGGATATTCAAATCGGTCGCCAAACAATTGTTCAACAGTATTGCTAGTTTTAAATTCTGTCTGAGGGAGTCGGCTCGCGGGACTGTTGAAAGGAAAAACTCAAGCATTTCAAACACCAAATGACTGCAGCAGACAGAACTGAGTGACTGACTAGATGGGACAAACAATTATTTAGCTGTTTCTTTGGGACATTCCAAAACTGGAAGACATTTTCTGCCCCAGCAATACATTTTCAAAGAATAGATGCTTAGAATGCACAGAATACTGAAAAAAAAAAAAATAAATAAATAAATAAAATTACTAATATAAATAAAAAAAACAAAACAATAAAAAATAAAATCATTAAAATCCAAGCATACCCCCTAAAATATCTATTTTTGCTTATCCCATCTTGTCAAATATAATAGTTAAAATGAGTGTTATTATTATTATTTATTTTTATGTGGTTGATAAGTGTCTTTTAATGGTATTAAACACATTTTAATTTGTTAATTTATTTAAATTATTAGAAATATTGTATTTAAGTTGTGTCCCACATCTTGTGTTCAACCCTGTTACCAGAACCAATCTAGCCTGATAAAGGAAATGGAAAAATAATAGGTCCATGGCAAAAAGGTAATTACATCATCAAGAAATCTGCTAACAGCATTGTCAGAAGAAAAGTAATTTCATTCTTCCATTTTCAATATTTGTATCATCTTTTCAGAATTGGTTGCCTTCATCGATCTAAACAACTCAACCCTGTTACTAACATTGGGCCTCATTCATGAAACACAAGCAGAACGAATTTTTGTGTAAATTGTTCGTAGAACCGTTCTGACGTAAATTCTCAGATTCGTGAATGTTTTTGTATTTTCAAAACATTAAACGGTACTAAATTTACACCTGCTCCCGACCACATGTAAATCGTGCATAAGACATCCGAACGTGTTTTGTTCTTCCAGGCAAACTGTCATGACTACGTTTTGATAGAGGTGAAATTAAATAAGTAATGAAAAAATTAACTAATAATTAAATGAGTGAAATTTACCTTAAAAAAATAACATAAATTAGTAAAAAAATAAATAAAATAAACCAATAGAAAAAGCCTGCACATTGTTGTATAGCTTGCAAATCTGTAATATCTTACAGCGTTTTGGTCAAAGATCTTCAGGCATTCTGTTAATTTCTCTGAAGTTTCTTCCAGTTGCAAGTATATCAATGTTACCATCATGATTTACCTGAGAAGTTTCACAAATGATGCTGGCACTGCGAACTGAACCAGAGAAGGTTTATGAGTCAAAGTTATTACTATATTACAGCTTTTTCTATTAAAGCATAATTTGATGTAAAGCTGCTTTGAAATTATGTGTGTTGTGAAAAGTGCTATACAAATAAAAATTACTTAACTTGAAGGTAAATGGTGGTGGACATCCTCCTCCCGGAGTGTACAGTACTGATATTTTTTTACACTCATATCAAACCATTTTTATTGACTTCTTGAACTGTTTGATTCAGAAAAGGGCGTCATATGAAAGCAAAAACATGTGATGACAGCAAGTCCTCACTTTCCTTGGAAGCCATTGTGCTGGCTAAATAAAAATTTTACGATGTGAATGCACTTCATTCATAAAAACGATTTCATTACTGTTCCGCATATACCTGTATGTTAAACGCATTTACTAGTGAGTCTGGTGCCTTCCTTATATGCCATTTTCATTGCCGTGGATTATGATTATTATGAATGAACATGCACACGCCCCCTATTTATGAATGTTTGGATGTTCAGAACATACACACGTTTAACTAACAAATCTGGGGAGTACGAAGTATTTGTGAATCTAGTGGAAAGTTTTCGAAAAGGTCCATTTTACGCACAAATCAGAATTTACTCATATATTTATGAAAGTTTCAAGAATGAGGCCCATTATCAGTATAAAAGAGTACTAATTTCAAAATGTTCTTTGTATATTTCATAAATATGACTATAATGATCTTGACATTGACATTTCATTCCCAAATAAGCATCTTTCCTTGAGAAATTGCAAATATTAGCATCAGTGTGCAACCCTGTAACCATTTTTACGAGTAACAGGGTTGCACCCTCATCAGTATTCTTAAAAGGTCTAAAATGTATATTTGATGCCTAAGCTGGACAAATACAGTTTTCTGAAGGTTTGTTACTTCTTTTCTTAAAATACATAACAAAAAATTTGAACTAAAGTACAGTTTTGAAGAGTATTGATGCCTATTGATGTCCTCCAATTCTGAAATGTCCCCTTTATTTTACTATGGTTGGTTTAAGTTGCATCATTTTAGTTTTTATAAAGCAAATCATTGAGCGTGTTGACTTACCGAATCATGAACTGCTTGTCTACAGTGTGAACTGATTTATGAACTGCTCATTGATTTGCAAAGCGAACTATGAACTGTTGAGTGAATCGCAGTGAACCGAGTCCGAAATGTTGATTTGAATTGCAAGTGAACCAAGTTTGAACTGTTTTAGGAGTCTGATTTGAATGATTGAATAACTAAGAGAACTGATCTGTTAATTTTTTTTGTTTTCATTTAAGGAACCAAATCATGAACTGAGTATTTGAGGGAATCAAAATCACATTGTTTGACTTATTGACTTAAATAATAGTTGTTTTTTTTTCTGACATTTTTATTGATTATTCTTCATTTTCTTAACTAGAAGAACAGTACAATTTAAAATTTGTCTTGCTGTTTTATTAATATTTCACCTTTAGCCTTTGCGGGGTTCACTTTACACTGAACTCATATGTAGGGTTGGCTGACTTAACGTCTACAAAAATGAGCAGATTAAATCATCTGCTTGTCACCCCAGTAATCTACATCAATGTGCTACAAAGCTTTCCCCATACCTTTTTTCCCAGCACATTACCTGGTGGAGAGGAATTTGATGCAGGAAGAGGATGACCGTAGCCTTCCTTTAAACAGCCTCCTTGGCCAAGCAATGCATCAGCCGGAGTGTGCATTAGCTGGGTGGTAGAAAATATGTTGAGGTGCATGCTGAGCATCTGCAGCGTCAAATGCAAGAGCTACAGGACACATTGCAGGGACTTTTTTTCAGAGGATCCCTCAGATTCTAACCTGGATGAAGACACCTCCCAGCCCCCAGATCCAGCTCCACTGGACTCATCAGACAAGGCTTTATTTTCTAGAGCAACAGAGAATTCTCTGGTGCCTCCGGTGTCAGACTTCACACCTCAACACCTGGCTCATTGGTGCCAGTGAACCCAATGCCCTTGGGTGCTCAGCACCCTGGAGTGAGGGTACAGGCTCCAGTTCAGGGCCAGGCCCCCACATTATCGTATCACCCCTAGGGCAACGCGGAGAGCTTGTCTCTTTTTGTGGAGGTCTTAGCTCTTTTGAGAAAAGGAGCAGTAACACTCCTGCACTTGGAGTTGATAGGACAGGGGTTTTATTCCACCTATTTTCTCATTCCAAAAAAGGATGGGGGCTTACGTCCCATCTTAAATCTGGAGAGGTTCAACCATTATCTCAAATCTCTTTGTGTCTGTCGACCCTCTTCACTAGCATAAGGCAGGAGAATTGGTTCACCACAGTTGACCTCTGTGATGCCTATTTTCATATCCCCATTCACGGAAGTCACAGGAAGAACATCCTTTTTTCTTTCAGGACTAATGTACAAAGTTCTTCCCTTTGGTCTGTTGTTAGCTCCTTGTGCTTTTACCAAGTGCATGTATGCAGATTAAATTCACATTCTAAATTACTTGGACAACTGACTGTTATGTGCCTAAACCAAGCAGTGCATTTCCTCCCAGAACTGTGGAGAAAACATGTCATTGTTTGCATAGACTGTTCCAGTGGTCTCCTACTGTTTATAAACCACAAGGGGGGGGACATGCTCTCCAACTCTTCACAAAAAGGCTCGAGAGCTCCTCATATGGGCTCAGACACAAGGCCTTGATGGCCTTTGGCAGCCGATCTTCTGTCAACTGGAGGACCAAGTCCAGGGGAGTGGAGGCTGCACTCAGATCATGGATGCAGATCTGGTAGCATTGCTCACGGGATCCCCAGGGCGTCTTCCACTCAGACAGGATATGCTGTCCCAGGTTTGGGGGCAACTCTGGCACCCCAATCCAAAGCTGTAAAAATTGCACGTTTGGCCCCTGTACAGGAGCCATCAGAGAGTCTTGCCCAAGAGGTTCTAACACCGTTGCTGGTGGCTAGAGCCCCCCCCCCCCCACCACTCTACTCTACGCTGGTCATTGGGAAAGATTCAGTCGCTGATGCCTTTCTAAGGAGCTTAACCCAGTTTCATGTGACATGTCCTCAGTCCGTATGTGGAAGCCATATCTGAACGCCATGACCTCGTTGAGGGCTGGTCAGTCGGTTCACAGCCCATTGTCAGCCATTTTCTGAAAGGTGCCTGGAGGTTGTGCCCATCATATTCACATTTGGTCCCCTCATGGGAGTTGCTTATAGTACTGGAAGCTTTTACAGAGCCTCCATTTGAGCCCATGTCAGTCACTTTTGGAAGGGGGTCTTCAAGAATCAGCCCAGTTTTATCACCTGAATGTGGCTTCCTCTGTCGCCACCTCTGTCCACTTGGTTCCCATCAAGGTGTTAAAAAGCACTGGGTGGTTTTGTAATATAGTAATATTGTTAATCCTCAGTTCCAGGGGCTTCTGTTCTCTTCAATTTGTTGTGGCCATGGCTTGGGGGGATGCAAACAATAGAGGCCAGTGGTGGTCAAATACTGCTCTTATGTTGGACTGAATGAAACATTTGTTTCCGTAAAGTAATCAGGTTAATTCAGATTGGTTCTCCTGATTTGATTGCCCCCCTACATCCCCCTCCTGACTTTATATGATACAATGTTGCCCCATATGGTGGTGTGTTGACTGAGATGAAATAGTATGAGGGGTTACATAGGTAATCAAGGTTCTATGAATAAGATCAACACGCCACAAAGCGTGGTCACTTGGGAGCTGCATGGTACCTGTCGGCAAAATAAGAAAATGCGCTAGCGAGATCACACCAGTATTTTAGAGGTTGATTGCATGCAGGTAGGGGCATGATTAATTTGCTATACCGTCTCCTGACAGCTTGTCCTCTTGCCTGACCCATAGACCCATATGATGGTGTGTTAACCTTATTCATAGAACCCTGGTTACCTATGTAACACCTTGATTATAATACAAAAACAGGATAGGTCAACAGTCATACATGTACAAATGATTTGACAATGAAAGGTACTGTATAGGAAATTACACTTGTGATATGGAAATAATGTTATTTTAACTTTATTAGACTTTCATGTAATGGCATTTTTTTTTTAATTTTTTTTTTTTACACAAACTGTGAGAGGAGAGTGTAGCAAATTAGCTTAAAAGGGAATTATTTATAACTAATTATA
Source organism: Myxocyprinus asiaticus (assembly GCF_019703515.2). Classification (NCBI taxonomy): domain Eukaryota; kingdom Metazoa; phylum Chordata; class Actinopteri; order Cypriniformes; family Catostomidae; genus Myxocyprinus; species Myxocyprinus asiaticus. Next base: position 4,409,460 of record NC_059347.1, read on the forward strand.
ACTGGTTATAATTAATAATAAATATTTAGATTAGATCTTAGAATTAACTGTAGCAGAATCGATATTACAATTACTTGATCTGTCCGTCCAGCGAGCAGACAATATAATTATTTATCAATTCTAGGAAGATTACTTTCCTGGCCAAGGAACAATAGCCTTCCTACTTATACAGTGCTAGCAGTAGTTTAGCATGTAGCAAGGAGCAACATTCAGTGACTTTGAATTATGAGAGGAACACAGAGACAATCAATCGTGAATATAAGGGATTTAATAAATGAAACTATAACTAACATACAAACAAACTAAGCAAAACATACATATATAGAATGAAGAAAAGTAAGGAAAAGAGAGAGAGAGAGAGAGAAAAGAATGGCAGTATTTCAAGGGTTTTAAAACTCTCAGTTAACCACAACCTAAATGAGAATCATCAGAGGCACAATTCACCTTAAAAGGGGTTCAAACTTAAACGCGCATCTAATCAGTTGTAAATTGTTACTTGCATTGGTTTGTTGCTGAATAAGAGTCTTGATGCGGTAGACGAGGTTCTCGATGATTTCTTTAGGAGTGAGTTGAAGAAGTCCACAGGAAATCCACAAAGTTACTTGAAGGTAAACACTGCCAGAAGGTTAAACTCAAGAGAGAGTTTTGGAGTGGGTTGGTCTCAAGAAGAAGAAGTTTTGAGCGATGATTTCTTTGCACTCTGGAGTTTTGATAGTTCATTGCCGCACCCATTTTGTGGGTGGAGTGGCCAATCAGAGGCATGCATTTTGAGCGGGAGAAACATCCTTTGTCTCCGTTTATGGCCCATTCGCATTTTATTGCTGATCTGGACCGCTAGTGCAGCTTTTAATTCAAAACATAGTAAGAATTGTTCGATGCATTTCACGATCACATGGTGTACATTATTGTGTGAGAAATAAAGGGAAGATCATTTTGATACCAAGAAGGTAACCTCCAGACGATATTAAAGCAGAGATACACTCATACACTTGAATATAGGCATTTAACGTCTAACTAATACAAGTAAAGGGTTTTAACTAAGTTAATATGATAGGGGAATATACATACAACACATGCACATAGCAGATACATTTATAACTGCTTACTATGGCCTAAATAGAGAAAATGTCTTTAGGTGTGTGTGTGACGTGTATTGGAATTACTGGAGACAGACAACTGCTCTGGTGCCTGGCACGGGGGGGTCAGTCACCTCCCTTTCTGTGGAATGTGTTTGAAGCTTGATGGAGACACTTCAGAGGAGACCTGTTTTAGCATCCTTTTGATAGTGATAAAGACCATCTGCAATTTAGCACCCATATAAATGTAAACGTGGAGACCAGGTCAGTAATTTATATGCAAATGTCAAAAGGCTAAAAGGTTTTTCTTCAAACAAAGTTTTTTCAAACAAAGTGTAATTAGCCATCACTGATCTTACACAGACGTTACAAGAGATGAGGTACACAGCTGTTTTAACCATGCAGCACACACTGAAGTCGGTGGAAAACATGTTGAAAATGCACAATAAACCTATTTATCAACACAATCTTTTACAATAAAGGCTTTTATGACTCAACATAAATACTGTGCTGAACTACTCACTCATCAGGGGCATAAAGCATTTGAGTAAAATGAAGTCAAATATAATCATTCACCTTGCAAATATGTACATAAAAACAAAAGGCTTGTGTAATAAAATGTGTACATGTCATTTATTTGAACACTTGCCTTCAAATTTAAATCATCTCTATTAATTTCTACTCCCTATTTGCTGAATTATTGTTGTTGTTGTTAGGCAACTATTAATTATAATAATAACTACAGTATAAAACCAGCTATGAAAATAATAATAATAATAATAATAATAATAATAATATTAATAATAATAATAATGGGAGTAATCTGATAATAATAATCTGAGTAAATATGAATTATGAATTTTATTTAATTCATCCATCTGATGAACATCACAGTTTGGTAGCAAGATCTTTCTATATGTCTCAAGAGGCTGGGTGCTCTGACATCGCAAATTGTGAGTGCCTTCTCCCATGCAATGAACATTGTGTGACTTTGGCAACATTTTTCCAAAATAAAATTATATGGTTTATTACACGTCTCAGAGAGTTAAATTTTCTCCCAAACAGCTGAGTTTTTTTTAAATTAATGTTCTATCGAGATTTAAATCAACAAAACCGACCTCCCTACCCTAAATGTTAAACCTAAACCTAACTGATAGTGTTATAAAAAGCAAATGTGAGATGAAAAAAAAAAAAAAAGTTTCTGAAGCAACCATGGCATTTTGTGGTGCTCCTAAGGCGGCTCATGCCCCCACCGCTCGACTCAGGCAGGGGGCCGTCCATACTGCTACTGACTCCCCCCCTCCAATTCTGAAAGAGAAAATTGGCCACAGCCATCTGCGCCCCCGGCCTGTGGACCACCTCAAATTTAAAGGGCTGAAGTGCCAGATACCAACAAGTCATCCACGCGTTGGTATACTTCATGCGGTGGAGCCTCTGGAGCCGTGCGTGATCTGAACAGAGGGTTCTCTCAAGCAGGTAGTACCGGATTTGACCATTTGTTGGCCAGACACTCTTTCTCTATCGTGCTGTACTTCTTCTCTTGCACCGAGAGCTTCCGACTAATGTACAGCATGGTGCGCTCCTCCCCCTCCACTACCTGGGATAATACAGCCTCCAACCCCCTGTCCGACGTGTCCGTCTGCAACAAAATAGGGAGTGAGAAGCCAGGGGAATGCAAGAGTGGCCCACCACAGAGTGCAGCTTTCACTTGTGTAAATGCCTGTTGGCACGGCTCTGTCCACTGGACCGGGTCTGGTGTTTCCTTTTTAGTGAGATCAGTCAGCAGGCTGGTGACATCCGAATATTTGGGTACAAACCCACGATAATAGCCAGCCAGCCCCAGGAACTGTCTCACTCCTTTTAGGTCTTGGGTCTTGGAGAAGCCGCAATAGCTGCTGTTTTATCAGTTCGGGGACACACTTGTCCATGACCCAAGTGGAAACCCAGATACCATACTTCCACCCATCCAATTGCACACTTCCTTAGATTCGCTGTGAGTCACGCCCATCTCAGCAATCTCAGAACAGCCCTCAGATGCTGGATATGCTGCTGCCAATCATTGCTATAAATAATAATATAATTCGGGTAGGCAGCGGCATATGCAGCTTGCAGGCAGAGAATTTTGTCCATGAGTCACTGAAACATAGCCCCAATCAAACCAAATGGAAGGGTAACAAATTTTTGTAAGCCAAACGGTGTGGAAAAGGCAGTTTTTTCTCAGGACATGGGAGTCAAAGGGATCTGCCAATATCCCTTTGTTAAATCCAGTGTTGAATAAAAGCGAACTGCACCTAACCGATCGAGCAGTTCATCAATGCAAGGCATTGGGTACACATCAAATTTAGACACCGTGTTAACTTTTCCATAGTCCACACAAAACTGGACCGTCCCGTCGGACTTCGGTACCAAAACTACCGGGCTTGCCCAGTCAGTGTGGGACTCCTCGATCACATATCAAGCATGGCCATGAGTTCTTCCTGGACCAATTTTTTCTTGTGTTCCAGTAACCAATAGGGGTGGGAATGTACCACCACTCCTGGAGTCATCTCAATGTGGTGTTCTATGAGGTTGGTACGAATGGGTAGAGAAATAAGTATGTCGGAAAACTCCTTTTGCAACCTGGAACCTCATTGACGGGATGGTGAGAGGTGGTCTCCAAAGGGAACTGGGGTGGTTTGATGGGCGGTTTTTGATTCCACCTCTGGACATAACTCCGCCCTCTCTGGGACTACCATCGCCGAAGACACAGTTATCAAGGTGGTAAATTTGCCATGCTCCGCCTCTATCCATTAATTTTACCTCATAGTCCACTTCCCCAACAAGCTGTGTGACCTCAAAATGCCCATGTCACTTGGCTAACAATTTAGAGCTCGAAGTGGATAAGTGGAGGACCTTATCTCCCTGTGCGAATTCCCGTAGCTGAGTGCCCCTGTTATACAGCCCGGACTGCTGTTCCTGGGCCTGGAACAAATTCTCCTGTGTTAGTTGCTCCAATATGTGGAGTTTTCCTCTCAGGTCCAGAACATATTGAATTTCATTCTTACTGAAGTTCCCTCCTCCCAATTTCCCCTCAGAACATCTAGAATGCCCTGAGGATTATGGCTGTAAAGTAGTTCAAAGGGTGGAAATCCAGTGGAGGCTTGTGGGTCCTCTCGTACTGCAAATAACAGGGGTTCTTGCCACTTATCCCAATTTCGTGCTTCTTCGTGTACGAACTTCCGAACCATATTTTTAAGGGTCTGATTACATTGCTCGACCAGGCAATCCATCTGAGGATGGTAAACACTGCCATGGATCGACTTAATCCCCAGTAATTCATAAGGTTCGCAGTGTGTTCATGACATAAATGAGGTGCCCTGATCAGTTAGGATCTCTTTCGGGATCCTAACTCAGGAGATAATTTAAAAGAGTGCCTCTGCAACACTGCATGCTGAAATGTTGCACAGGGGCACTGCTTCAGGGTATCACGTTGCATAATCCACCAAGACAAATACAAAGCGATGCCCCCATGCCGTCCGTTTTGATGGCCCGACAAGGTCCATGCCAATTCTTTCAAAGGGGACCTCGATCAACAGAAGAGGGCACAATGGCGCTTTAGGAGTCGCCGGTGGATTCACCAACTGACATTCGCGACATGCAGCACACCACCTGCGCACATCCCGGTGAATGTCTGGCCAATAAAAACGGGCCATGAGATGGTTCAGTGTCTTATCTTGCCCTAAATGTCCCGCCATCGGATTATAATGAGCTGCCTGGAAGACCATTTCCTGTGGCTTTTCGGCATTAACAACTGTGTTGTATCTGCTTTTGATTGAGCATCCTGTGTCACTCAATACAACCTATCTTTAATAATTGAAAATTAGGGATAGGAGAGCGCAACACCAGGCTGAAGCTTTTGACAATCAATTACTCTTACTTGGTCAAAGGCATGCCTGAGAGACCCGTCTCTTGTCTGCTCCAGTGGGAAATCCCCCAGAGGGTGGGAGGGGCAGAGCCCTCACTTCCCTCCGGGTTTCCCTGACATGGAGCTGATGTTGACGGCTCAGGCAACACCTCCCCAGCCAGTGCTGCACAAATCCCACAACGGATTACCCTATTGTAGAACCCATCTGCACACTTTATAGACTTAATAATGTCTGAAATGCTGACCAATTCATAACGAAAACCAGAGGATGTGTGAGGTGAGGAATCACTGCCACATCTATTCTATGATTTTGTCCTTGGAATTGAACAATAACAGGCACTAAAGGGTATTCATGTATATCCCCATGCACACACCTCAACTTCACAAGGAGTGCTATACCCAAAGCCTCACCTTGAACCAAGCTTTGGTGAATCGAAGTCTGATTACAACCCGAATCCACCAAGGCTTGTTATGTTCCCCCTTGGATACTCACTGTTATGCGGTACATCCCTGCTCGATTGGAGGTGGCTTGTGAAGGGTCGGGAACCCGGACCCATGGCCCCACGTCCATCACCAGGCATTGATCCTGGATGTGTCCCGGTTCCTTACAGCACCAGCACACTGGCCCAGACCTTACCTGCATACCTGCAGCCCCGGATTTACCAACCTGGCGGGGTAGGGGAACAGAAACAAATGGGTTCGGAGCAATAGAAACCCCCCGGGTCCAGGGAGCTGGCTCAGGGAAAATGTCCTCTCATCGCCGGGGGTTAGGGACAGGAACAGTATGAGATGGGGAAGGCGAAGAGAGAGAGGGAAAGAGAGAGAGAGTTGGAGTGAGAGAAAATGATTCGATCTCTCCTGGATACGCCGCCAAATGGTCCTCTGCCAACAGGACAGCCTCTTCCAGTGATGCCAGATGGTGGCACTGGACCTACTCCGCCATTCCCTTCGGCAGATGGTCGATGAACTGCTGCAGTATCACCAGTTTGACGGTTCCATTGGTGCTGCAGTCCTCAGTTAGAAACCACCTCCGAAAGTTGTCACGGAGCTGTTGGGCAAAGGCAAATGGGCGGCCGAACGCATCGAATGTCAGCGCCCGGAACGTTGATGGTGCTGTTCGGAGTTACGGCCAACCTGTTGAAGGATGGCTTGTTTCGGGTCCGAGTACTCCAGCAGACGACAGGTAGTTGTTGTGCCGCAAGTTGAGCCTCCCCCAACAACAGCTGCAACAGATAGACCGCCCACGGTGCGCGGGACCACCCTGACCCCTCTGCAGCATGTTCAAAAAGTTCTATGAAGGCTTCGGGGTCGTCCTGTGGTCCCATTTTCACCAGCGTAATCTGAGGCACAGCAGATGTGGTCGGGGTCACTGCTGGAGTACCCCCCTGTGGCAGCAAGCTCCAGATCACCTGTCGGTCCTCCGCCTGGGCTTGCATCAGGGCCTGAAACCATTGTTCTTGTTCCGACCACAGCTCCAGGAGAGCCTGATGTTGCATCTGGAGGATGCCAGTGAGAGTTTTGACGATTTCGGCCAGTGGCGAGGACTCCATGACTCCATGATTGTTCCTGGGTTTCAGCACCACTGTAGCAAATCCCTTAGTTCCAGGGAATGAGGAAGCGGGAGACAGCGTTTTCCAATAAAAATAGTCACAGTCTTTATTCACACAAGATCCTCGCTTTTCAGTAGAACACTCCAAAATCTCTCTCTCACATGCACACACATAGTTTTAAGATTGGCTCTTTCTCTCCTCTGCCACCATCTCCTCCCCTTTTATCTCTGTGTCACAGCTCATTGGGAATACAAACAGGTGTTAGCACAGGTGTACAGTGCATCCGGAAAGTATTCACAGCACTTCACTTTTTCCACATTTTGTTATGTTACAGCCTTATTCCAAAATGGATTAAATTCATTATTTTCCTCAAAATTCTACAAATAATATCCCATAATGACAACGTGAAAGAAGTTTGTTGAAAAAATCACGTACATAAGTATTCACAGCCTTTGCCATGACACTCAAAATTGAGCTCAGGTGCATCCTGTTTCCACTGATCATCCTTGAGATGTTTCTACAACTTGATTGGAGTCCACCTGTGGTAAATTCAATTGAATGGACATGATTTGGAAAGGCACACACCTGTCTCTATAAGGTCCCACAGTTAACAATGCATGTCAGAGCACAAACCAAGCCATGAAGTCCAAGGAATTGTCTGTAGACCTCCGAGACAGGATTGTATCGAGGCACAGATCTGGGGAAGAGTACAGAAAAATGTTTGTAGCATTGAAGGTCCCAATGAGCACAGTGGCATCCATCATCCATAAATGGAAGAAGTTTGGAACCACCAGGACTCTTCCTAGAGCCGGCCGCCTGGCCAAACTGAGCAATCGGGGGAGAAGGGCCTTAGTCAGGGAGGTGACCAAGAACCTGATGGTCACTCTGACAGAGCTCCAGCATTTCTCTGTGGAGAGAGGAGAACCTTCCAGAAGAACAACCATCTCTGCAGCACTCCACCAATCAGGCCTGTATGGTAGAGTGGCCAGACGGAAGCCACTCCTCAGTAAAAGGCACATGACAGCCTGCCTGGAGTTTGCCAAAAGGCACCTGAAGGACTCTCAGACCATGAGAAACAAAGATTGAACTCTTTGGCCTGAATGGCAAGCGTCATGTCTGGAGGAAACCAGGCACCGCTTATCACCTGGCCAATACCATCCCTACAGTGAAGCATGGTGGTGGCAGTATCATGCTGTGGGGATGTTTTTCAGTGGCAGGAACTGGGAGACTAGTCAGGATCTAGGGAAAGATGAATGTAGCAATGTACAGAAACATCCTTGATGAAAACCTGCTCCAGAGTGCTCTGGACCTCAGACTAGGGTGAAGGTTCATCTTCCAACAGGACAACGACCCTAAGCACACAGCCAAGATAACAAAGGAGTGGCTACGGGACAACTCTGTGAATGTCCTTGAGTGGTCCAGCCAGAGCCCAGACTTGAACCCGATTGAACATCTCTGGAGAGATCTGAAAATGGCTGTGCACCGATGCTCCCCATCCAACCTGATGGAGCTTGAGAGGTCCTGCAAAGAAGAATGGGAGAAACTGCCCAAAAATAGGTGTGCCAAGCTTGTAGCATCATACTCAAAAAGACTTGAGGCTGTAATTGGTGCCAAAGGTGCTTCAACAAAGTATTGAGCAAAGGCTGTGAATACTTATGTACATGTGATTTGTTTTTGTTTTTTTTGTTTTTTTTTCTTCGTTTTTTTGATTTTTTATAAATTTGCAAAGATTTCAAACAAACTTCTTTCGCGTTGTCATTATGGGGTATTGTTTGTCAAATTTTGAGGAAAATAATGAATTTAATCCATTTTGGAATAAGGCTGTAACATAACAAAATGTGGAAAAAGTGAAGCGCTGTGAATACTTTCCAGATGCACTGTAAATCCTTAACCACTCAGCTTTCCCGGAACTCACTCTTCACAGATCGGCGCTCGATCACACCCCTGCCTCCACATGTAGTTATTGTAACATAATTCTATGACCAGGTTGCGAATCCCACTGGGGGAGAAATATGACATTCGTCGGAGACAGTACAAAGGCGTCTTGACAAACGTATAAAATTTAACAACATCCTCTCTCACACACTGATTATCCTCTATTGATTTCATTCTAGCTAGGAAAAAAGTTACTTTTTAATTTTTTAATACTTAAGTACAATTTAATGTGAATACTTTTTACTTTCACTCAAGTATGCTTTTTTTGCTTGATACTTAGACTTTTAATTGAGTAAAATTTTCACTCAAACTTTCACGTAAGTAGGCTATAATTTCTGATTACTTTTTACGCCCCTGTCACTCACTGACTATAAAAAGACATCTTGATGCAAGTTAACCTCGCAGTAATAGACACGCAACACTTTTCTCATGTAAATTAGACCTCATGATGGTTAAGTTTATTATAGATTTAATTTACCCACTCTCGATAAACATATATTTATGCCCATTATCCCAGAATTTTTTTTTAGTAATCCAGAAATCACTTTATTTTCTGTATAGTCACAGTGTACAAATGCGATGAAAACTCACAGCATGTCTCCCGTTGAAGTCACACTGCAGCTCTTCTCACCCCTCGCGCACACATATGTGAAACAGGCAGTACTCTTTGGATAATTTGTTAGTTTTATGTTATTTCTGTTAAGGGAATTGGAAAATTAGCTTAGTCCTCTGAATAGCACAACTTTGTTTAAACATGGCAGCTTCCGACTCCTCGCATTTCTCATTGCTTTGTGTGTCAGATACGTAGGCTGCAGCACCTCCTACAGTCCCTCTTCTGGGATAGAAGTACCTATCCTGGAGTAGGGGCTAAAAAGTCCAAATAAAGTCCCTCTTAACTGCTAAGAGGAACTATAAATCTATAGTTCAAGAGAACTATAGTTCCTCTTGAGTGAAAACTACAAAAAGTACTAGTTCTGGGTAAAAGTACCTAAAACAGGCTTTAGTTCCTGCAGGGGGAAATGGCCTTATGCCGACTCACTGACAAGAGCCATCTCCTATCAAACATTTTTGCATCGGCTCCTGTGAGTTTACCTTCCCTTGTGGCACGACCAGATGCACGTTGCATCAGCAGTGTGGGAGATCTGGGTTTGGATCCAGCATTGAAACCAGGAAGAAATCTCAATCACATAACCAGTGATGAGCACGATTTGGAGGCTGCATTTTCCCCTTACATTACATTATACTCCATTTATGGTTAGGGTTTGGGTTGTGGGCTACAGTTTATAAAATGTGCTTTCCTCTTCACTGTATAACAGCCAACATCTGAAACAACTTGCTTCACAACTCATTTTTAGCTACTCAATGGACATTACACCAGGTAAATGGATCTCACACGTCCTCATACACCCAACAACACTTACCACTTTGGCCACTGGGGGCAGTGTTTCCGTAAGCACAGACCAATTTTAGCTAAATAACATTCAACCTACTGTTTGTTTGTTTTGTTTTTTTTGTGATCAGTCTATCTCCTCCAAACTGGATCACTTGAAGATTACATTGTTGTGTGAATTGGTTTGCCATCATGCTTCTACAAAGAGGGGCTGGTTTATCACATGATAATGTAAATTACAGGTTAAGTAAGGATCTGGAAAAGAGGAGAGGCCAGTATCACATTACATTATTTGTTTCCTTTATGTGGTTCAAACCCCAAATTAAAGTATCACTGCATTAGTATTATGTTCTGCTCCAATGACTGGGAAACCATTCACATGTGTTCTAATTCATTCAACAAGGTCTTTGCAAAAATTTTAGAGTATTAGTTTATGCTCATCATAATGGATCCTTATAAAAAAAAAAAAAAAAAAAAAAAGCTAATTTATTGCATATAGTCTTCACTCATTGACTACTTTTAGAGTTTTTGGCTACCTTGTATTAGGTGGTCCATCTTGAATGTATATTCCTCTGCCTATCATTCTCAAATTTAGTGAGAAAAAGGCCAGAAATTGAAGACCTTTAAAATATTTAAAAATTGATGCATAAAATCAAAGACTGTAATTTTTCTGTTGGCATTCGCATTCAGTATGTCCCAAATGTAGCTTCAAGCAGACACAAAAGGGTAACACTGTATGGCTGAAAAATGTTCGTGATCAATCATTGTCAAAGATAAATGTCTTGCATTGACAGCCGCGCCAAGTCTTTGTTAAGAGAACCCATTTCTGTGGTCTGTTTCTCATTGTAAAGCAGCTGGACAGAAACAATGAAATCAGCGTTCTTGAGCAGAATTCCACAATGTTGTGTGACCAGCTGTATAACTGCTGGGGCCACTGGAGCCCGCGGGCCCTCTCTCAAAATATCAACCTGGTCTCATAGAATGAACGTTACTCTATATACATTTGTGCAAATTGACTTTTATGTGCCACTTTCTACGTTTCACTATAGTTTCCTGGTGAAACGTACACTAGAGGTGCTACAACAACTGTGTGGTTTAATCATTGTCACACAAATCACGAGTACAATTGCTGATTTAGATGTTTGTTTTTTTACTTACCCCCTGCTATGTTATGATATCAAAACACTTTCACTTTAACAACAAAACATTTTTACACTTGTATTACAAACCCACCTACATATTCACACTTATTCCTGTATAATCATCTTTCTTGGTAGTTCACCTGATGCGTTGGACTTTAAGCATGACGGCCGCAGTTTGAATCCAGCCAAAGATGCACGAAAGTGAAAGTGGCATAAAAACGACCCAAAATGATGTGGTTGCTTCAGTTTATGTGTGTTTTCTTTTTTATTATTTCGAATTTGCACTTCAAAACACTATTGGTTACGGCAGGGATGGCAGATTTTGAAGGTGGCGAGGGCCAATGTTTTTTTCTCCTTTCTACAAAGGGGCCTGATTACAAATATGCACTCACAATGTTCACCCCCTTACTCAATTTCCTCATTGTGGGTAATCTATGCACAGCTAATGCAATGTGCTTTTAAAGATTTTGTTAACTATATTAAGTTTTTTATTTAATAATATTTATAAAAACATAATTATTTTTGTATAACTTGCATATTTACTAAAACATGGAGTTCAAATGTACCAATTCATGTTCAATTGACAAGTAATAGATTTTAAACTTAAATTGTCAAGAAAATTAATCTCATTTGCATTGTCCGTACATTTACAACACAGAAATGAAAACAGACAAGGATCATATTTTCAACATTTTCAACCCCACCTCATAAAACAGCTTATGGGTATCAGTTCAAATATAACTATTATCTCCAAAATCCAAATATTATCATCAATAACAATACTGGATACAAGAACATAACATTTCAGTGCATTAATACAAAAAAATTTCAGCACCACACCAGCCCCGCAACACGTATGGAGCGAACAGTCCCATGCGTCAGAGATATATTCTCACTATTCGCAAGACTCTCAATAGTAAAAAAGTTAAACTTTCAAGTTTCTCCCTCTGACAAGGACTTTATCGTTTTACACAAGCACGAGCAAAACAGAATATTTTGTAAAAAGTTTTGATGCCGATATATTTTACCCTTACATCTGTGAGGAGAGCAGCTTTGGCAGCACTGGTGTACGTATCTCGCATACTCTACATCTCTTTGATCAATTGATCAGTGGTGTTGTAATGGCGAATCAAATTGAAATCTTTAATGACAGATTTTGTATCCAGGCAAACAAAATGCATGGGTTTACCTTGTGTACATTAACGTTAGTGCGCACTAGCTCGCTGACTAGCTGAGGTAAAATTTTGCTCAATTTACCTTACAAATTATGAACAAGTGTAAGATGTTGCATGCTAGAATCCTACAGTGATCAGCAGGTCTGCTAAGAACAAGCAACCTCTTCTGGTGGAGAGCTGTAATAATATTATAGCCTGAATGCAATCTTTACATAATCCCTTTTTCAGTTAACTAAAATCAATCCTCAGTCTTGTCTGATGGGCCGTATTTGACGACACTGCAGGCCGTATACGGCCCGTGGGCCGCCAGTTGCCCATCCTTGGGTTAGGGTAAGGGTCTGGGTAACGGTAAGTATGTCTGTTTTGTTAAACTCTCATTTATCTTTTCGGACACTATTGGTTAGGTTTAGGGTAAAGTTTTAGGTTAGCGAGGTACATTTTACATATTAAAAACTCCATCTAAAATTCACCTTAACCTTGTCTGATTACAACATCACTTTGCTTGGTTTTGGCACCCCCCGCTGGACATTACACGTTTGGCTGCAGTTTACAAGTGAAATGAAGCACGTAATTTCAGTTTTGCAAAAACGTTGCAATGCTCACGTAAATTTCATGAGACCAGGCTGCAAAATATTACAGTTCATAACCCATGCTAATAATGTATCATGGCAGTTCTAGGGTGAAATGTCCACTGTGTGGCACTAAAAGCAATTGAACTGTTCTCCCGAACAGATTTGTCAATGTTCTATTGAGTTTTAAATAATAATAATAATAATAATAATAATAAACAACCTTCTTACCCTAGACAATAAACCTAAACCTAACCCATAGAGTCATAAAAGCAAATGTGAGATGAGAAACACAATTACTGAAACAAGCATGTTGCTTTGTGGTGGTGCCCTTCAGGACTCATACCCTGGTCCTTTGCATCACAAGTACAACATTCTATCAAATGAGCTACCACACAACTTGATCATAATTGAAAAACCTTGTAACTGTAGTTGGTTTTCTAATGTAAACATTAAAATGTATGACCTTACAAGTCATTTGCTATAGTAAAAGTGGCGTATTATAGCATTGTGTGGAGACAGAAATAAAATCAAGTGTTTATAAATGGGTTAATTATTAGCAGTTTTACTCATGATTTGTGTTCAAGTGAACACAAGTAATTGTTGTAGCACATCTAGTGTTTAGTGTCTATTATACTAGGATACTGCTGCCACATTAAAGTAATTTTGCAAAAATGTAAGTATAGTTTTGTGATTTGATGAGACCAGTTTAGGGAAAACAGCATACTTCAGTTTTAAGTTACATATTACTGAGCTAATTCACATTTATGACTTTATCATGTACAATGCATCTCATTCATGGTGGCCACTTATTAAACTCTAAAAATTATTATTTATGGTTGTCCACATATTTTTTATTTATTTTATTTTTTTCGAACTCCATGTCAACAGTTAATTCCAATTTTGTCATCAAAATGGTGTTTGAATAAAAAATAAATAAAAAATGTAATCAAATGATAGCATAACAATTCATTTTGAACATGATATTATATTATTTTTATCAAATAAAGTGATTTTATACAGAACCTCACAGCACAATCCAAAATACAACATTGGAATTACTTTTGTCAAATAAAGTACTGCAGAACAGTGAGTCACAGATGTGTGATATTGCTTAAATGTAATAAAATTACTATTGATTTAGTATTATTATTAGTAGTAGTAGTAGTAGTATAACAGTGAATATTACATAACTACTGTATACAGTAGTGAATATTTCTGTCATACTTTTTTCATTTAAATTGAGCTTTTATTTTGGCACAGCTTTTATTTTGAAGTGTTTCTGTGTTGTTATGACCAAGGAGCTCTGACGTTATGATGGTAACTTTCCACTCTGGAAAAGCCGGCCGCTATGTGACTCAAAGTGATTATTAAACCACAAAGGGCTGCTATTTAATTAAATACATTTGTAGTCTGTATGTTCCTCACGCAAAAACGTGAATTAGCACTCTGCCTGATGTCATCTGCTACAAACAGATCATACCATGATCATGATGGTGTTTTCCGTGTATGAGATTAAGATCTCTAAATGGTATGAGCACTTTGTGTCTTATGCCTGCACAACATTGGCTCCACACATTCATAAGCACTCACATTTAAAAGATGCAAACTATATCTTTATCACATTAAATCACAGCTTTTTCTGTTAAATAATCTCACTAGGACATGATGTGATTTTAATTTGTGCGCTGAATGTTTACGTAACAGCATTCGTACATTAGATGGTATCCGTTTTTGGTATCGGAGCATTTTTACGAGTACAAGTAGATGAGCGTGGTATCGGACCCGACATGCCTATTATTATTATTATTATTATTAAAAATAGCAACATAAAGCTCAATAAAATATCAAAATGACTTGTTTTATTCTTTGGTACTTTTCCATAGTGATTCTTGGGTAATACTGAGCCAATGTCGTGCATCTGACATAATTATTCATTCCAAACAGGGTGTCAGCCCCAAAGAGATATAAAAAGCATAGAGAAGGCTATTTGTTAGCATTCCCATTCATCTCTATGGCAGCAAATCAGTTAGTGCATGACCCTCTTGAAGTGTGCAACACGAAAGCTGCCATCTTTGTCATTGTGGGCTGTCGTATTTGGCATCAGTTTTTTGAACACGTCTTTTGATGTCTGTAACTAGCAACTGTCCAGCTGAGATGACAAGATAGAATACACAAATGTAACTTCATAATTCTTATTTTATTCTTTACAGTTGTATTATTATTATTATTATTATTATTTATGTATACTGTAAATAAATACTGTATATATTGTACTGAACTGATATACTATATGGTAAGCTGATGTACTAAAGGGACAAAAGATAATTATCAAAAATTCTACTATTAAAACTGTCCTCCTGTAATATTTAATTATATAATATTTTTATCCTCTCAATTACTCTTGTCAGAATACAGGTTCTTTCTGGTTTCTTATCAATTTCTACCAAATTTGTTCTCAGTATTATAATTGTTTATAATTATAATTTGTCTCCTTAGTACATCAGTCTACAGAACAGCACTTTTCTGCAGTTCATGTGCCCAGCTCGTCTACTGTGGACTTGTCTTTATTCATAAGGTGGAACCTTTGGGTTGCCCTCTCCATAGTGTAAAAAAAGGCCATCTTTTCACATCGCTCTTTGGGTAAAGCTGTCTATGCAACTTTCGAATACAAAGATGTAAATTTGCATGGTAACTTCTGATTTTATGATGGATATCTTCAAGGCATACATTCCAGTGTAGAAAAGAGAAAGTGCTCACAATGCGGTCACGTTACAAACACAGCTTACAAAAAAATTCAGAACTACATCCACCATTATTTTCAGAGTACGACACTGGTACAGATGTTTAAAGTTTTTAATATACTGTGTGTGTGTGTGTGTGTGTGTATATATATATTTTTTTTACAAATAAATTATAAGTCTTTTTATGAACTTTTGAAATACAGATATACTGCATTATACTGGATTTCACAGATAATCTTAAAAATCTTTCATGTTTCCATACCTTTTGCATTTGGCATGCTCATTTGATTCTATAGGAATCACAAAAACTACAGTCAAACCCACAATGCTGAAACAATCAGACAAAGCGTGGATGATACCTCTGAGTGTTGAAGTTACCAGTGTTTTTTTTTTATTTTTTTATTATTATTATTATTATTTATGCCCAATACATGACAAAGAAATAAAGTTACTCATTCAACGTTTTGATTTTTCAAATCATGATACAACAGGTAATTTTGCAATAATTCAGAGCACTAAAGTATAAACATGACATATATATACTGTGTAACACAATGAAGTGTGTGGTATGTGCCCAAAAGTGCATCTTGTTAATGGCGAGTAGAGTGGAGCTATCAGATGAAGCCAATGCGTACAGACACTGATTCAGTGTTAGAAGACCAGTACCTCTGTGAGAAACCGTGGATGAAGTAAAAACTGCATTTCTGTTAGAATCTCTATTCAGTAAAATCTCTATTCAAATTAGTGACGTCGCTGGTTGGCTTCCCATTTCCTGTTGCCTTGTAGTAGTGTACAGAAAATAAAAATAAATAAAATAAAAACGTGATTTTATTTAGGTAAGAATATTGATTTATACTGGATCTCAATCATAAATATTTCAATTTATTATTTAAAAGAGGATAACCATTAAGCAGACGTGATCAGCAACATCAAACAATGCACAATGTACAGGCACAAACACGTCTATCTGTTTTAAGAGATAAAAACTATAATGGAAATTAAAGGACACTTGAAGATCAAGGCTCGATGCTGATGATTTAATGCTGATGATCATGGTACAATATTTTGCATGATTAAGTAACTGTTATAAATGTATCGTTGCGTCTAAATGTTCTTAATGTACACAGCATATTTTACTGGTACACATCTTCACATCACTATTTACATGTTCATAATTACCAACTGCTCGAGAACTCATATTAAATTAAAATTTAAATGGCATCTAAACAGTTCAAAGAAATGTTGGTCAACTTGAAGACCAGAGACTCCCAAATGTGAGCACTAGCGCTGGAAAAAACTCTGGCTCGTTAAGTTTGCTGTGTGTACATATTTTGACACCTGGACCAACACCTTGAAACAGCAGCATGTTTCCTTCACCTGTTCATTGTTGATGTGTCTGAGCCCTGGCTTTTCTTCATTTTAAAAAGACATTTGGAATATTTTGGGTACAAATTGGCAAGACGTTTGAGATTTTTATTTTTACTGCAAGATATAATGATCACATTATCCTCTCGTGCCATTGAATGCATGTACTATATTAACACATAATTACATTTATATGACATTATTACAACATTGTAGTTACAATTGTGTCCCATCTGCAAAAATGGAGGTATTTCCATGGCCTGGAAAACTCTGTGTTACTGAATGACATTCTATGCCTTAAATGAGCAGTATACTTCTCAAGTGACTGAAAAAAGGCGAGAGTGTTAATTTGAAAGTTAATAAATAAAAGGCTGATTAAAAACAATTCCCCAATAATGATTTTTAGCATTTGTTTTCTTCTCTTTCTGGCAACAACCAATTTTTATATTATTAGTTCTACAACTACATTGTTTTTTCTTCAACTGGAGCACTGGATCAGACAAAAATAAAATAACAATAACGCAAGAGTCCCTTTACCTAAAGAATCATTTTTACATTGATAAGACCTTGGGACAAATAACTTACATGAACGGTAATATAACTTTAAAAAAGTATAACACTCTCAATAAATAGTTCTACTATGTACATATGTTGCAAATAGATGCAAATCACTAAATTACCAAAATATAGAAGCAGCAAACATTACAGGCATGAGGTACAGCAAGAAATCCTACGGTGCATACAGTAGAGTGTCAAACGTCCATTGAAAACTTCATTTAACAAACCAGAAAATGCCTTTACACCTGTACCCTTTTGTTGTGGTGGTATAAGAGTAGAATAGTGTACCATAAAAATGGGGATTATATATTTGGTCTAATTCTACTCTAAATAGGCTATTTTGGATTGTGGATCTGTACATAGTGATGAAGAAAAAGTAACAGTGGGAAAAACAGGAGATTAGATCAGGCAGTTGGCCAATGCATTTCTGCAGTTAGCCTCGGTGGCCCAGTCAATAAATTGGCAATTTACTTGACATTCACGATCATTTGGCAACAAGTGGTTGCTGATCAGTCTCTGTCCCTTTAGGCAATGAACGTTGACTATTAGTATCTTGAATACAGTTACATCATTTCATGTTATAGAAACATAATACATTGGTTCTCCCAGGAATACAACAAACAAAATCTTAATACAGTATAATTATAATTCTTGTACTCTCGTGCATTGTATGGTATTTTGGAAGTAACAAACACTGAGTCCAAACCAAATGTCCCCAAGGGGACAATAAAGTACATTCTATTCTATTCTATTCTATTCTATTCTATTCTATTCTATTCTAGTCTTCTATTTGATTTCATACAACTTTTTTTCCTCTCACTATGAAATATTTCCTACACATTTCTTTCTTCTTTGGGTGCTGTTTTTCCTTCATAATAAAATATCCTTCAACCCAACTCCAATACATGAGATGGCTGATACAAACAAAGAAACAAACAAAACAAAATACTCAACTCAAAAGACATTTGTAGCAGAAAAGATGAAAAAAAAAAATGAAAAAAAAAAATGGTTATGCAAAATACATACATACACACAAAGATCTGAAGTCTTTTCACACGTTGAAAAACAGAAATATTAAAGCCAGTTTTCAATGATCCCAAAGTGTTGTTCATACAAATCCAATAAAATCGACAATGTCACATTTGACAGTTGCTCTGATTTTTATGATCAATCAGGCACAAAGCAAGTGTGACCACAATAATCACAGAGGCGTATAATGATATCTTATAGGTAAAAGAAAAAAAAAATCTAATTTTGTCCCTCCTAAATGTTCCTGGCTTACAATAGCAGCAATTTTAGTTTTTACTTTCTTTTAATGGGCTATCCAAAAGTGCAGCAACTGAGGTCATTAATACAAATACTGACTGGTACACTATTTTTTTTTATTCCCCTGTATTATTCCTTATTTATTTATTATTATTATTAGAAATATAAATGACGTAAAATGCACATTTGACACTAAAAGCCCCCAAAAATAACTATCAACTTCGGCCTCTCATTAGGAAGTCTTTATGCTACGCACACATAATGATATGGTTGACTGACTTTCTTCCAGGTCTCTTTTTTTTTCTTAATCATTAATGTCATAAAGTTATATTCTAATTATCATACTTCTACAATTGCACAAAGTGATGCCCATTATTAAAACAGGCAAAACCATAATTAATGCCTTGGCATGTTCCATGCCATTAAAACAGCAATGACAAGTGTTTTCTGTGCCCAATGTAGTAGAAGCAATGTCAAATCACACTATTTTAATTATACCAAAGACAAAGCCTATCAGAAATGGTGCATTACTGTCTAAAGAAATAGCACAATATTATTTACCTTGAACATTTATTGATAGGTATAGACAGTCAAAGGTGCAGTTTCACAGAGGTTAGTTAGTGACTAGTTTGAAATGTTGGTACAGTTGGTAGACAAATATTGTCCACAGTAAGACATTGTTTTGGTTGATTAAGTACTTATTGTATCCATCCAATAAGAATTCTTGATGTTTTATTTCATTTGTTTATGGTTAATTGTTTATGGTTAAGCTATGTCTATGGTTGAGCTATATGTTATTTTCAAAAGCAAGTTGTTTACAGAAAGGTTTTTTGGCAGCTCATCCGAGGCACAAGAAAATGTGCCCGTAACATTTTAACTTCAGTTTCAAAGGGGCCAGCAACACTTAATAGTGGTTAATGCATTGGCACATACTGTATATAGTAATATACTCTTTCGGAAAAGTGTTTTAGACTGGCGTCAAATTGTCTGAGATTATTATACTGTATTTGATGTTAGTTAACAAGTTTTGAGGTACACTGTCTCAAATTAACCTATTGTGAAAGAACCCAACCCATCCCTGTGTATTTACAGTATTATGTAATCAGAGTGAATAATAAAAATAAAATAAAAAACTCTTAATTTGTATCGATTTTAACAAATTAGTGCTGAAATCGGATTAAAAAGGGAATAGTTCACCCAAAATAATTTACTTATGTCGTTCCAGAACATATGCTATTATTTGTGGAACACAAAAGTAGAAATTTTGAAGATTCTTCATGCTCTTCTTTTCCACTTGGCAGTTCATTGTGATCATGTCTGTCAAGCTCCAAAGTTAAACATATTTTTTTAAAAAGCACAATGAAAGTAGTCCATATGACCAACAAGTCTTCTAAAGCCATACAATGGCTTTGTGTGAGGAACTATGTTGTTATTTGCTGAAAATCTTCCCCATGACATTAAATAGTCATGTGGACTGCTTTTATGATAGTTGAGCTTGGCAGTCCTGGTCATTATGAACAGTCATGATGTGAATAAAAGCTGTCTGAAGGTTCTATACAATTTTTATTTTTCACAAATAATAATTAGATTTTTCATAATGATAACTAAATAACAGCATAAGGTGGTTGAATAAATGATGACATTTTTTTATTTGTGGCTGAATTAACTATTTAAATATAATATAATGTCTTTGATGATGGTTTCTACATTCAGGAGTTTGCGTCTATTTAACATACAATCTTAAGCATTATGATATATTCTTGAACACTAGATATTTTTATCACCTTCTGACCAGACATGTTACAATTCTGCACTGGCCCGGTGCTGTAATGGGAGGTTTTATAGTTTATTGACATTGATCAGAGGTAAGTGTTAAGGCAGACTGACTATTTGACACACTACATCATGGCCTGCAGTTTCCTGTTGTCGGTTGTTTGACTAATTAGCAGCAATCGTAGCAGCAACAACAGCAGCCATGCTAACAAAACCAATTTCATTCTCGCCTCGTTTTTGCACTGATCTGTCTGTGTGCTCTCTCTCAAGCGAGTAGTTACTAAAATTAACCACGTATCACACTTATTTCACAGGAAGTAAATAGCCTGCGATGGGAGCTTTGGCTGTTCCCCTTTGACTATTTCTATTCAATACATTTCTGGTGGTTTTGTTCCAGGTACATCCAGAGAAGCGGTTATTAGTCTAAAACTGTCCTTTAAAACAACCTGTGATCATATGATTATTATACACCCAACTGTACAGTCCTTTATCTGTGTTTCTGGACAGCGTCTGCTTCACTAAAGGGACAGGGCGCGCTGCCAACAGGAACAGAGAGAGGGCAGATACAACACTCGCTGTTCCTGGGATGACTAAGGTCACATCCAAAAAAACAAACTTAAACAAAAACAATCCCCATAAACTGTTTTCTGTGCATTCATGCGATGTTTGCAAATTCTGTTTGTCTTCTTTTGAGATTATATTTGTTTGAATTTGTCTGCCTTTGGTCTTAATGCAAAAAAATAAAAAATAAAATAAAAAAAAAAGCTCTCTTATTCACACACACATATGCCATGCATTTCCAGAGCGTTCTCATTACTTTGTCCAGGTTCACTCAAGTCTGTCTGTGTGCGTGCTTTACTTTTATGTTTTGGAGGTCAATGAGAGACATTGATTCTTCTACAGATGACAAAAACACTTAAACCCGCTTTGGTCCTTTCTGGGTTAATGGGACTGGGATCCATTTCCAAGCATAGGACACAGCAGGTAGACTGGACTTGAAAAGGGTGAACAGCTATGAGAGTAGAGGTACACCTGTAAAGCAGCAGCAAATCTAGGAAGAATATCCCAGTCCGTGCACCAGCTCGGTAGACTGTTTCAGCCCAGCGAGTGCAGGTGCTCGCCCTTTCGGTTGTCCAGGGCGTTGGGGTCCCGGCAGGCGCACTCTCTCCGGATATCACAAGACATGGGGAATGGGATCACCTTGGAGGAGAAAAGAAACACATGGTGGTGTAATGTTAAACACAACCCTGACCACATGAAAATGTTCACAGCAACAAACTTATAACAAAAAACGACATCTTGACACTATCTGCAACAACTGTACCGTTGGTCAAGACATGCTCTGCAATTGCCAATGACTTAAAAAATGTATGCCCCCTTTGCTTGGATGGAAAATAGAATTTGAATGTCGTTTGGCACTTGACGTCACAACTGAATGCTGGCAGTGCGTCACTGACACCAGATGCTGCAATGTGGCCTCCCTCAGGGCAGGCCTCAGCTGCTTTTCAGGATAAGATGCATCTCCAGTTGCTCAAAACCAGGACCATATGTGCTGTTCGAATTTGAGCATTCATATAACAATTTGTCTGTAGCCTAAGCAGCTGAACACACTGATTTAATCATGATGTGAATTCATATGTGAAATGATCCCTGTGCACAACAAAGCAGATTTTGTAATTTAAGCATTTAGTACTCGTGTAACGTATAAAATCTTTTACAAACAAACATCCTGCCTTGTACCATAAACCTATGAGCAGGTAAGGGTTCGAGTCAAGGCCAAAATAGATGAAATCAGTATAAGTCAGATAACGTTTGATTGTGGTTAAAAACCCCATGAAATCAAAATTGGCCTTTTATGGCTTTTAGATCACGCTTGAAAGTTAAATATAAGTTATTCCTGAAAGTTATCTATAATTTAATCCTATAAGAATGGATTGGTATATCAAAAAGATTTTTAAAACGATTTGACCAGCATAGTCTGAAGATGATCTAACCCAAATTTGGTGTAGATCTGATAAACATTGTAGGAGGATATGGCTGACCATGGCAAAATTGGTATCACAGTCATTGACAAATAAAGTTGTCAGAGGTGATAAAAATGAGAACACTTTTAAAATCTTGTTTAAAACACATGTGCCAAGTTCTTAGAAATGTAATATTTGTATTCAAGTTTTTTTCATAAATTATTGGAAAACTTTTGAAGCATTTTCTACCAAAAAAAAAAAAAAAAGAAAGAAAAGAAAAAAGACTAAACATCAAGTAAAAGGTATTAAAGTACTTTAGTTGCACATTAAGTACATGAGAATGGACACAATCATTGATTTGACAATACTAAAAAAAAGTTTTCATTCAGTTTTTCAAGGTACATTTTTTTTTTTTTTTTTTTTTTAACTAATATGATTTTTTTCATTAACAATATTCTCTTGGTTACTACGTAACCCTGTTGCCTAAAAAAGGGGGAACAACATGCTGCATCAGAAGCTGACACTAAGGAAGCTCTTAACAGGGGCAGTGACTATGAAACCCTATTCAATCATGCAAATTTGATTGGCTATTGAAACATAGCGCTCCGTCAATGCTGACATCATAATTAGCATCTATGGCTGGAGCCAGCTTCACATCATCAGGAATTTCCAACTGAAGGAAGGGGAGAAGACATCTCTCAGCCCCTAAACAGTTAAAAAAAAGCAGTAGCTGCGGCAGAGCTGCAGGTTCTCTTTTAAGGGAACCAGGGTTATGTAGTAACTAAGACGTTCCCTTTCAAGATGATAACTTCGATGATGCGTCAGAAACTGACACTAAAGGAGCCATATTCAATCACGCAGTAGCGCTGATGTGCAATAAATATTAGTCATTACAGGGAAGTAAAAACCATTCCTGAAGCAACTCCTTCATATTGTAAAATAGGAAGGGGGGTGGAAACAATAAACCAATGGCTCGATGTCATGACAGAGGCACTAGCCACTATGGGTAGTGGGTCACTGCCTCAACACGTAATCCAGGTCAGCTGAAATGAGGAGAGCAGAGCGAAGTCTGGCAAAGGGCTTTGTTACCATGATACTAGCCAACAGGGTAGTGAACCAACGGCTTTTGGCACAATGATACTAGCCGACAGGGTAGTGAAAGATTGTCACTTAAGCTCTCATTCACACCACTGGGTATGAAGAAACCAAATTTCCAACACCAATACTAACCAACTGGTCAATGGTCAACTTTCTTTCTTTGTAAAGAAATGGGAAGAGAGGGAAGATACATGCAGGTTATAAAACCTGTCAGAAGTGTTAGGGAAGCCCAACCTGCAGCCATATATACTGTACAGTATGTCTTCTAGAGACACGCCCTTTGCCAATGCCCAGGAGGACTCCTGGTCGTATTATCTTTTATGCTGTGACGGAACAACATGCCGCTCCCGTGGATCATCCTCGGCCTGCCTCTTTAGAGCACTGGATAGGTCTCGTCCGTAGCAGGCCCAGAAAACCAATCAGCAAAAAAAAAAATCACTTCAAGGTATACAGCTGACTTGTTCAGGGGGCCCTAGCCTGTAGTATGATGTTTAACACCGACTGTGACAACCCAGTTGTGTCAGACGAGCCCCATTTAGAGGCCGGACATGGAGTCTCCACAGCTCTGGCTGAGGATGCCAGATCATGCCACTGGCTTGCTAGAGCAGATCTGACCTCAAATAAATTTTTTATGGGGGAGCATATAGCAGCTCTAACATCTCTGGAAACCAGTGGCTGTTGGGCCATTTTGGTGCCACGAGCAATCCTGTCTCTTTGTCCCCTCTTATCTTGTACAACACTTGGTGTAGCAAGCTGACGGGGGAAAACACATACTTGTGTTTTCGAGGCCATTTGTGAGCAAAGGCATCCAAGTCTAGTGGAGCTTGTGCCATGGAGTACCATAGTCGAAAGAGCATAGAATATGGAGAGGCAAACAGGATGACAAATACCTCCCAAATCCTCTGAACTGTTTGAGGGTGGATTCTCCATTCCCCCGGCCTGGGACCCTGGCATTAGTAGATCTGCTTCGCTATTCAGGTGACTGGGGACATGCATTGCATGTATGGATAGAAGACATAAATCACTCCAGAGGAGAAGTTCGTTCTCCAAGTTCAGCATTGGACAAGACCGTACCTCTCCTTGGAGATTTATATACGCCATGACTGTAGTATTGCCTGTAGGTTGTCAGTACATGATTCCTTTGCACAGTGGACCAAAAGGCTTTCAGAGCCAACAGGACTGCTAACAGTTTGAGGCAATTTATGTGCCACATGCATGCTGCACCTGTCCTAAAGCCAAAATGTCCTTCACACAGGGCTCCCCAGCCTGCGTTGGATGTGTGACAACTATGCATCTGCCTTTCTTGGCGAGTGTCACACCTTGCCAGTGAAACTCGGCTCTCTTCCAAAAAGCTACTTTGGCTAAACAGCGATATGTCACTATGAGGCGATGGTGACCATGGAGCCAAGCATGATGAGGGATCCTCGAGTTGAGCCAGCACTGGAGAGGTCTCATCCATAGCAGGCCCAGCAGGGTGATAGCGGCTCTTGATAGCAGCTCTAGCAGCCATTAAACCCAGCACTCGCTTAAAGTGACACAATAGCAGGGTCCTCCCTTGCTTGAATTCCTACAAGTTTAGGAAAATGGAGTGAATGTGTTTGTCGGCCAAATTGCCAAGTCAAGTTTCATTCTTAGTCATCATCTTGAATGAAGACTTCCTGAGTGTTTGATTCAAGGGTCTCAAGTCCAGTATGGGGAGTAAACCACTGCTCTTTTTGGTGATCAGAAAATAGTTGCAGTTGAAGCCTTTCTGTTCTTCGCCTGTGGGCACATTCTCTATTGTGTCTTTGGCAAGGAGTAGCTGCGTAGGAGCAGCACAACCCACACTGGTATGGTGGAAGAACAAACAACGTTGAACTCTGGCGGCCTCCTTTTGAACACTTACCCTGACTGGATCATGCTCAGTGCCCAGCTGGAAATTCCCGGAAAAACCCACCATGAGTCCAAATGGCCATTCAGAGGACACAGCTGTTGAACTATGCCCTGTGTGTAGAGCACTGCTTACCTTCTTGAGGCAGTCACGCAGTGTAACCAGGTTGGGTAAAGCTTGAAATTTGCCAGTTTTTGTGAAAATGTTTGAGCAATTGCATGGAGGTTTGTAAACTTTATTTGGACATGACAAATATTTGGCACAGAGCAAAAAAAAAAAAAAGAAGACATTATTACACATTCCAGGTCCCAACATAACTTTGCAGAGTGAGCAAGAGGAATATTGCAGGGACACTGAGTAGTGTTCCTGGCCTTTTTTGGAGCCAGTGTAGAATTTTCTGTTCATATAAAACCCACTTTGTAGGTGCCGGGCCATCAGGAATGCTTGGGCCACACTGAAGGAACTGGGATGAGGTCCAAAAAGCACCACCTTCATCTTGGGTGCAGGCCGCTGAGTCTGTCTTTTCACCGGCATCTCTGACTCCACTCTGTGGGACGGCATAGGGTTAGACCTGGCAATGACAGCCAGGTCATTGCCAGGTCTAACCCTATGCCTGTTGTTCAGTTGGATGCTCCCCCCAAGGTAGGGCGTGAGTGAATCAACTAAATTACCACCATAATGTGCCTTGGGAGGATGTGGTTGTAAGATTGGTTTGTGGCGGTAGACCTGAAGGACGCATACTTCCACGTCTCGATTGTACCATGACACAGACTCTTCCTGCGGTTTGCATTCAAGGGTTTGGGCGTATCAGTACAAGGTCCTCCCTTTCAGCCTGTCCTTGTCCCCTCGTGTCTTCACGAAGGTCGCAGAGGCAGCCCTTGCCTCATTAAGGGAAGTGGGCATTCACATCCTCAACTATCTCGATGATTGGCTAATCCTAGCTCACTCTCGGGATGATTGTGTGCACACAGGGACCTGGTGCTCCCACACCTCAGCTGACTAGGGCTTCGGGTCAACTGGGGAAAAAGCAAGCTCCTCCCAGTTCAGAGCATCTCTTTTCTCGGCTTGGAGTTGGACTCAGTCTCAATGATGGCGCGCCTCATGAACGAGCACACACAGTCGGTGCTGACCTGTTTGAAGGCATTCAGGCAGAAGACAGCAGTTCCACTGAAACTGTTTCAGAGGCTCCTGGGGCATATGGCATCCTAGCGGTGACCACTCTGCTCGGGTTGATGCATATGAGACTGCTTCAGCACTGGCTCCAGACTTGAGTCCCAAGATGGGCATGGCGCCGTGAGACACATCGTGTGGCCATCATGCCGGTCTGTCACCGCCTCTTCAGCCCTTGGACCGACCTCACATTTCTACGGGCAGGCGTTCCCCTAAAGCAGGTCTCCAGGTGCATCGTGGTTACGACAGATGCCTCCAAAAAAGGCTGGGGCACTGTATGCAATGGGCACGCAGCTGCCAGCTCCTGGACGGGCCTGCGGCTACATTGGCACATCAACTGCCTCGAGTTGTTGGCAATTCTGCTCGCCCTGTGGAGGTTTCGGCCATTGGTCCAGGGCAAGCATGTATTAGTTCTGACAGACAACACGGCAACGGTGGCATACATCAACCATTAAGGCGGTTTACGCTCCCGTTGTATGTCACAACTCTCCTACCATCTCCTCCTCTGGAGTCAGCAGCACCTCAAGTCGCTGCAAGCCATTCACATCCCGGGCAACCTCAACACTAAAGCGGACGCGCTGTCATGACAGGTTACCCTCAGGGGAGAGTGGAGGCTCCACCCTCAGGTGGTCCAGCTGATTTGGAGTCGATTCAAGCAGGCACAGGTAGACCTGTTTGCTTCCCAAGAATCCTCCCACTGCCCACTCTGGTACGCCCTGACCAAGGCACCTCTCGGTATAGACGCGCTGGCACACAGCTGGCCCCCTGGACTACGCAAATATGCGTTTCCCCCAGTGAGCCTACTTGCGCAGACCCTGTGCAAGGTCAGGGAGGATGAGGAGCAGGTCATCCTGGTAGCACCATACTGACCTCATGCTCCTCGCGACAGCCCCCGCCCCCGGCGAATTCCCCTGAGGAAGGACCTTCTTTCTCAGGGATAGGGCACCATCTGGCACCCACGACTAGACCTCTGGGATCTCCATGTCTGGCCCCTGTACGGGACGTGGAAGACTTGAGTGGCCTACCACCCGCGGTGGTAGACACAATCACTCAGACTAGGGCCCCCTTTATGAGGTGCCTGTATGCCTTGAAGTGGAATCTGTTCGCTAAGTGGTGTTCTTCCCGATGTGAAGACCCCCAGAGATGCACAGTCGGATCGGTGCTTTCCTTCCTGCAGGAGAGGTTGGAAGGTCGGCTGTCCCCCTCCACCTTGAAGGTGTATGTAGCCGCTATAGCGGCACACCACGACACAGTGGATGGTAAGTCCTTAGGGAAGCACGACCTGATCATCAGGTTCCTGAGAGGCGTCAGGAGGTTGAATCCCTTCAGACCGCGCCTCATTCCCTCATGACCTCTCTGTAGTTCTTCAGGGTCTACGGAGAGCCCCCTTTGAGCCCCTGCAGTCAGCTGAGCTTAAGGCACTCTCTTTAAAGACTGCCCTCCTGACTGCGCTCACTTCCATCAAGAGGGTAGGAGACCTGCAAGCATTCTCTGTCAGCGAAACGTGCCTGGATTTCGGTCCAGGCTACTCTCACTTGATCCTGAGACCCTGACCGGGCTATGTGCCCAAGATTCCCACAACCCCTTTTAGGGATCAGGTGGTGAACCTGCAAGCACTGTCCTCAGAGGAGGCAGACCCAGCCCTGACGTTGCTGTGTCCAGTGCACGCTTTACGCATCTATTCGGATTGCACTCAGAGCTTTAGAGTCTCTGAGCAGCTCTTTGCCTGCTTTGGTGGACAGCGGAAAGGAAGCACTGTCTCCAGGCAGAGGATCGCCCACTGGGTCATTGACGCCATAACAATGGCATATCACACCCAGGATGTGCCGCCCCCGGCAGGGCTACGAGCCCATTCTACCAGGAGTGTGGTGACCTCCTGGGCCTTGACCAGTGATGCCTCTCTAACAGACATTTGCAGAGCAGCGGGCTGGGCAACACCCAACACCTTTGCAAGGTTCTACAATCTCCGGGTGGAACCGGTTTCATCCCGTGTAGTGGCAGGCACAAGCAGGTAAGTCCGGGACAGCTGGCCGGGTGTATCGCTTGCGCATAGCGCCTTTCACCTCCCCTGAGCTGAAGACATGTGCTGTTGACTCCCAGTAGTGTTCACAAACTGTGTTCCCTGGATGATTTCCTCCGAGCCCTGTGGAAGATGAATTTGCAGAGAAACTCGCTGCCGGCTCAGTACATGTGCTAACTAAGCCCTGTGCTGGGGTAGGTGCTCCGCATGTGGTTCCCCATAGGTAACCCCATGCAACGTATATCTTCCGCTAATTCGTTTCCCTGTTGGTAAACTGCATCTTCCTTGGGCAGAGGCCCCTCTGCCCCAGTCACCATGTTTGTGGAAACTCCTCTCCCATAGGGTAGGACCTACCATGGGACTTCTCCACATGACATACTTCCGACAAAGCTCGGCAAGACCATGTGACATATTTCCACTCAAAATACCCACCCCCCTCTCTCTGGGTGGGGTTTGGTGTCCACGGTGTCTTCCCCTTGGGAGGGACACCCCCCCGACATAGAGCTGGTGGCACCAGTCGGTTAACAAATTTCACTCTTTTTTTTTGAGGAGAGGAAAAAAGTGAGGATAAGAGGCCACGACTGGGCTAGCCTTTCTCTATCTTTTGGGCAGTCGACTTGTCCCCAAAGGGCCATTTGACACTCATAACAGTATTGGGGGAGGTTACGTATCGGCCTGGCGCGCTGGCTTTGAGGCATACAGTGGTCTGCCCGTCACACACCGGCAGTTCACATAACACAGTTCAGCCAGTTATGGCGTTTCGTTTAGGGACCCCTAGTGTCACTACATCAACACAACATCGAGTGAGTGACAGATAGGGAATGTCCTGGTTACTTGCGTAACCTTCGTTCCCTGATGGAGGGAACGAGATGTTGTGTCCCTCCTGCCACAACATTGGACTACCCGATGAAATGGCCGGGACCTTGTATCGGCTCCTCAGCACAAAACCTGAATGAGTGGTTGCATACCAGCTCCTTTTATACCCGTATGTTCGGGGGAGTGGTATGCCAATTTTCATTGGTCTTTTTTCAAAGACCAGAGGTGTTTCGGGCTCCCAAGAGTGACCCCTAGTGTCACTACATCGACACGTCTCGTTCCCTCCATCAGGGAACGGAGGTTATGCAAGTAACCAGGACGCTTTTATTAAGACTTTATTTTGTATTTTATTTTATTTTTTACTGTCTTTAGGCGGTGACCACATGATATTTTTTACTTTTTTGTCTGAATTTCTGACCCCTCAGAAAATAAAAATATGCTCATCGTAGAAGAGGTGAATTCAAGTTATAATTCTTAATAGATCCGGATATATATTACTGATTATTATTATTATTATTATTATTATACTATTATTGTTCTCAAACTTTGTATGTACATTCAGGGCATGGTGCCAATGATACATACCAAGTTTCGTCTCGATATGGCAAAAGGTTTGCTAAGATAATGCAATTTAGGATGAAACTATATGTGGCCGACTTGTAAAAATTGCTGACATTGGAATTTTTTTTATAACTGTAATCTGTATGGCCCAAGGAATGGGCAGTCTCATGATGCTAGGTCCACTTAATCAAAAGTAATGCAACAATAGCATTTGTTTATATATATATATATATGACCAGTACATAGTACTGTCCCAAAATTGCACAGATGCTAATCAGCAAACTTGTTTGCACGTTACATATAAACAAATTTGATATATCAAAAATGTTTTGCCAGCATGGTCAGAAGATGATCTGCATCAAATTTGGTAAAACTCAGATTAATGGTCTAGCAGGGCAAGAACAAAGTTTTTTGTTTTTCTCTCAGAAAATTTTTAATTGGGGAAATTTTTATCTGAAATAGTCATAAATTGAAACTGACACTCCTATCCATTCAAGTCTGATTATGCCAAGGAATCAAAAGAAAATAGATTTTTTTTTTTTTATTGGTTCAAAAGTTATTAGCATAAACGTAAGTGCATCTTCTGTTTAAATCCCAATTACGAATAAAACTAACAGTTACACATACTATGCACCATTGGTGATTGGCCCCTAAACACGTATTTAAAATAGACCAAAACTATTCATGACTGATCTTGCACTTAGGGACGTACTGATTTTTGTCTAATGAAATGCTCTCTAGAATGAATAGCAAATCATGGTTCATGGTTGGGTCATAAACTCAAGACTATTGGCTATTTAAAAAACAAAAAAGAGGATGAGTCCTTTGATATGTCTCCCTCAAACTTCCTGTTTCAATAGGAAATATATCAACACATGAAAGAAAACTGCACTTGTCAGCTAGACGTTCAGTAATCCAGACAGAAATGGCATATATCTGTAAGAAATGGAAACAAAACATGTCTGTGTGAAGGGAGCTGTCCAAAGCTTTACATATGAAGCCTTTACAAGGATGAACCGGACACATATCAAAATCCCCCTGTGTGGCATTTCCTGTCCAGCCATGTGCCTTCCTTGTCCTTTCATCACAGATTGGCTTTTTTCTAGCTTTTGCTAACAGTGTTTAAAAAAAAAAAAAAAACAGCCTAAGGGGTTGTTCACACAAGACACATCCTTGGATTAAGAACAGCTAGATTAGAGCACAACAGAATTAATCAGAAGGTGCGTTCATAAGAGCATTAACTCTTAACACCATAGCTAACATAAACATTACGCTTGTCCATATGCAAATATGCTTCTTCCAGCCTAAGAATGATTGACTGGTCCATTGTTTTAAAACTGAAATTGATGCATGTCAAACATTTTACCATAATTTGTCTTAAAAAACACAACGCAAGAAGCTGAAGAAAAAAAAAAGAAGACGAGACTCGCCTCAATGACGTCCTTCTAGCACATATAAAATTTGCAGATGGAGCACAAGGATGCGTCCTGTATGAACATCCTATAGGACGGTTTGCTGGTCTTTAGTTGGTTTAGTTGATCTCTCAGTCAGACCAACCTGGTGTTTAGCTGGGAGACCAACTAAGGCTGGTTTAAACAGTTTTTTTCTCAGCAGGGAATACTTTATAGACTATTTTCTCTCCACCCCCATAAAGGTAAGGTATGGCACACTTCCCTTTAAAAAAAATGTCTACCCTCTAGGACTTTACATAACCTCAAACTTTCCCCCTTTCCTTCCCTCACATCTCCACTCCTTACAAGCTTTCACAGTTCTCCTTTAGCACGCTCTCTCTCTTTATATCACCATCAGACTGAGATTGTGGGTGGCAAATTTGACATGGTTTCCGCTGCCCTTGACCCTAGGGTGGCTGGGCCAGCTTCCACATCTGGGGCTCATCGAGGGCACCCCGAGGGTGGTTGAGCATGTCAGCATGGGGCAGAGGCCAGTTCAGCAAACACACACACACTCAAAAGTTCCCTGACAGACCATGTACGTCACAGCCCTGACCCCCCACCTCTGCGGAGCACCAGGCAGAATGCATGTACTGTATGTGACGGTCTGCGGTTAAGGGGAAATAGTATAAGGAGGCTAGGGATCCGGGTGCAGATGGAGCCTTCTAGAACAGACCACGGTGTTGGTCTGCACTGGTACTCAGCTATGGGTTCATATAGACCATGTCTTTTGTAAGACCTTTAACCTTGATTTACTACATTCAAAACAGAGACCGAAGTTGAACGATTACTTACTTTGCCCTTCGTCTTCATGTTTATGATACCAATTAATGGATCTTGAACCATAAGTGACAAGCTTTTGGGCTGCATAATTAATCAAATAAATAATCAAGGTTACAATTAAGGATGCCACAATTAACTAATTGTGAAAAGTGTCAATTACAGAGGCCAATGTAGGATGACTTGAGTCAATATTTAATTTTCTATTTATCATGTTTTTTTGCAGCAGTTGAGCATTGTAACAAATCCCAGACAAGTCCATTGCTTGCTTCTGTGCATAATTATATAAGGTTTTTCATGCCTCTAAAAAGGCCAATGTGAAATTGTCTTCATGTACTGATAAAACAGCTATAAAGTAATGCAGAAACAGTTCTCGATTTGTTTTGGATCTGTAGCCCATGTACTGTAAAAATATAGTATGTGTTTGATCCACCCAAAATAAGTAGTTTAATTTTAACTGAATTAATAATAATAAAAAAAATAATAGCAATTACAATATCAAGGGAAATAACCAGCAATTATGATTTTTGTCATAATTGTGCTGCCCTACAAGCTAACTTTAGTGAAAACCCTAAATATTAGTGCTATACCTTCCAACACAATAATTATTAAATCAGTTCTTCAGATCCCTATATCATTATATCTAGATTCTGTGTGCATTTATATTGTTTTACCTCAATTAATGAAGAAGCTTGTCATCCAAATAAGTACAAACTCTTAAACTGGAATTTCTCTGTGCTGTCAAATGTGCTTCTGTAAGGTGCCAAACCATAATAAGTGAAGCAAACCACATGACAGCAAGTGAAGATTCACGCTCTCTTAAAGACATGCCGGGTCTCTCTCGCCAACGTTGGGTAGATTACTTACTGGGTATAAATTTAATCTGGTACTGATTAAATATTACACGACTAACATTGTAATCAGTTACATAATCTTTCAGATTGCATTTACAGTAGGCAATCCAATCTTATTACTATTATTATTGCATGTCATGTTAAATCAAATAATTAATTTTAAATGTATTAAGTACCATTGAACACTTTAACACTCTTTCATTAAACATTAGTAAACATGAAATTAGTCACTGAGTAAAACAAAAGATATTCAAAGGATGATGAAAACGAACAGTGTATGTTATCCAAAACATGTTTATTTTCGATGCAGGGTGCAAATAGTTAAAGTAACTTGCTATTTTTTATTTTATTTTATTTTTTTAGCATTAATTAATACACTTAATTTCAAACAGAAACCAAATGTTCTGTTTGTATTTGTGGGTAATATTGTGAGCTTTCAATGCAGTGCATTGATTTCGGTACATACATTTAGGAACATTATCAGTAAATTACACACACACGTTATTGTAATGCAGTAAAAAAAAAAAAAAAAAAAAAAAATGCATTCATATAATCCATAATAGTAACTGTAATCTAATTACGCACATTTTAAAATGTTATGTTTTCCAATTACAAGTATTTGATTTTTGTAATCTAATCAAGTATTACATATTTCATGTAATCTGTTACTACCGACTGCCAACGCTGTCTTTTACGATTCAATTATGACATCATAATGCATCGTGATTTCTTCCATCATGTCAAAAAATATGCACACACACAAAAAAAATTAAAAAAAATCAGGTCAAACTCCATTTTCATATCAATTTCCAGTTTCATGCACTTACTAAAATGACTGCATGTACCAAACTATGATTGATGTCACTGCAAGCCATTTTTTTTTATTTATTCTTTTTATGTCTCTGCTTCTTTTCACATTAAAAAGGGTGGGATCAAGACATTGCCTGTGTTTCCTCATCAAGGGCCCACTGTATTACTGCTTTCAAAGCACCTACAACATGCCGAGCCCAACACTTGTGTGCTCAAATTGTTAAATCTGCAGGGGTTTCAGTCATGTGTGCAGCAGCTTTCAGTCTCAGCAATGGGGGAAACCTTGTTTTGAAAGTATTGAAAACACTCCCACCCTCGTGTTTTCAGTTGCAGCAGCAAGACTCCCCCAGCCTTGCACTCCCCCGCCCCCCAATCTTGCACAGTTGGCATTTTAAGACCACTTTTCTCTTTGACAGGCAGGATATATGATACGGAGGAAAAGAAAGAATTGGGAAAACTCAAAAGCTCCTTTGGAGGTGAGGTTTTATAGCCAAAACATTGTGAGGCAAGTCTGAAATACCATTGTGCTGCTGCAATTGCAGGCTGGCCCCTAAAGGAATTCCCCCTTCACTTTATTCTAAGATATTTTAAGAGACCATTGAGATGTTTTTGTTAGCGTAGTTCATAACTTGATGGTTTGATGATTTTAATGACACCGGCTGTGGCTCCTCAATGTAGGGAATATCCTGTACCAGGATGATCTTATTAGTATTCCTAGGTTAAGTGTACCAGAACAGCCTTATGAGAACTCTGTACAAGATACAATCTGTACAAGATGGCCAACCAATCAACAAAGAATTTCAAATCAATACAACACAAGCATGAAATTTTAGCGAAAATTTTAAGGAAACGTATGTGAAAAATAGTTACTAAGTCCTTATTAATTCATGCAACACAAATGAATGATGTGTCAATAACCTATAATATGCTTCCCGTGTCTCATTGCAAACCCCAGCATACCCTTCTGTGGTATGCTAAAGTTTTTTTCCTATTAAAATCATGGTTTAGGGTTTGGGTAAGGGGTTTCACTTTATGTTAAGGTTTCGATATGGTTTTGGGATTAAACAGAGAAAAACCAACCAACAAACTGTTATTATGATTTTTTATTTATTTTTTTATTTTTTCGGAGTAAACATAATTTGTTTTTGTACTAGCCAAATCATACGATTTCTTATGATATCGCAATCTCTTACTATTATCACGACTTGTCATGAGACTGGGTTGTGTGTACAAAATGTTTTTTGTACATTTAGACAGACACTAAAACATAGGACAGCATATTGACTGCATCTATACCACTCATATGTACAACTTAAGATGCATACAAACCTTTAAAAATTTCTGATGATGGGTTGTAACCTTTTCCAAGTGTACAGCCGTAGGTGACCAAGTTACTCCCAAAGCAAAACTCTCATTTATCAGTAAAAGATGAAAAAACTTTGTTCGAGAAAGACCTTTTTAATGGTAAATTTAAATCCATATGAGACTGTACTGAATGTGCAGTCGTTTGTACTCTTTGATTGGCTGAACTGAATTATCATCAGAGCCCAACAAGTTTGAAATATAGGTATAGCACCACCTTATAATTCTACAATTCTGTTACATTAGAATTGCCCATACATATGACCATCCATCTATTTTCTATACCTGCTTAGCTTATGTAGGGCCGCAGGGTATACAGTACGTCAATACGGTAAATTCTAAGGTAATTTACAAATGATTAGTGTCTGTATAGCTTTCTAGAGTGTTTTAGAAATATGACTTTAAAACCAAAGACCCTCTCTACTTTTTCTCATTAAACTCATTGAGAAACTAATAGCTCTAAACAATTCCAAACCAATAAAGTGCAATATAAATTCCAAATGGCAGGCTCACACAGTGTCAGAATAGTACACAAGGACTCCCATTAAAACATTATTTTCATGTTGATATCCACTTGACACTGCATGTTTGTTAAGTCTTTTCCTCCCTTAAAATTGGTGTGCTAACATTTTCTTTACAGTTCAAAGGCTAGACGTTTTAAAGTTGTCAGCACTTGGATCTTCTTAATCTGAAACTACAGTGTAAAAGACGTTCTGCAAACAACAGACTGAAGTGCAGCTCTGAAGGAATTGACATTAAGTGTTTTGCTGAGGAAATGTTGGAGAAGAAACTGACCTGTTTCAATTCAATACCTATCTGCACATGATTTATCAAACTCAAAATAATTTTACAGCATTGACTTGTTAAGGTTAGGGTCATTAGTTGTTCTGTGTTAACAGATAAACAATAACAGGAACCAGAACTATGTTTTGTTTTGTTTTTTTATCCCCTTTTTCTCCCAAATTTGGCATGCCCAATTCCCACTACTTACTAGGTCTTCGTGGTGGCACAGTTACTCACCTCAATCCAGGTGGCGGAGAACAAGTCTCAGTTGCCTCTGCTTCTGAGAGTGTCAATCCGCACATCTTATCACAAGGCTCGCTCTGCATGATACCGCGGAGACTCACAGCATGTGGAGCCTCATGCTATTCTCTGCGATCCACGCACAACTTACCACATGCCCCATTGAGAGTAAGAACCACTTAATCGCCACCACGAGGAGGTTACCCCATGTGACTCTACCCTCCCTAGCAATCGGGCCAATTTGGTTGCTTAGGAGACCTGGCTGGAGTCACTCAGCACACCCTGGATTCGAACTCGCAACTCCAGGGGTGGTAGTCAGCATTAGTACTCGCTGAGCTACCCAGGCCCTAGAACTATGGTTTTTAATTTTCTGAAAAGTGCTTGTCAGTACAAATGTTGCATTGACAATGGTAACGTGTTGCCAACCCGATCTCATGGTAAGTAGAAATAATAGTATGAAATAGCGAATTCACACAAAGCGTACAGCAGTTACTCACACAGAGAAAAAATTTAAAATAAGAAAAGAGACACATTGGGGTATGGAATAAGACGTGGGAAGCGTCTTGTAGGTTATTGGCATACATCAGTTGTTTGTATTGCATTAATATATATGAAATGAGCAACCAAATGTGTTCGCTGACTTTTCCATTCTTAAAAAAAAAAAAAAAAAAAAATGTTTTATAAGAGGCTAGCTAAAATTTGATGCCTGTATTTTATTGATTTGAAATTCTATGGTTGATTGATTGGTCTGAAAGTCATACCTTTTTTCGCCCAAGCCAATTCGTACGATATCTTAAAATTTTACAATCTTGTATGAACTATTACGAGTTGTCATGAGACTATGTTGTGTGCTGCTTTGCAGTTGCTATGGGGTTCTGAGTGGTTTTTAGTTGCTTTGTTGGTGCTAAAATGCTCTGGGTGATTGTTCGGGCATTGCTTACATACCTAAGTGATATGAGCCCACCCCCAAGTGTCTAATAAATTTGGTCTGATGGCTTGGGTACCTTCCTTCCTTGTATGTAAGTCTAAGGGATTTTTGTGGCCATTTTATTGTCTGGCAGGCAAAAATCAGATCTGTCTGTCATGAGTAATAGCACACCTCACCTCAACAAGCCACGCAAACTGAGTTACTGGATAATTAATGTACGTAGCACAAACAGTGCAGACCGAGTTACACACCAAAGTTTATTACTAAGGGTTAGAGGTTTGTTCAAATCCCCAACGCTCCATTTGAGCACTTATAAAGGTTTTTAGTGGGGAATTGATTGACTAAGCTCACATTACAAGCTTGAGTCCTCCGATATCACCAGCCTTGTGAGCTTGCAAAATAAAAATCTCTGACTCATTAAAAATATCAAAGCCTTTTCCAGAAAGAAATTCCCTCTCAAGAGAACTGCAGGGGTGGTGTCTCTCTCTCGCACTTTTCTCTAGTATGTCCACTAGCCCCCTTCCACATGCCAACAGCTTGTAATGATTAGTAAAGCATCCTGTGGTGGCCTTGCATGCAGTTTGAATCACAGAGAGGAATAATACACAGTCAGTCATCCAGAACGTCTTAATATGAAAATCTCTCAGAGAACTTACAGAGCGATGGAAAAAGGTGAGCACTGCAGAGCGAGATAAGGAAAGCAAACTGCCTTCACTTCCTCTGGTCTGGGGTTATCGCAGAGAGGTTTGCCCATATAGATGGAACGGATCGCCATTATCACTGGCAGCACCATGTTTTCCATATGCTGTGTCCAGAACATGGCCAAGAGTACAGCATAGTCACTGATAATATGTGATTAACATGATTTAAGTAAATGGCCACCTTACTCTCTCCACATAGACTGTAGGAATCTCTGTTTTTGTCTAAACAAGAAGGTGGTACTTCACCTTCGAATTGCTCCAGTGTTAGGAAAAATCATTATTATTGAAATCACATGTCAGGTGGCATGATTAATTCTGTAATGTTGTTTAACGCATTCAATTTATTGCACTAAATTAACATGTTAAGACAACAGCCCTAATTAACTCTTGAGATGCATTTACATGCACAGCAATATGCTGATAACTAACAAAAAAGCCAGCTTATTAAAAAAATCCAACTATGCAAGAAAACTGTGTTTATGCGAAATTTGAAATCATCGTATTATTCTCTGCTTTTGACGCCAAAACATAAACTGACAAGTGCACAACACCTTAGCACATTGGATAAGATGGTAAGAATGCCGGCAACGCGAAATCAGGGTAATGGGCAAAAATCTATGTGTGCCAGTTGTTTTTGGCATAAACGATAAAGAAAAAGCATTTATAGCATTAACATGACAATACACATTGTCAGTTTATTTAGCATAACGGGTATACGAATGTGCATGTAAATAATCTCATTGACAAAATTACACTCTCCATCTTTAAAAGAAAGCAAGTATGAGAGAGACTGAAACATCGGCAAACGTGTGAGAGAAACCTGCACAATTGATCTCTGCCTGCATCACCTTTGTCTATTGATGGAATACACTCTTGAAATGGAATACATAGACTATCATTTAATTGCCAACAAAAACCTTCATCAGCCAACTAATAAAATTTCTGCAGTTAATCCAGGATGGACTTCAAAGACATTAGTCATTAATCTTACAGTTCATAAAACATATTGTTTTAAAACACTGGTCCTTAACACTTACTTAGTTTACTAATCTTAAACCATGACCTGCACTGCACATAAATAACTAATATTGGCATTATATTCATGCTGGTTAGCCAGAGGGGAACTGGCTCCCACAGTGAGCCTGGTTTCTCTCAAGGTTATTTTTCTCCATTAACCAACATCTTATGGAGTTTTGTGTTCCTTGCCACAGTCACCTTCAGCTTGCTCACAGGGGTTCTAAATACAATTATTATTTAATTATTAAATTTTATACACAATTTACAATCATATTTAATCAAACTACACAATGATCGCTCTAAGACTTTATAGATATTACGGTTTAATTTTTTGTTAATGCATGATTTTCTGTAAAGCTGCTTTGGAACGATGTGTGTTGTGAAAAGCACTATACAAATAAAAATGACTTGGCTTGACAATTGCTCTCAATCTTTGTAGTACACCTAAAAGAATCTGCATCTGTTCTAGAGGTTAGGTGGTGAAGTCACACATTTTAAATAAAAGTTCTTTGTTGGGATGACTAGGAGCAAATTTCAAGGGATAACAAATAGTCACATTCTATCCTAAGTGCCTATCTCAACAAAACATTCAGAGGATCATTACAAGTGAGACTGCTGCTTATCTGTGCACTAATGTGTGACCTCTCTTGATCTGCACTTGTGCTCATGGGCCTAACTGGGAAAAGTATCAATGGGTTTGGGAAATTCATAGATAAAGTGGTGCAAATATAGGACACATTGACCCTGGTTTAAGATGTGTTTTGGATGATCCCTTTACAAGTTGATCACAAACAATAAGGTAGGTAGTCAAAACACATCTTAATACAGCATTTGAGTGGTAAATGCTAAGGCTGGATTCACATATACTCCGTGAATGAGGTGTGAGCAGCACATTTTTGTTTTGGCTCTCATATTAACAGATTGCAGCATTCACATTGTGAGCAAGAGCCATAAGTTGTACCATCCCAGAAACATCCAGGACATGGCAGTGAGCGGATAGTTTGGACATTGAGCAAGTACATTTGTTGCAAAAGGTTGTATTTCTTGTAAGCATCGTAAGCAACATTAGTAACAGAAAGTAGTTTTAACAAGTTACAGTGGCCCCTCAGCAAACCAGAGCAGAAGGGAAAAAATACTGGCTTACGATTTGTCACACTCTGAATCTTTATTTGGACTAGTCCTTTTTGA
Organism: Myxocyprinus asiaticus; assembly: GCF_019703515.2. Classification (NCBI taxonomy): domain Eukaryota; kingdom Metazoa; phylum Chordata; class Actinopteri; order Cypriniformes; family Catostomidae; genus Myxocyprinus; species Myxocyprinus asiaticus. The sequence goes on from NC_059347.1 coordinate 4,449,520, forward strand.
CACCTGAACTTCTTCAGAACATCGAATGAAACAGAACACAGGTGTCTCGAGGTTCATTTTTAAATACTGAGGCTCTTTTTTTTTTACTTGACACCGTGTATAAAATCTGTCGGTCTAGCGCGAGACTCGAAAGAAAGAGCAAAACGTGCTGCAGAAGTCAAAGACATCCATCTAGTGTGTGATTACATCAGAAAACAATTTAAACACAGTGCAGGCATGCACAGAAATACGTTCAGTGTGAACAGCCCTGCAATCTCTCAAAAGTGTATATCTGTGTTGCTGTGTCAAGTACTTTAGTAGTTACTTGTGCTTAGATCTGCATTTGTCTTCTTATCTGCACTTGTCATAAACTTGTATTAATGGGGACTTTTCCATTTAGTAAATCAACCACTCATCTTTTCACTTGAGCGATTTCTTAAGTGGTGCGAGCTCATGTGCGCAGGCATATTGCTAATGCATTTAAAGGGACCACTTTGAATTAGAAAACTGTTGTAATATTAAGACTTGTTACTGTTGTAACCTCTGTTCCATGATGGAGGGAACGAGACGTTGTGTCGATGTAGTGACACTAGGGGTTCGATCTTGAGAGCCCCAATCACCTTTGCTTAAAATAGAAAAGGCCAATGAAAATTGGCGAGTGGAATTTGCATGCCACTCTCCACCCCGGACATATGGGTATAAAAGGAGATGGTGTGCATCACTAATTCAGATTTATGCTGAGGAGCCGATAGAGAGTCCCGGCCATGTCAGTGGCTGCTAGGTCTTCCATGTCCCATCCAGGAGCCGGATGTGGAGATTCCAGAGGTCCGGCCGTGGGTGCTGGAGTGTGCCTCACCCCTGAGTGAGAAGGTCCTGCCTCAGGGGAATGTGCCAGGGAGGTGCTACTGTCAGGAGCATCAGATCCGAGAACCAAGTCCGGTTGGGCCAGTATGGCGCAACGAACAGGACTTGCTGCTCATCCTCCCTGATTTTGCACAGAGTCTGTGCAATGAGGCTCACAGGAGGAAACACATGCTTGCGTAACCCCCAAGGCCAGCTGTGCACCAAGGCATCCGTGCCGAGGGGGGCCTCGGACAAGGAGTACCATAGAGGGCAGTGAGAGGAGTCTTGGGAGGCGAACAGGTCTACCTGTGCCTCCCTGAATCTCTCCCAAATCAGCTGGATTACGTGGGGGTAGAGTCTCCACTCCCCATGGAGCATTACCTGCCATGAGAGCATGTCCGTTGCACGGTTGAGGGCGCCCAGAAGGTGAGTGGCTCGCAGAGACTTCAAGGTCTGCTGACTCCAAAGAAGGAGGCGGCGGGCGAGTTGCGACCGTACGCCACCTTGGCAGTTTATGTACACTATGGTCGCTGTGTTGTTGGTTCGGACCAACTAATGCTTGCCCTGAATCAATGGCCAGAGCCTCCTCAAGACCAGTGATACTGCCAGCAACTCTAAGCAGTTGATGTGCCAATGGAGTCAGGGCCCTGTCCAGAGCCCCGACACTGCCTGCCCATTGCACACGGTTCCCCAGCCCGAGTTCGAGGTGCCGTTGTGACCACGACACACCTTGAGACCTGCTCTAGGGGAACGCCTGCCATAGAAATGCCAGGTCTGACCAAGGACTGAAAGTCTGACGGCACTGTGGCATGATGGTCACACACCGGGTGCCGTGGTTCCATGCCCACCTCGGGACTTGAGTCTGTAGCCAGTGCTGAAGCAGTCTCATATGCATCAACCCGAGGGGGAGAACCGCCACCGAGGATGCCATATGCCCCAGGAATTGTTTCACTGGCGCCGCTACCTTCTGCAAAAAGGTCTTCAGGCAGGTCAGCACTGACTGGGCACGTTCGGTCATAAGACATGCCCAGAGAGCGACCGAGTCCAACTCTATACCGAGAAAAAATATGCTTTGCACAGGGGAGAGCTTGCTCTTCTCCCAGTTTACCTGAAGCCCGAGTTGGTCGAGGTGCTGAAGCACAAGATCCCTGTGTGCAAACAATAGATCTTGCGAGTGAGCTAGGATTAGCCAGTCGTCATGATAATTGAGAATGCGTATGCCCTTCTCCCTTAGCGGGGTCAGGGCAGCCTCTGCGACCTTGGTAAAGATGCGAGGGGACAGGGACCGACCGAGGGGGAGGACCTTGTAGTGGTATGCTTGTCCCTCGAGAGCAAACCAAAGAGAGGGTCTGTGTCGAGGAAGGATCGAAACATGAAAGTACGCGTCCTTCAGGTCGATGGCCGCGAACCAATCCTGATGTCGTACTGACACCAGGATGCGCTTCTGCGTTAACATCCTGAATGGAAGCCTGTGTAAGGCCTTGTTCAGGGCACGCAGGTCCAAGATTAGATGCGACCCTCCCCCTCTCTTGAGCACGATAAAATAAGGGCTGTAGAAGCCCTTGCGCAACTCGGCTACGGGGACGGGCTCTATTGCTCCCTTCACCAGAAGGGTGGCAACTTCCACCCGAAGGACAAAGGCACCATCGCCCTGCACCGTAGTGGAGAGGATGCCACTGAACCGGGGCAGGCATCTGGCAAACTGGATTGTGTAGCCAAGGCGAATCATCCTGATGAGCCACCGTGAGGGGCTGGAGAGCTCTAACCAGGCCTCCAGTCTCCGTGAGAGCAGCACCAGGGGGACAACTGGACTTACCGTGCACGGGCAGGGTGGTTCGCAGCAAGGCAGAGCAGGCGCCCCACCTGGAAGACAGCCCAGGGGGACAGCCTGCTCCGCAAGCCTGCAACAGTGGCCGGTGACTGAGGCGGGCGAGCGGCCCCAGAGACCAGCACACTTACCTGTTCGCCGGCTGTCTCTCGACGGAGAACGAGGGAACGGGAAGTACTCGCGTTCGCCTGATTGACCGGAAAGACTTCCAGCGCCTGGCCGTTGTGAGTGCACTGGTCCAGGGAATGAGGAAACTGCTCTTTTATTGACCATGTGGGTGTCGAGGCCCAGAGGGCACTCGGCGATGTCATACTCACCACACTCTGGCCCAGGGGTGATGGTGGGGCTGGAGAGATGTCCCGGGCCAGACCGGTCAGGAGCTGTCGCATCATCCCTGGGCGGGCCATGTCAGGACTGCCTCGAAGCCCATCTGGGGTTCTTAGGGGCTGGCTGACGGACAGGTGGAGCCGACTTCCCACGGGAGGATCTTTTTCTCTGAGGCTGGCATGCGGGCTCCGATGGTACAGGAGCGGGGCCAGCACCGCAAGGGAACGGCTCTGGTGAGAAGCAGACAGGGTGCGGGACCTCGGTAGCCTGAAGGCGGCCGGGTCGCGCCATGGCAGGATGTGTTTAATTGCCTCGGTCTGCTTTCTCACCATCGAGAACTGATAGGCGAAATCCTCGACAGTGTCACCAAAATGCCCCCCTTGGGAGATGGGCGCATCAAGAAAGCGGACTTTCTCGGCATCACACATCTCTGCAAGGTTGAGCCACAGGTGCCGCTCTTGGACCACAGGCATGGACATCGTCTGCCCCAGGGTGCACGCCGTGACCTTCGTCACACGTAAGGCCGGTCACAGTGTGCAGTTCCTGCATCAGCCCTGGGTTGGTCCTACCCTCGTGCAGGTCTTTTAGCGCCTTGGCCTGGTGGACCTGCAGGATGGCAATGGCGTGCAGGGTGGAAGCGGCCCGACCCGTGGCCTTGTAAGCCTTCGTCATTAAAGAGGAAGAGAACTTACAGGCCTTGTAAGGGAGCCTTGGTCAGTCGCGCCAGGTGGCTGCGCCCTGCGGGCATAAATGCACCGCTACGGCGCGCTTTACCTGGGGAAGCTCGACATATACCTTAGCTGCTCTGCCATCGAGGGTAGTCAGAGTCGACGAGCCCGTGAAGCGTGTACGGGCAGTAAAAGGTGCCTTCCACGACTTCGTTAGCTCCTCGTGCACTTCCGGTACGAAAGGCACTGGGGCGGGGCAGGCCCAGAAACCAATCATCCAGCCGTGAACGCTCAAGGCAGGATGGAGGGTTCCACTTCATATCACTTCCGATAGCAGAAGCCCACCCTCCGATGCCGCGACCGAAAGCTCATCCTCGTCGCGAGCTGCGAACAACATTTTAAACCCGCCCTGAGGCAGACCGGCTGCATCGCTTGACAGCTCGTCTGGACAGAACGAGCGTGCTGGGGGATGGGAGGTCCGCAGGGGCTGAGCCGGCAGAAACGCTCCCATGTCCACATCCAGATCGCCAGCGGTGCTTGCCGACCCAGCCAGCTGAGTGTCAGCCCAGGATGGACCGGGTTGGGGAGCAGCCGCGGTGGCTCCTTGCTTCATGAAGAAGGAAGTGAGCCGCGACCGCAACGTTCTCATGGGCATGTTCTCGCAATGAGAACATAACCCTTCCACGAAAGCCGCCTCAGCGTGCTGGCGCCCCAGACACTCGAGGCATATTTCATGGGTATCCGGAAGGGAGAGATAACGGCCACATCCAGTAGCGCAAACACAGAAGGACCTTTAAAAAGACGGCAAGCATTTGCGCGAGCTCATTTAGAAGGAAATATACTCTTTCTAATATACTCTTTAGCACCTGCAGACTCAGGCTGCCGAAGCGCCCTGGGGAAACACAGCACTCAACCATGTGAGGGTGACAGCTGACATGTGCCGTAAGAATCCAGCAGCGTAGCAAAGAGTGAGAGGACGAACACACATGCATTCGGCTCTGAAGAAAAAATCTGAATGAGTGATGCACACCATCTCCTTTTATACCCGTATGTCCGGGGCGGAGAGTGGCATGCAAATTCCACTCGCCAATTTTCATTGGCCTTTTCTATTTGAAGCAAAGGTGATTGGGGCTCTCAAGATCAAACCCCTAATGTCACTACATCAACACAACGTCAAGTGAGTGACAGACAGGGAACAAATTTATCATTAGACATTATTATTATTTTTTTTTTCAATTCAATATTGTTTTATATAGAATTGCTGAAAGTCTATACAGTATGTAACGTACGTACAACATAAGTAACTGTAATTTAATTACTAAAAAATGAAGAGTAGGCCTAATTCCTTACTTTGTAATGCGTTACACCCAACACTGGCTGGTAAACATAAAAAAGTGCACTGACTGCCCACCATTGTTGTTGAAGCAACAATTTACCTCATTCGGATTTGCAAGGCCACAACACTGGATGATACCCGACTGATTGTGGAGGTTGAGAATTACTGTAAAACACTCAGCATTTATAATACAAGGATGTATTAGCAATGGAAAAGGTGTGGGAAGCAGTAGCTTATGCAGTTGTGTGCAGTAAGTTAATGTTTCAATTTACTGTTATGTGTGTCATACCTTTATGTCATAAAAAAATAGTCTACCTAACACATATTGTTCAGGTGTTTTAACAAAGAAATGCTGTTTTTTTTATTTTTATTATTATTATTTTTTTACTTATTTAATAATTTATGAGCTGTCGGGCTGGATGCAAACTCTTGATGCAAGTACACACAACAGTTTCTTTTCTCTGACTGAATGCAGAGATTGAAGCACCCAATACTGTGTGGGTTGGGGGTGTAAGTAAATTATTTACTATTGTGATTTAAATGGGGTCCTACTCATGTACATACGATTTCATGAAGATTTGTTATGTTTATCAATTACCCTCTTCAAAAAATTAAAAGTCATGGCCTTATTAAAGAAAATAATTGTCGTAGGAACCCAGAGATAACATTATTTTCTGTGCAGAGTCACAGCACTGTCCCGCTCATAGAGTATGAATCAAGCGTATTCCATCCTGATGTATCCCTAACAGCAGCGAAGGACCGCCTACTCAACTGTCAAACAAAAACTACACTAAAACAAAAGTAATAAATATTAGTATAAATATTTATAATTGCTTAATTACCAAAGTATTTTTATATATTTGCACTTCCATAAATAAAATGATATGACAATTAAACAACTATATAAGTTTACTTTCACAGGATATCTATTTATGTATTACAAGACAAAGGAGTACTATATTCATACAATTTCGATTTTCAAAAAAGTCGATTTCCTAGTTGCCGAAAATGCAGTTGTGAGTCCTTAAAATTTACAGGTCAATTTACACTCGTAAAGGGATAGTTCACCCAAAAATGAAAATTCTCTCATTATTTACTCACCCTCATGATATCCCAGGTGTGTATGACTTTTTCACCTGAGCACAGTTGAAGAAAAATAGAATAATATCTTATCTCAGTAGGTCCTTAAAATGCAGGTGAATGGAGATTTCCCTTTTGAAGCTCCAAAAACACAGAGAGTCAGCATAAATGTCATCAATATGACACCAGCAGTTAAACTAATTTCTTCTGAAGCGATATGATCACTTTTGGTTTTGAAAAAAGATCAATATTTAAGTACTTTTTATCTATAATCCAAAGTGAGGGTAAGGTTCACGAGAGGGTGGAGTCCAAGCGGTCTCTCGTGTGACGTATTCGCGTTGCCATGATACCGATGTAATCTCACATTCTCCACTCGGTTGAGACATCCAGGATAAGCACACAAATGGACCATTGTGAGTAAAGTAACAGATAAATACTGATCTAAACCAAAACCAACCAAGCTACTGTACAGAGTTCCTCCTTCTCACTTGTAAACAGCGCTGCTCTCTCGCGTGTTTCAAATGCAAATGCAATTACGTCACACGCGTGTACCACTCCTGACCGGAAGCATGATTTATAGTTTGAAAAAGTACTTAAATATTTATTTTTCACACCAAAAGCGATCGTGTCGCTTTAGAAGACATTCATTTAACAGCTGGAGTCATATGGATGACGTTTATGCTGACTCTCTGTGATTTTTGGAGCTTCAAAAGAGAAATCTCCATTCACTTGCATTTTAAGCACCTACTGAGCTGAGATATTGTTCTATTTTTCTTCAAATGTGTTCTGGTGAAGAAAGAAAGTCATACACACCTGGGATATCATGAAGGTGAGTAAATAATGAGAGAATTTAAATTTTTGGGTGAACTATCCCTTTACATAATCAAAGTTACCATATTCAGCACTCTAATACAGGACTGACAACCATACAACTGCTGATGTTCCTCCTCTTTAACTTGGGTAATCTTTGTTGTTCTGGTAATCCTTCAATCAAATTATGATAGATTATTTTTCTGTACTTCTTTTCTCTGAACCTAGCCTATTTCCAGGGATGAGACATTTTGCAAAACCGAGCTGAAATATTTGCTTCAATGGCTGCCAGGACAGGCCATCTGGCCACTGAACAAGGTGATTCATGTAACATTTGCTGCTCAGGGAGTCAGCTTTCCCAACATTAGATACAGACTCAATCTTTTGAGTATAGAGTGCTTGCTATTTCCTGACATAAGGAAAATCCCAGAGGTTTAAGGATTTTCTCTGCAATAAAATGTTTTTTGAAGCACTAATGCAGAGTGGGCATTGTGGCTTTCATGTTCGGGAACCCCAAGCTTGGCACAAGACAATATTAATAAGACAGTATTTACATAATACCTCAAGTTTGAGATTCAGTTTTTGAATTAACTGTCTAATAAGAGATGGTAAAATCAGGTTTTTATCAGGTATGACTTACTGTGCAAAACCAAAGTCAACTACAAAACATCAGGTGTGAAAGTGAACACAGTTTGGGAACTGGGGAAATCTTGTGCGTCCCCCTTGAGAACCACTGGACTAATTGTAAATAGTAAATTGTCTGTCATTAATTTGATTAATGGCAAATAGTACGGTCCACATTGCACCTTATTTTGGCCAAGCACCATCCACTTAGACAGGAAGAGACCTTGTGACTGACCAACCACAGTTAAATTTAGTTTTTACGTGGCATTCAGGGGTGGGTTTATCTGAAAAAGAATAATGAAATAACTAATTTAAATAATGACTTGGCAATCTCCACCAAAGGTTTCAAGTTAAGTCATTTTTATATGTATAGCACTTTTCACAACACAAATCATCTCAAAGCAGCCTTACTGAAAATTATATTTTTAAACTAATATTATGTGATATTGTTACAATGCAAAACATCCAAACAGCTCTTGCTCATCAAAACATGACTTTACCTTGTCCTATCCTGCTGCCGCTCTTCTGCCAACTATGTAACATTCTATCAGGACGACGGAGGCACCAGCAGTCTGGCTTATGTTTGTTGAACAATTTAACCTTTTTCCAATGCTGGCACATGGTCAACTCCCACTAAGATCCCTGTCTGCTTAATGACGTAGGCCACACATTGTGAAACCCGCCAATAGCATCCTCTTGTAGGCAGGATTAATGAATCATGGCTATTCATACGCTCACAATCTGAGCATATGTCAAATGTTTTACACAGAAAGCCAATCAGTAGAAGAAAGCTCTGAGCTGCCTGGAATTGTAAAGTTTTCATAGTATTTAACAAACCTCCCATGCAAGGGTAGATGCCATGAGGTGTAAGTGAAATGATTTGGCACAAAGAAGACCGGGCAAGAGGGGAATACTGTAGATATTGATCAGTACTTTGCAGTGGCAACCTTCAAAAGAATCGTCCATATCACAGAACATGATCAAGTAGAATGCAAAGAGTATACTAAAGTATTAGCTATTATTTAGAAGTTACAGTGTGGTGAATCACTTAAGGGACTGTTATTCATTTTCTATGTTTTAGACAGGTTTTGATACCTCATTGCGTGTAGCTCGTTTTTACAGAAGCAGTGCATTCACAAGTTTTAATTTAAATGATTTAATTGTTATCATGGTGCTTACAGTACCCATCAAAGATTTTGTTAGTAATTTTATTAGTTCCTTAAGTTATTAATTGCTGTGTTGGTGCGCATTTGATTAAAATGTAACTCTATGCAACTTTCTTGCACACCCAGAAGCCTCTGTCGCTCGTGTCACCTCAAATCATCAGAACAGTATGAAAACCTCTTAAAATCCTAGATGGTCTAAAAGTGAAGAATTCAGAACAGATTCACTTCTAAAAAGTTATCACATTATCACCACCTTATTTTTTTCAACTGAAATTATTTGTCAGTTAGGTCAGAGCAAAATTGACTAAAATTAATGTATATGACATGAAGAAATATTAATCAAATTTAAAGGACATTTTCGTAAAAAGACAAAAATCATGACTAAAATAAAAAACTGAGTGAAAAATAACACTGATAAAGTATGGTCCTCTGCAGATTAGACTGGTGATAAAACAGCCACAGGTAAAACGCAACTACAGTTCTTTTTGTTTCTACAGTGCTGTGAAAAAGTATTTGCTGATTTCTTCTGTTTTTTGTGTATACCTCATACTAAATTGTTTCAAAAATCTAACATAAAACAAAGGCAATCTGAGTAAACACAAAATACAGTTTTTTAATGATAATGTTATTTATTGAAACATACAATTATCCAATACCAACTAGGCCTGTGTGAAAAAGTATTTGCCCCTTAGTTATTAAATCCCCAAATCTATGAAACTGCATTCATAATGGGGTTCAGCTGGACTAGACACACACAGGCCTGATTACTTCCAGCCCTGTTCAATCAAACTAACACCTAAATAGAACTTTTTCAGCAGCATGAAGTTGGCTAAAAGGTTGAAAGATATTCCAGAAATGATGAGGAAAAAGGTGATTGAAATACATCAGTCTGAGAAGGGTTACAAAGCTATTTCAAAGGCTCTGGGACTCCAAAGAACGACAGTGAGAGCCATTATCTCCAAATGGAGAAAACTTGGCACAGTAGTGAACCTTCCCAGAAGTGGCCGACCTTCCAAACTTCCTCCAAGAGCACAGCGATGACTCATCCAGGAAGTCACAAAAAAGCCAAGGACAACATCCAAGTTACAGCAGGCCTCTCTCGCATCAATAAAGGTCACTGTTCAGGACTCCACTATCAGAAAGACACTGGCCAAAAATGCCATCCATGGAAGCGTGGTGAGGTGAGAACCACTTTTAACCCAGAAGAACATTAAGGCTTGTCTGAATTTTGCCCAAACACACCTTGATGATACTCAAACCTTTTGGGAGAATGCTATGTGTACTGATGAGTTGAAAGTGGAACTGTTTGGAAAACAGGGGTCCGGTTACATATGGCATAAATCAAACAAAGATTTCCACAAAAAGAACATCATACCTACGGTCAAGCATGGTGGTGGTAGTGTGGTGGTGTGGGGATGCTTTGCTGCTTCAATAATTGAGGGGAACATGAATTCTGTTCTCTAGAAAATTCTAAAGGAGAATGTTCGGTCATCAGTACGTTAGTTGAAGCTCAAGCGCAACTGGATTATGAAGCAAGACAATGATACAAAGCATAGGTGTAAGTCCACCTCTGAATGGCTCAAAAGAAGCTAAATTAACGTTTTGGAGTGGCCTAGTCAAAGTCCTGACTTGAACCCTACTTTTATGTTTACTGAGGTTGCCTTTGTTTTATGTTATATTTCGTTTGAAAATCTAAAACAATTTAGTATGAAAAATACGCAAAAATAAAAGAAATCAGGTAGGGCGCAACTACTTTTTCACAGCACTCTAGATGATGCCATAATAATAGACCAGTGTGGAGAAACTCATTAAAATATTTGCACAGCAGTGGTGGTCCACAAATAGCTGTACAATCACACAAAAAATTACAAGCACTGAAAAAAAGTATTTTTTGTAGACTTAGTGAACAGACTTACTGTACGTCCATAAGTAATAAGTACTGATTATTAACTGATCACAGATATAACTTAGAAAAGACACTGGAATAAACAGCTATGCTGGTGGATTTCTGGTTTATTTGCTACTAAATGCATTTATAAAAAATAAAAAAAAAACTCTCAAAAACGTTCTGCCACTAACATGGAAAACTTTATCAAATCTGATCATTCGCTCTTCCTCAGAAGCACTCATTGTACTGTAGCTCACAATAAATGAACAGATTCTGGGCAACCCATGGCCAGTGTGAGATAATAAATTAGGTGCATCTTAAATTCTAAAACTTAAGTATCTAAAACTTGTCAAAAGATCCCATTTCTAAATTCTTATCTTGGTGGTAGATTGAAAGATTTTATGGTAAATTAGATATGCATAATAGACAGATGAAAAAAAGGACTGCTAAGAATAGTGAGGAAAGTTCTAGGTGTGTACAGTACCTTCTTAGTCTTGACAGTGGAATGGCAGCAGTCGCCTCCATCATAGTTGCAGTAGGCTCGGTTGTTGATGGCGTCACAGTAATTGTCACCCATGAAAGGCTGCGACAAAGACATAGAGAGAAACTCAGAGCACAACTAACGTGAGAAATGCAGAACCATAAACTGCGTATGAGGAGCACAGCAGAATAACAGCTTCACCAATATAGAATCAACTATTTTTTTTTTTACTTGTCCCATACACTAACACACACACACATACTAGAAGTCCATGGGGCTATAGAGGGTTTAAAAGTAGTGTCATGTGTATTGTGTTGATTCATGTCTTTTATTTTGAAATTCTAGTTCCTGGTTCATGTCATGAGTTCCTGTTTCCCTTGTCATGTGATTTCTGTTTTCCCTCCATGTTCTTGTGTCATGTTTTCATTGGGTTATTGTTTAATTAGCTTGTTATGAGTTCTGTTTGTTCATTGGTTTATGTTCTCCCATGTCTTGTATTTAAGCCCTCATGTTTGCATTGTCTGGTTGTCAGGTATTGAATGTGAAGGTATGTGTTTGGTACGCCATAGTCAAGTCAAGCCATAGTCAAGTCAAGCCATAGTCAAGTCAAGCCATAGTCAAGTCAAGCCATAGTCAAGTCAAGCCATAGTCAAGTCAAGCCATAGTCAAGTCAAGCCATAGTCAAGTCCATGTTCATATTTTGTTTTGTATTCAGGGTTATTGGTTCTCACTTTGGAAATAAACTGCACTTGGGTTCTTCATCTTCACGTCATCTTCGTCATTGTCATCATTGTCAGAGTTCCAGCATACGTTACAGAATACTTGACCAACCATGAACCCAGCAGTTTTACTTCTGCGCCTTCGTCAGGGGAATCGTCCCCTGGAGGACTATGTTGAGGACTTCTGCGGTCTAGCCAGCCAGGTGGAATTTAATGAGGTTGCCCACAAAGACTGTTTTAGATTTGGACTGAATGAGTCCATTTCTTTTTTGATGCCTGGCGGTTGCAGTTCCCTCAGCCTGGCTCAATATATCGACCTCATCCTACAGTTCATTGGTTCCCCGTTCACTGTGGGGGAGGCGGATGCCGAGCCAGAGTTCCACGTCATGGCCGCTGCCAAGCCAGAGTTCCACGTCTTTGGCTCTCCGATCCTCTGGCTGCGCCTCGTCCCTCCGATCTGTCAGCTTCACCGGGGACCTCCTTCCCTACGGCTCCACCTTGGTCCTCAGTCCCACCGGCTCCACCTCAGTCTTCCGATCCCTCAGCTCTGCCTTGCTCCTCCGAGCCTCCAGCACCGCCTTGGTCCTCCCTGCCATCGGCTCCACCCTGGCCCTTCGAGTCTTTGGCTACTCTCCCGGCACCATGTTCCATGGCTCCGCCCCTCGAGCCTCTCATGGCTCCACCCCCCACGGACTTTGCCTTGGTCCCATGCCCCTCGCCCTTTCTCGCCATGCCACACACCCCACCCCCCCCCCCCGCATCTCCCTAAAGAACTTTGAATTTATGTCATGTTTTACGTGTTTTGTGTTGGGGCGTCAGGAGCCGCCCCTTAGTGGGGGGGATATGTCATGTGTATTGTGTTGATTCATGTCTTTTATTTTGAAATTCTAGTTCCTGGTTCATGTCATGTGTTCCTGTTTCCCTTGTCATGTGATTTCTGTTTTCCCTCCATGTTCTTGTGTCATGTTTTCATTGGGTTATTGTTTAATTAGCTTGTTATGAGTTCTGTTTGTTCATTGGTTTATGTTCTCCCATGTCTTGTATTTAAGCCCTCATGTTTGCATTGTCTGGTTGTCAAGTATTGAATGTGATGGTATGCATTTGGTACGCTGTAGTCAAGTCTAGTTTAGTCCATGTTCATGTTTTGTTTTGTAGTCAGGGTTATTGGTTCTCACTTTGGAAATAAACTGCACTTGGGTTCTTCATCTTCGTCATTGTCAGCAGCCAACAATGTTACAAATAGAAATCTGAATTTCTTGTATTTTTGTTTAAGCACTTAAATGCAATCAAATTCAAAGTAATATATCACTGTAATAATCTATAAAATAAAAATGAAGAAGGAAAAAATATCTGTAAAGTTATCTAGAGGGTCCTTTTGAGGTCTTTCTTTTCAGAGCTGATTAACTTCTAGTTATGTGTTCTTGACATGTATTGTGTATTTTTAAGATTTATTCTGGAGATTTACAATTGCCCCTTCTTCTGTTGTACTGTAAACTTTTTTTTTTTTTTTTCTGAATGTCAAAATGCATTTTTCTGTGGTAAAACAGATGTATTTAACTTTTATCCAAAGTTCCTTGCTGTCACGTATTCCCTGTGTTTTTGCTTGGACTTTTATTTTGAAATTCTTGTTTAATTCCCCATTCCTGTTTCCTGTTAATTTTATAGTCCTTTGTAGTTTCTTTTCATGATTGGGTTTTCCCCTGTTTGTTTTCCCCAGGTGTTCCTCGTTTCCTTGTTTGCCCATTTGTATTTAAGCCCTTGTTTCCCCTGATTTCTTTGTCAGTCTTCACATGTGTTGTCACGTTCTGTGCCTGGTTTCCTGTCTTTTTTTTTTTTAGTTTTATTCTAAGTAGTTTGTTTATCTTTGGTTTCCATAAGCTGCATTTAGATCCTCATTCCTCACCTCCCTCCTCACAGAAAGACTGACGAAGGAATGGATCTAGTGGCTGTCAGAATTCTACTCCAACAAGGGGACCGTCCAGTTGAGGATCATGTCCATGAGTTTTTAGAGCTGGCAAATTAAGTACACTATCCAGACCGCTGTCTGGTGGTTTTCTTCCGGGCTGGTCTGAATAGTGCACTGAGGGAATTTATGCCTCCGGCTGATCCTCACTGGACGCTCGGCGAATATGTGGAGAAGGCTCTGGAACTTTGCGGTTCCTATTATACAGTGGATTATGGAGGGAACCCCGGGCCAAAACCTTCATCTTCGGCTCCCTGTCTCGAGGCCTTCCACGGCCCCTGTGTCCAAGTTGTATGATCTGCCGCTGATGACGGTGCATAGGTCCATGAAGACCCTACCTCAAATTATCTGTGCCCACGGCCAACGAGCCAGCGCCCACACCTGCCATGGCCAACGAGCCAGAAGCCTCGTCCGTCCCAGAGCCAGCGTTGCCAGCCTCGTCCGTCCCAGAGCCAGCGTTGTCAACTTCGGCCAGCTGCAAGGAGAAGAAAAGTTTCTGTTCCCAAGTCTCTTCCCATGTACACGACCACGGAGGTCGTTTCCCAGTCTCTGCCCATGCCCACGACTACAGAGGTTATTCCGCCTTTCACGGCTCCGCCCCCAGAGACTATTTCCCCGGTGGCTCCGCCCCAAGAGGCTCTTCTTCCAGCGGCTCCGCCCGCTCCCCCAGAGACTCCTCCTACAGCAGCTCCTGACCCTGTCCCGGCCCTGCAGCCGCCTCCCAGGCCTCCTGACCCAGACCCCACCTTGAGGTCATCTCCTCGGTCACCTGGCCGTCCGCCTGATCTGCTCTGGCCGTCTGTCTGATCTGCTCTAGTCTCCCTGGTCGCCTGGCCGCCCGCCTGATCTGCTCTGGTCTACTTGGTCCTCCAAGCCTGCAGCATCGCCCTGGCTCTCCATCCCTCTGGCTCCGCCTTGGTTCCAAGCCTCCCAGACTTTGCCTTGTTCCTCTGCTCCCCTTGTGCCTCACTGAACTACCTGTTTTCCCCCACACCCCATGGACAATTTGTTTTTTGTTTTTGTTTTTGTTTTTGGAGCGCCTGGAATCCGCTTCTTAAAAGGGGGGCTCAGTCACGTATTCCCTGTGTTTTTGCTTAGATTTTTATTTTGAAATTCTTGTTTAGTTCCCCGTTCCTGTTAATTTTGTAGTTTCTTTTCATGATTGGTTTTCCCCTGATTGTTTTCCCCAGGTGTTCCTCGTTTCCTTGTTTGCCCATTTGTATTTAAGTCCTTGTTTCCCCTGGTTTCTTTGTCAGTCTTCACATGTGTCGTCACATTCTGTGCCTGGTTTCCCATGTTTTGTTAAGTAATTTTTATCTTTGGTTTCCGTTAAAAGCTGCATTTAGATCCTCATTCCTCGCCTGTCTCCTCACACTTGCTGAATAAAACTGCTTAAACAAGCCTAAGGTGGTTTGCTGGTCTTAGATGGCCACCAAATTGGTCAGGCGGGTCTGATGGCTTTAGAGGGGTTTTTCCCACTTGTCAGCTGGTCAGGCTGGGAGGCCAGCCAAACCAGCTTGAACCATATATGGCAACTTGGGCTGGCTTAAGCAGTCTTTTCCCCCAGCAGTGATGTATTTAACCCAGAATATTCCTTTAAATTTGCCCTCCTTCTTACTCAAATGTTGTTTTTACAACATTTATACAATTACTGTATTAAAAATCTTACATACTTCTGTGTACATGATTTAAAGCGTTTGTTTTTAGTAATTCTAAGATTACAGTATCAGCAAATTTGTCTTTATAAGGAAAGATTCAGGAAAGGTGTCAGGGTGTCCTGTCAGAATCAAAGTTTACCAGATCGGGCTACACTGAAATAAATAACCCTTTCCGTCTTTAAAATACAAATAAAATCTGTCTTTAAAATCTCCACAGGGTATTCAATACATGAAACTACCTTCTTACAAAACAGCACATTTGCATTGACGCACCTGGCATATGCTTTCTTACAAAACAAAAAAGAACATGTATGAGGTAGGGGTAAATAACGTAAACATTTGCAGAGATATTTTCAAGCAGAAAGGAAGAAGAGACAGACAGGAAGAGAATAGCTGCTTCAAGGTACATCACATCACAGTTGTACACAATTGTACATGTACTGACTATATCTTCATAATCTTCAAAACTCTTCTTGGGTCTCTGCAAACGAAGGTCAAGGCAAGAGTGTTGCCAGTGAGGGAGGGAAGACACAGGATAGAGAGCCATTTGACTGGATTTGGACATGTGCCCAGATGTCTTACCTCACATCCCTTGATGCAGTGGAGGACTTCTGGATGGGGGTACCACTTCAGACCCATGGTACAGACTATGTGCTGTAAAGAGACATGAAGAAGAGGTGCTAAGAAAGGCAGGAAGTACAGTATGTTTTTGTAAATTCTCTAAATAACCAAAAAATAAAATAAATAATAATCAGCATAAAATAAAGGTTGATGTATCATTTCAAGTACGTAAAGTCTCAATGCATTCTTGAATTATTGTGGTGGTATCAAACCTCAGTACTCAAGTTGCCGATAAAGTTTCCTTCAAATGTCTGTGCAGTTAAGCCGGATGTGTAATGTCGATAGTTCAACTAACTTTAATTAACTTGCTTCATACTTCATACTGTTTCTGCCCTGAGTCGTTAACCTGATAAGAAAAACTGTGACCGCAGATGAAGCGTTTGATGTGCTCTGAAGCATCCCTTGTGGTAACGCTGAGAATGCCATGTGCACATTTATTGCATCATTAATTGTGGGCTGACATATTTCGGAATGCAACAACACACAAAGTCAAACTTGCAAAGCCAGTAGCATCTATGTTGTCTGATATTTGAGGCCAAAGGTTTTTGTTTCCCCCCACACACCAACCACAAAAAAGCCAAAACAGGATTGTTTACTTTTAATATCTTTCAGCTCTTGCCAACTTGACAATAAATAAATAAATAATACAGGATCTGAATTCAACATCTTGTGCAACAGCTTGTTACCATTTTCATAAACATAATTATGTGAACACACATAAATTACAACTGTTTAAAGCACATTTGTCATCCAGTTATGAGGGAATATTACAAATGTCTTATGCATTTATACAGATATGTCCATTAGCACGTTCTTATGAGAAATAAAAAAGAAGAAGAAGAAAATGTAAGTTTAATATTCGTCAAGCAAGACTGATATTATGCTGTCCAACAGTAAAACACTGTCTGACCTCTCGGACTCAAACATTCCCTGTCCCAGTTACACACACATACAATATACAAAACGCCAACCTCTTCTTGTGCTGTACACACCACTGCAAACTCAGGTATATTTAATTTCATGCCAATGCACAATCAATGAAAAAAAAATGAAAACAAAAGAAAAAAAGAAAGAAAACTGCCAGGAGTGGATGAGAACAGAAAACACTGAAGCACTTCAGAAGAGCTGATGCACCAGTAATCAATAACACTGGTGTTAAACTATAGGTTTACCCCAATTTGCTTTTCCATTTGCTTTATTAGTTTGAGCGATACCCAGTGTATTATGTGTAAACAAGATAAATGAAGAATGCATAAGTAGCATCTGTGCATATAAGTAAACATGAAATCAAAATTGACCCCACTTAAAGGAATAGTTCACCCAGAAATGAAAATTCTCTCATCCTTTACCCACCCTCACGCAATCCCAGATGTTTATGACTTTCTTTCTTCAGCAGAACACAAACAAAGATTTTCAGAAGAATCTCTCAGATCTGTGGGTGCATACAATTGAAGTGAATGGTGATCAGCACCTTAAAGCTCCATAAAGCACAGACAGTCATAGTAAAAGTAATTAATTCGACTCCAGTGGTTAAATTAATGTCTTCAAAAGCGATACAATCACTTTGGATGAGAAACAGATAAATATTTAAGTCCTTATCACTATAATTGTGTACTTCCGGTCACTCTCCGATACGTATCCATGAGGGGATCAGTTCACACTGCCTCTCGCTTCTTCTTTTAAAAATCTTAATTTTTGTTCTGCTGTCATACACATCTGGGATGGTAGAGCGTGAGAAAATGATGAGAGAATTTGAATTTTTGGGGGAACTATTTCTTTAATACATGTTCCTGGTCTTATTGTGGACAATTAAACCATGCACATTATTCCAAAGAAAAAAGTTTTCGTAATATTTCATCAAAATGCAATAACTTGCTCTACCTCTTAAACGACTTTCCTTTTCGGTGGATATCACAAATACATCTAATTTCTTCTCCCTACTCCTCCAACCACTCCGTTCTTGTATTTAACCAAATCTTGATGGATCAAATCAAATCTCACACTTCATTATTTCTTGTTAGATTAAGGAGGCGGAGTTAGCAAACTTCAAACATTATGCATCGAATGATGGAAAGGCTGCAATTTACCGTTCTGACTGTTCACATTAATTACGATACACTAATTACAGGTTCAGTCCATCTGGAGTACCTGAGGTGTCTTGATAAATAACACAATGGTGATAGTGCCTTGCTGGGTTTGAACCTACACATTATGGTTACCAGCCCAGAACTTTTAACCACTTAGCGATACTAACCCAGAATGCTAAAATATTCTGCATGTAGCATTCTTCAGTAAATAAGTTTAGTGACAGCAGATTAGAGGACCTCAGGCTGATTAAATCCAGTGTATGTGGTTGCATCCCTATCTCTTTTTTCCCCTTGGACTAATATGACATCATCATCTGAATCAGCCTATATTAAATTAGATCGGGCATGTTCTCTTCTCTTGGTGCTCTTTCCCATAGCTCCCGAGATCAATTTTAGCTCTCAGGCCTTTTAATAAAGGTTTGTGTTATTAATTAGAGGTTAATATTAGTACTCCCCTTTGCAGAGTTGGCATGAACAATCGACTCCTCGTGGTGCTGACATTACGTAAAGGCCACGGTCTGCCAAGGCTGCCTAATGCCAGTGCATCAGCAATGTGTTCAGTCATTTTGCTGATGTCAGGGAAGCTAATAAGTGAAAAAATAGGAGAAGATTCTTAGTAGGTCAGCAGCGAAACCTGAAACGAAACGCTCTCGAGGGTGATTCGTCATGATAACTGATTCACGCAGCCAGCATCCCGACTCAGCAGGAAAAATAACACAGCGATTAATATATTGAGTAAGAATTGGAAATGAGACTCAGGATCAGAATGAACAATTGCTGAAAGAAATGCGGTTTGTGGCATATCGATGGTGTGCCTTAAGGGCTGGAAAGAGTCACTGAAACTTCAGTCATTTGGCAATCGGATTGTGCAATTGCTAACTTGTTTTTCCACTTCTCTCTGAGCACCTCATTTGACACCTTGGCAGGTGTGGATTTATAGGAAGATCTTGCAGTGCCAGCCAACAAACAGAGCATGACCACAGGCATTAGCGCAGGTGTCAATCAACGAAGCTCTCGGTTTGAGAGCCGATGGGACAGGGCGTGCCCTTGCGTGGCGAGCAGAAGGAAACAGGTGCTGTGGAATTCAAACACCATCGATTGACACAAGGTGGCTAGTGCTGCAGGCTGCTGAGAGAACAGAACATTATTGATCTCACCTCAGCCAACCCCCCAGGAAAATTTCAGCCATATCGATTCGGCCTCCTCTTCCCCTAACACTCTGTCTCCAGACTCAAATTACGGCCCAGTGAAAATCATATCAATTACACAAATCAATCAGAAATGTGTTGTTTCATTTCTCTGCTGAAAACTGCCTGAATTGCCACAAATGACCATCCAAACACAAGGGGGAAATAAATAACAATCTGATCACGGCTTTGAAATTTGTTTCCAACTCAATCTAGCAACTTTGATCAATCCCTAATTCTCTCATCTTATAGTGCTGTCACACTAGAGCTTTTGGTGTGGACCCAAGTCCATTTGATATCAACATTTGGTTTGTATGCTTGGTGTGAAAGCTTTTTTCTCTTCTTGGGTGTACACCCACAAACCACACCCAAGTAAACTTGAACAGGTGGTCTGAGGTTCAGTTCAGTATGGTTCACAATTGGAAAGAAAGTAATCTGTCCCAACTTGCAGAAGAGAACAGACAGTTTGCATTTTTGCATGTTCCCGGTCACACGAGCATTTCTGATAGCTGCTTGTCTCCAAATAAATGACCTTTCACTATTGCATTCTTTGCTTTTTTTGCAGTGATTCAGAGGCAGATAAATGCAAGTGCCATTTAGGCTGCGTCCGAAACCAAAGGTCTTGTTGCCTCGCTGCCCTATCAGTCAATGACACAACAGACAGTGTTTGTGTACGAAGGTCCCTCCAGAAACTGGTTTCGGACAAGCTACTGAGGCAACATTACGTCACATCGTTGCTAGGATACCAGCAACTGATTATCACCATCTGGAGTCCACTAAAGTTAACGTGTCTGCTTTATTCAGTCCAACCAAACCACAATGGTCTAATAATCTAGCACAAATTCAAGAGAGTTGATAATCAAGTGTATATTTCACAACTAAAATACTAATTTCTCGCTAGAAAATGGAATCAAAAGTTGGAAAAAAACTTACATTTATACACAAATTGGCTATTAACCACCTCTTCGGGCGCCATTTTTTTTCTTCAGCTCAACCGCCATAAGCCGAAAAATACATGAAATTGGCATCTTTTCTTGAGTAATCTAGCTACAGTAATGACCAAGAAATTTAGTTTGAAAGCAGTCCTTGATGAACTGTGCATATAAATAATCCACAGTGCATTCACACATCACATTTTCCTACCCGCAGCTGAATCTGATGTTTACAAAGACAGGTGCTCAGTAAAACAGCCTGAAGACTACCATCAAAACACCCACAGTCAAAAACAGCAGTCAACGCTAAATTATTGTAATACTTTTGACAGGTAAATTTATATAAAGCTGTTCTAATAGTGCCTGTACTAGGGTAATTTCTAAAATTATAGTGATTACAGACAGCTTTTAAATGTTACGATTTGGCCGCTGCCTCGTTGCGGTTCAAATGAGTTCAGAGATTACTGTAAACATACTGTACCCTGGTTTACCAATGCAATATAATTCGAAAAGCCATGCATGCCTGAGTGTGCAGATAATGTAAAGCAATTTGACGAGGGCTGGCGGAGACGACTACGACATTCGGCTAAAAGTTCAAAATGCTGCAATTGTGCGCTGAGTAAAGTTTGCTTCAAAACAGCCAAGGAACATTAAAAATTTGAAAGGGATAGTTCACCCAAAAATTAAATGACATTCTGTCTTCACCAGAACACATTTGAAGAAAATTTGAAAAAAAATATCTTAGCTCAGTAGGTCCTTAAAATGCAAGTGGATGGTGGTCCGATTTTTGCTAAAAAATCACAGACAGTCAGCATAAAATTCATCGATACGACTCCAGCGGTTAAATTAATGTCTTCTAAAGTGATACGATCACTTTTGGTGCGAAAAAAAGATAAATATTTAAGTACTTTTTAAATCTAAATTATCGCTTCCGATAAGCTTTTTTTTTTTTTTTTTTTTAAGAGTAACGCAATAGTGTTAACTATTACCTTTAATAGTAACACTGAACATAAATGAATACAAATAAATAGCTTTGAAGTATATTGTATATTATAAAGCGGATAGTTCAGACTCTTTCAGAGATACTCTGGTCCGATGAGCTGCGTTCTAAGCCGTTATAAAATGCTAATAAACGCACCACCGTGATCACGCATTCTTCATTAATGCATCAAGATGATCTGTTGTACTGAACTACATTATTTAGTGGATGAATTGTATATTCTGATTATTAATATTAATAATTGCAACTATTTATTAAACATTAGTGTATTTTATCATGTTGCTGCTGTTAAGTGTCTTGCCTAAGAAATGACTTGTGGTAAAATCACTGTAAGGCACAATCTCTTGTTGCTTATGGCTTATTGCTTTAATAAAAATGATTGCTTTAATAAGTAAGAATTCCCAAAATGGAAATTCTTGGTGAAGTTTTTAAAAGCTATTTTCTTGTGCATGACTAGAACTGCATTGATAATCAAATAAATTGCATTGCTCAGGTGAATTCCTCATACACAGGCCTCTCTCTCTTCCCCTAGAGAGTCGAGTCTAGACATTATTCAATGCTGAATCATCAGGAACAATCCAATATGTGCTGACCAAGGTGTGTCACCTCAAACTTTGAGTCACACCCAGGATGTGGTGCCATGGTGCAACATTCCCTAACAGCAAGCAAAGAGGATGTCTTCATCTACAGTACTGTAATTAGAAAAAACACACACCTTGACTTTGGGAGGGTTCATCCAGTGGTGTCTGAAAATGCTGCTGGCCGTCATGTTACTCGGCAGAATGACCACATCATTGTTACTGTCCCTGCATGACAACTCACACTCCTCTCCTAAGAGAAACAGAGAGAGAACGTAAAATAAATCAACAGACACCTCATCTCATATCTAAACTGGTAAACATGCATGGAATGTCATCTTTAACACGCTTACCTGCTCATCACTAACACCCTGTGACTTTAGTAAGGTACATTTAAGTACCCCATCTCCATCTTATTACCGTTATGAAAATAATAATAATAATAATAACAATAATAATAATAACAGTAATGTGAACCTAATGAGAATTACCATTGAGAATAATGGGAATTACAGTAAAATCAAAAAATAAAATAAAATAAGTAAAACATCCGGATGCATTACATCAATGAGGATTTAGGGTAAAAATGTGCTTAATTGTTATAATAAAGTCACAAGGTAAAAAATAAATAAATAGCAATTCATAAGCTTTGTTTTAAGCTTCATACAATATTGTTTATTGCATCACAGTTTTCATCTCTATTTCTCTCCAAAATATTCATAAACTAATAATAATAATAATAATAATAATAATAATAATAAAGTATATGTTGCAATAGCCAGCATGAATTAGAAATAAAGAAAGGTCACATGACTGAAAACAGATAAAGAGTATCTGGAAGTAAACAGCATTCAGCATGAAATTGCATGTATGTAAAGTGATGCCTTAAGAGAGCAAAAAAAAAAAAAGACTGATGATATCAGTGTAAGCTCAATTTAAGCTCTATGACAGGAACACATGTAGGAGGAACATATGTAAACATTATAGCTCAATATTAATTTTTCTCATGATACAGTGTCATACTTGTGATACAATTCCACTGGGGTCGCTGAATTTTGACAGTGTCAGCAAGCTTAACAAAATGCAACATATTGCAACATAAATTCCCACAGACAAAATGCCATATATATTTTATTCTCAATACACAATTTTACCTCCACAGGTCTTGATGAATTTTAAAATGAGCACATTGTCTAGAACTAGAGCATATTGGTTCTCAATTGGTGGTTCACAACTTTAAAATGGGTTGTAGTTCAGATAGGGTCACGGACAGCAGAGTAAAATACAATTATTTATGCAAATGCAGAAATAAAATGCAACTAATCATATAATTACATAGTTAGGATAGCAAAATAAATAGGCTTATCAACTTTTCAAAGGGAGGAAAGAGCACTTCCCATATCTTTTGTTATTGACGTCAAAGGCTTTGTGTCCAATCAAATTAAAAAATTTTGGTGAAAACTTGTCTGTCACTTTGCAGAAGCTAGCTAAATTAGGCAGATTGTGTAACATGCCCTCAAGCTTGAAAACCTTGAAAACAAAACTACACAAGGTGAAAGAAAATACGACCCAGACCATATTAAATACGGATTATATTTGTTAATGTGTTGGGTCACCACTCACTGTCCAATGTAAAATCTGGATCCTCAAGCAAAACCAGCTGAGAACCACTGGTCTGCAGTAACAGAGGTATTAGAAGCATATTTCTGAAAGATCTATCTGTACAGCTTAAGAGTCAAATCGGAGAGCTCACCTATGCCATGTCCTTTCTTGCAGCTGATGCGGATGCTGGGATGCAGGTTCTGAGGTAGAGAGCATTGACCCTTCAGCTGTGGACATAAGTGGAAACTTCCAGTCCAGTTCCCGTCCTTTCTGCAGCGAATGGCATTGGTGCTGACACCCTGTGGTGAGGGCAAGAGACATGTAACAACATACTTCACTTCAAAACTTTCATCATACAGGCAATAGATGTGACAGATTAAGACACTTATTACTGAATGTGTGAATCACAGCGGTAACTAATGCAATCTTATCCATTTTTGGTTTTTACTTTTGTTTTTTGTCTTTTTGTTTTAATAGACAGATATAGTGGAGAATAACAGGAAAGCACAAGGAGAAGAGAGGGGGACTTGATGTTGCAGGTCAGACTCAAGAGTGATAAAAGGGTTAAACTTTCGACACAATGAATCATGTGACAAAACAATAAGGTGCCAATCACAGTGGAGTTTGCCAAAATTAATACATCTGGTAAGAAACCTCATAAAGGTTTTACACTGTAACCTGTTTGAGACAAAAGACTAGAGTCTCTAGTGTCATCTGATTTGCCATTTTGAAAATGTCATTGATTTACGGCACACTGTTAAAAACAATGATCACAGAAGTTGACTACAGGGCTATTTTTTCACTTAGAAATCCTATATTCACTTTTCATTAGCATTTCATTAAATGGGTGCATTTAAAAGACTGAAGGCTGTATACAGAGTTAGGATGAAAATAAAATGCATTTCAAAATGTTCTGAGACCAGTGCAGACATAAAGCTAAATAGGGAGCAAGGGAGAGTGCTATAGCTTTCCTATGCAGTCAAGTGCATTCCCTCCTTACATTCAACCAAAAGTTTAGTTTCAGACTGATGCTTGGTTGTCAAAATGGTTGGCAGACATGGGACAATGTTAATCAGTACATAGATTCAGAATGTATAATGCTAAATTGTATTTTAACATGCTTGGCAGGGATTGGATAATGCTGGCCATTACTTTGAATCAGAATAAATTATGCTAATTTCTGATTGGTAAATTGCTTCAGCACTGGCTATCACTTGATTGTTTGAAAGTGCATAGTGAGAACATTGAGATTTTGTTGCAAAAGTAAAAACAACAACAAAAAAAAAAACAAAAAAAAAACATTGTAACATAAAAGTCAAATCAAGTCAAATAATTTTTATTTGGATAGTTTTTTATTTGTACTTTTCCCAATACACATTGTTCCAAAGCAGCTTTATGAATCAGCTGTAATGTCTGTAACATCTGAAAAACATGAATAACCAACCAAACGTAATAAACAATTTGATAAAATATTTAAAAAAAATCTTGACTTTCAATAGCTTGGTATGTTTACAGTTTCACAACTTAGTCCCGCTGTCCCCATATGAGGACGTCAATTTCTAGGAAAACTTTTAGCTCTTTTTTTTTTTTTTTTTTGCATGTTTATTAGGGGCTACTAGTTACAAATAAAAAAGGGAAATGGAAAATGCACACAGCAGTCACGCTCGGATCAAAGCAGTTTAAAAAAGAAATTAAAAAGAAATTAATTAGCAGGTTTTTTTGAACTGTAGATAAATTGTGTGAGGATAACTTTTGTGATGGTTATTTACAGTATTTATGTGGCAATTCAGCCGGTAAAAGAAAATACATGACACAATCAAAATAATAATACTCATGCTGTACTGTATGTCCCATCTGTTGTACACTGGCAGTTATAAAGTTAGTGATTCTTCATCTTTTTTTCCCATGTTCAACATAGTTGAGGAAAGACTGACCAAGGTAGATAAACAATCAGGAATAGAACAATGTCATAAATATAAATGTAAAACCAGACCTGTCTGCATGGAGGGGGTTGTCTGAGTGTGTGGTTGGCCCCATTGCAGTGGATCCAGCAGGTACTGTCAAACTTAAACTCGTCTGTGCACTGGTACATGCCGTGAAAGACAGACGGGGGAGGGGGACAAGTCACCGGCTCACACGAGCCCTCCAACCAGCGGCCGTCTTCTGTGCACTGACGCTTAAACGCTCGCCTGTAGGAAAACAGACTGCTGTCACACACACACACACAATAAACCAATCCAATAACCATGGAAGGAACCGTTCATATGGTAGAAAGTTTTCATATATTTTTGATAATAAAAAAAAATGCTTAGGTGATCGTTTACAGTGCGATTGCTAGGGTGCACTGGGTGGTTGTTAGCGTATTACAAGGTAGTTTCTAGGGTGTTCTGGGTTGTAGCTAAGCGATTCCTTACTGGCCCAAATCTCAATCCTTTTTTTCCATCCAAGTTGCGAGATTTGCAGAAAATCTGAATAGCTATTGCAAAAACTATAGAGCAGCGTTTCGATCCCATGTGTTCAAAAGAATCAAACTTTCACTTCCAGAGAATTTAGCGCAAAAAAGAAATGTAAGTTGGAGCCACTGGTTCAGTGGTTGACAGTGGTTCTTTTATTAAATGTGATAATATCACTTGAGGTTTAGAGTGCACAGACACAAGGCGGCGATGAACTCCATGTTTACTAGGGGTCGGTGAAAGATACCTTTAATCTGTGAATTTTATTTGCATATTGGTGTTTCTATCCAGCATTTTTTATGAAATATTTAAAAAAATAAAAAATACGAAATCCATACATGTGGATGGAAACCCATCTTATGTTATTGTGATCTCTATGGTCCCTCTTTCACTGCATATTTATGGGATTTTTTTATTGCTTAGGAAAGTAATAGAACACCTCTTTTCAATAAGCCACACAGTTTGAGGTATTATTCATGTCCGTAACTCAAATGTTTACAAGTTATGCACCAAAGATTAATACATAGGGTTATTTAGGGTTAGGGTTAGGTAGGGTTAGGGTTTGATCAAAATACTGACCCTAGTACGTGCAACAGTAATAGCAGCAAATGCCACTAATTAAAACTGACTTCTTTGTCATGTTCTAAATTGTTTTCACAGACATTTGGTGCAAAATCAATAACACACATCAAAAATGGTCAATTTTAATGTTGAAAGAAATGTGTTGATTTGTGAATAATTTGAAGTGTGCTGACCTCTTTGGTTTGTTAGCCACATGGTATCCAGGTTTACATTTGTATTTGCAGAGGCTGCCTACTTTAAGACCTGTCTCATTACAGCGTTTGGTCTGCAACACAGCGTTGGGCACTGGAGGTGGTGCCGGACACCGCAGCTCACACAAAGCCTCCGGGAATGACCACAGACCATCTTCCATACAGATCAGTGTGTTATTAGTTCCTACAGATGAGCAACAGACAGACAGCATGTTCATTAATATTTCAAAGACAAATAGGAACAAACATCTACACTGTAAAAAAAAAAAAATTCATGGCTACTAGTTGCATGACTTTCACAGTATATTTTACAGTAGTATTTTGACAATTTATTAAAATTAAAAGACAACTGTATACTGTGACTTCACTGTGAACAGGTCCAAGAAATTACTGTAATGTATCAGTGCTGTGTTGTAGAATCATAATGATCTTCTGTATTTTTTTTATCTACAGTTTGTTTATTGTCACCATCACTGAGATTTGTATGCTGAGTGTTGATATCTGTGCTTGCCTCTTAAATAACTTATGATAAAAAGTTCATGAGTGATAAAACCAGCCATATTATAGCCTAGCTTTGCAAAAATTCGTTTCTCATTATTCTTTTAAAATAATTCTATTACTTTACTTTCAATGCATCATATACTGTAACTAAATTGTGGTCCGACATGAAGTTCACCAATAAATTGACCAATTTCCTCCATACATGACAGTACGATAAATTGTGTTCTTAAACACAATTGCACTGACTGGGAGAAAATGTATTAGAAATGAACAAGATAAGGTCCCATCCAAAGGGAACACTAAACACCCTGATGGTGACTTCAAACGAAACATGATATTCAAATTTATTGTAAGAAATTACTGTTCCCTATCTGTCACTCACTCGACGTTGGTGTCGATGTAGTGACACTAGGGGTCACTCTTGGGAGCCCGAGACACCTCTGGTCTTTGATAAAAGGCCAATGAAAATTGGTGAGTGGTATTTGCATGCCACTCTCCCGGACATACAGGTATAAAAGGAGCTGGTATGCAACCACTCATTCAGATTTTCTCTTTGGAGCCGAACGGTCATGCTCATTGAGCTGAATAGCACTGTTCATTCACCTCTGCTGGATCTGACGGCGCATTTCAGCGGCTTCTCCCTCCTCTGCACTGGTGTACTGCAGAGAACGCCCCTGGGCGCTTCGGCAGAAAAACTAGAGAGTATAATTTCTGAAAGAGTGTTTTTCCCCTCTAAAAGAGTATATTTCTCTAAAAGAGCGCACACACGGAACGTCTTTATAAAGACGAATCTTTCTAAAGATGCTTTTCCGATCGTGTTATTCCTGGTTGCGGTCGTTTTCTCTCAACTTCGGATGGTCATGATCACTGTCTTTCGTGTCTGGGCGCGACCCACACAGAGGCAGCGTTTATGAATGGTTCATGTTCTCACTGCGAGAACATGACCATGGCAACGTTGCGGTCGCGGCTTGCTCCTCGCCTCAGTCCTCCTACCTACGGGTATGAGGTCAGCGCGGCTAGCTCTAGGGGCAATTTGGGGACCTCAATGGGATCGCCTCCGCCGGGTATCCCCCCGCGGACCTCCCATTCCCCAGCACGCTCGTCTGCCCCAATTGGGCTTCCAGATGAGTTCGCCGGCTCGTCGCATGGCGAGTCTGGTTTCTTGTTCAGGGCCCGCGAAGATGATGAGCTCTCGAGCGCAGCATCAGAGAGCGGGCTTGTCCAGTTGGACGCAGAAGCCTCAGCTGAGCTTCCCCCTTCAGGGACGGTCGCCCAGTCACAGGTCGATGCCAAAATGACGGACATGCTTTCCCGGGCGGCCGCGAGCGTCGGGCTAGAGTGGAACTCTTCCCTCTCCCCTGAACCCTCGCGGCTTGATGATTGGTTTCTGGGCTCGCGGCGCCGCTCAAAACAGCCGCGCCCCGCTCCAGTGCCATTCTTCCCGGAGGTGCATGAGGAGCTGACGAAGTCGTGGGAGGCACCTTTTACTGCCCGACTCCGCATTTCCCCCGCTCTCACTACCCTCGATGGCGGGGCAGCCAGGGGCTATACGGCAATTCCCCCGGTGGATAAGGAGCTCGCGGTGCACTTATGCCCGCAGAGCGCCGCCACCTGGCGTGGACGCCCTAAGCTCCCGTCCAAGCCCTGTAGGCTCATGTCGTCCCTGGTGGCTAAGGCCTACAGCGCTGCTGGACAAGCCGCCTCTGCCCTGCAAGCCATGGCTCTCCTGCAGGTCCACCAAGCCAACACGCTGAAAGAACTGCATGAGGGTAGTTCCGCCCCAGATTTGATGCAGGAACTGCGCTCGGCGACCGACCTAGGTCACGACGTGGTCTCTCGGGTGGACAATGGCCACACTAGTGGTCCAGGAGCGCCACCTGTGGTGAGGCCAACAAGACACGGTTCCTTGCTGCCCCCATTTCCCAGGCGGGCCTATTTGGCGACACCATTGAGGACTTTGCCCAGCAGTTCTCGATGGTAAAGCAGCAGACGGAAGCAATCCGGCACATCCTGCCCCGGTGCGGCTCAAGATCCCGCATCCCATCTGCTCGTCGCCAAGGGCGTCCCCCTGCGGTGACTGCACCGGCTCCACCGCAGCCCGCCACTCCAACCCGGCCCAGGCGTGGAGCCCACCACAGGAAGCCGACGCAACCCGTCTCACAGCCGGCGCCGAAGAACCCATGGAGGTCCTCGAAGCGCCCCTGAGACGGGCAACCCAGGGACGAGGGAACCCACTCATGTGGAGCTGGTAGAAAGACCACTCCATCCCCCGGTGGAGGGCCAGGTGGAAAATCTTTTGTTGCCTTTTTGTTTGATTTTGCCGCACGCCCAAGTGGCTGCGGTACCCAACAGTTCAGCAAAAGAACGGCGTCCTTCCTCCCTGGGTCACATACCCGGTGTGTACGGTCGTCACCATGACTACCGTCCACGGGCTTTTTCTTGCAGGATTGGGGCTCCAGCGGTGCCCTTTCCGCCCCTGAGCGCCCAGCTGTGGCAACAGCCGCCCCCGATGTGGCAGCCTCCATGAGTTACGAGGACAGGCCTCTTCCTCCCCCATCTCAGGCTGTTCCGGGGGTGGTCACAAGGAGCCAGGTAAGTGCTTCAATG
This sequence comes from Myxocyprinus asiaticus, assembly GCF_019703515.2. Classification (NCBI taxonomy): domain Eukaryota; kingdom Metazoa; phylum Chordata; class Actinopteri; order Cypriniformes; family Catostomidae; genus Myxocyprinus; species Myxocyprinus asiaticus. The sequence goes on from NC_059347.1 coordinate 4,479,231, forward strand.
TCACTAGACTCAGTACGGCCACGACGTGCTGTGGCACCTCGCGCTCCGCCCCGCCGCGAGGCCCCACCTGCCGGTACGTCCGACGACGTTGTCCCCTTGGTCCCCCTCGCGTGGAATTTGGACACATGGCTTACGCTTTCCAATCCATCGCGGTGGCTGGTCCGGACCGTCCGACTCAGCTCAGTTCGCCAGGTGCCCACCCAGGTTCAGCGGTATTCACTTCACCTTGGTCAAGGTCGAAAATGCTGTCACCCTGCGCGCGGAGATCGCTACCCTCCTACGAAAGAGCGCGATAGAACCTGTCCCTCCAGCCGAGATGAAGAAAGGGTTTTACAGCCCCTACTTCATCGTACCGAAGAAAGGCGGTGGGTTGCGGCCAATCTTGGACCTGCGAGTACTGAACTGGGCTTTACACAGACCCCCGTTCAAGATGCTGACTCAAAGACGCACTCTAGCGAGCATCCGGCATCAAGATTGGTTTGCGGCGGTAGACCTGAAGGATGCGTACTTTCACGTCTCGATCCTTCCTCGACACAGACCCTTCCTCAGTTTGCGTTCGAGGGTCAGGCGTATCAGTACAAAGTCCTCCCATTCGGCCTGTCCCTGTCTCCTCGCGTCTTTACGAAGATCGCAGAGGCTGCCCTTGCCCCGTTAAGGGAGGTGGGTATTCACCTTCTCAACTGTCTAGACGACTGGCTAATCTTAGCTCACTCTCGAGACGTGTTATGCGCACACAGGGACCTGGTGCTCTCACACCTCAGCCGACTAGGGCTTCGGGTCAACTGGGAAAAGAGCAAGCTCCTCCCGGTTCAGAGCATCTCTTTTCTCGGTTTGGAGTTGGACTCAGTCTCCTTGACGGCGCGCGTTACGAACGAGCACGCCCAGTCAATGCTGGCCTGTTTGAAGGCATTCAAACAGAAAACAGTGGTTCCATTGAAACTTTTCAGAGGCTCCTGGGGTATATGGCATCCTCGGCGGTGGCCACCCCCCTCAGGTTGATGCATATGAGGCCGCTTCAGCACTGGCTCCAGACTCGAGTCCCGAGACAGGCATGGCGCCATGGGACACACCGCATGGCCATTACGTCGGTCTGTCACTGCCTTTTCAGCCCTTGGACGACCTCTCATTTCTACGAGCAGATGTTCCCCTAGAACTGGTCTCCAGGCGCGTCGTGGTCATGACAGACGCCTCCAAAATTGGCTGGGGCGCTGTTTGCAACTGACACGCAGCCGCCGGCCTCTGGACGGGTCCGCGACTGCGTTGGCACATCAACTGCCTCGAGTTACTGGCAATTCTGCTTGCCCTGCGGAGGTTCCGGCCGTTGATCCAGGGCAAGCACGTGCTAGTTCGGACGGACAGCACGGCAGCGGCAGCATATGTCAACCGCCAAGGCGTTCTGCGCTCTCGCTGTATGTCACAATTCGCCCGCCGTCTCCTCCTCCAGAGTGGGCAGCACCTCAAGTCGCTGCGAGCCACTCACATCCCGGGCAACCTCAACACTACAGCGGACGCGCTGTCATGGCAGGTTTCCCTGAGGGGAGAGTGGAGACTCCACCCTCAGGTGGTCCAGCTGATTTGGAGTAGATTCGGTCGGGCACAGGTGGACCTGTTCGCCTCCCAAGAGTCCTCCCACTGCCCGCTCTGGTATGCCCTCACCGAGGCTCCCCTCGGCATAGACGCAATGGCACACAGCTGGCCCCCTGGCATTCGCAAGTATGCGTTTCCCCCAGTGAGCCTGCTTGCACAGACCCTGTGCAAGGTCAGGGAGGACGAGGAGCAGGTCATCCTGGTAGCACCCTACTGGCCCACCCAGACACGGTTCTCGGACCTCACACTCCTTGCGACAGCTCCCCCCTGGCAAATTCCCCTGAGGAAGGACCTTCTTTCTCAGGGACGGGGCACCCTCTGGCACCCGTGCCCAGACCTCTGGAATCTCCATGTCTGGTCCCTGGATGGGACGTGGAAGACCTAAGTGGCCTACCACACATGGTGGTATACACAATCACTCAGGCTAGGGCCCCCTCTATGAGACACCTGTATGCCTTTAAGTGCCGTCTATTCGCTAAGTGGTGTTCTTCTCGACACGAAGACCCCCAGAGATGCGCAGTCGGATCAGTGCTTTCCTTCCTGCAGGAGAGGCTGGAAGGGAGGCTGTCCCCTTCCACCTTGAAGGTGTACATTGCTGCCATAGCAGCACACGACGACGCAGTTGACAGTAAGTCCTTAGGGAAGCACGACCTGATCATCAGGTTCCTAAGAGGTTCCTGAATCCCTCCAGACCGTGCCTCATTCCCTCATGGGATCTCTCCATAGTTCTTCAGGGTCTACAGAGAGCCCCCTTTGACCCTTTGCAGTCAGCCGAGCTTAAGGCACTCTCCTTGAAGACTGCCCTCCTGACTGCGCTCACTTCCAGCAAGAGGGTAGGTGACCTGCAAGCATTCTCTGTCAGCGAAATGTGCCTGGAGTTCGGTCCAGGCTATTCTCACATGATCCTGAGACCCCGACCGGGCTATGTGACCATGGTTCCCACCACCCCTTTTAGGGACCAGCTGGTGAACCTGCAAGCGCTGCCCCAGGAGGAGGCAGACCCAGCCCTGTCGTTGCTGTTTCCGTGCACGCTTTACATATCTATTTGGATCACACGCAGAGCTTTAGAGTCTCTGAGCAGCTCTTTGTCTGCTCTGGTGCACAGCGGAAAGGAAGCACTGTCTCCAAGCAGAGGATCACCCACTGGCTCGTTGACGCCATAATCATGGCATATCTCGCCCAAAATATTAGGGCTACGAGCCCATTCTATCCATGGTGTAGCGGCTTCTTGGGCCCTGGCCAGAAGTGCCTCTCTAACAGACATTTGCAGAGCAGTGGGCTGGGCAACACCCAACACCTTTGCAAGGTTCTACAACCTCCGAGTGGAACCAGTTTCGTCCCAGGTAGTGGCACGCAACACAAGCGGATAAGCCCGGGATAGCCGGCCGGGTGTATCGCTTGCACATGGCTCCTTCCACCTCCCTTTGAGCTGAAGACGTGCGCCGTTAATTCCCAGTAGTGTTCAAAAAATTTTGTTCCCTGGTTGACTTCCTCCGAGCCCTGTGGCAGTCGAGTCTTCGGAGAGACTCACTGCCGGCCCAGTACATGCGCTAACTAAGAGCCCTGTTATGGGGTAGGTGCTCCGCATGTGGTGGTTCCCTGTAAGGCTAAACCCCATGCGATCTCTATCTTCCGCTAGTTCGTTTCCCTGCTGGCAAACTGCGTCTTCCTTGGGCAGAGCCCCTCTGCCCCAGTCTCCATGTTTGTAGTAACTCCTCCCCATTGGGCAGGATCTACCTTGAAGTCTCTCCACATAGTTGGAAAGACCATGTGACGTATTTTTCCACTTAAATATCCCCCCCACTCTTGGGGCGAGGTGTGGTCTCCGCGGTGTCCTCCCCTTGGTAGGGACACCCCCCGACTAGACCTGGCGGCCCAGTCGGATAACCCCCCTTCTTTTTTAGGGAGTGGAAAAAGAGAAGGGGAGAAGAGGTTCACGACTGGGTTAAGCCTGTCTCTATCTTTGGGTAGTCGACTTGTCCCCAAAAAGGGCTGTTCGACACTCATAACTGTGTTGGGGGAGGTTACGTGTTGACCTGGTGTGCTGGCTATGAGGCACACAGCAAGTCTGCCCACCACACACCGCCAGTTCACGTAACACCGTTCAGCCTTGTGGCGTTTTGTATAGGGACACCTAGTGTCACTACATCGACACCAACGTCGAGTGAGTGACAGATAGGGAACGTCATGGTTACTGGTTTAACCTCCGTTCCCTGATGGAGGGAACAAGACATTGGTCCCTCCTGCCACAACGCTGAACTACCTGCTGAAATGGCCGGACCTTATATCGGCTCCTCAGCGTAAAACCTGAATGAGTGGTTGCATACCAGCTCCTTTTATACCCGTATGTCCGGGGGAGTGGCATGCAAATACCACTCGCCAATTTTCATTGGCTTTTTATCAAAGACCAGAGGTGTCTCGGGCTCCCAAGAGTGACCCCTAGTGTCACTACATCAACACCAACGTCTCGTTCCCTCCATCAGAGAACAGAGGTTACACCAGTAACCATGACGTTAAATCTTGTAAAATCCTGGCCATTTTTTACAGTGTAAAAACTATATATGTTTGAATTCTCATTACGTAATTTATATCACATAATACAAAGTATTTAGTGTCTAGCATGGAGAAGCTACTTCCATTGCTTCATAATCTAATACATTTCTGACAATCAGTATTTGGTGGGAACTAAGAGTCAGAGGAGATATCAATGATGAGACACAAAACCAATGGCATTTGATGTCACTGACTTCAAACCTGTGTGACACGTTTTGATGTATTTAAAAAATATATATATTTGGCAGGGGCCTGGGTAGCTCAGTGAGTATTGACGCTGAGTACCACCCCTGGAGTCGCGAGTTCAAATCCAGGGTGTACTGAGTGACTCCAGCCAGGTCTCCTAAGCAACCAAATTGGCCCGGTTGCTAGTGAGGGTAGAGTCACATGGGGTAACCTCCTCATGGTCAAGATTAGGGGTTCTCTCTCTCAATGGGGCACATGGTAAGTTGTGCGTGGATGCCGCAGAATAGCGTGTCTCCACGGTAATGCGCTAAACAAGCTACATGATAAAATGCATGGATTGACCTCTCAGACACAGAGGCAACTGAGATTTGTCCTCTGCCACCCAGATTGAGGTGAGTCACTACGCCACCATGAGGACCTAGAGCGCATTGAGAATTGAGCATTCCAAATTGGGGAGAAAAGGGGAGAAAATAATAATAATAATAATATATATATATATAATATATATATATATATATATATATATATATATATATATATACACACTATATTGCCAAAAGTATTCGCTCACCCATCCAAATAACTGAATTCAGGTGTTCCAATCACTTCCATGGCCACAGGTGTATAAAATGAAGCACCTAGGCATGCAGACTGCTTCTACAAACATTTGTGAAAGAATGGGCCGCTCTCAGGAGCTCAGTGAATTCCAGCGTGGTACTGTGATAGGATGCCACCTGTGCAACAAGTCCAGTCGTGAAATTTCCTCGCTACTAAATATTCCACAGTCAACTGTCAGTGGTATTATAACAAAGTGGAAGCAATTGGGAATGACAGCAACTCAGCCACGAAGTGGTAGGTCACGTAAAATGACAGAGCGGGGTCAGCGGATGCTGAGGCGCATAGTGCACAGAGGTCGCCAACTTTCTGCACAGTCAATCGCTACAGACCTCCAAAGTTCATGTGGCCTTCAGATTAGCTCAAGAACAGTGCATAGAGAGCTTCATGGAATGGGTTTCCATGGCCGAGCAGCTGCATCCAAGCCATACATCACCAAGTGCAATGCAAAGCGTCGGATGCAGTGGTGTAAAGCACGCCGCCACTGGTCTCTAGAGTGATGAATCACGCTTCTCCATCTGGCAATCTGATGGACGAGTCTGGGTTTGGCGGTTGCCAGGAGAACGGTACTTGTCTGACTGCATTGTGCCAACTGTGAAGTTTTGTGGAGGGGGGATTATGGTGTGGGGTTGTTTTTCAGGAGCTGGGCTTGGCCCATTAGTTCCAGTGAAAGGAACTCTGAATGCTTCAGCATACCAAGAGATTTTGGACAATTCCATGCTCCCAACTTTGTGGGAACAGTTTGGGGATGGCCCCTTCCTGTTCCAACATGACTGCGCACCAGTGCACAAAGCAAGGTCCATAAAGACATGGATGAGCGAGTTTGGTGTGGAAGAACTTGACTGGCCTGCACAGAGTCCTGACCTCAACCCAATAGAGCACCTTTGGGATGAATTAGAGCGAAGACTGCGAGCCAGGCCTTCTCGTCCAACATCAGTGTCTGACCTCACAAATGCGCTTCTGGAAGAATGGTCAAAAATTCCCATAAACACACTCCTAAACCTTGTGGAAAGCCTTCCCAGAAGAGTTGAAGCTGTTATAGCTGCAAAGGGTGGGTCGACGTCATATTAAACCCTATGGATTAAGAATGGGATGTCACTTAAGTTCATATGCGTCTAAAGGCAGATGAGCGAATACTTTTGGCAATATAGTGTATATATATATGTATATTTGGCTGAACTTGATTCAGTTGTGGACAGTGGTTCCACGTGTTTCAAATGAGTTTTATTAACTTAAAATTACTATGTAATCTCCACTCAAATATTTCCTGTAGGGGGAACCCAATTTAATTGGGTAAACCCAACAAAATTAGACACGCTAAAGTAAATCAAATTAATCACTTTTATTTCTTTATGTGCTAGCTATTGACAGTGAATGTTTGCATGCTATATACATGCTGGTGCTAAGCACTACAGAGTGCAGCTTGATGACTATGCTATCAGAATTAGAATCAGAATCAGCTTTATTGCCAAGTATGCTTACACATACAAGGAATTTGTCTTGGTGACAGGAGCTTCCAGTGTACAACAATACAAAAACAATACAAAAAACAGCAGCAAGACAGAGATAATAATAAAAAATAAAAAAATAATTATACACATACGTGCATACACACACAGACACACACATACATACATACGTACATACACACATACACATATATAGTGCAAATCTAATACAAATCTGTTATCTGTTATGTACAGTGCAAAATACAAATCTGTTATATACAGTGCAAATGTTTTTTTTTTTTTGTTTTTTTTAGAGGAATGAAATGGCAGAAGAGGTTGGATGTGTTGGATAAATATAAAAAGAGATTAAACTGTGTATTGCACATAGTTATTGCTCAATGGGGCAATTTAACTGTTCATGAGATGAGTAGCCTGAGGGAAAAAACTGTTCCAGAGCCGGACTTTTCTGGTGCTCAGAGCTCTGAAGCATCGGCCAGAAGGCAACAGTTCAAAAAGGTAATGGGCAGGGTGTGTGGGGTCCAGAGTGATTTTTCCAGCCTTTTTCCTCACTCTGGAAATGTATAGTTCTTGAAGGGGGGGCAGGGGGCAACCAATAATCCTAACTGTCCTTTATAGTCTTCTGATGTCTGATTTTGTAGCTGAACCAAACCAGACAGTTATTGAAGTGCAGAGGACAGACTCAGTGACTGCTGAGTAGAACTGTATCAGCAGCACCTGTGGCAGGTTAAACAGCTGGCGAAGGAAGTACACTCTCTGCTGGGACTTTTTCACAATGGAGTCAATGTGTGTCTCCCACTTCAGGTCCTGTGAGATGGTAGTGCCCAGGAACCTGAATGACTCCACTGCTGCCACAGTGCTGTTTAAAATGGTGAGGGGGGTCAGTGTTGGGGTGTTCCTCCTAAAGTCCACACTCATCTCCACCGTTTTGAGCATGTTCAGCTCAAGGTTGTTTTGACTGCACCAGACAGCCAGCTGTTCAACCTCCCTTCTGTATGCAGACTCATCGTCATCTCAGATGAGGCTGATGACAGTGGTGTCGTCTGCAAACTTCAGGAGCTTGACAGAGGGGTCCTTGGCGATGCAGTCATTGGTGTACAGGGAGAAGAGTAGTGGGGAGAGCACACATCCCTGGGGGGCACCAGTGCTGATTGTACAGATGCTGGATGTGAGTTTCCCCTGTCTCACAAGCAGCTGCCTGTCCGTCAGAAAGCTGGTAATCCACTGACAGATAGACATGGGAATAGAGAGTTGGTGTAATTTATTCTGGAGTATAGCTGGGATGATGGTGTTGAAAACCAAACTGAAGTCCACAAAAAGGATCCTTGCATATGTCCCTGGTCTGTCTAGATGTTGCAAGATATGATGCAATCCCATGTTGACTGCATCATCCACAGACCTGTTTGCTCAATAAGCAAATTGAAGGGGATCTAGAAAGGGTCCAGTGATGTTCTTCAAGTGGGCCAACACCAGTCTCTCAAATTATTTCATGACCATAGACATCAGGGCGACAGATCTGTAGTCATTAATTCCAGTGATTTTTGGTTTCTTTGGGACAGAAATAATTATTGAGCGTTTGAAGCAGCATGGGACTTCACACTGCTCCATCTTCTATTGAAGATCTGTGTGAAGATGGGGGCCAGCTGGTTAGCACAGGATCGAAGACATGCTGGTGAGACGCCATCTGGGCCTGAAGCTTTCCTCATCTTTTGTTTCCGAAAGACCCGGCTCACATCATCTTCACAGATCTTAAGTGCAGGTTGAGTAGCAGGAGAGGGGAGGAGGGGGATTGCAGGAGGTGTTGGTGGTTGTGTGAAGTGAAGGTCAGAGTGGGTGTGGGGTGTGAGATTGGGCCTTTCATATCTGCAGTAGAACACATTCAGGTCGTCAGCCAGTTGTTGGTCCACCACAGGGTTGGGGGTAGGAGTCCTGTAATTTGTGAGTTGTTTCATGCCACTCCACACTTATGCAGGGTCGTTAGCTGAAAACCTGTTTTTAAGCTTCTCAGAGTATCTTCTTTTAGCCACTCTGATTTCCTTGTTCAGTGTGTTCCTGGCCTGATTGTACAAGACTTTATCCCCACCCCTGTAAGCATCCTCTTTGGCCTGACAAAGCTGCCTGAGCTCTGCTTTAAACCACGGTTTGTCGTTGTTGAACTTTAAATAAGTCCTAGTAGGAATGCACATAACCTCACAGAAACTGATATATGATGTAACAGCATCTGTGAGCTTGTCCAGGTCTGTGGCTGCAGCCTCAAAAACACTCCAATCCGTGCGATCGAAGCAAGCTTGTAGTTCCCGCTCTGCTTCATTGGTCCATCTCTTTACAGTCCTTACTACTGGCTTGGTTGATTTTAATTTCTGCCTGTAGGTTGGAAGAAGATGAACCAGACAGTGATCAGAGAGTCCCAAAGCTGCTCTAGGGAAAGAGCGATATGCATCCTTTATTGTTGTGTAACAATGATCCAGTATGTTCCTGTCTCTGGTGGGGCATGTAATGTGCTGTTTATTTGGGCAGTTCACGTGTGAGATTTTCCTTTGTTAAAATCCCCAAGAATAATAATAACCGAGTCCGGGTATTGTTGTTCTGTGTCTGTGATTTGATCAGTCAGCTGTTGCAGCACTGTGTTCACACACGCGTTTGTGATATACACACTCACCAGAATAAATGAGGAAAACTCCCACGGCGAGCAGAAAGGCTTACAGTTAATAAAGAGCGCTTCCAAATTAGGACAGCACATCCTCTTTAATGTTGTTACATCTGTACACCAACTTTCGTTGACGTAAAAGCATGTTCCACCGCCTCTCGTTTTCCCCATTAACTCTGCGATGCGATCCGCTCTGAACAGCTGAAAGCCCGGCAGATGTAACGCGCTGTCCAGAATGGCTTCACTCAGCCAGGATTCTGTGAAGCACAAGGCAGCAGAGTTTGAAAAGTCCTTGTTTGTACGGGTGAGGAGATGTAGTTCGTCCATTTTGTTAGGAAGAGAGCGGAGATTTGCTAGATGAATGCTCGGCAGCGTTGTTCGAAATCCGCACCGACAGAGCCTGACCAGCGCGCCTGCTCGTCTCCCTTGCCTGCGTCTCATTGCGCGTTTAAACAATACAGCTACGCCTCCGACTAAAATGTCCAGCAAAATGTCAGAATATTCAAAAACCGGGAAAAGGTTGTCTGGCATATGCTGCCGAATGTTCATCAGTTCGTCCCTGGTAAAACTGACTGGAAAAATATTACTAAACACAGGACAAACAAACAAAAACAACAAAAGAACTGAGGAGCTACACACCGAGGCGGCCATCCACGGTGCCATCTAAATTGACCAGGGGCTGTTGAGCCCCAAAAATGAAATAAAGTGAAATAACTGCTCAGTGAAGATATACATTAATATACCTCATGTACCTGTTCTCATCCTAGGCTCAAATTCCACTCTTCACTATAATGGTAACCCTCAAAACTCCAACAAAACAGAAACTCTTCTAAATCTGAACGTAACAAAACATTAAACACTAACAAGCCTCAACCTTTATATTCAATTTGCACAAAGACGCACAAAATAACACTTTACTTTATAATTTACTCTCCATATCAAGTTCCATGCAAAGCATGCTGGGAACTAGAAATCCCCTGCCCAGTATCAGTTAACCAAACAAAAAAAATATCCATGTTGCCCAAACACAAATAGGATAAAGTAAACTCTTTTTTTAAATTATTATTAAAACAACTCAGTAAAATTAAGTTCACTTGGTTGCATGCATTTTTTAAGTAATATGAACAAGGAAGAATTCTGTAAACCTAACAATAGCTAATGTTATTTGTGTGTGTGTGTGTGTGTGTGTGTGTGTGTGTGTGTGTGTGTGTGTGTGTGTGTTTAATGTACAGAGAAAAAATTATATTTGAGAGCTCTGGTTCATAAGACTTTGAATAAAGTAGTCATATCAACTACTTTTATGATACTTAATTTCATTTTTGGGGCTCAACAGCCCCTGGTTACAACATGCTTTTGTTGCATGGATCAGTGTGAATGTTCTGCTATCTTCTAAACAATCTTCTTTTGTATTCCACAGAAAAAACAAAACAAAAATAAATTGCATGGGTTTGTAATGAGGGTGAGTACATCATGATGGAGTTTTCATTTTTGTGTGAACTATTCAGCTGTATCTCTACATTAGGGGCAAGTGGGGCTAAGCCCCATCAGAGGTGGCACTGTTGTGCAAATTGCGTGGCATCATCATATATTTATTTTAAGAAATATTATTTTTTCCGCAACTTAAATGTGTTTTATGTCCATTATACAAGAAAAAAGAAATTATAAGAATTTGAGAAATTATATTATTATTAAGGTATGTTGCATAAAAGCCATTTAATTGTTCTCATTTGCAATGCATGGGGCTAGCTCTTCATCCTCAATGTTAATCAGCGGAGATCTGGAGAACGTCATGCGTATGTGCAACAAGTGTTCAACGATATCCTGAGGGGCTAGTTTGCCTTTGAGCATGAGCCTGTCAAAAGCTTTGATTACATTGTCAGCAGCCATATCACCCTGCAGCTCTCACCTGGTTGCCCACTAAAGCTAAGCAGGGTTGAGCCTGGCCAGTACTTGGATGGGTGACCTCCTGGGGAAAACTAAGGCTGCTGCTGGAAGTGGTATTAGGGAGGCCAGCAAGGGTGCTCACCCTGAGGTCTGTGTGGGTCTTAATACCTCATTATAGTGACAGGGACTCTATGCTGTAAAAAAGCACTGTCTTTTGGATGAGACATTTAAACCGAGGTCCTGACTCTCTGTGGTCATTAAAAATCCTAGGGCACTTCTTGTAAAAGAGTAGGGGTATAACCCTGCTGTCCTGGCCAAACATTTTTTCTAATGTGCTGTTGGTTGGATTAGTTAAGCACCGTTCATCATTTCATTTAATTGTATGCTATTGCATTCAGGTGTTGTGTTGTTGGTGCATTGGTTTGTATTAAATATTAATGACTGCTAAATATTGGGAGTCTGTCATTTTGATTAGTTTTGTTATGCTGTTCATTCAAGTTAGTGAGTTAATATGCACACCCTTTGACGATTTGCCTATTTGTCGTTTACTTTCACGGTCACTTGAGCTTTTTGATGTGGATGTGCATGTCTTAGTGGAGTTCAAATCAAATCGAATCACTTTTATTGTCACACAACCATATACACAAGTGCAATAGTGTGTGAAATTCTTGAGTGCAGTTCTGAGCAACATAGCAGTCGTGACAGTGATGAGACATATACCAATTACAATAAACATCAGATTTACATCACAATTTAAAATCTAATATACACATAATTACACACAACACAATATACAAATAATAACATACAATGTACAGTATACAATACACACAATATAGAATACACATTATACAATAAAAAAGTATATATAGTATATATAAATGTACAGTAGGTAATTGCTAAGAGAGAATATAATATAATAATAATATAATTATGACAGTCCGGTGTGAGATATAAGAGTAAGAGTAAAAAAGTGCAGTGCTGATGTATTTTGATCATGGGAGATCAAGAGTTCAAAAGTCTGATTGCTTGGGGGAAGAAGCTGTCATGAAGCCGGCTGGTGCGGGTCCTGATGCTGCGATACCGCCTGCCTGATGGTAGCAGTGAGAACAGCCCATGGCCCGGGTGGCTGGAGTCTCTGATGATCCTCCGAGCTTTTTTCACACACCACCTGGTATATATGTCCTGGAGGGAAGGAAGCTCACCTCCGATGATATGTCTGGCAGTTCGCACCACCTTTTGCAGTACCAGGCGGAGATGCAGCCAGTCAGGATGCTCTCTACAGTGCAGGTGTAGAACCGTGTGAGGATGTGGCGGTTCATTCCAAACTTCCTCAGCCGTCTCAGAAAGAAGAGGCGCTGATGAGCATTCTTCACAATGGCATTAGTGTGGATGGACCATGTTAGTTCCTCAGTGATGTGGACACCCAGGAACTTGAAGCTGCTGACTCTCTCCACTGGTGCTCCATTGATGGTGATGGGACTGTGTTCTCTATCTCTTCTCCTGAAGTCCACCTCAAGCTCCTTTGTCTTACTGACATTGAGGGAGAGGTTGTGCTCCTGACACCAGTGTGTCAGAGTGTGCATCTCCTCTCTGTAGGCTGTTTCATCATGGTCAGTGATCAGACCTATCACTGTCTTATCATCAGAAACCTTAATGATGGCATTGGAGCTGTGTGTTTCCACACAGTCATGTGTGTACAGGGAATACAGGAGTGGGCTGAGAACACAGCCCTGCAGGGCTCCAGTGTTGAGGGTCAGCGATGAGGAGATGTTGCTGCCCATTCTAACCACCTGGCGTCTGCTTGACAGGAAGTCCAGGATCCAGCTGCACAGCGAGCTGTTTAAGCCCAGAGCCCGGAGTTTCTCATCTAGCTTGGAGGGCACTATGGTGTTGAATGCTGAGCTGTAGTCTACAAACAACATTCTCACATAAGTGTTCTTTTTTCCAGGTGGGAGAGAGTAGTGTGTATTGTAGATGCAATGGCATCATCAGTGGAGCGTTTGTTGTGGTAGCAAACTGCAATGGGTCTAGTGAGGGAGGCAGCACAGAGCAGATGTAATCTCTGATTAGTCTCTCAAAGCATTTGCTGATGATGGGGGTCAGAGCAACAGGACACCAGTCATTTAAGCAAGTTATTTTGGATTGCTTTGGAACAGGCACAATGGTGGATGTTTTAAAGCATGTGGGGACTACAGACAAAGAGAGGGAAAGGTTGAAAATGTCTGTAAAAACACCAGCCAGTTGGTTCGCGCATGCTCTGATGATGTAGCCCGGAATGCCATCTGAACCCGTGGCTTTGCGGATATTCACCTGTCAGAAGTATCGGGTTACATCCGCTACAGAGACGGAGAGTGAACTGACCTCTGTAGCTTCGGCCGCGAGAGCTCTCTCCGCAAGGTCAGTGTTATTTCCCTCAAAACGAGCATAAAAAGTATTTAGCTCATCCGGGAGAGAGGCAGCGGTGTTCACGGTGGAGATTTATTCCCTTTAAAGTCCGTGATGATGTAAAAGTCTGTGATGACGTTTTGTGCTTGGATTAAATTATTAGGGATGTTTGTGTGGCATCATGTTCAGGGGTTGTACAAAAAAATGTATTTATTCGTCACTATCTGTAAAATGTCATACTTGTTTTCATTTTTATAAGTACTAGGGCATTGAGGGGTGTAGCATCTATTATAATGGCACATAAATTACAGTAGATAGGCTTTTTTGATAGATTGTTTACTCCCCTTGTTTGAGTCCGGTGAAACCAACGAGTTCTATTGTGAAATTTCTACCTGTCAATCAACCGCAGCACTAAAACAAGGTTTTTTAACTTTGCCGGTTAAAGCGCACAACACATGCACAAGTTCACAGATCTTCATAGTCCCTGATGTGAACATAAAGTGTAATGTGAGAAGCACATCTGTGAAGCTCAGTTAACACAGTTACTCCACTAAAATAATGGACAGTTCTGCCCTAAACATGTTGTTTGTGCTTATATTAAATGCATGCATAATTGACTGAAATGATGCGCTGCTTTTTTTGTGTTTTCTTTTTGTTATTTTGCAGTTTGCGCTTTATAATCACACATTAACACACTGAAGTAAAGACTGATGTATGCAGTCATGAAATCAGATACCCTCTACTCAAAATCTAAACACAAAAGAGATGAACAATAACAGGTGTAAATGATGATGATGCCAGTTAATGTGCATCTAATTTGGGTGAGGGACAAAGAGTGAAGTCAAAACTGTTGCACTAGTTTAAAATGTTTTTCTTGTTTCTTTTTTACCTGTCAAAATGACAAACAGGATTTTGAATTGTGCGTCAGTGTTTCAAAGATCAGTCAAATAACTGATTGTTAATGGATTGTTTGTGCCCCACACTAAATAATGACCCTGAGACGCCACTGGAACTATTCCTTTAATATGTGAATATGTGAATACTGAAAAATTTATAAATTAAAAAAATGAGAAAAATATAAATAAATAGATGAAAGAATCAACAATTTAATAATTATAATCAATGAATAATACCTGAAATAAACACACTGAAAATAAAACATTAAATTGAGCAATTAATAATATTGAAATAATTATAATTATAAATAAAACATTTATTTTTAACATGTGATTAATTATTACATATTTTTAATTTGTCTATTGCTTTTTCCATTATCTATTGCCCTATTGACAGTTTCTCTCTAAACCAGGAGGCGGCACCCAATCTGCTGTCATTGACATTATCCAGGTGTTCCATGCCTTTATTAAAGTTTAGGACTGCCATTGAAAACATCTGACTGATAAAGGTTTATTAGAGATTAATTTATCTATTTATCAATTTATTCATCAATTTTGCATTTGATTTTACAGTTTTAATTTTTTTTTTTATTTATTTTTTATATTTGTTATATATATATATACAATGTTAAAGATGCAAAGAATGATCATAACAGTTTTCAATTTACTCCATTGCATCAAAGTTCAGCCTCATTATGATTTTCCAGGGTATCTCACCCACAAGCTGAGCAGGCTCCTTGCACTGGAACGTGCTCTTCTTGCCATAGGTGGTGCCTTCTGGGAAGTCAAAGTGGGCAGGATGCACATGGTACTTATCTGGCAGCCCACAGTCGACTGGCTCACACGATACTTGCTTGTTCCATTTCCTATCAGCACATGTGATGGTCACCGTTGAGTCCGTCTACAGAGAAAAGAAGTCTGATTTTCATCTGGACATACAAAATCGTTCAATAAGTTGTTCCTCTACTGTTATCACAGTGAGGAGTGATGACAAAACAACAGCTGGTCCCCTTAATGGACCATAAAGTTCTGATTAGCTGCGTTAGCATTGAAATACCATTTCATCATGCATTTTATCTGTTTGATGGAACAGCAACAAAATTATCCTTGGTATTTTACTGGCATTCCTAATTGGTCCTTGTTTATGTATGTTTAATGGATCATTACACAAAAAAAAAAAAAATCCATTCATGTTCTCTGAAATGTTTTACAGACGATAAGGCAGAAGCTTTGATACAAAACCTAGTGAGCTTCTTGCCTAGACAGCATTTTAAGGCATCGTGGGATCCCAATGGGAAGGTTGTTCCACTTTTAGTAGGGACCCCCTGTGTCCCCCTGTTCATCTTTAGTAGTTCTGTGTCCCTCTGAATAATTCAAGATGAGTGGATGAGTCAAGAGGAATGTTGATTATAAATACAAAAATTTTATTTCGTTCATATAGTGAAAAGTATGAATAAAAATAGTTCAATATAATTAAAAACTAAATATTTGGCCCAATATTTGTATTTTTATGCTTATTATCATATCACGATTTTAGCAGAGCGATATGCTAATGTCAAACCCCAAATCAATTGTAAGTCACATTTCTTGTGTGCTGCCTATTTAGGGTGTTCCAAATCAGTCACTTATGAGGTTCCATTTCAGTTAGGATGCTGCCTTAGAATGTAGCGGCATATTTAGACTACAGACAGATAGATGCCTTACTATGCTTTGGAACAGGGCTAGTGAGTAGCAGGTAGGCTACAATCCAACAGGCTACAGTTTTTCCATAAAGCTTCACATGACACATTGTGTTTTGACCTTAAGAGGACATTGTGTGTAGTTTGGACACCACTGTGAAAGAATGCTTGCACCAAATTGTTGCTATTCCAAAAATGCCTTGAAACAGCCTGACATCTGGTAACATCTTTGATGGAGGATTTTTGTCTTAATGCCTCATCTTGTAACTTCACCGTGTAATGTGCTTTTAACACACCTGTAGCTTATCTTATGTGATCTGACTTCAACAAAAACAAGTGCCTAAACAATCTTCTGGTAGCTGTTCCAATTGCAGTCAAAACAATCACCTTTGTCCATTATTATGACAGGCTTGGGTCAGGCCCAGGTCCTTTCTTTAATGTAAGTTCAGAAGATTTTTTCCCCCATCCCTTTTAATGCCTGTAAGGTTTAAAGTAATAGCACATCAGTAGGCCTATTACTTTATATTAATGTTCTCTTGGTTAAGGGTTTGTAAAGGGGTTAATTAATGACCAATAACTCATTTACAAATGTATTAAAAATAATTGATATTCAGTTATAACATATAAGAATATAGGAATAAACATATAAGAATAAAAAAAGGCACACTGTCATGCAATACTTGTCAAGTAGTGAGCCATTTTACCTCACGTTACACATGCTTAATAACACTTATTCAACACTAGCAACCTGCACACATATTGCACACATATGAAGCATTTATTAAGGAGATGCCAGCATTAGAAACCTGTATATAAATGTTCAGAATGGTTTAATGGTCATCAAGCTTTATTATATGATATTTGCTGTAAACTGCTATAAGTATTTTTGCAGAGGACTTTTGGTAACTAGGACTAGATAAGTTGGGACAGCACTAAGAGTATTGTGATAGTCAATACATTACAGGAATTAATAAAAACACAAAAGATGACTCGGGCAAAATGACAATCCCTTTTTTAATCTTACTGTAATATTGTTGTTGGATTGTGACATAAATCATGAATTAGGGCATTGACATTTTTTATTTTATTTTATTAACATAAGTGAATAAGTGTATTTATGAAGCATTTATAACATGTAAGTTCAAATGCTCACTATTTGGTAAGTATTGCATGACGGTCACCCATTTGATTTATAATGTATTTGTAAATTACTTAATAGTTATTAATGAACCTGTTTATAAACCCTTAACAAAAGGAAAATTAAATATAGTTGCGAGCAGCAATTAAAGGGGGTCAAGCAGTTTAAGGCCTTTAAGCACATGTGTAAAAAGGTATTATGTTTTATTTAGCAAGCATTTAACCACCTAGATCATAGATGAAATAGACAATTTACAGCCAATACAGGCTATTTACTAAGGAAATGCATGGTTTTTAAAGCTTTTTAAAGCTCATAGCGCCACCTATGGTCCGATCTCCATAAAAGTCTGCATGCTTGTTTAGAATCATATGTTGCATGTGCTCACCTAATTTCGAGTTTTTGTTTATGAATTATCGGCTTATTTGTACACTTGACCACGCCCATTTTCTAAATGACACTGTTATAGCTACCCAAAGGGTAAAGTAAAAAAATAATTGTACTGCATTGGTTTTATTGAGGTTGAGCGAAAAACCTTGGACTAGTTCACAAAAGTAGTTTTTTTTACATAATTGTGAATATTTAATGAACGATTTGATTGACAGCAGTGGTTCTTGAGGCAAAGTTGTTCAGTATGAGGAGATCTAACAAATGATATGAATTATAGCTGCATCCCAATTCAGAGGCTGCACCCTTCAAAGGTCGCATTCGAAGGCTGATTGCATCACTGCTGCGTGACAAAGGCTGTCCCAATTCTAAGGTTCCTTCAAATGCGGCCTCCAAATGCGTCCTTCGTTTCCCGTGAAATGAAGGATACAACAGATGGATCCTTCACGGCCTTGCCTACCCCAAAATTAATTGCGCGCCAGTGACGACAGGATTTTTTTGGAGAAATTGCCGAATTACACTTTTAAACGTAAGTATTGGGTTTCAACTTACTCAAATATCTAATGATACAAATGTAGAAAAAAAAAAAAAACTTTAAAGTGGTTCAAATGTTGACTTATATCTTACTAAGATGTGATTATATATAGTTTATTCTCTTTATTATATACAGAAATGGACCATGGTGAAAATATTTAGACAGTTTGTGAACCCTATTTTGTTTTCAGACAGTTTAATATAACTTTCAAAAAAGTCCAGTGCAAACATTACAGTCACTCGGCAGCTGTCACAGTTTTTAGGCGACAAGAACAGTCCTCTGTAGGCTAGACTGTCCCAATTAATAATGCTCAGTCTGACCTTCGCGGCCTTCGGAGGTGTGGCCTTTGAAGTCAGAGTCCTTCGAAGGATGCAGACTTTGAATTGGGACACAGCCATTGTGTGTATGTGTGAAACACCACGTGATTACAGAGGCATAAAACTCGATAGTGCCATCCATTGGCCGATTTCTTTCAAATTTCTCACAGACCTCTAGATCCAGGAGTCGAATTGGCCCACCAAGGTTTGTGCCGATCGGCCTCTGTTAACCTTGTCTAATAGGTGCTCAAACTACACTGGCCGATGGCAGCTATGTTTTTTGAGATACGGCAATGTCCTCATAGACAGTCATGGCGATTTTCAACTCAATCAGACTAATGGTTGCGTAGTTAGAGCTGTTTTCATGTTTTTTTCCTGTTATAGCACCACCAAGTGGCCATACTCTGCGGTTTTTTTAGTGTGACCTCAGATTGAGCTCATACACGTGCATCGAATTTGGTGAAAATACCTCATTTCATTCAGGCGTTATAGCCATTTTAGTAAAAATGGCCCGCCCTTTTTGAATGTTTTGGCACCCCTTAGCGACTGTCAGTCGAAATGTCAACTTTTTTTTTTATAATTATTGATAATCAGACTCCAGAGTATATTTCTGCACTGGTTTGCTTCCGATCGGGTGAAAAACTTAGGACTAGTTTGCAAAAGTAGGTTTTGAACATTATCTGAAATATGTACCGAACAGTTTGACAGACACCAATGCTTCTTGAGGCAAAGTTGTTTAGAATGAGAAGGGCTATCAGGTGATATATATTACTTGTGTTTTTTTCACAACACTGCATTATATACAACCATTAACACCTACAAAAATCGTGATAGCACCACCTAGTGGCCGATTTTTTTAAAAACTTTGCACAACCTTCTCAGACCAAGAGTCAAATAGGTCCACTAAGTTTCATTCCGATCGGTCATTGTAAACCTCGTGTAATAGCTGCTGAAATTTGATTGGCCGATGGCGGCCACATTTTTCAACATACGTGAATACCCATACAGACAATGATGGCATCTGAGACAAAGAAAATGTATGCAAATTTTGAAGTCAATAGGATTAACGGTTTCATAGTTACAGCCAATTTCATGTTTTTTGGTATTATAGCACCACCGTGTGGCAAAACCGTGCCAACTTTTCTGGGCAACCAAAGATTGACCTCTTACATAAGCATGCCAAGATTGTTGAAGATATCTCATTTCCTTCAAGAGTTATAGCCATTTACGTAAAATTGGTCATTCCTACATCCAATGTTTTCGCATACTGTAGCTAGTTCTAGTCGAAAGTTCAAACTTTTCTTGATAACTTTTGATATTGAGACTCCATAGAATCGTTTGGCACTGGTTTGGTCTAGATTGGACGAAAAACCTAATACTAGTTCGCAAAAGTAGGTTTTATGAAAAATCCAAGATGGCCGAAAATTTTTATAGGCGGAAATGAAATTGGAGATATACGTTTTGTTTGGTTTAAGCCAAGGATTCCAATGTTGAGTCTAAGACAAATGGTCTAGGAGTTATGAGCAGTTTCGTGTTGTTGATCGCTGTAGCGCCCCCTATTGACCGATTTGGCCGAGTCCGTGTTTCTTTGTAGCAAGCAATACTACTACTATCTGACAAAGTTTCAAGTCTCTAGGCCTTACGGTTTGCTCTGCCCAATCAGTTTTATGGCGGAATAATAATAATAATAATAACAATAATAATAATAATAATAATAAAAATCTTAACAATTACAATATGGTTTCAGCGCTAAGCACTTGAACCCCTAAAAATCTTAACAATTACAATAGGGTTTCAGCACTAAGCGCTTGAATCCCTAAAAATCTTAACAATTACAATAGGGTTTCAGTGCTGAGCGCTTGAACCCCTAAAAATCTTAATTAACAGTTACAATAGGGTTTCAGCGCTAAGCGCTTGAACCCCTAAAAATCTTAACAATTACAATAGGGTTTCAGTGCTGAGCGCTTGAACCCCTAAAAATCTTAATTAACAGTTACAATAGTGTTTCAGCGCTAAGCGCTTGAACCCCTAAAAATCTTAACAATTACAATAGGGTTTCAGCGCTAAGCGCTTGAACCCCTAATTAAAAGTGTTATTAGCATATCATTCATGTCCTTAGCACAGACGGTGCAGGGTAACTTACACAAAATAAAAATAATAACATTTTGTTCAAATGAGTAAGTAAGGAATAATTGACCACGGACCGAAAAAGAATGTGCATTTCGAAGTGCTAATGCGGCCAGGACGTGGCCACAATGTGCAGAGTCACCATAACACCTTGGGTGTGCATTAATTTTCAATAATTCAACGGGCTGAAGTCAATTATTATGCATAAACCACGGTCATATTTCTCAAGACATTTTCTTTTTTTCGTCCCTAAAAAGAGTGGAACTAATTTCTTCTGCCACCAACTCAACGTCTTGCTTTGATACAGCCCAAGCCTTCGTTGCTAGTTTGAAAACGTCACTTTAGAACTAGTCAAGGAGGCTTGAGCTGCTGTTAAGCACTTACTGGAATAACAAGGTATTTTGTTTGTGTGTGTGTGTGTGTGTGTGTGTGTGTGTGTGTGTGAGAGAGAGAGAGGAATTAAAAATTACAGAGTTTGCATTCGTGATTACCAGAGATTGCTTCGAAATGTGAGTTTAAGTATACTTCTCAGCAAAAATTCTTGTATATAGCTTTCCCATTGCTACACAACTGTTTTATTAAGTCGCGGGGTCCGTTGAAATCAAGGCATGTGTCTGAGTGTGGGTGAGACGAGAGGGAGGGGAAGCACAAAAGTGCTTTCCACATATGTTAAAAGTTATTTGATATAATATAGAAACTGTTGTGTTGATCAAGTCGCAGGGATGCCTTTACATCAAGGCTCTTTTTGTTGGTCGTGACTCGAGTCTCTATGTGTGTATGTGTGTGTGTGCTCAAGTTGCTTATGAGGCAAGTGAGAGTCAGGCAGGACCCTCTGAATGTCCAGTATCTGCTTATAATTTGGTTTCTTGTCTAACTAACAGTCAGTTCCTTCAGCAGGAATATCTGGTTACCGCCAGGGGTTTCTGTTAGGGTCAGTGACTGTCAGGAACAGTTTAGTTGAGTGTTCGGACTGATATCTTCTTATCTTCCAGACTGATACCACTGGCTGGTCCCCACAATGTAGGTGATCTCAGGTTTTACTATCCTTGTGGGGACATTTGGTCCCCACAACGGAGGTTAAACCTGTACACACACACACACACACACACACACACACACACACACACACACACACTCACACACACACAAAAGTATACACAAACAAACTCAAACACACATAAAACACTGGGATACTGGCAGTAAATGTTCAGTTGGAGACAGACAAAGAAAAAAAAGTTGAGAAGAGAATGTTTGTGTGGAAGGAGTTTCCTTCTTTAAAACAACTTTATAGCCAAGCAGTTTTCCTCATTTGGGCTACTGTGCTTAATTAAATGCAGCCATCACATCACTGACTGACCGAAATCACGTAGCAGGGCATAGCAAACGAAAAGGAGATGAGAAATACATTATAAGATTCAAGATGTCATATTGTATAAATTTGTATTAGTTGTCCCATAAAAGGGCCACTTATAATGTTAGTAATGATCATTGCAATTAACAGGATGCTTTTTGCTGCTGTGCCTTTAAGACTCCTATGTTAATGGCATCTTCACCTGTGAAATTAGATACAGCACGTTTGTGCAGTTTTAGTTGTGAGCTGCAGGTTTGCTGTTTATCCCATATAGTTTTTCACTGCCCCATCCTTCAAAAACTGCCTCTTTGCAAAGCCTTGTAATTGTGACAGGTTCGCTAAACAATCCCTGCTGAAATGTACTGCACAAACTATTAAGATCAGACTGAGACAATCAGAAACAGTAGATTTGAGAGAGAGAGAGAGAGAGAGAGAGAGAGAGAGAGAGAGAGAGAGAGAGAGAGAGAGAGAGAGAGAGAAAACTACAGACATTTGCAATGTTGGATTTTTTCATTAGGATATGCAAAGCGGCAGGTGCTACACACAGACACAAACAGCACAAGGTTTGGCGAACTTTACCACATTTGACTCTTATTTATGTTAGTTCTTCTGGTGTTTAGGTATAATAGTATCTATCCTTGTATCAACACCTTATTACAGTTTTTGACAGTTGCATACACACACTTTCTGAAACTATGGCTCCTTTTCTCTAAACTCTACACACAAAACCCACACGAAACATGCAAAACGTCACATAATATCTTTGCATTCCCTCGCAATAGTTTTGCGTGCCCTCGCAATAGTTATGCGTTTCATCGCAATAAATTTAAAATAAATGTACTATAGTTTTACTACAGTTACCATATTTTAACCTTGATCTTCGAAGTAAAATCTTAAAATAATAAATAATATAATAATACAGAGCAATGAAAACTATAGTAATAAAAATCATTATTTTTGGTTATTATGGTTTTACTACAAATACATGGTATTTAAGATAAACAAATATTTAAATTGTGTAAAACAATTAGGAGAATGTTTAAAATTGAGGTGTATAAAAAGTATGAAAGAATGGGTTGATACGAACATTGTATTATGCATATATGTATATATGTTTGTATAAATGTATACGTGTCATGTAGAAATTAAGCAGTTAAAGCAAATGCTAAGTTTTGTTATGTTTGATTCAAATAATGTATTTGTTAGGGTGAAGTTAAATGTTTAAATGTTATATAGCCATTTTGATCTTATTTTATTTTCTTTATTTTTTCAGGGAGTTGTGAACAGGACTGTAAATTGAAATATTTAAAGAGAGAATATAAAACTAGATAGGTAAAAAGGGTAGGAATAATAAGCTTTGGCTTTAGCCTATACCTTTTCAAAAAAAAAAAAAAAAAAAACATAAAAAAAAGATGTTGGATGCATTGAACTGTCATGAATTGTATACATGGTGAAATAAACAAAGAAAGAAAGAAAGAAAAGAAAGAAAGAAATTTAAATGATACAGCATACTGTATTAAAACCATGGTTTCTGCCAAAAAAACATGGATGCTTAACTTACTTTTCATAGTACTAAAATATTACTATAGTAAAAGCATGGTTTCCGCCAAAAAACAAAACATGGTTAGCCAACAACAGTCAAGGTTACTACAATATTACAATAGAAAAATTATTTCCGGCAAAAACTATGGTTACAGTCTAAAAGTCTGGTTTTACTCTGAATATCAGGGTGCATGCATATCAGGAGGGCATGCAAAACTATTGCAAGGGCACGCAAAACTTATTGCGAAGGAGTGCAAAACTTTTGTGAGGGAACGCAAAACTATTTTCGAAAAAAATTCCAAATGCAGATGTTTAGAAAACTGTATGGATTGCTAATGACAATGCTTTAAAACAATGCTCAATTGTGCTCTCTTCACTATGTTACATTATTATCTAATTTGGTCACTGTTGTAGGGGAGCAGCACGTCCATGTGAGCCGTTTGACTGAATTCATGTGTTTCCCACATTGGTTATCCATTAAACATCTGAACATAGTGTTTGCATGATGAAAACAAACAAAGACACACACACACACACACACACAGACGCACAAAAACAAGTGGAGAGAACAGATCGTTTTGAAGATAGCATCATCTAAGGCAGATTTCCTGGAAGCCTCATGACACAGCTGAAGCAAGCTCATTTTCTAATGAAGCTCGACAAGATGCAACATGACACCATTGTCCTTGTTTTCATGCTGATGCCACAAAAACACACTGTTCTGTCAATCTGTTGCATGACCTTGTCATATTGTTGAGAAAATTCTCCTGTCAGTTACTGTAGTTGAGTGTTGGCAACAGAGGCTTCAAAGTAAGGGGGCACGTGCCCCCTCAGATATTTGAGCCAAGATGATTTTCAATGGATTATTTGAACTTCCAAAAACATATTTTTATTTGATAATTAAATTGAATGATTATTGCATGTAAAAAAGAATGTGTATGTGGCAGAAATCTTTATTCACATTCTTAATTGAGTTTTTTTTTTGTCAGTCCAGTTGAGTCACACGTCCCGTGGCTGCCTTGGATCGTGCTCACGGGAAAGGTCGAGCACATATGGGAAAGCACGATGTTAAGCTAATTAATTAAATCAACTTATGTGCAATTAACCTTTCCTAACTGTGTCTGTCTCAGTGGAACAGTCAATCTTTTTTTTCATAGTTTAATATAGATTATGTCAGTATTTTAGTTTGATCG
Organism: Myxocyprinus asiaticus; assembly: GCF_019703515.2. Classification (NCBI taxonomy): domain Eukaryota; kingdom Metazoa; phylum Chordata; class Actinopteri; order Cypriniformes; family Catostomidae; genus Myxocyprinus; species Myxocyprinus asiaticus. Next base: position 4,503,719 of record NC_059347.1, read on the forward strand.
GTCGCTGTTAATTTTCATTGGTGTTGAAATGCGTTTGACTGGTTTTGCAGCATAACACTGTCTTTTCTTCATGTTTAAAGAAAGCGGCAGTTCCTCTCCAGTAATTATAAAAACTGTTAGTTTTATTTTTTATTTTAATTTTTTAGTAAAGAAAGGCAGTTTTACATGATTCCTCTATAGCAGCAGATTTTGTATCCGTTGAGAAAGGTGGCGGGCGGCTGAACGGATCGAGACGACCCACGCTGTTTGCATTCTCTGTCTAGGGGAAAACTGTAATGTGTCAAACAGTGATGGCAATCATGATAACTGGCGTGATGTAGAGACAGTATTCCATGTTTTATTGGCATGTTTCAGAAGACGAAAGACAAACAGATATGGTTTGCTTGGCGACATTTCCACAGTATTCGTCCAATCACTGTTATTGTAAACAGTGCAGCGACTCTCTCGTCTATGGGTTCTTCTCTTTTATAAAATTGTACATCCTCGTTCCCTTTCCTTGCATCATTTCTTTGCAAATTTTTGGTGAAATATCAAGAATATTTTTATTATTAATGTGAGCATTTTTGGGCGGAACCTCATTATTTTCTTTTTGATTCTCTCATGAATAATAATAAAAAGTTATCTCTGCAGATTATAAAAAGCTAGCATTTAAAACACATTTCATTTTAAAGTGGTGAGGCCTATGTTTAAAATTCGATGCCCTGTTCAGTTCTTTATTTATTTTAAATGCATCGACAGCTCATTTATTAATTTTTTTATAGCCTACATATGAGCCATTCATTTATTATCGTAGTATTTTGAAACACTGACGTTCGACTTGGAATTTAGACTCTTAGACTATCATCTTAGAGGAAGTTAAGCTACCTTTTGTAAATGAATGTTTGGTTTGATTGTTCTAAAGTTGATATTTGATATATTTTATGTGTCATTTTATTTCTAAAAACTTTTTAGTGTAGGTTTAAATACTCTGTAGTTGAAATTAGAGGTAAAACTAAAGAATTTAGCCCTTGAAATTCATTTATGAAATAGAGGTTGGCTAAATTTGAGCCTCATTAAATAACCTAACATTATGTCACGCCTTTGTAAATGCATTATTGCACCATATCTATTGTTTTTTAGGGTTATTAGTGCTCTCTTACTTCTTGTTTTGTACTTAGTTAATACACCCAAACTCATATATCACAATGATTTTATGAGCAGCTATGCGTAATGTTACTACCCACACAATGTTTTAGGCATTCTAGGTGTTTTTATTTGTTCTGTTGCTTTAACTTTGTTTATATTAAAATGTATGAATTTTACTCGTTATGTAATGAAGACACAAACAAAAAGAGGTACTGATAAAACATTCATCTAAGGGTGAAAAATACAGCTACACCAAACAAAGTACCTCAACAATATTTTACTATCTGACTTTTCTGCTCGGATTTTGATGACTTTGACAGTTTTGTGCAAAAAAAAGGTTATAGTTATTAAGCTTCTTTATTTTTTGAATGTCTGTTATCCTATCGAAGGGCTGTGCTTAGTGTCTAAGAAATGTCTCTGTTTGGTGTCTTGTGTCCAACCTAATTATACAGGGCTTTTACTAATCATTGACATAACCCACCGACTAGTCGATTTTGAAATTATGCCGTTTTACACATCCCTAGCCGTTGTGTTGTTGAAATGTAATTAATTAATATATTCATTATAAATCCTAATTACTCATGATGCACTGTTGTATGTTACAATTATAGTTTATTAAAACCACAAAGGTGAAACATGAATTAGAACTGTTGTGCCAGATGATGGCCCAACAATGCCCTCTTAAAATGTAAAAAATGGCCATGAAAAAGAACTCCAGGGGTCAAATACTGTCCCTTAATGGAAAAGTTAATATATATCACTCTGGTATGAACGACCTCTTTTAGAAATGCTTTAGCCAATAGATACATATTTACTCAACCTAGGGAACATGCCCAGACCCCCCTTGACAATAAGGGTACACTTCTTTTCTTGGTCAGGTTGTTGAGCGTACCCTGAGATTAAATCAAGCAGGAATGCGATTATGAATTCTTTTTCTTGAAAAAGTTTTTATTTCATTTTCATTTTATTAAAGAACTAATATTACTTTAGAGTGCTTTTAAGTGTCAACCAAGCTCCCCAGCCATGACACCTATTTCAAATCTACTGAGTTTGCATGGATGATTTAAAGAGAAATACAAGACACAAAATACAAACCATTTTATTTGGTCAATTTTCTTTTAGTACGTTCATTTAGTTAGTTTTATTATCTATAACTTACACTGAACATGGAAAACTACATTTACAGTAATCACCTCATTCAGGGGAAGGCTACATGTTAACCCTCTTTAGAGACAGGCTTCAGCTCACTCTCTATTGAGCTGAGAAACATTTTGCACTGCCTCTTATGTCATCTATGGAAAATATGCACACAAAAGAAGTGGCAAGAGCACAAGAAAGCGATGTCTGAAGATGTAAAAATGCAATCGAATGCAACCATTACTGATACAATTACTGATTAAAACAGGTGTTTTATACCATTTTCTGTGATTTATACTGGTTGTTGCAGCAATATGAACTTTGCATAAATGGCAGTGGTGGGTGGGGTTTGGTTGACCCTGGTGCCCCCTCAAACAAATTAGATGCATGACGCCCCTGGTTGGCAAGATGGAAGTTAAGTGTGAGCCTTTTCACTGTTTTTTATTTTATTTTTTATTTTATTTATTTTTATGATTTGTTTTAGCCCACATTCAGGGGTATAATGTAAAAATGTATGCCTTGAAAACAATAGTCACCAGCATAAATGAGTGATTCATGCATTGAAAATTGTTCGTCGTGTTTATTATATGATGCATTATGTATTGCTCAAATGAATATAGAAATGCTTTCTCCTCTAGGACAGTAAGCGCGTTTACATGCACACAAATACGCTGATTACTCTCTAAAATCAGCTTATTTAAAGAAAATCTGACAAAGTAATAAACCTGTGTTTACATGACATTTGAAATAATCGCATTATTCTCTGCTTTTGACGTCAATCCATGAAGAAGCATGCGCTCAACACATGCGAAATTGGAGTAATGGGCAAAAATCTACCTATATATATATATATATATATATATATATATATGTGTGTGTGTGTGTATACTTTAAATTGTATGATTGTTTAGCACTGTGTAACATCACCATTTCTTCTACTAACACTTTTTAAGTGTTTGGACAAGTTTGTTAAGTTTATCAAGTGAAATTTTCCCCCATTCAGCCATTATGCAGGTCTTCAGCTATGCTATTGTCCTGGGCCTTCGTTGCCATATTTTGTGCCATATAATGTGCCACACATTCTCAATTAGAGACTTCAGGACTGCAGGCAGGATAATCTAGCACCTGCATTCTCTGATTACGCAGCCATGCACTTCCCAGCAAACACAAAACGTTTTTACAACATTTACAACATTGCATATTGGTTGCTGTTAAGTAATGTTTTATTTAAGTAGCTTCAAAACGTAAATATAACGAATATAAAATAAAATCAGACCAAACTCAACCTTTGTGGGACATTTTATTTAGGTGTTAAAATAACGTTATTTGTACGTTTGATTAAGACATTTAAAATACGTCATGAAAATACCGAAATAAAACCAGGCCAAATTACAACGTTTGAGGGACATTGAAGGAATTGGCAGAGGAAGCTGATAAAGGTAGTTTCTTAAGAAGGAAGGACAGAAAGTGGGGGGTTCAGAAGTAGGAAACTGAGGAATGGGGAACTTTGATGATATGTAGTGAGGGCTTGTGCTGAGGTAGTATGCCATAAGGAACCAGTGGCACTGAGTTACCGAGAGATACAGTGCCAGTAGGGCACTGAGTACGCATCTCGGTGCCAGTTGGCCAACGGGCTGGCGCGTATGGTCGTGTCAAGTTGCAAGTAATTCGTGAAGAAAGGATGTCTGGATGGTAAGGCAAGGATGATAGGCATTGGAGGGGAACTGGTGTCCAGCTGCGGGGGTGGCAGGGAAACGTCCCTGACCTCTGATGTTCTGGGATTAATGGGGCGAAACTTTGAAGATAGGTGGCTCCCGGCTGATGACCCTGCAGCTGGGCTGAAGGCACTGGTGGAGGTGTGGCAGGCAATACTGCCCAGCGGGTTATTACAGCTAACTGTGCATCTGTTTAGTTGTTAAAATAACAATTTGTAAGTTTGAATAAGACGTTTAGAATACATCATAAAAATAACAAAATACAACCAGGCCAAATAACAACTTTTGTGGGACGTTTTATATAGGTGTTAAAATAACGTAATTTGTACGATTGAAATGTTGTCACATCGTTGAAGTGTTAAGCATTGAAGACGCTTAAAATACGTCATGAAAATACCAAAATAAAACAAGGCCAAATGACAAAGTTTGACGTTAATGTCTATGTTTTTTGTTTTGTTTTTTAAGTTTTTAAGTAAATGGTGATTATGCATATTATATGACCTTGTGACTGGAAGAGAGTTTTTGAATGGGTGCACCAGACAAGAGGTTGGCCACATATGGCCACAGGAGCGCACATCAGACATCCATCTGCAGTGCCATACATCAGCTTCAGGAGAGTTTTTGAGTTGTGCCCGTCCAATGAAATTCTGGTCATATATTCTTAAATTAATTTCATGTTACAGGTAGGCCTATGTGAATCAAATTTGTTTTCTTTACTTACAGAAATGTAAATTTATTTTTTTATTAGGTAAATCCCATAGTAGGCCTATTTAAAATTAAGTCTCATCAGCAAACTGCTTCTTTTTCATCTTCAAACATGAAACAAAAATGTACTTTGAGTCTAATAAAAAAAAAAAAAAAAGCAATGTGTTTGATGTCCCCTTCTGCATATCACAGCACCGTTTCCCAATAGGTAGAACAATAAAAAAAAAAAAAATGGAAGTAGTTTAGACAATACAACAAATCAGAATATACAAAGCACAAAATAAAATGAATAAAAGGGTAATTACATGAATTTGAAAAGCTTTAAAAGTGAATCTTTACAACTATTTTTCTATATTTTCTAAAAATTTCATATTTGAAAGGGTTTAATTATAAATTCTAAGATCAGTGTTGCAAAATTTATTATATAAAGGCTTTGAGTGACTCTAGCTTTGTGAATAAAACATTTGGCTAAAATAATTAAGAGATTAAGGACATTTCTCATTTTCTGAAGGATATGGGTGTGACTAGACAGGAGAGGAATGAGGATCTAAATGTAGCCTTTAATAAAACAAAAGTAAACCAGGTAACTCTGAACATAATGAAACAAAACATAGGGAACAGCATAATACAGATGAAGACTGACAAAAAAAAAAAAAAAAAAAAAAAAAAAAGGAAAACAAGGGCTTAAATACACAAGGGAAAATAAGGGGATAAGGAACACCTGGTGAAACAATCAGGGGAAAACCAATCATGAAGAAACTACAAAAGGACTACAAAACTAACAGGAAAGAGGAACAGGGAACTAAACCAGAAATTCAACAAGTCAAAACAAACAACAGGGAATATGAGACAGAGCCCCCCTTTTAAGGAGCAGACTCCAGACGCTCCAAAAAACAAAACAAAAACAAATTGTCCATGGGGTGTGAAAAAAAAAAATAGTTCGGGGGGGTGGGGGGGGGGGGGCGCAAGGGGCAAGGGAAGCAGAGGAACAAGGCAAAATCAGGGAGGCTTGAAACCAAGGCGGAGCCAGAGGGATGGAGACACTGCAGGCTCGAAGAACCAAGTAGACCAGAGAAGATCAGGCGGGTGGCCAGGAGACCAGGGAGACCAGAGCACATCAGGCGGACGGCCAGGAGGCCAGAGCAGATCAGGCGGACGGCCAGGAGGCCAAGGAGAAAACCTCAAGGTGGGGACTGGGTCAGGAGTCCTGGGAGGCAGTCGCAGGGCCGAGACAGGGTCAGGAGGTGGAGCTGCTATAGGAGGAGTCTCTGGGGGAGCAGGCGGAGCCGCTGGGGAAATAGTCTCTGGGGGTGGAGCCGTGGAAGACAGAGCTGTGGGAGACTCGAGGGGCCAAGCCGTGGAAGGCAGAGCCATGGGAGGCTCGAGACAAAGAGTCCTGGATGAATGGGAAATGACCTCCGTGGTTGCGGGCATGGGTAGAGACTCGGGAACGACCTCCGTGGTCGCGGGCAGAGACTCGGGAACGGAAACTTTTCTTCTCTTCCTCCTCCTCCTCTGGATGACCGAAGTTGGCCAGGCTGCCTCTGGGACGGGCGAGGCTGGCAATGCTGGCTCTGGAACAGGCGAGGCTGGCAATGCGTTGGCTGTGGCAGGCGTGGGCGCAGACAATTTTTGAGGTAGGTTCTTTATGGACCTACGCACCGACATCAGTGGCAGATCATACAATCGTGGAAGACTTTGAGACAGGGGCCGTGGACGCAGGTTTTGGCCTGGGGTTCCCGCCATAATCCACTGTATAAGGGGAACCGCTAAATTCCAGAGCCTTCTCCACATAATCGCCGAGCATCCAGTGAGGATCAGCCAGAGGCATGAGTTCCCTCAGTGCACTATTCAGACCGGCCCGGAAGAAAACCACCAGAGAGCGGTCTGGATAAAAACTCACTGGCGTGATCCTCAACTGGACGGTCCCCTTGCTGAAGGAGTAGAATCCTGATGGCCGCTAGATCCATTTCTTGGTCAGTCTTTCTGTGAGGAGGCAGGAGAGGAATGAGGATCTAAATGCAGCCTTTTTTTAATAAGGCAAAAGTAAACCAGGTAACTCAGAACATAATGAAACAAAACACAGGGAACAAAGCACAGCATAATACAGATGAAGACTGACAAAAAAACCAGGGGAAAACAAGGGCTTAAATACACAAGGGAAAACAAGGGAATGAGGAACACCTAGGGAAATAATCAGGGGAAAACCAATCATGAAAAGAAACTACAAAGGACTACAAAACTAACAGGAAACAGGAACGGGGAACTAAACCAGAATTTCAACATAAAAGTCAGAACAAACAACAGGGAATATGTGACAATGAGTTTTCTAAACAAAGTAAAATATCACGTGGTTCTAAGCTTATGGTTTGCCATGCACATTTACTAGACCGTGTCATTCTAGCATTGAGTGCTGAGGAGGAGTCTAGCCTACAGCCTCAGAAGGACTGGTGTCGGAAGGACACAGCCTTACTAGGCTGCAGCCTTCCATTTGAGAAGCACCCTAATTGTGCAGTCTTTTTTTTTTTAAATCTCTCTCTTTCTCTTCCCTGCCCGCTTGCTTTCTGTGTGTGCAGCTGCGCACTTTATGTGTGTAGGCAAAATGTCACCAGAAATGCTCTGCGCTCTCAACCAGAATCATAAATAACATAAGTTGTGAAAAAAAAATTTGAATCAGGGAAACCTAAACTAATAGGATGGATAAAATGAAAATTTTACAACCCCTTCCTCTGATATTTGTAGTGCAACCTCTGTACTTGACCTGTAATGCTGGTACTTCAATGCTAAAAAAAATTCAGAAAATACAAAAACAAAACACAGATCAGGCCATGTGAGGGGTGAAACAAGTGTCTACATTCATTTTTATTTTTTAGGATTTACACATTTCAAATGTATAAAAATAATATAGATTTTTAAAATATATACATGTTACAATAAATGTAACATGTCTATATTAAAAATAATACACACAGTGTCCTCTTTTTGGACAACCACAATATGATCACCCTAAAATAAGTCCAAATGAGGTGGGAAATCATTCATCAGATCATAATTAACCGACAGCAGCTTTTGTGCAACTTAGTGCAGAGCGCAGCTTTTGTGTCAGTGGAAAACAGCGGCTGAATTTTCGGATGAGAAGCAGCTAATATCTCCGTCTCCGTGAGTTAATGAAACTCCACATGAAACACGCATGTACAGTGCAGCGTGTTTCTCTCATTTTAAATGATGTGACAGGCAACAAGTTGTCCAGTACAGTTCTGTTCACACACCACAGGTTTGCTGAGAATGCGGTTGTGAGTCCTGAAAATTTGCGGGTGTCAATTTGGTTATAGAATGCAGTTGTCACTCTCGTAATTAGCCAAACTGTGTGTGAAAGTATTGATGTATGATTGTTTGTTTATTTGACAGGGACAATGCAGAATAATATTGCTACATAGAGTTTCAAGCAGCAGATGCTCAACATACAGGCTTCTAACCACAGGCTAATTTGCAGCCCCAGTCCCTGGTTAGTATATTAAAAGCAAACAACAACAACAACAAAAGGCTGAGACTGTGTACAGCCATCAGTGTTCACAAACCTGCTTTTGTTTAAACCATTTGTTTAGGTTTTTTTGGAAAATATTCCACTATTTTTGTATTTTTAGTTCAACTGGTAGTTTGTTCCGAAGCAGTGTACCTCTAACTGAAAATGTGGATTGTCCAAATTTCGTTTTTCTCATCTGTATCTGCAGTTATGATTTGTTACCCCTCTTGTAGTATACCCCTTACTACTTTGTTTTGTTATTAGCTGGCATATGATTTCTGGAGCAAGACTGTTTACACATTTAAAAATCATTTTAATAAGAGAAAAATGTATACAATTTTCAAAACTATGTAAACTATGTTTTTGTAAGATGTTACAGTGATGCCATCTTATTGATTTCTTGTCCATATTTTTTTTATGATTGTTTATATAATGACATAGCTGGTTTGATAGTTAATTGAGAGGCCTGACTCCAGACAGTCACACAGTAGGATAAATGTGAAAAGACCATTGCATGCATGTATAACTTAGCTGCTTTAATGGATATATATGGTCTAATCATATGAAAACAATTCAGGTTTATTCTGATAGTTCTACACAGCATTTAATTTTAATTTAGAATCTAAAATAACACCTAGATTTTAAAATCATTAACTGTCTTCATTGCACTTTTATCGATCTTAATTATAAAACCATCCATTTCCCTCCTCCTGATTGAAAAACACATTGAAAAAGTTTGTGTGCAGTTCAGAGTCAAACTGTTATTTTGCAACCACTGAGACACACCAGTCATTTCATTTGTTAATAAATCTGCTGCCATATTAGGAGTCTTAGCTGATACATAAATTACTGTGTCATCTGCATATTGCTGACATCTAGTTTATTTACAACAATGTGGTAAATCATTAATTTATAAGGAAAACAACAAAGGACCTAAAATTGAGATACAAAATTACTGTGCCTACTACATTACCATAATCTTATGCTCCTTTAATAAACTCTATAAGATAGCAATTTGCCAATTCAGTTGAATACTTAGGCCAAAAACCAAACTGTTTAGGATAAAGTAATTAATTTTTTTTCCAGATAGTTGATAAGTTGTTCAGCTACCAATTTTTCTAGGATTTTTTAAATTACAGGAAGTATAGATATTGGTCTATAATTCTGAACTTTATCCGCTGCTCCTGCTTTAAAAATTGGGGTTATAATAGAGGTTTTCCAATTTGAGCGGAATTTACCTCTCTAATAGATACATTTATCAAATTTTCTATGGGCTTTAGCAGAGCTTTTTTTTTTTTTTTTTTTTTATAAATGCAGTGTCCATTCCAAATATATCTTTAGCCCTTGAATCATTCAGCTGATTAATAATTTTAAGTAGTTTATCTGGATCAACCTCAGAAATATATATATTGTGGTAATTTAACTGGTTTAAAATTTATAGCAAGTTCTTCTACCGATTCAGTAAAATATCTGTTAAATTCATTTGCAATTTCAGTGCTATCAGTGTTAATTCTTCCGTTTAAAGTCAACTCCAATAATGGTTTTCTTTGTTTGCATTCTCATTTATTAAGTTTGCTAATGTGCTTCCAAAGAGATGAGCTATTTCCTCCCAATTCAGCAATCAAATGATTAAAATAAGCAGTCTTTGCCATTCACAATTCACAAACTACTTTATTTCTTAAAGATTTAAAACTGAAGATATCTGTTTGTGTTTTTGTAATCACAGCCTTTTTCAGAGCAAGATCTCTCCTCTTCATTAATTGATGGATGTCAGAGTTTAACCACAGTAGAGATGCGTGTTGTCGACTACATTTCAATGGTTGCATATAACTTTGAATATCTTTTTCAGTGGTATTCATCACAGTTTCACAATTTCTATCGAAATAATTAATTTGTAAAACATTGTTCCAATTAATATTTTTTATATCCTTTTCAAATTGTGTAGTTTTACTCTTTGGGACGCCTACCGATGTTTAGAAGTCTGATAAAAATGACTCTGCAAATGTTTTTTTGTTAGTTGTCTAACAACCAGGGTCATATTATGATCAGACAAACCTATCAGCAGATTATATGTTTTTATTACCCATTCAGGTTTATTTGTAAAGGTAAGCTCAATACGAGTTTTACTTGTTCGAGTTATCCTTGTTGGGCCTTTTATTAATTGGTTAAATTTATGTTTGGCTGTGACTGATTTCAACTTTTGCTTACTATGTTTGTCTACCCAATTTATATTAAAATTTCCAAGTAAAAAATGTTTCAATACGACCATTTAAAGAGTTAAACAATTAATATAAATCATGGTAAAATGAGGAATCATGTGAGGGTGGATTATATAAAATCCCAATATTAAAATTCATTTTTGGAGACATTACAACATTTATCGCCAAACATTCTAAACCAACAACATCCAGCTTCACTTCAGAACATTTAAAAGTATCTTTGATATAAATCATGACTCCGCTTCCTCTTCGTGATGGCCTATCCTTCCTGAAACAAACATAACCAGGAACATCAATCATATGTGTTGGTGAGTTGGTTGATAACCAGGTTTCACGTAATGCTAAAAAAGTTTGAGTTCATAAGCAGATGCTGAACTTGATCCCCCTTTGATATGATACTACAAATATTCAGGTGTCCCCACAGAATACATTTTGGTTTGAGTCTTGAGTCCCAAATCACTTTGGCATGATTTACAGTTTGAAATAATTTAAACTGTCTCTGTTTCTGTTCAGCATGACTGGGGGCTCCTTTTATCTTTAAGTTTTTATAGATTACCTGTTGTTTGTTTGTTTGTTTGTTTGTTTGTTTGTTTGGCTCCAAACAACAAATTATATTGTTCACATAGAGAGGATGGTTTAGACTCACTACAACTCTCTGAATAGAGGTCAGGGCCGATACAGAGCTCTGATGTTTCAAGCATGGGCATATCCGGTGTGATATCCAAAGTAAGTTTGGCCAAACACCCAACAGCACCCAGCTTACACCCTGGTAATCCATGATATCTGCACCACAGTGCACATTCCAGCTTGGAATACACTCAGCTGATACACTTACTGATTCACTTGAGTAATAGTTTGTTGATGGTCCTGGATTAATCGGTATGTCACCGCTAAGCAGAAGAAGAATCAGTAGAACAATTGGACCATACCATTTGCTTCTCTTAGCATGTTGATGATTTTCTTTTCCTTGATGATATTTATTTTGCCAACAGGTAGAGTAAATAATGAAATATCCTTGGTTAAAAAAGATCAGTTTTGGTTTTATCAACCATGGGCATGATTTGTGCAGAGATGTTCTGTGTTTCATTTCCAGCAGCACTGACTTCAAACCGCATGGTCTAACCAGGAGCCACAAACAGAGCAGCCATGTGCAATAAAGCTCTTTATCCCTTTCCTAGATGTTTAAAATCCCCCTTTGGTTGGAGGTTTCTTTTGCATTGAGGTATAGTTGTTGAAAAACAGAGTAAAAAAATTTAATAAAAAATGACTGTAGAAAAAGGTTATATAAAGGGACAAGTGTGGAGCCTAACAAACCACCCCTGCACCCGGTGGCCATCTTTTCTTCTTACACTCTCAAAGACTGTTTAAATTATAAACCTGTAGATTTTTCTGAATTAATATGCACCACAGAGGCCAAAATTAGCATATTTTAAATGTTAAAGCCTTGTGATAAATTCACAGTAATCTTTATTGATGTTTGATTTTCATTGTCTGTATTTCAGGAATGCTGTAAGTCTCCAGTTCGTGAGGACACACAAGATATGTTGTGTCAACCTGGACAGAAGCCTCTTCCAGTTCCACCTACACCACACCAGACTTCTCTCTTCCTGTAAATGGATGGCTGTCTACTTGTATGTTAACACCTAAAGTTAAAGGGATAGTTCACCCAAAAATGAAATTCTGTCATCATTTACTCACCCTCATGCCATCCCAGTATGACCTTCTTTCTTCTGCAGAACACAAATTAAGATTTAAAGAAGATCTCTGCTCTGAAGGTCCATACAATGCAAGTGAATGGTGGCCTGGACTTTGAAGCTCCAATAAGGCGAAAAAGTCAGCATAAACATAATTCCTCAGAATCCAGTGGTTTAATCAGTCTTCTGAATCGATCCAGTTGGTTTTAGGTGCGAACAGACCAAAATATAACTAATTTTTCACTAAATCTGGTCATAGCAGTCTCTAGGCACAATCATGATTTCAAGCTAAATTTCACTTCCTAGCGTTTGACACATCCGTAAAGCCTTAGATGGTGCAATAGAAAGTGTAATCAAGCTTGAAATCATGATCGCCAAGGAGACTGGTGTAAAGATGTACAGTGAAAAAGGAGTTATAAACCAACTGGATCACTTCAGAAGACATTGTTTTAAACACTCATGTCGTATGGATTACTTTTATGATGCCTTTATATGCTTTTTGGAGCTTCAAAGTTCTGGCCACTATTCACTTGCATTGTATGGAGTAACAGAGCTGAGATATTTTTCCAAAAATCTTTGGTTGTGTTCTGCTGAAGAAAGAATGTCCATATCTGGGATGGCATGAAGGTGAGGAATGATGAGAGAATTTTCATTTTTGGGCGAACAATCCCTTTAAGTGCAAAAGTTTGCATACCCCATTTGTCTGATAAGTAAACACATCACTTTCAGAATATATACAAATATAAGACATAACAGATCTAATTTTTAGTACTGCCATTCAGAAGCTACATAACATTTACATATATCCCATAAGACAAAATAATAAAAATGTACACATCAACCTGTTCAGAAGTTTACATACCCTTGTTTCTTAATATTGTCTGTTAACTTCTTGAGCATCAATAAATGTTTTGACCTTTTGTAATAGTTGCGTATTATAGTTGCTGGGCAGTACTTAATAAAAAAAAACAAAATGCATTTTTTACAAGCCCTCATTTTCGTTTAATGGTAAACATCTTGCCGGTTCTTCAAGGTGAATGCAAACATCTTGGTTATTTGTGTAACCTCCATTCCCTGATGGAGGAAACGAGACGTTGTGTCAATGTAGTGACACTAGGGGTCACTCTTGGGAGCCTGAGACACCTCTGGTCTTTGATAAAAGGCCAATGAAAATTGGCGAGTGGTATTTGCATGCCACTCCCCCGGACATATGGGTATAAAAGGAGCTGGTATGCAACCACTCATTCAGGTTTTATGCCGAGGAGCCGATATAAGGTCCGGCCATTTCAGCGGGTAGTTCAGCGTTGTGGCAGGAGGGACACAACGTCTCGTTCCCTCCATCAGGGAACGGAGGTTACACAAATAACCATGACGTTCCCTATCTGTCACTCACTCGACGTTGTGTCGATGTAGTGACACTAGTGGTCCCTATACGAAACGGCACAATTGGCTGAACTGTGTTATGTGAACTGGCGGTGTGTGGTGGGCAGACAACTGTGTGCCTCATAGCCAACACACCAGGTCGACACGTAACCTCCCCCAACATAGTTATGAGTGTCGAATGGCCCTTTGGGGACAAGTCGACTACCCAAGAGATAGAGACAGGCTTAACCCAGTCGTGGCCTCTTTTCCCCTTCTCTTTTTTCCACTCCCTAAAAAAGAAGGGGGATTATACAACTGGCCCGCCAGGTCTAGTTGGGGGGTGTCCCTCCCAAGGGGAAGACACCGCGGAGACCACACCTTGCCCAAATAGAGGAGGGGGATATTTAAGTGGAAGAATACGTCACATGGTCTTTCCAACTATGTGGAGAGTCTTCAAGGTAGATCCTACCCAATGGGGGAGGAGTTATTACAAACATGGAGACTGGGGCAGAGGGGCTCTGCCCAAGGAAGATGCAGTTTGCCAACAGGGAAACTAAGTAGCGGAAGATATATATCGCATTGGGTTAGCCTTACAAGGAACCGCCACATGCGGAGCACCTACCCCAGAACAGGACTCTTAGTTAGCACGTGTACTGGGCCGGCAGCGAGTCTCTCCGAAAACTCGACTGCCACAGGGCTCGGAGGAAGTCAACCAGGGAACAAAACTTGTGAACACTACTGGGAATTAATGGCGCATGTCTTCAGCTCAAAAAGAGGTGGAAGGCGCTATGTGCAAGCGATACACCCAGCCAGCTATCCCAGGTTTATCCGCTTGTTTTGCGTGCCACTACCTGGGACGAAACCGGTTCCACCTGGAGGTTGTAGAACCTTGCAAAGGTATTGGGTGTTGCCCAGCCCGCTGCTCTGCAAATGTCTGTTAGAGAGGCACCCCTGGCCAAGGCCCAGGAAGCCGCTACACCCCTGGTAGAATGGGCCCATAGCCCTACCGGGGGCGGCATGTCCTGGGCGTGATATGCCATAGTTATGGCATCAATGAGCCAGTGGGCGATCCTCTGCTTGGAGACAGCACTTCCTTTCCGCTGTGCACCAAAGCAGACAAAGAACTGCTCAGAGATTCTAAAGCTCTGCCAAATAGATGCGTAAAGCACACAGCAACGACAGGGCTGGGTCTGCCTCCTCATGGGGCAGCACTTGGAGGTTCACCACCTTGTCCCTAAAAAGGGTGGTGGGAACCTTGGGCACATAGCCCGGTCGGGGTCTCAGGATCACGTGAGAGCAACCCGGACCGAACTCCAGGCACGTTTCACTGACAGAGAACGCTTGCAGGTCTCCTACCCTCTTGATGGAAGTGAGCGCAGTCAGGAGGGCAGTCTTCAAGGAGAGTGCCTTAAGCTCGGCTGACTGCAAAGGCTAAAAGGACCCTAGACCCTGAAGAACTACAGAGAGGTCCCATGAGGGAACGAGGTGCGGTCTGAAGGGATTCAGCCTCCTGGCATCTCTTAGGAACCTGATTATCAGGTCGTGCTTCCCTAAGAACTTACCGTCGACTGCGTCTTGGTGTGCTGCTATGGTGGCAATGTACACCTTCAAGGTGGAAGGGGACAGCCTCCCTTCCAACCTCTCCTGCAGGAAGGAAAGCACTGATCCGACTGCGCATCTCTGGTGGTCTTCCCGTCGGGAAGAACACCACTTAGCGAACAGACGCCACTTAAAGGCATACAGGTGCCTCATAGAGGGGGCCCTAGCCTGAGTGATTGTGTCTACCACCGTTTAGGTCTTCCACGTCCTGTCCAGGTGCCAGACATGGAGAATCCAGAGGTCTGGTCACGGGTGCCAGAGGGTGCCCCGTCCCTGAGAAAGAAGGTCCTTCCTTAGGGGAAGCGAGGAGCGTGAGGTCCGAGAACCACATCTGGGTGGGCCAGTAGGGTGCTACCAAGATGACCTGCTCCTCGTCCTCCCTGATCTTGCATAGGGTCTGTGCAAGTAGGCTCACTGGAGGAAATGCATGTTTGCGTAGGCCAGGGGGCCAGCTGTGTGCCAGCGTGTCTATGCCGAGGGGAGCCTCGGTGAGGGCGTACCAGAGCGGGCAGTGGGAGGATTCTTGGTAGAACAGGTCCACCTGTGCCCATCCGAATCAACTCCAAATCAGCTGGACCACCTGAGGGTGGAGTCTCCACTCTCCCCTGAGGGTAACCTGCCGTGACAGCACATCCACTGTAGTGTTGAGGTTGCCCGGGATATGAGTGGCTCGCAGCGACTTGAAGTGCTGCTGACTCCAGAGGAGGAGACGGCGGGCAAGTTGTGACATACAACGAGAGCACAGACCACCTTGGCGGTTGACATATGCTACCGTTGCTGTGTTTTCTGTCCAAACTAACACGTGCTTGCCCTGGATCATCGGCTGAAACCTCCGCAGGGCAAGCAGAATTGCCAACAACTCGAGGCAGTTGATGTGCCAATGCAGCCGTGGACCCGTCCAGAGGCCGGCGGCTGTGTGCCCTTTGCAAACAGCGCCCCAGCCCGTTTTGGAGGTGTCTGTCATGACCACGACGTGCCTGGAGACCAGTTCTAGAGGAACACCTGCCCATAGAAATGAGAGGTCGGTCCAAGGGCTGAAAAGACAGTGGCAGACCGGTGTGATGACCACGCGATGTGTCCCGTGGCACCATCTCGTGACTCGAGTCTGGAGCCAGTGCTGAAGCGGCCTCATATGCATCAACCCGAGCGGGGTGGCCACTGCCGAGGATGCCATTTTCATTGGCCTTTTATCAAAGACCAGAGGTGTCTCGGGCTCCCAAGAGTGACCCCTAGTGTCACTACATCGACACAACGTCGAGTGAGTGACAGATAGGGAACTTATGTTCTTAAGTGTAAGCAAATATTACTCAGGGACATGAACAACTGAAACTGCAAGAGTAAGGAACATTCCTTATTTTAGAAATGGATGTTAAATGCAGTGAAATGAAAACAATTTATCTGATTTTTTATATATAAAGTGTAACATTTATTTTCAAGTGTTAATATGTTATATAACTTTAAGATAAGTTTGTTTCCAATTATAGGGGAGAGTGGGGCTAGTTGTCACAATTTTTACTCCAGTGAATGTTTCCTCAAGTCACTTTCTGAATAGCCACATACCATAAAGTCTTGGCTATGAAAAAGAAAAGCCTTTTAACTTTTTCACCATTAATGCCCAGGCCAAAATATACTGTTCATTAAATACCAATTGCCGGGCATGTTGTTGGGAGACACGTCCTTCCATCACTGCTATTTAAACGTAAAAATCTGGTAACATAAATATGTGATGACATGCCCCAAATTGACTTTCATGAAAAAAATCCTTTGTACTGAGAGCACACCTGTCTTCATAATACTGTTAACCCTTCCTGTAATGTATGCCAGTGTGGTTTGATATTGTTGTTTATCCAAGAACTATAACAAAAATGTGATATATATATATATATATATATATATATATATATATATATATATATATATATATATATACAGTATATGCACATTTTGGAAGGTAGAATAAAAAAATAAAAATAAAATTTCAGAGCTTTAAAACAAGGTGTTTGAAGCCAACATTCAAAACCTCTGCTGGAGAAAAAAACATTTGTGCAATTGGACTTTTGACTCCAAATCTTAGAGTTACTGATAGTATCTTAAAGTATTGAGATCTACCCCTTGAGACAACTTCCCCGTGGTGCAGCTAGCCATGGTCTTTCCAACATATAGTTGTCAGTGGGAAAAGTTTTTTTTTATGTTGTGAATAAATACAGTGAGTAAATACATGGGTTTTGTGTTTAAGCTGATGTAGCATATAACAATTTGAAGTCTGCAAATTATTAAAAAGTAATATAAAAAGACACCTCTTCAAGCCCATATTTGATCTCTTTCTGTTACTAGTACAGTTTGTTGTAGGTAAACACTTTGCATTGGGAGATAATGCGGTAAAAACCTTTTTGACGACTGAATGTGTAATACCAGGTTGGATATGGTAAGTACGTTCTTTTTTAGTTTTTTTCTCCCCTTTTCTCCCCAATTTGGAATGCCCAATTCCCAATGCGCTCTAAGTCCTCGTGGTGGCGTAGTGACTTGCCTCAATCCAGGTGGCAGAGGACAAATCTCAGTTGCCTCTGTGTCTGAGACCGTCAATCCATGCATCTTATCACGTGGCTTGTTGAGTGCGTTACCGCGGAGACGTGTGTGGAGGCTTCATGCTATTCTCCGTGGCATCCACGCATAACTCATCACACGCCCCACCAAGAGCGAGAACCACATTATAACGACCATGAGGAGGTTACCCGATGTGACTCTACCCACCCTAGCAACTGGGCCAATTGGTTGCTTAGGAGACCTGGCTGGGGTCACTCAGCATGCCCTGGATTCGAACTCGTGACTCCAGTGGTGGTAGTCAGTGTCTTTACTTGCTGAGCTACCCAGACCCCCCATGGTAATTATGTTCTTAATCGTGGCAAGAAGATGTGCTGACGTGATAAAAACATCTTGACGATATTTCTGAAACGTTGTGAAAATAAGTTTTTATAATGTGAAAAAACCCCGACATCTGTCGTATTAAGTACATCGGGAACATCGTTATTGCAGCGTGGGTGAAAAACGTTTTTACAACATAGTTTACTGGGATGTTGTTGGTACCATTTGCTTTGGAAGACAACAGTAGGAAAAAACAGTTACAACGTTACAGAATCGTTGTGAAAAAAAAAAAAAACATTTATAACGTGTAAAAAATTACATTTGTCATATTAAGTATGTCGGATAAAAACATTGTCACAACCTTTTCACAACATGAAAAAAATAAAACTTGTTTTACAACATAATTGTGTTTGCTGGGTTGTAATCTGGGCATTATGTGGTTTGGTGTTGTCCTGCAGAAGAATGAAGGGATGTCCAGCAGGATGGTAGCATATGTTGCTCCAAAATTTGAACAATTCTTTCTGCATTAATGGTGCCCTCACAGATGTGCATGTTATTGGAATTGACACACCCCCCCATACAATGGCAGACACTGGCTTTTGGACCTGACTCTGATAACATACTGAATGCTCTTTTTCCTCTTTGGTGTGGAGAACATGATGGCTGTTTTTTTTCCCGAAAAAGATTTAAAATGTGGACATGTCGGACCACAAAACACAATTCAACTGTTCTATTTTCCATCTCAGATGAGACCGAGCCCAGAGAATTCAGCAGCACTTCTGGACAGTGTTGATGTATAGCTTTTGCTTTGCATAGTAAAGCCTCAACTTGCATCTGTGGATGCAGCGCTGAATAGCGTTGACCTGCAAAGGTTTACCAAAGTATTCCTGAGCCCATGTCATGATATCCATTAACAGACACATGGCAGTTTTTAAGACAGTGATGTCTGAGGGATCGGAGATCATGTACATTCAGAAGTGGTTTTCTGCCTTGCCTTTTAAGCATTGAGATTTGACCAAATTCCTTGAATCTTTTATCTTTATTGTGCACTGTAGAGGGTGAAATGCCCCAAATCCTTCCAATTTGTCTCTGAGGAACATTGTTCTCAAAGCGCTGGATTATTTGCTGATGCATCTATTGGCAAATTGGCTAACCTCGACCCATCTTTACGCACTCATAATGCCAAAACAGCTTTGTTGCTGATAACAGCATTTAATTTATCACTACAGTAATTGATTAATTCACCTTTATATGTTCTTGCAAAATGTTTAAGAACAAAGAAAGTGCTCCAGGTAACAATGACATAACAAAATGGCAAATCAAATCAGAAATATGTGTTTACTACCTTTAACTGTAGAGGACATTGCCCTATTGATTCTTTTCACATGGCGTTCCAACTTTACAACTTGTAATTACAATTTCTACGGAGACATGAGCACTTTTTACATGTTTTGTAATTACAGTAATTCCAATATGACATTGTGATGAGGAGGAGGGTGGGGCCGGGCCGTAAGGACACACGGCCATCCCTGGATCGGGCTAATCAGCTGGGAGGGGGATAAAGACGAGCCGGAGGTGCCAGTTCGAGAGAGAGACGCACGCAGCCGCGTTGCATGTGTGACTGCATTTGTTTATGTTTATGTTGAGTTTTATCATTAAACTTTATGTTGACTATTTAGCCGGTTCCCGCCTCCTCCTTGCCATCCCGTACCCCGTTACAGTATTGCCGAAACCCAGGATGGAGGTGGGATGCACTGTCGTGGAGTCCTTGCCGCTGCCAGCTGCCAGGGCCATCTGCCTGGGGACGGAGGGGTTGCTGCCGGCCGGCAAGAGCCGGAGGAACCGCTGCCATCTTCCAGCTGGCGTCCGCTAGAGGGCGGAGGAGTGGTTGAGGACCGGGCGACAGCGCATCCGGGAGCCAGCGAACTGGTTATTCTCTCTCTCTCCTCTCTCTGTCACTCTGCCTCGCTCTTTCCCTCTACCCTTTCCCTCCCCTCGTCTCTCCCAGGGCTCCAAATGGTGAGGAAGACCTGCCAGCAGGCATGGCCAGAAGGGCAACAATTTATGCAGTCTTATGCATGAAAATGTATCAATTAATGTCATGTAAGCTTTATATGACATATCACATGATATAACCAAAGAACTAAATGGTCAAATTAAATGTTTCTTTTTGCATTTTCAGTGAGCATACCAATTAGCATGCTAAGCGAACATTCCATCATGCATTTCCTACAGTTAGTAAGCTAATAAATTATCATAGTTAGCTCACATAACTGTATTCAGCGCAACTACAGCGCAAGATACTATTATACTGTATCAAAACATTGAATTATGCACTATATGGTAAATTTATATGGTAATACTGTATTTACATGACCAGCTGCCACAGGAAATGGAAATAGTGAACAAGCACTCAAAGTGGAGCTGAGCAATGAAGGAAAAGTTAATTTAGTTTTATTTTGACAACATAAGTTAACAGGAGGGCTTGTGTTTGCTACGTAGGTTTATTGTGTTCGGATCAGCATGAAAGTAGGTTTGTTAGAGATCCTCAGTGGTTTGGTGTGTGATGCCCATTTTTTCCTATAGCCATGTACATAGTCTGTAAGTATGACAATTAGTATTCTTGTAGCACTTTATTTTACAGTACTGTTTTATATTCACATGCTATATAATTACAACAACTACAGTAATTACTAGTTAGTAACCATAAACCTAACCCCAACCCTAACCTTTACCCATATTAAGTGTAGTTACCTAATATTACACAGTATTTTCTTGAGTAAGTACACTGTAGGTATACTGAAAGTACACGTACTGTAAAATAAAGTGCAAACAATATTTGTTTAATCTGTACAGATTTTAAAAGTCGGGTAGTGTAATCCAGCCTGCAAGGCAGCTCACTAAGTTTTAGAACCTAGCTGATATCTCTTCCTTTTTCTGCCCATCTCAGTGAGTACCTGGCTCTTGATGATTTCATCGTCCCGGTGGATTTGCAGGACGTAGCCGCTGTTGCATGTGACAGTGCAGTGCGCTCCATTGAAGTAACCGCTATCGCTGCATTTCACCTCTGCGTTCCGGATCAACGGCTCCTGGCAATCGATGGCTTCACACGAGTAATGAACACAACTGCAAACAGAGAGAGGGAGAGAGAGTTGCTAAATTAGCTGCACACAAATGCATTACATCTGGACGCCTCTGAATAGTCTCAGCAGAATACTACGTCACATCTAAGTCCTGCGAGAGACACGCATACACACACACATCCACTTCACAGCCATCCTGACACAAGACTTTAATACTTCAGCTGTGGATATATAAATAGATTGTTCTTGGTTGACTCTTCCCACCGCTGTATCTAAACAAACAGGAGTTCTAGCAGTACAATAGAAACACTCATTGTGTCAGGGAGTCAACTCATGCTCAAATCTTTGAGACACCAGTTTGACACGATATGCTGTGATTACACAGTACTAAATGCTTTGCATCCTACTGGAAGAGCTAGGTCATACCAGCTCATGGTGTTCAAACAATTCAAGATATGTTTTTGATTATATTTAACCAGTTCAACCCTCAAAATAGCCAAGGTGGTCTATCAGCTCTAACTAGGTTCACCGAAATGGTCTTTAAGGTTGACCTCGGGTCCACCAGCTTATCAACCACCTAAAACTGCAAATAACCCACTTCAACCAGCAAGAACCATCACAGGATAATTTAGCATATTTTGTTTAATACTAATAGCCCTTTCACTGACTGTCTGAGGCATACTGAAAACAAACATGTCAAGAGCTATCTAGAATCACCAGTTCAAATTTGATTGGCTTGCACTATGCGAGTTCGGGAAGTCAAGGTGCATGGGTGCACCAGTACAGCTGGAAAGGTTGTTTTTACAAGGTACTAGGTTGAAACAATGAGCCCATTTGAGGCAGAAGTAATCACATGGTTTTGCCAGAATTTGCCAGTTTAATGGCATTAAATTGCAAAACATTGTTTACTTTTCCAGACCAGTCAAGTCAACCAGTCAGCCAAAAGTCTTGAACAGACTAGGTGGAAGACCACCAGCCCTCCACACTAACAAAAAAAAAAAAACAAAACAAATCTAATACAAATAATGTACACATTGGAAAAGTCTGAAGGAATCAGACAAAACTAAAGAATCAATCAGCCAGTGAATTATTAGTGAATTTGGCTAAAGTGCATGAGATGCGTACTTGAGTGTTTTTATGTAAATGTACCTTTTCATGGACTTGTTCAGACACTTACATTCAATTGAAGAGATCGTAAACATCATTTTATGACAACATCATTTAACATCATTTTATGACTATCACATCGGGGAAAAACATTTTGTTGAAAAAAATGAGGCAATTTGGAGGGATTTTTTTTTGTATTTTTTTTTTTTTTTTGACATCCACACTGTTCTTTATTTCATAAATAGTCATTTATGTGGCCAGATGAATAGTGCTGTACAAATTGATGGCTAAATGCTAATCTCAGAAAGAGAGAGAGAGAAAAAAAAAAGTGGAATAAAAAATAAACCTCTATTGAAGTCAATTTGTAAATGCAGAGTTGGCATTTTTCAACTTTTCGCTGACCAAGTTGAATCTTGGCAGATCTGACGTAGTCAGGGGGTGGTATGGAGTCATCTTCAGTAAGCAAAGACCCATGTGAGAAAATAAGAAATTAGTTTTACTGTTTCAGACACATTTTAATACAAAAATCATGAAAAGAAACCTCTGTCCGGCATTTCAAAACCATTTGTGTTTTATGTAATCTTTTTACGTGCTTAGCTCATTTTCCTGGTACAACTTGATTACATATGTAACAGAATTAGGTAAGTGGTGATTGACACTTGCAATCACCTATCAGCAAGGCAGGCTCTCCATTTAAAAAGCTGGTTGGTTGCCGCCTTACGTTTCGTCCGGCTTTCCCCTTTTCTTTGGCGTTGGTGACAGTAGCTGCAGCGCGTCTGTTTGCCCTTCTTGCCCATTTCCTCCAGCGTGTTCCATTAGTGGATCAGATGACTGTTTTACCCTTCAGGTATGTGGATTAAAGCTGTCTTTGTACTGAGCCGGTGGTTTAGCTTTGTTTGGGGGTATAGCGATTGGTTGATGTTTTAAGTAATGTGCGGTTCCCTGCATCCCAGTTAATCGGCGGGTTATATGAATGCCGTAAGCTTTTGCCTGTGAAGGGACTGGATATTTGGCCGATTTGTCCTTTTCTGGTAAGTGTTTCATTGTATGCAATTACGAGTGGGGGATATTAGTGGGTGATATGTAATTATTAGTAATGTATCATTTAGTTTTTTTTTTTTTTGTTTACATTCCCCGCAGGATTCTCCCTCTCGTTTCTAGCGATCATTGTCCTCTGCTGTCATCATTTTTTACAGCCCTGTTGCTTCTCTGCTGCCGTGCTGTGGGAATGCCGTCATCTTGCAAATAGTAGAGGGGATTGTTGCTGTCTGGTTTTATTTTGGTTTATTTTTTATTTTGGGGTTGAGGCTCAGTTACTTAATTACTGGAGAACAAGCGATGTGGTTGCGTCGTGTGAGCTCTGTCTCCCTCCTTGTCTGTATTGAGTTTTGAATATTCGTGTATTATATATTGTGATATTTTTGTGATTACCCATCACTGTTGTCTGCTTCGTGAATGAGCTGTATGAAACTATCAATCTGTGATTAAATTTAATTAAGTTTTGATAGTTTATTTACTTATTTTTGATTTCTTTCAGGAGCTGGGGTCCCACAGGTGGAAGGATCTTTGTCTTCATGTCATGTGGTCACGTGTGCCGTGTGACACTTTTGAAGTGTTTGGTTGTGTGATCTGAGTGCACGGTGGTGGGTTCGGAAGTGTGCTTTTGGATAACTAGCTCTGGTGATCACTCCTTCTGTGGGGAACCTCAGCCCTGTAGGTTGGTGTAGTGTATTGTTTTGTTTTTTTTTTTTCTTTTCTTTTGTGAGTTGTGTAAACATTAGTTTTTATGTAAAGTGTTGTTTATGTGTTTTGAAATTTTTTCTTTTTTTTCTTATTTGGTTATTTGAAACAGAGTTGCCAGCCACTGCACCTCTATTAGTGAGGGTATTTTTGAAAGTTTCTGCTTTGCGATTTGATATAATTTGTGTCTGTTTCTGTGAATTGTATAAATTTTCAGTCTTTATGTAAATTGTTTCTTTGTATTTTATTTTCCTATTTTTTTCTTTATTGTAGTGTTATTGGAAACAGAGAGCCATCAGCCGCTGCATAGTATCACTAAGGCTATTTTAAAGAAGTGACTTTTTTCTTTTTGTTTTATATAAATTTTGTATCAATAAAGTTTTGTATTTTGAAATTATACCCACATTTTCTGCCTACCATTTTGAATAAAAGAGTCGAACCTGTGTGACCTAGTAACAATCTTTGGGTGTTATTAATATTTCCCTGGGTGAAATTCCCAAGGGTGGTGTAGTCAAAATTCCTACAAATAAAAGAACTTGGGCTTGTGGATAAAATCTGTACCGCTCTGTCACACATATACAGTGGGATCCAATATACATTTGATACCACTTGTGAATATACTTCTATTTGCATTTTATAAATGAATATAAAAGTTTTCATTATAAATAATTAGCATTAAAAATGTACTGAAATTTATACTGATTTATTTTGTCAAATTTAAGAATGTCTTAGTTTTTAATGTGTCACCCCTGCATGTCCTGAGGATATTCCAAAGAGCAACTTGTGTGCTTCATTGAAAGCAAATTAATCTGACCTTTTGTACAAAAGAGTTAACATGGTCAATTTCACAAATTTGCTTGCTAACATTTGACAATCTTAAATATTTCCTTTTAATTTTACAACACAGCTTATTTTTGTTTAATTTTCTTTTTCAAAATCCTAAAAGTTTGTTTATTTCCAGATTTAAATGAAAACATCACAGGTCCCATTCATATGGTGCTGCATCAGTAGCTAATGCTATGAGAACTCTATCAGGAGTAACAATAATGGATGATAAATAAAGTTCCACACTTTAGGTATGTAACTCGAAGCACGTATTAATGGTAACTTGGAACAGTTTTGGAAAGATTTTATTTTTTCAGGTTCACAATTACATCTCATTACTCTGTAAGTCTGACTAATCTATTGCTTCATCATCCTTTGCATTTAGTCAGCGGGAGGTTTTTCGAGCTAGAGCTGTGGCTATCACTGTGCTCTTTTAGTAAGCGTGTGCTACCTTATAATCATTTTATTCCTCTTGCGAAGGGGCACGAGCACTGTGTTGAATGCCTTCCACAACGAATCAGTGCTCATATGATTAGGTTTCACTCATTATAAACACATGAAGATCAACACGCTTCACTCGCATTTCGCTTTAAAAGGTGAGCAGCTAATCCCCAAACCCACCAATATCCAACCTCTGTGGTGTCCGAGAAGCCGCATGATCTGATGTTGTCAGGGGATAAACTCGAGTTGCGATTCAATTAAATTTTGGGTTCCAACATTCAGCCTGTCTCTAGCCTAAGCAGCATTCACTCTGTTATGGCTGAGTAGTGTTTGAGTCCTAAATTATCTAAATTATTGGATGATTTATGCTCACTTGGAGTTGGCCAAGGCCCACAGAAACAGGTGCCTTACACAATGGACATCTGATATTCGGTACCTGGACGGGTCCACAGGTGTCGTAGCACAGTATATTGCATGGACTACCTGGTGGTCTACCTGGTTCCCAAAGGCTTTTCAGTCAGACAAGCAGGGGTTTCATGTTCATATTCTAATACAAGTGAACAGCACCTCAGCGGTCACCTGAATCGCCAAGGTGGAGTGCGTTCTCACCCGACGTTGAAAATTTTGCATCACATAAAAAGTGTACACAGTGCAATGATGCTACTGTAACTTCAGTATTCAGTAGTTAAAGGATATATTGAGTTACATATAGTGCATACATATATCCATATATATATATATATATATATATATATATATATATATATATATATATATATATATATATATATATATTATTTATTTATTTACTTTAAAACAACCATTTTTAATGTCTAACCGAAATTGCTCATATTGCAAGCCGTTCCACTATAAGCCCCCCCACCTCCAAGCGGGCCAAATCCGACTGCCAATGTTGTGAGAGTATACATAAAATGTAGCCCTCCCAACACATTAAACTAATGCTTAAGTGACATACAGTACTGAAAAAAATGGAAGGGAAAATAAAACCAAACCATGTTAATGGCCCCCGCAGTTAACAACTTTGGGAATAAGGGACATGGTGTTTTGTAGATCGGGCAGTATTACTGGAAATATGTTGCCGGTGGTCCAAGGCCAGAACCCGAGCAATGCGGCAAAGAACATATTTGTGTGTATGCATAGAAAGGAAAGTGAAGGGGTCTGTTTGCAAGTCTGAACATTCAGAGTGTGTTTGTGTGAGCATTTTTGTAATTTTTTTATTTTATTTATTTTTTTATATAAAGTCAACATAGTCAATAAATTGTACTTCTTAGTAAAGGAAATCACACTGTTGCCGATAGTCTTAGACAGGAAGGGCCGCACTCCAGCTAAAGCGCTTGGGTAATGGGTTATTGAAATATTTGTCTGCATTAACTGACCGAAAAGTGTTTCTGTTTCAAAGATTACCTCATTCTAAAAAACAAATTATATGGACTATAATTTAAAGTTTGTTCAAAGCAAACATGCAAAGCAGGTGAACACGCACTGATTTAACAGCTTTTAATGGCAGAAAGATTACACAGTATGGAGTATTTTGGAAACCATTCTTTAGTCTAGAACTTTTCCTTTACTACTCCTGGAGTACATCTCCAAAGTTCTCCAAATTCACATTCACAAAATTTTTGGCTTACTAGTTACTACAGAAATCTAACTGAGGTGCGGAGAATCAGTGTTTAAAACATTCCCCCACATTTGGAATGAGGAGCTAATAAATAAATCGTTATTTTCAAATACACATGGAAAATCAAAGGTCTTCCTTCAGTTTTCTGCCAAAACAAAGTCTCAAGGGTTTTTTACTCAGTTACTTTCAGTTCAACTGAATTAGTTTTAAGTTCCCTTTCTAGTCGGTCTCTCAATGCTGCATAAGTAGCTGAAGCTATGTGAACTCCTTTCAGGTGTGACAATCTCTGAAGCATGTACATAATCTTGCCAATCTATTGACAGATGGTGCTTGAAGCTCCAGCCATTATGTACACATCATCGCAGGCATTTAAACCGAAGAACAGCACCATTTCATCAAATTTTTACATTTAGGGTCGCAGTTACATCTCATGTATTCTGCAAGCCTGACTCATTGCTTCCAGCATATCCTGTGCACTACCTTTATTTTGCAATTGTATTGAGTGGTTTTGTATGTGTTTCTTTCTAGCTAAATAAACTAAAAGCTTGCTTTCGACTTCTTTTTTCAAGATGTATCCCTCTGTCAGGCACAAGTGCTGTTTGTTTGCCTGGGCTGAGCCCATGCTGAAATAGTGCTTGCTGAGATTGCGTTCATTGCCAAGCGCATGCAACACAACACACTTCACTCTCGGCTTGCTTTCTTTGAAAGCTGATGCAGCTCTCCTCCTGATGTCTGACCTCTGTGCCACCCAAGGGACAACACAAGCAAGGAAAGCGAGGAAGGTATATAGAGCACAGAGAGTGTAAGGAGGATTGGTCATCGGCTTAGACCTCACTTCTCTTTCCTTCTCCTTCATAAGTGGTTTTGCCTGTTCAGTACGTCTGCGACAATCTGTGGCCCGGCGATTGATGATGTTTGGCGGTGGGGATAATGTGAGGGACACTTTGTCACTGGGGCTTCCGATAGTGAGACATGTCACGCTCAAGTGAGGTGCTTACCATAATTCCCCCCAAGAGCAGAAAAACGGGACAAGTCGACCTCTGAGACTGTTTAAATTTGCTTAAAGTTCTTAATCGAACCTAGACTGCTTTCACTGCATTGGCGTGCCTCCGAGTTTGAATGAAGGACGGTTTCGGCCTGTTTTTTGGTGGGATGCAGAAGTCTGCCATGTTGCAAAACAGAGATTTAGGGCATGCATGGTGGTTTTCTCTGGCCCTTGAGAGGCCTGGGTAAAAAAAACCTTCCATGTCGCTAAGCAGCTCTCTCGCTTTACCCACTGTCACAAGCCAGTAATGAGTTTGCTGCATGACACAGGTCACTTCATTGCCTGTTTTTGCTGTTGTTAGCGATGTGCCAAAACATAATGATTTAAGGCATACACAGTGTTTTATAATCATACGCAGTGTTTCTACCAGCCTAAAGAAGGCCCAAGGAAAAACACCACTAATGATGCTCACTTTCCCTGCCGTCCTCTGCCGGGAACAAGTTTGCGGGGTAAAGCAGGTCACTTTGATGCCTGTTTTTATTGATGTTGGTGAAGTGCCTGAAGTCTGACATGTCGCAACACAAACAAAGGAACTTGTTTCATATGAATGATGCCTGCATGCTGGTTAAGCCCTACGGAGCAGTTTCTTCCAGGCGGAAGAAAGTTCAGCGCTCTGGTTCCAGTACAGCACTCTAGCTCAATGCCCTGCTGCTGTGGGCTGGAAACGAGAAAACAATTTCAGTCAAGTGACTGTCCTCACTACTGATGGTTATGTGCCAGAATGCTGATATGTCTCAACAAATGTTTCAGACCTCATTGCGGCTGCATGAGGCTCACCAGCTTTAAACGATTCAGCCACGCTGGTCAGCTGCCTCCTGAGGGTGGGTGGCATGTCGATGCCAGCAGTCAAAGAAGAGCCCACGTTTCCACTGGCTCATTACACGGACACATGCTGCAGTCTTCCAGGGGTCTCCAGCTGGGCACTGAACACAGTAGTGCACGTCTATGTGCATCAGTTCAAGAGGTAGCAGCCTCGCTTCAACGGCATTCTGTCTTCCACTGTGACAGTGCGAGACACACCGGTTTTGCACTAAGAGCAACAGTCTTTTCTGGTGCGATAGAAAGCATGTCGGCATGTGACATGCAGAAATGCTTCTATAGCTGTTATTTTCTGGTTGTCAAGAAAGAATGTGGGCAACGGTCCATACTGGACTTGGAAGTATCTATTGAAGATGGTTACTCAGACACATATTTAATCTCATGTTCATCCATTCGGCTGGTTCGTTGGTCTTCATTGGTGAGGTGATTCAATACAAGGTCCATCTCTTCAGTCTGTCTTTAACTCCATGCACATTTACCAAATGTGTTGATATGGCACTGGTTCTGCTGTTGCGCAATCAGCATTTGGAGCATTTGGGCCTTAAAGTCAATTGGGCAAGGAGTATTTTTGTTCCTAGTCGGCAGGTTTTCCTTTTTAGGAAAGAAACGACTCAATGACCATGTTGGCATGTTTGACCGATGCCTACATTCAGTCTATCCCCCAATGTATGACAAAGTTCAAGCTGGGAGTTGCTCTGCTGCTGCAAGAATTCCGGCAGGTGTTTGGGTTGATGGCTGCCACAGTAGGGATTGTGGGTGCAGAGGTTGCACTAGAGAAAATCTTTCTCTATCACTCTGATGGACTGAGTTATAAAATTAAAACAAGTATGACGGATAGACCATGATGGAAATTTTACAAGTGCCACATACAGGGTGTAGCATTTATTATAATGGCATATACAGTACATGACATTGGATAGGCTTAAATTATACATTTTTGACTCACTAAGCAAAAGTCTGGTGAAACCAAGGAGTTCTTGGGTGAACGTTCTGACAATCAACAGCGCTAAAACAAGACTTTTAAACTTTGCTGGTTGCATGCAGCTTTTGAAGGAAGTAAATGTCTGATCAGAATATGTGAAAATTTGCATACTAACACAATTTCACTGAACTTTTTCGGTGTGCCTGATATCACAGTAAATTTCACTAAAGTCACACACATCCCTAAAGCTCTAATACAGGTACTCCTCTAAAATAACTGACATTTCTGCTCTAAACATAATGTTTGTGATTAGATTAAATGCTAGTAATTCGCAGAAAAGATGCTCAGATTTTTCACGCTTTCATTTTGTTATTATACTTACTATACTATTATACTAACACACTAATTATGCAGTAACATATTAAAGTAATAACTGATGTATGCAGTCATTAATTCAGAGACTCTCTCTCCTTGAAATCCGAACACAATTGGTCAAAAGACATGCATATTATCAGGTGTTAATGGTGATTGCACCTGTTAATACACATCTTAGTACTACAAGGCAGTAAGGGCACACACACAGCGGCAGTGTGTGTGATATGGACAGAGAAGTCAAAACTGATACACTAGGTTAAAATATTTTTTATTTAAAAAAAAAATTATCTGTAAAAATGACAGACAGCATTTGAAATTATCCGTCAATGATTCAAAAAATCGGTAAATTATTGAGAATTTTAATTTAATGCAACCCCTGTGTGGGTGGGATTTCTGCGCATGAGGGGTCTTCAGTGCTGGATCAACACTGTGCCAAGTGGTCAGATGCAAAATGTTCATGATGGACACGTCCAGCTTAGGCTGGAGACCTTCGTGTGCCGGTCATTCAGCTTTCGACACCTGGACAGGTGCGTGAGCCATGTTGCATATAAATCGTGTAGAGCTGCTTGCAGTCCTCTTGTCTCTGGAGGCCTTTTGAGCACACATGCAAGGTTTTCACATTCTGGTCCGTACAGACAGCACAGCAGTTGTGGGGTACATAAATTGCCAAGGGGGATTGTGTTTGCGCCCAGTGTTGTAAAAATAAAAAATATAGTTTGTACATTAGGTGGTTCCGGCTGAATGAATTGCTAAATTTTAATACGTAGGGTTCCTAAACTATATGTTTTAGGAATATCAATACAGTGAAGCCATGTCCTAAAATTATATTGGTAATGAAACTAGTCATTAGACTCTAGTCTAAGCTGACAAAACCCAAGTCTGATCACTCACCTCTGGCCCATGGGGTTGTAGATCTCATTGCTCTGGCAGCCACTGATGGTGATTGGGTCAAAGAACTGGAAGGAGCGTAGGCCTACGCCAGATATAGCCACCAAATCAGAGCGGAACATGAGGAGGATGGCTTTGGTGTGGTAGAAGGCCATGCTCAGGTCATGACTGACAGGGATGACCAGAGGATTGGTGCGGCAGCTTAAACGCCAGTCACCTAAATTTTAGGGGGGAAAGAGAGGACGTAGTGAGCCATTGTTTCATAATTAATTATTTAAAACTCTTTAGGCATTGACAATATCACAATCTTTTTTATAACTGCACAGCTAATTGTTTGTGAAATTTGTATCTGTGATTTTCAGATAGCATCACCATATTAAATTACATGTTCAGTCCGCCTGGAGCAAGTATGTGCCTTGCTCAAGGCCACAATTGCAGCCACCCACTTTTCAGCAGTCTGAGTTCTGAAAGTATTTTCTGATAGTAGAAAAGCGACATGAAAGGTAAGCTGTGAGACTGCGGCAGCTGCCCCTCTAACGCCTAGCTTGGTATGGTTTCCCTCCCCCACTCAATCCCCCTCCAGAAACCCCCAGATAAGGACTGAGTGGGTCAGTAGAAATAATGATTCCATGTGGCGGGGTGAGCAAGAGACAGAAACAGTGAGTGTGGTGTCAAGCCTTGGAGAGGCGTTTATTACAAATAATAATAAACAAAAATGGGGAAAATAGTGTCCAGGGGAAATGTGTCAAAAATTAAGGGGAATCTGGCATCCTTGGGGTGAAAGTGGGGCATCATGTAGGATGGGGAATGTCCAGAGGAGGATCCACCAAAGGTGTGGGTTCGGCGCACATATAAATTGACCAAACCCTCCCCGCTCTGCTCCTGGATCTGCAAGGACACCAGTGTGTGCACACAAGGAGATAGAAGCCAGATACCTGAGAAGTGGCACGCTCTGCATTTTTATGGCAGCGCTGCTGAGGCTCCATCCAATTCAGGTGTGCCTCATCAACACTGCCCCAATGAGGCTTATTAATTATGCACCTCTTCTCTTCTCCTGCCCAAATCCCGTCGTGGGCCTGGCTGAAGGATGGCCCTAAGAGGCGAGGTGATGATAACGAGAGGGAGGGGCGGGTTGTTCTGCCCCAACAAGGCTTATTAATTTTGCGCCTCTTCTCTTCTCCTGCTCAAATCCCATCATGGGCCTGGCTGAAGGATGGCCCTAAGAGGCAAGGTGATGATAACAAGAGGGAGGGGTGGGTCGTTCTGCCCCAACGAGGCTTATTACACGCAAGCGGAGCCCTTTGTCTGGGCAGCCCGGCCGCGGAAACGCAGGAGGAAAAGGGGAAACAGAGCCGGCTTTCATCAGAGAAAGACGCCGCGCAAATCGACCCCCGCTACCCACTATTCTACTGGCAAATGTTCAGTCTCTGGATAACAAGCTCTGCGAGCTGAAAGCGCGGATCTCTTTCCAACGAGAGACGAGGGACTGCTGCATTATCTGCCTAACAGAAACTTGGATGTCTGCAGAGATTCCAGACTCAGCCATTGAACCCGCGGGGTTCTCCATGCACCGAGCGGACAGAGCGAAAGACCTCTCAGGTAAAACTAGAGGAGGTGGTGTATGTTTTATGATCAACAAATCCTGGTGTGATCAGAGGAACATACATTCTATCAAGTCTTTCTGTTCTCCTGATCTGGAATTTCTTATGCTTCTGTGTCGACCATTCTGGCTACCGAGGGAATTCACAGCGGTCATTATCACTGCTGTGTACATTCCCCCACAAGCCGACACAGACCGGGCACTCAAGGAACTGTATGGGAGTATAAGTGAGCAAGAAACCACGCACCCTGAGGCCACGTTCATTGTGACCGGGGACTTTAATAAAGCCAGTTTAAAATCAGTCGCACCAAAATATCACCAGCACATTAGTTTCAACACACGAGGGGACCGGGTTTTGGATCATTGCTGCTCTCCGTTCCAGGATGGCTACAAATCCCTCCCCCGCCCACCATTTGGCAAAACGGACCACTCTTCCATTCTGCTTCTACCCGCTTACAGGCAGAAACTGAAACAGGAAGCACCCACCCTCAGAACGATCCAGTGCTGGTCGGACCAATCAGATTCTATGCTACAAGACTGTTTTGATCACACGGACTGGGAGATGTTCCGGTCCGCCTCTGATGACGACATCGAGCTTTACGCTGATAGCGTAATGTGTTTCATCAGAACGTGCGTAGAGGAAGTGATTCCGACCAGAACTGTACGAATCTATCTGAATCAGAAGCCGTGGATCAATAGCGATGTTCGCGCGGCACTTAATGTGCGGACCTCCGCTTTCAATTCCGGGAACGCGGAGGAGCATAAACAAGCCAGTTATGCCCTCTGAAAAACTATCAAAACAGCAAAACGCCAGTATAGGAGCAAGATTGAAGGACAGTTTAACACCACCAACTCTAGAAGCATGTGGCAGGGAATTAACATCATCACGGACTTTAAAGGGAATAAAAACTCCGCCATGAACGCCGCTGCCTCTCTACCGGATGAGCTAAATACTTTTTATGCTCGTTTCGAGGGAAATAACACCGCCCTCGCGGAGAGAGCTCTCACAGCTGAAGCTACAGAGGTTAGTTCACTCTCCGTCTCCGTAGCGGATGTAACCCAATCCTTCCGACGGGTGAATATCCGCAAAGCCGCGGGCCCAGACGGCATTCAGGGCTGCGTCATCAGAGCGTGCGCGAACCAGCTGGCTGGTGTTTTTACGGACATTTTCAACCTTTCCCTCTCTTTGTCTGTAGTCCCCACATGCTTTAAAACATCCACCATTGTGCCTGTTCCAAAACAATCAAAAATAACTTGTTTAAATGACTGGCGTCCAGTTGCTCTGACCCCCATCATCAGCAAATGTTTTGAGAGACTAATCAGAGATTACATCTGCTCTGTCTTGCCACTCAATCTTGACCCGCTGCAGTTTGCTTACCGCAACAACCGCTCCACTGATGATGCCATTGCATCTACAATACACACTGCTCTCTCCCACCTGGAAAAAAAGAACACTTATGTGAGAATGCTGTTTGTAGACTACAGCTCAGCATTCAACACCATAGTGCCCTCCAAGCTAGATGAGAAACTCCGGGCTCTGGGCTTAAACAGCTCGCTGTGAAGCTGGATCCTGGACTTCCTGTCAAGCAGACGCCAGGTGGTTAGAATAGGCAGCAACATCTCCTCATCACTGATCCTCAACACTGGAGCCCCACAGGGCTGTGTTCTCAGCCCACTACTGTATTCCTTGTACACACATGACTGTGTGGCAACACATAGCTCCAATGCCATCATTAAGTTTGCTGATGACACGACGGTGGTAGGTCTGATCACTGACAATGATGAAACAGCCTACAGAGAGGAGGTGCACACCCTGACACACTGGTGTCAGGAGCACAACCTCTCCCTCAACGTCAGTAAGACAAAGGAGCTTGTGGTGGACTTCAGAAGAAAAGACAGAGAACACAGTCCCATCACCATCAATGGAGCACCAGTGGAGAGAGTCAGCAGCTTCAAGTTCCTGGGTGTCCACATCACTGAGGAACTCACATGGTCCGTCCACACTGAAGTCATTGTGAAGAAGGCTCATCAGTGCCTCTTCTTCCTGAGACGGCTGAGGAAGTTTGGAATGAACCGCCACATCCTCACACGGTTCTACACCTGCACTGTGGAGAGCATCCTGACTGGCTGTATCTCCACCTGGTACGGCAATAGCACCGCCCACAACCGCAAAGCACTGCAAAGGGTGGTGCAAACTGCCAAACACATCATCGGAGGTGAGCTTCCCTCCCTCCAGGAAATATATACAAGGCGGTGTGTGAAAAAAGCTCGGAGGATCATCAGAGACTCCAGCCACCCGAGCCATGGGCTATTCTCACTGCTACCATCAGGTAGGCGGTATCGCAGCATCAGGACCCGCACCAGCCGACTCCATGATAGCTTCTTCCCCCAAGCAATCAGACTTCTGAACTCTTGATCTCTCATGATCAATATACATCAGCACTGCACTTTATTACCCTTACTCTTATATCTCACACCGGACTGTCATAAATTATATTATTATTATTATATTATGTCTCTCTTAACAACTGACTATCAACCGACAGCCTGAATGTCAATACAGTACAATACTGTACATTCTATATATATATATATACTTTTTTTTTAATATATATTTTAATTTTTAATTTTTATTGAATAATGTGTATCTATATAGTAAAAAAAAAAAAAAAACAAAAACAGCGTATTGTATACTGTACAGTGTATGTTATTATTTGTATATTGTTGAGTGTAATTATGTGTATAACAGATGTTTAAATTGTGTTGTGTTAATTTGATGTTATTGTAAATTGGTATATGTCTCATCACTGTCACGACTACTATGTTGATTGGAACTGCACCCAAGAATTTCACACACCATTGCACTTGTGTATATGGCTGTGTGACAATAAAGTGATTTGATTTTTGATTTGATATTAATTATGTGCTTCTTCTCTTCTCCTGCCCAAATCCCGTCATGGGCCTGGCTGAAGGACGGCCCTAAGAGGTGAGGTGATGATAATGAGAGGAAGGGGCGGGTTGTTCTGCAATAACCCCCCCACCCCCCCCACAATTGTCGCCCCTTCATCACCTCCTCCCATGCCCCTATCCAATAATGGAGTCCGGAGCCAGAGATGTGCACTCTTTAGCCGCACACACGGGAATGCTACTTCCTCAACCAGGCCCTACAGTCGGAGTGGGTATATTGGGGAATCTTCTTTGGGCCAGCTCACCCCCTTACTTGCACCCGGGCGGAAACAGAGAAAACACAGGTTAAACATCACAGCCTCAACCAACCGCAGGGTAAATGCTTATTAAGTGCCACTTACCCTTTTGGCTGTTGGGAGGCCATCCCCATGGATTCCCTGCTCCACTCCAGGCTTTCCATCTAACTAGTGAACGAGAGGGCAAGTGACGTAACTGTGGTTTTCCAACTGTGCCGTCTCTGCCCACACTCATACCTGCATTCTGCACCACTGTGATTGGGTGAGCAAGAGAAAGACACAGTGGATGTGGCATCAAGCCTCAGAGAGGCGTTTATTAGAAATAATAATAAACATAAATGTTCAAAAATGGGAAAAATATTTTCCAGGGGGAAAGTGTCCAAAATAAAGGAAATCTTGAATCCTCGTGGTGAAAGGGGGCATCGTGTAGGATGGGTAGTGTCCAGAGGAGGATCCACCGAGGGTGCGTGTCCGGTGCACATCGAACTTGGCCTGACCCTCCCCACTCTGCTCCTGGATCTCTGAGGATGTCAGTGTGTGTACACAAGGAAATAGAAGCCGGATCCCTGAGAATTGCCGCACTCTGCATTTTTATGGCTCCATCCAATTCAGGTGGGCCTAATCAGCGCTGCCCCGACGAGGCTTATTATTTATGTGCCTCTTCTATTCTCCTGCCCAACTCCAGTTGTGTGCCTGGCTGAAGGACAGCCCTAAGAGGTGGGGCAATGATGATGGGGAGGGGGGGGGGTCTCCACACCCCTTTTCCTCTTCTACATACTACCTCACCACATATCACAGTTGTTCCCTATTCCTAATTTCTCACTTCTGCACACCCCACTTTTAACTTTCTTACTTAACTATAGCCAGAAGCTCCCTTTTTCTGCTTCCTCTGCCATTTCCTTCAGGGACTTCTTCAACACTGATCTAAAGATAACAATGTCTTTCAAAAGATGCTGCATTGATGTTCTCATAAACCCTTGACACCTGACCTCCACGGAGTAAGTGGCAGCCCTCTATCCATTTTCCCTGCACTTTGCAGCCAGAATATTTTAGCCTCTTCCTCTCATAGTCTGCCTACAGTCCTGCTTCCCATAGGACAGTAAGTTCAGTCATTATGATTTTCCTAGATGATGCCAACCATAACACTATGTCCGACCTCAAGGAGGTAATGGCGATCTCAGAAGGAAAATGTAGCTGCTGGTCAAGGTCAACCACCATTGACCAATCACTTCCATGTGCCAGGACTGACCTTGCCTCTTTTCATGTCGTACCTTGTGTGGCATCTCCCCTTTTAAGAAACTCAATGTACTTCCTATGAGGAGCATGATGGCATTTGTTTGACTTTATTCTTCAAACCTCTAGGATCTCTGACAGCTTTCGCAGAACCCGTCATGCCACCACCTGAAGCATCTGTGTGGCAAGGAGGTCTTGCAACCAGCCAACATGTGCTGCACATTTGCTTTTGAGGCCTCGCAGAGGGGACAACTCTCCTCTTTACCATACCACAGAGACAAATTTCCAGGGCTTGGAAGAGTGTCATAGGTGGATCTTATTAGGAAACTTAGCCTGGACTGGGGTATATTCTTTTCAAGCTTTTCAAGCCTTGTTAAGTGTCTGTTTGTGCATACAGGAGTCTGGAGGATGCTTGCGACATCATCAATCTTACCCCAGATTGTGCATGGATTCCTCGGACCATCTGCACCAAGTAGGATGATCTCGAATGCAGCTGTGAACAGGATGGGAGAGACTGAACATCCCATCGCAATTCCTTTTTCCAGTTGCTGCCAACCAGTTGTGAACTCCTGTGTTGCATGACATTTTCAGGTCCCCATAGTAACTACCTACCAAACTCTTCATACACTCTGGTACATGGAAAAATTCCACCGCATAGCTGAGGAGCTGGTGTGGAACCAATCCATAGGCATTTGCCAGGTCCAGCCAGACTACATGGAGGTCTTTCTTGTCTCTCTTGGCAGACTGGATCTGCTCCCATATTATTGATGCATGCTCCAC
Source organism: Myxocyprinus asiaticus (assembly GCF_019703515.2). Lineage (NCBI taxonomy): Eukaryota > Metazoa > Chordata > Actinopteri > Cypriniformes > Catostomidae > Myxocyprinus > Myxocyprinus asiaticus. Next base: position 4,541,360 of record NC_059347.1, read on the forward strand.
ACATCCTGGAAAACCTGGTACACCTGCCTTCGTGCAGCTTGTCTCTATATATCCATTCTTCAAGAGGTAATCAGATATCCTCCTTGCTACCACCGAAAAGAAAATCTTTCCCTCCACATTCAGTAGAGCAATACTCCTAAACTGACTTATGTTGGTGGATTCCTGTTCTTTGGGTATAAAGATGGTCAATGCCCTTCGCCATTCCAGGGGTATGCACTGCTTCTTTCAGGCAACTCTCTGTAGTCTCCATAACAGTTTATGAACTGTTGGGCATCTCTTATAACCTATAAGGTATCCTGTTCCGGCCCAGTGATGCAGTTGCCCTGGATTTTTCTACCACTTGCCTGATCTCATTCAACTTGGGTGGGGCTACATAAAATCCCATTACTGGCTCTGCTGGCTGTGGGACATATGCAGGTAAGCCTAGCAGGCTATCTTTATAAGGATCACCTAGTTGTTGTTTTATTTGATCTTCTAGATCTTGCTTTGGCAACACCAGCTTTCCACTCCTCTTCTCTTTGAGAAGCTTTCTGGCAAATTTAAAGGGATCCTTAATGAATTTCATCCACTCATGCTCCTTCCTTCTTCTCCGCTGTCGAATTCTCTCTGCCCTCCTCAAAACTGACAACCCAGCCCCTATGTTATCCCACAATACCTTCAAGCCCTCCTTCTAATGCTCATCTGCTCTTTTCAATGCCTTGTGAAGCTGCATCTGCTCTTTCACCACCTGAAGTATTTCCTTTTCTCTCCTACACATCACCCTGCGACCACTCTTCCTCACTGACGCTTCCCCAAATCTACCTATGCATTCTTCATACACAATGTCACTAAACATGTTAAGCTTAGCCTCCACCCTTCCGCTGAGTGCATTCTGCAAGGTGGAGCACAGGTCCTGGTCTAATCTGCTCCATGCTTCATTATCATTAGATCTTGGCCAATTAATTTGTTTCCTCCTCCCTGGCTCCTTTTCATTGTCTTGACTTCCCTGTCTTGTCTGTGGGTTGACAGTTGTATCCTCCGACGGCTCACCAGATCACCTCACGGGTATGACTTGTCCTTCTGGCGGTACTGGTCTTCTTTGTGCCCCCCTACAACAGAGGATTCAGTAGTGCCGTGGTGCTCAATGTGGTTCTGTATCCTTCTTGTCTGACCTGCTGCTGCAGTGCAAGGTTGTGTCTGGCTGTTCCCATCACATTTCATCCTTCCTTGATAAATCTGCAGCCCCTTGTAAGTCGTTACCCTTATCCAGCCGCAACTGCATTTCCTAAAGATACTTTGCTCATTATCCATAATATTATTTAATTATTTTATTTATTTTTGTAATAAAATGGCTGACTGCTTGGTCTTGCTAAAGCTAATTTCATAGCTAACATTTTATGTCTCCTAAATACACACACTTAAATAATATTTTCAGACTTTTGCACAATTTGGCAAAATTACACCTTAATTGGAAATGACGCCCAATACCTTTTCTTTAAACATCACCTGTCTAATTTTTTTTTTTATCTCAAGCATGCTCTACACTGACACTTTTGTTGACTTGGTTAACAAGTACACTTGTTAACCAATAATAATAATAAATAATATAATAATACAAATAATAATAATAATAATAATAATAATAATAATAATAATAAATATTAGGCAAAAAAGTTTGGTGTGGTTGAAATGACTGTAATTTATTTTTTAAACAAGCAATTTCACAAAATAAATATTAAAAGTGGTTTATGTTAATTTCACTCTTTGATTAGATTATCATAGTTTAAAAGATGAAATAACTTGTATTTTTTTAAATGGATTTTAATTGTTTAATATTTACTAAAATAAATGATCATGGCCTGATAAAATAAATACATAAATAAAAATCTGAGTGAGTCTTAATGTGATCCTGATATAACTAAATTAAAAAAATATGAAATTTGTTTGTTTTAATATAAATCAACCCCTGGCACATGAAACATCTTTATGTTTTCACTAAAATCTATTTCTCTATGGAGAAAATTATTGTGTTTTTTTCTTCTGGAACCCTACTGTTGCACTCATTAGATATAGATCAAGGATCAACTCTTGTTGGGTTCAAAATCTGAAACATGCTATTTTTGTATAGTCTTATTTGCCAAGAACTTGTACAACATCACAAGCTAGTGATGCACCAATCAGGAAATTTGAGGCTGATAACAATTAATGATATTTTAACACTGTGATTGGCCGATACCTAACCGATTACCGATATTTATTTATTATCGGCCGATCACAGTGTTAAAATATCGTTGATTGGTATCAGTCTCAAATTTCCTGATTGGTGCATCACTAGCTTGTGATGTTGTACAAGTTCTGTTGTCACTATCAAATATCATTGTGACATACTGGCAACAAGTAAACACCACGAGAGTGTTCCACTACAAGCTTAAAGTGCTCATTCATTAGACTAACGGTGTAGGTGCTATTTTGTGCATGCCGCTATTACAAAAAGAGTCACCCTGAAACTAAGCACGATCAGCTGATCACAAAATTGAGATGAAGATCGGTCAATCGAAATCAGCGGCCATTCATAATCGGTGGCCAATCGCAATCGGTGGCCAATCAGTCGGTGCATCCCGATCACAATCTCACCTAAGCTGTGGATGCCCTCTTTGGTGTCGATCAGTTGGACTGTAATGTTGCACTGGGTTTGGTCGATGTAGCTGGTTCCATCTGCAGCTAAATGGATGATGACAGCTGCAGCAACCATAGGATGCGAGAAATATGCCTACAGGAGATGAGATCAGGTCTTACACATATCCAGCAGTCATGGTCATTAGTAACTGAATACAACTTATAAATTGTGACACATATCATAGACCAGATCATGACCTGAGATTTCACTATACAGACTGAACAGACAACAATGAACAGAAGATGCATAATGTAATTATTTTGCAAGTTTTGACATAGCTTCCTGACCTAAATATTCACATAGCTCAGGTGAGGAAAATAAAATCTCACCTTCAGCCAGTATTGGGGATACCAGGAAATGCCCTGAGCCTCTCGACATGGAAACCAGGCATACTGAGACACTCCGTCAGACAAGTCAAACACCTTGGACTGGCACGTCTGGAAACAGGAAACATATAATAAATCCATTTACTTGATTTATTTTCTAGCTAGATGAAGTCTTGTTTATGTGCTTTTATCCCCCTACACATGGTGTTAATAATGCAGCCAAGTAATTCTTGCAGTTATATAATGACCTTAGAAAACATTTTCCATCATAAATGTACTGTATATAAGAGGGATTCTCACGAAACCTATCAAGAAAATTCCCTTGTCCTACTTTACTCTAAAATCAAAAGGAACTAATAAGAAATTATATTTTGTATATAGAAAATGAAGCCTATTTTGGGGGCACTATTTTTTCACTTTATTCATTTTGCATTGTGAGATTATTTTCATGACAGTAATGCACATTTTACACTGTAATTTCCATTACTGCAATGCCAAACATATCGTTATTATGATTTTCTCATAAACGCAATCATTTAATATATTGTTTATTATTATTTTATTGATATTTTATTTAAATTGTAAAGTATATATACATCAGAGTAGTAATCCCTTGTTCATTTCATTTACATGGTAAATGACGTTTTGATGTTGCACATCAGCATCTTTTTTTTACTGTAATACAGTCAAAAATGTTTGCGTTACGGTAATGAGAATCACCATTGAAACAATGGGAATAGTAAAAGTAAAATGACCAATGTGTTACAATAATGAGACTTTGGGGTGTAAAATGTGCTTAAATGTCCTGAAAATAATGTCACAATGCAAGAAATCTTAATAGTCTTAAATGAAAGCTTTATTTATGTGTTTTGTTTATGCAAAAAAAAAATATATATATATTCTTCAATATGTGTTTAAATAGGATCAGGCCATTGTCTTGACAGGTTTTGTGAGAATCACCCATAAATTGTAACCTAACATCTTGATATTGATTATGACATGCATGCCATTTTTAGTGAAACTGCACTGCAAACAGGTTTAAAATGAACTGACAAACCCCTCCAGTAGTGCAAAGCATAGAAGAGGTACTCTGACTGGCTTCTCAGCTCCTTAACATTCATTTATCATTAATTTGATGAGGTTATTGGAGAATGAAATGAATGCTTCCAGGCCAGAAGAAACAGCTACCTATCAGTGGGTGGTGGAAGTCTCCCTGTGGATGCATAGCAGGCCTGTGACATCATTGTAAAACCACAACACCACCACCACCACCACCACCACCAGGAAAAGTCCACCAACAGCCCAGTGTGAAGGGCTAAATAAACCAATAAAACTTATGATCTACAGCTTATTGACTCAAACCACAGGCTGCTGGAATGTAAGGACAGGCCATAAATTACAAAAGGACCCAGAAAAATCAACACTAAATGGCCTGAACCAGTTCTTTTTTTTTTTTTTTTTTTTTACTGAGAAGACAACTATCTCAGACCTTTCTCGGTACTAAGACTTGATTAAGGTCTTGAGTTTTTAAACAAGTCCTGTCAGTAAGGTGGATCACTGACAGCTGTAAAGTTGAAGTTGGACCCATGTGGTTTGTCACACCAGTCTCAACCACAGGGAAAGCCCCAAGTAACTGCAGGTGTTTTTGTCACCATGTCACCAGAGTTGTTTTCCAAAACTTGCATTTGCAGTAAAAAAAGCAGATAACTGTCTCTTATTGACATGCAACAAAAATGACACTTATAACCCAGCACCACTGTTTGCCTCTGCAACTGCATGTGTCGATGTGTAGTTAATTATAAGCAAATAACCTCTGCCGTTCACTCCTGAAAACAAAGTAAGCCTGGGATGGTTCAACAATTGCATCCAAGACCTAATGTGGACCAGCTGTGTCTAATGTGCCCCCCCCCCCCCCCCCCCCCCCCCACACACACACACACAAACACACACCATCAAATAAGAATTACATGTTTTATCCCCAAATATTTGTTCCTCAAAAAAATATGGATATGTAATGTGAGCTTAACTGCTTACTCATTCCCAACACAGTGTCCTATAGAGGTCAAATTAATTCATCCAAGGTTGACTCAGGTCAGCCACCACAAAATCCAGGGTTCTCCCAGTGACCCCTTGTACCTAGTATGGAATCAGCCCCGATTGAGGCGAAGAGCATCAACACTTCATTAACAGCATGGCTTAAATGAACCAGAAGCATTTGCAGTGATTATTAAGTATCATTTTGTCTTTGAGCACAAAAGTTGTCTTTCTCTCAAAAACTGAAAAAAATAAAATAAAAAACACTGCCTTCTGTCTGCTGTAAAGTGCTGTGCATGTACACAGAATGCAACGAAGCAATGTTTCATGCTAACTGGAATATTAAACAAATAAACAATATCAAATTTGGCCTCTTGTGTCAATTAACACAGAACTTTTACAGGCATTTCTTCTCCCAAACATCTCAGTTTTCAAGCTCAAAGACTTTAAACTCTTTTGCTGCTAAAGGACTTTCCTCTGCACAAACAGACAGTTTCTATGGAGTGAGTGTGTCTCATTTGAAATCTATTTGCAAATTTGTTTGTTTATTTTCCCTGCACACATTGGATAAACTGTAACTTGTTTTTATGGCAAAAACTGGGACAAACAAGACAGAGCTTTGCCAACTAAACCAACATCTGTGAGACATTTGTTGAGAGACCTGTGTGATGTTCAAACCACCATCATTACATGAAAGAACACTGCATGGAGTTTGAGATGTGAAGTAATAATGTCCCCTGGAAGCCTCCAATGCCATGCATATGCCCAGTCACAATCTAGGGGTCATCGAGATGCAACTTTGACCAGATTGACTTCTCCCAGATGGTTCATGATAGCATTAACTGGGACTATGCATGCACTGGTTATGGCTTCATTTCCTTGGTTAGGCTGAGGCATTGGCTTGCATTCTTGCCTCTGTGGGCAAACAAGGAAACTGTGTGGTTTGCCAATGGCTGCCCTAGAGCTCTTGGTCAACATCACATAAACAGCTCTGGTCCTGAAGAACTGTCCAAGCCTCCAAAAACCCTGACATGTTAACAGCAAGCAATGCAAATGAAGGTTGTTATTAGTCCATTATCAGTTCAGTTTCTTATAGGAAAACCTATAAGTCTTTTTTTTTTTTGATAATTGATAAAGAAGAGACACAACGGTATGGCAAAACAACAGGCCTGTTGCCGAAGACTTATATCATAGCACTTGGAGCTTCTGGCCGACACTTCAGAGCTCTGAGCACCAGAACCGTCAGGCACAGGAACAGTTTTTCCCCCAGGCTATCCATCTCATGAACAGTTAAAACTGCCCCTTTGAGCAATTATTAATGTGCAATACACAGCTTAGTCTTTTTATATTATCCAACACATCATACCTCTTCTGCCATTACATTCCCTTGCACTGTATATAACCGATTTGTATTTAGATTTGCACTACGAATGTGTATGTGTGTGTGTGTATGTATGTATGTATATGTATGTATATATATATTCATATATATGTATATGTGTATATATGTGTATATGTATGTATATATATGTGTGTGTGTACATGTATGTATATATATGTATGTGTGTATGTATGTATATATATATATATATATATATATATATATGTGTGTGTGTGTGTGTGTGTGTGTGTGTATGTATATGTGTGTATGTATATGTGTGTGTATATATATATATATATATATATATATATATATATATATATATATATATATTCTATTGTGTATTCTATATATACTTTTTTCTTTTCAATATTTATCTATTTTTTAAAAGTCTTGTTGCTGTTTTTTATTGTTGTGTACTGGAAGCTCCTGTCACCAAGACAAATTCCTTGTATGTGCAAGCATACTTGGCAATAAAGCTCATTGTGATTCTGATTCTGATAATTTTTTAAGGAATATAATGGCAAAGGGGAGTGTGCTTTCATGTGAAACCTGTGGAGACAGCTACTTCTCAAGATCCTTGTGAATACATTCATGTTACCCACCAACAGCTGATTTACAGTCAGTCTGTGCTCGTTGGCATTAGTTGGCTCCAGTCTGTATATTTTGGGCCAGTCAGAGTTGACAGATTTCACAGAAAATCATGTAGTATATGATGAGTACTGACTTCAATTTGACAAATTTATAAATAATAATTTAATAAGAATTAATTAATAATTTGATCATTTTTGCAGCGAATATGCACGACTACAGAGGAAATCTCATAGTGCATGATTCTCCAGGTCTCAAATCTGAAGTTAATTAATGGAAATTGAGTGCGGGGCGAAGAAACACAAGAAATGGAGTTAGCGAACAAGCTGAGTGGAGTTTAACTTTTAAAAAACACTCAGGTCCAACTTGCGTTGCAGTCTCTCGAGGCTGTACGGGACATGTCTTCCAAACCAAAACCGCACTCAAGTGCGTTTAGCCCATGTCTTTCGCTACTTTGAACACAGAGTAGCACCAGCAATAACAGCAATGCTGCTGAACGTGTTTGTTCACATCTGTCATGTGGCTCCTAGAATATATATGAAAATTATGTACCTTAGCTCAGTTTCAGTGAACTTCAGCTCAATCTGTTCGCTACTGTAGTTATTTAGATCTACTCTCTGATATAGATATACATAACTCACTCAGTCTTTTAAGAAACAGGAAAAATTCCCAACTCTAAATAAATAACCAGTTACATGCGAAAGAAGTTTAAGGCTTTACAGGCAGATTTTAGATGTACAATTGGTGATAGAATGACTAATGTTAACTCTTTGAAACTAGATTATTTCCTATTTCCTAAATAGGCACACCACACTGTTTTTGTTATATCAATATGGCACTGCAATGGCTTCAATGTTATGACGACATCAGCAATTCAGTTTTATATTATAGATCAATGGAATGAACACAACAAAATCACAGCAAAATTTTGTCAATGAAAAACTACAATCAAGCTGCAGACATGAAGTAAAAATGCATGTAAAATTCTTTGAGAAAGAACTCTGTCCTTTAGCGACACAAAGACCCAATGTATTCTGACACTTTTTCTCTGTTTTCTTCTCTGTGTTTGTCTTTTTCCTACTCTCTTTGCACAGGACATTTAAAATTGACCATGATTGGAATGTCAATGATTGGAATGTCTCTATTGGCATAGAGAACTGTGTATTCTGATGAAGATGGCAGTTCATATAAGACTATGATTGTCTTTGTTGAATGAACACCAATCATTAGAGCTTGGCCTTGCAGATAGATCAAATCAAATCAAATCAAAGGCGGAGATGCAGCCAGTCAGGATGCTCTCTACAGTGCAGGTGTAGAACCGTGTGAGGATGTGGCGGTTCATTCCAAAATTCCTCAGCCGTCTCAGGAAGAAGAGGCACTGATGAGCCTTCTTCACAACGACTTCAGTGTGGATGGACCATGTGAGTTCCTCAGGGATGTGGACACCCAGGAACTTGAAGCTGCTAACTCTCTTCACTGGTGCTCCATTGATGGTGATGGGACTGTGTTCTCTGTCTTTTCTTCTAAAGTCCACCACAAGCTCCTTTGTCTTAATGACGTTGAGGGAGAGGTTGTGCTCCTGACACCAGTGTGTCAGAGTGTGCACCTCCTCTCTGTAGGCTGTTTCATCATTGTCAGGGATCAGACCTACCACCATCGTGTCATCAGCAAACTTAATGATGGCATTGGAGCTATGTGTTTCCACACAGTCATGTGTGTACAAGGAATACAAGAGTGGGCTGAGAACACAGCCCTGTGGGGCTCCAGTGTTGAGGGTCAGTGATGAGGAGATGTTGCTGCCTATTCTAACCACCTGGTGTCTGCTTGACAGGAAGTCCAGGATCCAGCTGCACAGCGAGCTGTTTAAGCCCAGAGCCTGGAGTTTCTCATCTAGCTTGGAGGGCACTATGGTGTTGAATGCTGAGCTGTAGTCTACAAACAGCATTCTCACATAAGTGTTCTTTTTTCCAGGTGGGAGAGAGCAGTGTGTAATGTAGATGCAATGGCATCATCAGTGGAGCGGTTGTTACGGTAAGCAAACTGCAGTGGGTCAAGAGAGAGAGGCAGCACAGAGCAGATGTAATCTCTGATTAGTCTCTCAAAGCATTTGCTGATGATGGGGGTCAGAGCAACAGGACGCCAGTCATTTAAGCAAGTTATTTTTGATTGCTTTGGAACAGGCACAATGGTGGATGTTTTAAAGCATGTGGGGACTACAGACAAAGAGAGGGAAAGGTTGAAAATGTCTGTAAAAACACCAGACAGCTGGTTTCCGCACGCTCTGATGACGCGGCCCGGAATACCGTCTGGGCCCGCGGCTTTGCGGATATTCACCCGTCGGAAGGATCGGGTTACATCCGCTACAGAGACAGAGAGTGAACTAACCTCTGTAGCTTCGGCCGCGAGAGCTCTCTCCGCGAGGACGGTGTTATTTCCCTCAAAACGAGCATAAAAAGTATTTAGCTCATCCGGGAGAGAGGCAGCGGTGTTCATGGCGGAGTTTTTATTCCCTTTAAAGTCCGTGATGATGTTAATTCCCTGCCACATGCTTCTAGAGTTGGTGGTGTTAAACTGTCCTTCAATCTTGTTCCTGTACTGGCGTTTTGCTGTTCTGATAACTGGCTTGTTTATGCTCCTCCGCGTTCCCGGAATTGAAAGCGGAGGTCCGCACATTAAGTGCCGCGCGAACATCGCTATTTATCCATGGCTTCTGGTTCAGATAGATCCATGTTGTTCTGGTCGGAACAACGTCCTCCATGCACTTTTTGATGAAACACATTACGCTATCAGTGTAAAGCTCGATGTCGTCATCAGAGGTGGACCGGAACATCTCCCAGTCCGTGTGATCAAAACAGTCCTGTAGCGTAGAGTCTGATTGGTCCGACCAGCACTGGATCGTTCTGAGGGTGGGTGCTTCCTGTTTCAGTTTCTGCCTGTAAGCGGGCAGAATGGAAGAGTGATCCAATTTGCCAAATGGTGGGCGGCGGAGGGATTTGTAGCCATCCCGGAAGGGAGAGTAGCAATGGTCCAAAACCCGGTCCCTCGTGTGTTGAAACTAATGCGCTGGTGGTATTTTGGTGCGACTGATTTTAAACTGGCTTTATTAAAGTCCTCGGCCACAATGAATGTGGCCTCAGGGTGCGCGGTTTCCTGCTCACTTATAATCCCATACAGTTCCTTGAGTGCCCGGTCTGTGTCGGCTTGTGGGGGAATGTACACAGCAGTGATAATGACCGCTGTGAATTCCCTCGGTAGCCAGAATGGTCGACACAGAAGCATGAGAAATTCCAGATCAGGAGAGCAGAAAGACTTGATAGAATGTACGTTCCTCTGATCACACCAGGATTTGTTGATCATAAAACATACACCACCACCTCTGCTTTCACCTGAGAGGTCTTTCGCTCTGTCCGCTCGGTGCACGGAGAACCCCGCGGGTTCAATGGCTGAGTCTGGAATCTCCGCAGACATCCAAGTTTCTGTTAGGCAGATAATGCAGCAGTCTCTCGTCTCTTGTTGGAACGAGATCCGTGCTTTCAGCTCGCAGAGCTTGTTATCCAGAGACTGAACATTTGCCAGTAGAATACTGGGTAGCGGGGGTCGATTTGCGCGGCGTCTTACTCTGATGAGAATGCCGGCTCTGTTTCCCCAAGGGCTCTGCTTGCGTGTTTGTAAACAGCGGGTCGGCATTGAGGAATTTGAAGTCCGGTTTATGGTGTGAAATTGCTGAACCAATGTCCAAAAGTGTTTGTCTGTCGTAGACAATAAGGCAGACAACATCCAAGACAAAAAACATAAGAATTGTGAACAAAACAAACAAAACACTGCCATGTTGTGTCGGAGCTCGCAACGCAGCAGCCATACTCAGCGCCATGTTGAGTTCAGAAATCCAATGCATTAAGCTGTGGGGCTTCTGCAGTAGGGGTGGACGATATGACAAAAATGTTCAATAAAAAATCACGGTATGTCATAATATTAACTTTAATAATAATAATAACAACTTTATTTTTATAGTGCCTTTTAGCAATTTAGCAAAAAAATGCTTCACAAAACATACAATTAAAACACTTAGTAAAACACAAGTTAAAAACAGAAATTCATAAATAAAAGCAATTCTATGTGTTTTTAAACGAGACTTAATCAGTCATAATCACAGTATGACTCTAAATTCTGATTGGAAAAGTTGCATTAAAGGTGCACTCAGTAACTTTTTGTTCGTGTCATCTTGGACTTACAGTGACACCTAGTGGTGTGGACGCAACATCATTCAAAATCAATAGTTTTCAGTTTCAGATGCCATTGTAGAAATTCACTATTCACAATCAGCCATGATTAATTTAATCCAAGAGTGAAAGTGTCCAATAAAATGATGGTTACTGAGGTTAAGCTTGTAGTATTCAGCTGGTCATGTGATTCTAAAATGGCAGCCCTTATGGGGCACCCCTGACCCATGTAGAATAAAATAGCTTTTATAAGGTCACTGATATGACTAGAGTCCTCATCTCATGAAAGTGGTCATGATTTTATACATATGTTTCAAAATTGCAATTCATTTCTTTAGGAGTAAAACTTCTTTAATGGATAAAAAATTACTGAGTGCACCTTTAAAAGCTGATGTAAAATAGCCATTAAACTGTAAAAACTATCAATACAAGTTGCTACTTGGCAATCGCAAAGAGCCCATAGTTACACAAATAAACTACAGTATTATATTACTTGCTGGAATAATTGCTTTTTAAGTTAATTAAAAATAAATGTATATCTTTATTGAACATTTGTGACTTTTATCATAGTGCTGTTGTCGCCACAAAAGCTATGAGCCACTCGAGTCTGTGAGTTACAGTGTTTTTACCATGGGTAAGGGGGTTTAAGAAAAAAAACTCAACACGTAGTAAAATAATTTATTCTGTATGAATTCCACATGAAATCTATACTAATTTGGTAAGATGTGACACTGCTCAGAAACTGTAAAACAAATTATCAACTCTGTTTTGCTTCGTTCCCAACAAATACCCCATAAAAACAAGTTCTTGACTGTGTGACTTGTTTGGGACCCATTAGGTTCTGTATTTTCACATCACTTTGTGTTTCTTTTTTTCATGCTTACCTAAAAAGAACAGGAAGCAGTCCTGATTTCTACCACAGTATAAACTGTTGAAGTCATCTGTGAGAGTCACTGACTTATAATGCACAGATAATGTTGGACACTACATAAATGCCCAATGATTAATTGGTCTATGTTCATTACAAAGATTAGTCAAGAGTTCAAATGGATAAAAATGGGGTAGTGTTACTGCAAATGACCTTAACCAAGAGCATTCTTTCGAGTTATATGACATGTATATACTCTTTAAATACCTCTGTCAGGTGATGAGAGGAGACATTACAGTGTGCACATTCTCAGATGTGGCTTTCCCATTAATGAAAATGTGCTCCCTTGACCTAAAGATCGGTTTGTTCTTCACAGCAAATGGTTTGAAGCGGTGGCTCTGGGCCCACTGGCATTCGATGCTCCACCACAGACCACCCCCACACCCACCCACCCTCCTCTCTTCGCTGAAGCCTTTCATGCATCCCAGTAGATCTCTATCGGCAAAGCTCATTTCCCTGCGGAGGTGAACAGGCTCTTGAAGGTATGGGTCGTGCTCGAACGCTTCTGAATGATGGGCCACAATAAACAACCGGAGAAAACAAAACAACACAAGAATTTCAAAGACGCAGGCATTTCAGAGCTTCAAATTTCATCAAATAGCCCTGATAGAGCTGCCTTGGGTCGTGCTTACTGCAAGGCCACTTCTGACGCTGCTGACTGATGTTTTCTCTTGGCAGACAGGACTTTAAGAGGACGATGAGGGTACAGTCGCGTGCAGTAGATGTTTAGTTGTATGAATGAAAGAGAGTTTTCGACGTATTAAGTCAATCCCAAGTGGGTGAATCACCCAAAAATATGTCCAGGTCACATTTCACCCAAAAATTAAAAGAGAAAAATGGGAAATTATATTGTGTATAAGGAGAATTAAGCCTATTTTAGGGGCATAAAACAATTAAACATATTTCCCTTCAAAATTCTCAATACTGTAATGCGTCCAGATGATTCACTTTTGACATTTGTTGTAATTCCATTTTTCTCAAAGGTGATTCTCAGTTGATTCTCATGCCAAAATGTATTACAGTAAAATAAAATTAAAAAAATACAAGGACTTTTATCAGCACAAATTGAAGGCAGCACAACAAATACAACTAAAATGTATAAATACTTTACAACTGAAATATTAGATAAGTTTAATTTCATTTTAGTTATGTATTTATTTGCATTATAGTAATGAGAAATTAGGAAAATATGCTTAACTGGCATGAAATGAATCTCACAATGTATAAATACATTATTAATAATAATAATAATAATAATAATAATAATGGTCCTTAAAAAGGTTTTCTTTTCTTTCTTTTTTTTATTTTTTTTTTTTTTTTTTTTTTTCATTTTTCTAAACATGGGTTATTTATTTTGCATTTGGGGTGATAAATGTATTTGCAGTTACCTGTTCTGGACATGTTTTGTGAGATTTACCCAGGTGTTCATCTGTGTAGAAGAGCTGTTTTGATTATTTTCAATAACCACCCATAAACTAGCATTCTTGGATGTATTCTTGATACTCTCTTTCATTCTTGGACACTCAGATGTTAGCAAAAACAATATGATGTGCTTTTGTAACTGTACTGTGCAGGTGGTTATATAGCGTATGTACTGTAGCCTCTAGAATCATGTCATCTTGTGTGCACTAGTAAGGATGTTATGCCCTGTATCAGTATCAGTCGGTTCAAATGCTCTCATCTTACTCTTTGAAGGAAATTTTACCAGCCATACATAACAATGTCTGTTCTCAGAGGGAAACAGTCCAGGACATTGTGCACAAGGGCCGTTTGATACGTATGTAAACTGCAGACATCTTTACTGTCCTCTCGGTTTTGTAGATGTTATCTACAGACTTACAAGAAGGAACCGTATCAAATGTTCATGCCAAGCAAAAGATCTTTAATAAAATCATCATCTTTTACAGAAGATGCCAAAAAGCTAAATAACCAAAGTAGGTGTTTCTTTTAAAATTAGAGCATTTTTGCACACAAAAAGCACATACAATTTTCATGTATGTCAGAATTTAACTCGATTTTTTACTTTTTCTAAAAAATACTGTATGTGAGTGGTGCTTGCCCATACAAAATTTACTACCACATTGTGTATTTTGGGTGGTTTCCAGGATGTTACTTTGCAGTTACTTGGGCATTCTTAGGTAGGGGATGAGGCCAAAATTGAGGCAAAAATTATCCAATCGCTTGGATAGTATACTTCTCCTCAACAAGTTACATAATTTTGCTAAAATAATTTTACACAAATTTGCTAAATGAGTTACGCATTTTGATATTCAAGGTTAAGGGTTTGTGTGGAGCTCGGTAAGCCACACATGTTAAAAATTTTGAAAAAGTATGCAAAGTCGTATCTGGAATATATTTGTGCACATTGAAAGTGGAACTCCTTCATCCAGTGTCCAAAAACACTGATGTTTAGGATCACAGTGCTTGAGATACAAACTCAAAACACTGAGAGCTCCAGGTTAACTGGTTTATACACATTTCAACACATCTAACAATGTAACTCTCTGCATACATGTATTCTCTGCTCCTATTTCTGTCCCATTTGTCCCATCTGGTAGTCATATGTAAGTGTGTGTGTGTGTGTGTGTGTGTGTGTGTGTGTGTGTGTGTGTGTGTGTGTGTGTGTGTGGGCGGGCTTGGGTGGTTTACGAGGACATTTTTTTAGGTTACAAACTGGTAATTACAAGGGTATTATGCTATAAATGTGATTTATGAGGACATTTCTAGTGTCCCCATAATTCAAATCACATAAAAAACATACTAAACTATATATATATATATATATATATATATATATATATATATATATATATATATATATATATATATATATCTTTTTTTTTTTTTTTTTTTTTTTTTAAATAACAAAATAAATAAATAAATAAATATATGTTTTTTTTTTTTGTTTGTTTTTTTTTTTTTGAAAATTTAAAAATGCAGAACGTTTTTTGTGAGGGTTAGGTTTAGGGGTAAGGTTAGGGGATAGAATCTATAGTTCGTAAAGTATTAAAATCATTATGTTTATGGAGAGTCCTCATATGCATAGACGCACCAACGTGTGTGCGTGTGTGTGTATGCATGCATGTGTGTGTTTGTGCATGCGTGCGTGTATGTGTGTTTGCATTTTGCATCCATCCCAAGATAAAATCTGTACACTTGCCCCACTGGACTGCATGTTCTTCACAGGAGAAATTTTCAAGAATGCAGCTTAGTATGTAAAATGGTTTCTCCGGAGCAGAACTTCATGGGAACATAAAATGTAGATTTTCACAAGACTAATATCCTTGCTTTTCTATGTAAATCTGAAAACTATTGCAATATCCTGCTGAGGATCCATGTTTAAACTAGTAAGAAATGTTAGAAATATCACAATTTAAAACACAACTTACATTAATAAGTAGCTAAATTCTCAGGAGTTATGGAAAAATAAGTGGCCAGGGTGAATAAAATAATAATGCTGTGTGTAAGTTTATTTGGGGTTGTTAACTTATGAATAAATAATATTCATGCCTCATGAATCAAGACTCTAATACCTACAATCTTCTTGGCCATGACCCCTGTGTGATGACGTAGCATCCACTTTAAAAGTGAGAGGGAACCACGCAGAAATCCTCAGAACCCTTCTCACCCCCAAGGGTCCAGAGAAAGCATGAAGTCTCTCATGACATACTATATGTAATACAATGTACATTTGTAACCCTCATTTCATTTAGTTTCTTTGACCATTAAGGTCATTAACTAACAGATTAATAATTGCTACTATGTCTCAAGGGACCAAGTCATGAGTACTGGTGTGATCTGTGGTCAGCACCTAGCAAAGGTGCAGGGAGATGCCCAAGTTGCTGCTGAACAATAACCTTCATGTATTTGCCCCTGCAATGGTCTGTAGGATCAATTTTGAAAAACTTTGAGTGTTTAGTGTTGACAATTTAGTGTAACCACTTTAGGCAAGAAAGCTGGGTTGGTTTGTTATATAACTGTGGAGTCTTACGGCTGCCAGCTCAGGCATTCAGGGCTTCAGAAAGGGCATGGAGTTCACCCATTCTTCTTGTGATGTCACAGCCAAAAGAAATGTCATTTTCAAGAAAACCCACTTTATATCTGCTGTAGCAATAGGTTCTGTAACACCAATGGGAGGTCCCAAGTGGGAGCCTGCAGGGAACTTGGTGGTCTCATTCTCTGAGCACCCTTCAGGAAGCAAATAATAAGGCAATATGAACCAGCAGGCCTGCTATCCAGATTAACATGTTTGCTGGATATGGCTGAAGCATATACTTTCAGAGTGCTGGCTGTTCTGCTACTTTGAGAGAGAGACATAAGATAACGTAATTTAACCATCACAGAACAGTTCACAGGATCTGTTCCATGTTGCTGGCAGCAAGAAGAAAACGATTACTACTTATAAGCATTGTTTTGTCTTGTTGAAGAAGATCTTAGTTTCTGGGAGACATCAGGATCATAATGTGATAGCAAAGGGTCAGGCTCCTGAAAGGCCAGGCCCAGAGTTGCAACCTGACTGGATGTGGATGCCAGATTAGGTTGTGCTCATGTGAGAGAAGGTCCACTCTGATGGGAATCTCCCATGGTGTCCCATTGAACAGACTGAGCAGTACTAGGAACCATGGCTCCATTGGCCAGCTGGGGGCCACCAGGAGTAGATAATGGTAACCTAGGCAGACTCTGTTGATAACAGCCATGATCAATGGTAGTGTTGGAAAAGCATAGAGAAGCCTTTTTGGGTTAGTCATGCGCTAAAGCATCTGCTCCCAGGGGACCTGAATTCTGAGTCATTGAGAACTACAAAAGAAAATTAGTATTCTGACTTGTTGCAAAGAGATCTGTTTTTCAGAATTTCTGCCATACTTATTTCATCACCTCGGATGAACTTGGCACTCTCCTGGGGGGCTCTTTTGTCGAGATAGAATGTCTGCTGGTGTGTTCTCGACAATCCATATATGCCCTGCACGAATTGAGGTAAATCAAGAGCTGGCCCATATGGGATTGCTGTGAGATAACCTCAGTAACTGTTAAGACCTCACACCACCCTGTTGATTAATGTGATAGACAGCAGAAGTGTTGTCTGTCTCAACAAACACATGCTTGTCCTTCAGTAATAGCAGAGTCTGATAGCAAGAAAAATGGCTTAAAGTTTGATAACAGTGATATGTTCCTTCTGCTATTTGTTTGACCACACCCCCTGGACTAGATGGCGGTTACAGAAAGCTCCCCAGGCCACACTTGAGGCATCTGTTGTTACCATTTCACGGCGACAGAGGATGTTTCCCAGTTTGACCCCTCTGGTTAGAAAACTCAGCTTCCCCCTATGGGCGGAGCAGAGACTGGAAACTCCATGTCACTCTGGTTTTCTTGTGGCAGTCCCATTTTGGATGCAGTCTGAAAGCATTGACCCACTCTTGCATTGGTCTGACCTTCAAGAGACCCAAAGGAATGACTGGAGGCCACTACCATCAATCCAATCAGTCTCTGAAATGTCTTTATCTTGACAACTGCTTTAAGTTGGAACTGATGTAAAGTTCTCTTTATGCTTGCTGCCCGAACTTGTGGCAATGAGGCCAACATTTGACATGAATCTAAATGATGGTCTGAGTTAGGACCAGCTGACTTTTGGCATAGTTTACCCTGAGCAAGCTTGAGATATGTTTTAGCATTATTTCTGTTTGAGACTCTTGCATAAGATGTGGTGCATATTATCCAGTCATCCAGATATGGTAGTATCCTATACAACTGTATAGGAGTGATCACCGCATTCATACACAGTGTGACAATTCGGGAAGCCACAGAAAGGCAGAATGGAAGAATGTTGAATTAATATGCTTGAATACAAAAGCATCCTTGGGGTCTATTGCCATGAATCAATCCTCTGGCCTGATGGTGTGTAGAACATGATGTTTGAAACTTCCTGAAATTATATTCTTATAGATTGGAATTTAAACCAGTCAGATCCAAGATGGGCCTTAATGGCCCATCTTTTTTTGGTAATTATAAAATACAGAGAATAGCACCCACTGTGCTGTTCGGAGAGTGGAACCTTAGATATGACTTCTTTTTTAGGAGAGATGTTTTCTCCTGAGCTAGAGCCCTTGACTGTACTTGGTCTGTCAGCTAAGATAAGGAGTTCACAATTAAATAAACTCTAGCTGCGGCACTGTAATATTTACAAAGAAGTTGCATCAGTTGCTCTACACTGAAGACTAGGGCAATGTGCTTCAAGATGTAATGCCTACTGAGGTGGAACAACCATCACAGCAATCGTAGACACTACTACTAGCATATGGTCCAGCCCATGATCAGCAGCTCCTGATGAAGCTGCAAAAGTCTGGCAGTCAGAGGGCACATGCTGGGAATTTGGGTTACAGCAGCATTTTTGTAAATTATTCAGATTCTGGCATGGTAAACTGCAGTTCTTGAGGAGCATGTCTATGAAATCTAGCGGTTTCTTTAGCCAAACCTTTTGGCTCATCACAGCATAATCATGCAAAGGCAGTCTGTAAAATAGATTTGAATGAGGCTGTGCCCTCAGCTTACCCCTCAATATAGACTGAGTCTTGCATAGATCCACCATTTGAACCATGGCTATACTCATCAGGACCAAAGTCTGTATTAGAAGCAGTCATGGATAGTGCATCCATGTTGGCCTATCACCTGATGGGTCAGGCTCTGTAACAACTGACCTGCCTCTTGCAGAAGCCTCCACCAAATATGTTAGCTTTTCCAATGTTGAACGAATCTCCATCTTCTGGTTAAAGAGGCATTCCTTCCTGTTGGCCTTTCTTAACTTGGAAGGTTGAGAGTCAGTGGCTGCAGTTCTTTTGCAATTTTTAGTGGCTTTATTCAGGTTTAAATGCACCTGATATAGCCATATTTGAATCCATGGGTAAATCACACTGGGTGTATTGTGCTTCAATTTTTTTCCAGCAATTATTTTAAATAACTTACGACAGACCATTCTTTTATCAGAAGCGGGGAAACACTATGCACACAATCCACACTAGTAAACAGCCAGCTTTATAATCAATACTCACCAACAAAAAAGTATTTTAATAAATATCAACAGAGCTGGACAGTTGTGTACAAGATGCCTTAAAATTCTTCACATAAAAAAACCCACAGCATGCTGGTATTTCAGAATGTAAACAAAAAGGCTGGAAGTGGTGGCATACACAACCCCCAGCCACACAAGTGAACAATTTCAAACAAATTTAGCTCTTACCTCAAATAATGAAGAAAACTGAATCCCATGCTTTATTTGTTATAACAGAGAAACATGGTACTGTCACGTATAAACAGTCTGGTGTGGTACTATAGTAGAAAAAAAAAAAAAAAAACTGGGTACAGTTGCAGTCAAACAGTCTTGTGTGATAAAGTATGGAAACAAGGTACTATTGCAGCCTTACAGTCCCATGATTTGTTTGGTATAATAGGGAAAAAACAAGGTACTGTCGCAATCAACAGTCCCTTGCTACAAACAAACAAACAAACAATATATGACTGCTGCAGCCTTTGGAGGATGACAAACTGAGGCTCCGACCTAAGTCACAAGGCTGATAAGCAGAATTCAAAGAGAATTGTTTAAACATCTTATACAGTTGTCACTAATGCAAGGTGAGAAGTGATTTCGGTCATGGCGTTGATGATTGTGGATATTAGAGTTTCGATGCACGAGGCATGAATTATAATTTATTGTAAGTTATCAACCCTAATGGTCAGAGGAACTAAATAAAAATCTAGTCTACTGCTACTACATCCCTTAAACAAAATTTTTCAAAGATATGATGGCACTAACCTGGGAAATATTGGTAAATACAGTGATTAGCTCTTTAGTATACCACAGTGGTTCTCAACCTGTTTTTGATGAATGCCCCCCCCACTTCATTCCCTTACCCCAGTGGTATTTGTAACAAGACCATAGTAAACACATGGAAGCATGGATTTTCTTCCCTACCATAGTTAGGTGTAACATGATTTTTATAAAACAAACTATGGTATTTTTGTAATTATAAACAGTAGACCTACTCTAAACACATGTAAAAACAGTAAATACAAAATATAAATATTTATAAGTTGTAACAAAAAATAATATATATTCCTCACACCCTTAAAGTAGCCTATGACAAATTTAATAGAGCTGAAGTAGTGAGATGATAATATTTATTATCAATCTATTTCTGCCTAAAGTACAGTTAGTGTTACTATAGTAAATTCAATGGTGGTGATGTAGAATTCTGTGCCGAATTCAAATGGTTTCCACTTCTCGCACCTTGCTTCTCACTGATTCTCGCAAAGATGCGAGTTTAAGAGTTTTGCGCTCGCGCTGCTCTGTCCATTGAGCCGTATCCATCTACAGAGCCATGCAGGTGCATTAGCCGAGGTTGTGCCTCCGCCTGTGTATTTGACGCTGCTAAACCAGATACTTCAGATACGTCACTAAGCTTCAAAATCAGACGAACCGCGGTACAAATGCGTACCAACCCGTATAATTGAGAACCAACTGATATGCTCCAAGTCTAGATAACCTTTTTAATGCAAAGAGGAACTTGACGATATATTTGATTATTATGATTGATAAACGCCCCCCATTTGTAACCTAACGACCCCCTCTCTACTAATTTGCTCTCAGCGCCCCCTGGCATCCTTTGAACACCCCCCGTTGAGAACCCCTAGTATTCCATTATAGAGCGTCAGTGTTGGGGAGTAACGGAATACATGTAATGGGATTACGTATTTAAAATACAAAATATAAGTAACTGTATTCCACTACAGTTACAATTTAAATCATTAGTAATTAGAATACATTTACATTCAAAAAGTATTTTGATTACTGAAGAGATTACTTTGCATTTTTTGTCATTTGTTTCATTTAATATTTAGTCCTATCAGATGGAAAAATGTATACATAATAAGTTTTATTTATATAGCACCTTTCCACTTTACAAGCTCAAGGTCACTTTACACTCCATATACATTTAACAGGACAAAGTACATCAATATACGTTTCAACAGAAGTTACAGTCTCAATTACAAAGGGGGAAATAAAACATCAATCAGTAACAGATAGATAATGCGCTGAGAAAAGATGTGTTTTAAACTGAGATTTAAAGATAGAAATAGAGGAGATGTCACGGAGGCTCTGAGGTAGAGAGTTCCACAGTTTAGGTGCAACTACACTGAAGGACCTCCCACCAAAAGTGGATCTAGGGACAGACAACAATTTGGAATCAGAAGAACGAAGAGTGCATGCTGGTGTGTATGGATGTAGCAGATCACATATATAATGAGGTGCCAGATAATTGAGAGCTTTGTATGTCAGGAGAAGAAATTTAGACTTAATATGGCATGAGACAGGCAGCCAGTGAAGACTAAACAAGATGGGAGTAATGTGTGCAGAACGCTTGGTGTTAGTGAGAACTCTAGCTGCAGAGTTTTGGATGTATTGTAATCGGGCAAAAGTTTTAGCTGGTAGGCCAGTAAAGAGGCAGTTACAGTTGTCGAGACGTGATGATATGAAAGCATGAACTAGTGATTCTGCATCCTTCAAACTGAGAATGTGGCGAAGTCGTGCAATGTGACGTAGATGAAAGAAAGCAGTTTTTGTGATGGTTCTAATGTGGGCTTCAAAAGTAAGAGATGGATCGTAAATTATTCCCAGATTCTTAATGGTTTTAGAGAGATTGGTCTGATTTCCATCAATATTGACACAAATGTCAATATTTCTTATAAGTGTTTGTGGCCCAGAAATCATGATCTCAGTTTTGTCAGCACTGAATTTGAGGAAATTACTGTTGTTTACAGTCATTGATACAAATGTTTACATCATTTGTACAGGCAGTTAATGAGCTGATGGCATGTGTTTCATCAAAACGTGCTGATGTATAAATCTGGGTGTCATCATCATAGCAGTGATAGCTGAGACCATGACGATGGATGATCTGACCTAGTGGGAGAATGTAAATTATGAACAGTAGTGGACCTAATACAGAACCCTGGGGGATTCCCTGAGTGAGAGGAGCAGTAGGGGATTTTTTTTTTCTTAATTGAGATGAAATATTCTCTGTTAGTGAGGTAGGAAGAAAACCAGGATAGAGCAGTGCCAGTAATACCAGTATCTGAAAGTCAGGAAAGGAGTGTTTTGTGGCATACAGTGTCAAAAGCAGAGCTCAGGTCAAGCAAGATCAGAATACTGAGAAATCCAGAGTCAGCAGAGAGGAGGAGATCATTAATAACCTTCAAGAGAGCAGTTTCAGTGCTGTGGAATAGGCGAAAACCAGATCGGAAAGGGTCATAGAGATTATTAGCTGCAAGATGTGATTGTAACTGAGAGGCCACAACTTTTTCCAGAAGTTTAGATATAAAAGGCAGGTTAGAAATAGGACGATAGTTGCAAAGGGAAGATGGATCTAAGTTGGGACCTTTAAGGACTGGTGTAACAGCGGCAATTTTAAGATCAGTTGGAACAATGGCAGATGCAAGAGATGTGTTTATCATATGCGAAATAGGTGCCGAAATGACTAACTCACAGTGTTTGAGAAGGGAGGTTGGGGCAGGGTCCAACTGACAGGATGATGAGTTGGAATGTAAAATTAAATCACTGACGGATGTTGGGCTAGTGGGAGTGAAAGAGGAGAAAGGGTGGATATGGTGTTCAGACAGACATTCATGCAGAGGATCTTCAGAAATTGTTGACGTGAATGTGACTCAGTTCTGCACTTCTTTCAAGATAAAATTGTTTCAATACCAAACAAAGTTCATCACAGCTGTGTGAGTCCTGAGCCGGCGGGTGAATTAGCTTGTTCACCGTAGCAAAGAGGGCTCTAGGTCTACAACTTGCTTTTTGGATGATAGAGGAAAAGTACATTGAACATGCAGTTCAGAGTGCTGCTCTGCTGATGTTCTGTAAGAGATAATGAATGAACAGTGAGGCCTGTTTTTCTACTGAGTCGTAAAGACGACGACCCACTCTCTTCAATGCCCGCAGTTCAGGAGTAAACCAAGGCGATGAGCAAGAAGAGGGCACCAGCTTTGTCTTGATGCGGGCGTGCTCCTAAAGAGCAGCTGAGATAGCTGAATTATAATTTGAGAGGATGTTTGAAGGACAGGACAGTTTCAAAGAGTCAGAAAGTAAGGGTGCACAGACAGAGGTGGAGAATGATGAGGGGTCGACTGCTTTTAGGTTGTGATAAGATACCACAGTTTTCTTGTATGACTTACAGCGAGGAAAATTAAATGAAAATTCTATAAGTTTGTGATCCGAGATGCCAATTTGTGTACCAGTTGTAGAAACATTATTAAGACCTGATGTACAAATTAAGTCAAGAACATTCATGAGTTCAGTTGTATTTGAACAGTCAGTATCAACATGGATATTGAAATCACCAAGCAGTATAACATAGCACATGCAAGAGTGAGTATTTCACTAAGTTCAGAGCAAAAGTGAGGCTGATACTTTGGAGGTCGGTAAATCAATAACACAATGAGAGGAGTTTCACCAACAATCTTGAGAGCCAGATATTCAAAAGATGTGACATTATGAAATTCAGTCAAAACTGCTCTCATGCCATCTCGACAAACAACAGCTAGTCCGCCCCCTTTTCCGTGAGGTCGGGGTTTAGACAAATATTTGTATCCATATGGAGTAAGCAAATGTAGTTGTAAAAAGTCATTAGTTGTTTGCCAGGTTTCAGTTAGCAGTAGCATGTCCAGTTTTTTATCAGTGATGAGTTCATTGAGAATTGACACTTTGTCCGTTAGAGAGGGACAGTTCAATAGTGCCAAATCCTGATGAACAAATCTGAAGTGTTTTGATGTGGAGTAGTGATCATCTTTAGTTAAATGCCTCAGTGAAAGTGAGTTTGAGCATCTTGCTGATGCAACATCAGTTTTACAGCACTGTCTTTTTGTCCAGATAGATGGAATGCTGTGGGAGATGAGCGATAGACAGACTGGAGATTCCGTGGTGAGCGATGGATATACCGTGGCCGCCTGAGGATTCCGAGTTCACTACAGAGTTCATATGTCGTGATGTCAGTAGTTGGATTTCCATGGCATGAATGCCAAGGATGAGAGCGAGGAAGATAAAAAAACGCTTTAATAAATGAAATCCAAGACATGTTCATATGTGAGATATAGAGCAAAATCAGCCATGAGATGCCAGCTACATCAGCCACATGTTCTGGGTAGCCAGAATCCTGCCTAGTCTACACCTGGTAGGAAGTCTACCCAACCGGTCAAAGAACTGTCGACACAGGTGATAAAGAGAGTGGAGACTCACTCAGTACCCATGCTGAAAGAGGTGAATGACAGACAAAGAGAGGGCTCACGACATCGCGAATGTAATGTGAGCTGTCCAGTCTCCAACAGCAGGAGAATGCTGTTTTTCTCTGGTGAGCAGAAAGAAAGTGAGGAATAGAATCCAATTCCAAATGTGTTATGATCCAGAAGCCAACAGGATTTAACTTTATGCACAGACTAATAAATGAAAAGAAAAACAAACAGAAACAAACACGCAAAAAAAAAAAATGATATAGTCCGAATGTGAAGTGGCAGCCAAACGCGCACAGCGTTCTCACACCGGAAGTTCTCTCTTCCATCTCTCTTCTTCTTTCTATATAAATGATGCGATCCAAAGTGCCTTAGAACAGCGGTGAAACACTTTCTTATAATGTGTTACATTCATACGAGCAGATAGATAAGTAAGTTTGTAGTAAGTTTGGAGCAGAAGAAATAGAAATAAACCTTGTGTAAATTGTCAGCTTTACGCTAAGCTAAAATACTATTTCTAGCCATTTTACATGCACATTTTACCAGGCACGATCATATTTTTTTTATCAAGAAATTTCACTTTGTATCATAATTTCTTTTTTTTTTCTAGTAAGAACTTTGATATTAGGGCAAAAATTGTATTCTTGATAATATATATTTTTTTTATTGTTTTCCTGTAAAAATATCTAAAAATCCTTAAAACAAGATCAATTTGATTGATCTTGTTTTAGAAACAACACTGCGTAGGATATTTAAGTTTTTCAGAGAATGTATTTTTAACATGTGTATTTTGTCTTACTGAACTGGCAGAGTATTTATATTCAAAACAAGTGAAAAAATCTTCCAGTGCTGAAGAAGTAAACCAAAGTATTTAGAATACGTTACTGACCTCGAGTAATCTAACGGAATACGTTACAAATGACATTATACAGCATGTATTCTGTAATCTGTAGTGGAATACATTTCAAAAGTAACCCTCTTAACCCTGTAGAGCATAACAGTCTGGTTGCCGAAGTACAGTATTTTTGTTTTCCATAGGTGAATACATTTCAAACATTAACCTATAAACCTATAAATACAGATCTACCATGAGCTCCAAGGTTGTAAATCAGTGGTGTATGCTAATGTTTCTTAAACTAAGGGTCATAAATGTTGGGTTGTAATGTGTTTTAATAATGCAATTATTTCCTTAGTTAGAGTAACTAAAATTGCAAATGTGCTCTGTTTTGTCTGCTCTACCATGCAGTTTGTGCTACTGTGTGCCAGTCTCAAAGAACTAAACAGGACTGAGTGCTACAGGAAATGTCACTGCTCTTTCTTTCAATTATAATATTCATTCGCATTATCATTACGCACACTCCACGGCAGATAAATATAATCTTTATGCCATATCAGTCGAGACTTTGTCAGGCGCTGGTCACGTGACAAACTGCTTCTTTCAGATTGTCATTCTTACTTGTGTGACTGTGTACACTAGATATATAGAAAAACTTTAAATTCAGCAATGGATTTGCTTTCAGGGCCATCCTTAGGGCGGTGCAACCGGTGCGGTCATACCAACCGATCAGTTCTACTGCTCCCACCCCCCGGTGCAACCCATGGGCAACCAGGGCCCCGGCCACAAACAGTACCGTCAGGGACAAGAACGCTCTCCACCTGATGTATCATATTTGTTCAATTAAAACTGTTATTCACAAAAGTATGTACTGGTAACATTTGCTATGGTAACCATAGCTTTTGCCAAAATATAGTTATTACAATTATTATTATTAGGCCTATTATTTTATATCTACAAATTAAGAGTGTTTGTGTAAATACAAATTTTGTTTCTAGTCTTTGAAAGAATAATAAGGATTTTTAAAATAACTTGTCTATATCAATTAAGTCATTAAAACATATAAATAAACGATTTGGCAAATACATCATATTGTATGGATTTGTAAGAGTGGGTCCCAGGTACTGTAAACACACCTTTTTTTGGGGGGGGGGGGGGGGGCCTGGGCCGAGACAGTTTAAGAACCCCTTGTAAATGCTTATGTTGAAGCCATAAGTCTGCGTTATTATAACAGTTTTCAGAAATCGTGTTAAATAGCAGAATTCATGTAAAAAACATTACCCATTATCCTGAAGAGAAAAGCTACACCAATCAGAGAATCATGGCCAATGAGGTGTGCTAAACAAGCTCTTCAGCGACCACCCTCTCCCATGACACACTGAAAATGACACAATTAAGTCAGTCTACATGCAATCTCAAACTCAAACAGCTCTGGAAAAAATTAAGAGACCACTGCAAAATTATCAGTTTCTCTGGATTTACTATTTATAGGTATATGTTTGAGTAAAATGTAAATTTTTTGTTTTATTCTATAAAGTACTGACAACATTTCTCCCAAATTCCAAATAACAAATATTGTCATTTAGAGCATTTAGTTGCAAAAAATGACAACTGTTCAAAATAACAAAAAAGATGCAGTGTTTTCAGAACTCGAATAATGCAAATAAAACAAGTTCATATTCATTTTTAAACAACACAGTGTTTAATGTTTTAACCTAGGAAGAGTTCAGAAATCAATATTTGGTGGAATAACCCTGATTTTCAATCACAGCTTTCATGCATCTTGTCATGTCTTTCACTGTCTTCAACAGTCTTTCACATTGCTGTTGGATGCCATTCCTGGCACAAAAATTCAAGCAGCTCGGCTTTGTTTGATGGCTTGTGGCCATCCATCTCCCTCTTGATTACATTCCAGAGATTTTCAATGGGGTTCAGGTCAAGAGATTGGGCTTGGTCTTGGAGACAGGGTCTTGATCCAGTGGTCCTCCATCCACACCTTGATTGACCTGGCTGTGTGGCATGGAGCATTGTCCTGCTGGAAAAATGAATCCTCAGAGATGCGGAACATTGTCAGATCAGAAGGAAGCAAGTTTTCTTCCAGGATAACCGTGTACATGGCTTGATTCATGTATCCTTCACAAAGAATCTGCTCGATTCCAGCCTTGCTGAAGCACCCCCAGATCATTACCGATCCTCCACCAAATTTCAAAGTGGGTGTGAGACAATGTGGCTTGAAGGCCTCTCCAGGTCTCCGTCTAACCATTAGATGACCAGGTGGAGGATCGGTGATGATCTGGGGGTGCTTCATCAAGGCTGGATTCGAGCATATTTGTCTTTGTGAAGGACGCATGAATCAAGCCACGTACAAGGTTATCCTGGAAGAAAACTTGCCCAGCAGTTCTCGACGGTGAAGCAGCAGACGGAGTCTATCCAGCATATCCTGCCCCAGCACGGCCCAAGATCCCGCACCCCGTCTGCTCATCGCCAAGGGTGTCCACCTGTGGTGACTGCACCGGCTCCGCCGCAGCCTGCCCCTTCGGCCTGGCCCCGGCGTGGAGCCCACCACAGGAAGCAGACGCCACCCTTCGCGCTGCCGCCAAGAACACGTGAAAGGCTTCAAAGTGCCCCTGAGACGGTCGACCCAGGGACGACGAAACCCGCTGCTCTGGAGATGGTAAGCAGACCACTCCATGCTCCGGTCGAAGGCCGGGAGGAGAATCTTTTTGTTACCTTTGTTCCCTGGGTCACGTATCCGGTGTGCACGGCCATCATCACGACCACCATCCACCACTCTATATGGCAGGTTTGGCGCTCCAGAGGCAGTTTTCCCACCCCTGAGCGCCCAGCTGTGGCACAAATCCGCCCCCGATGTGACAGTCTCCACGGGTCACGAGGACAGGCCTCTTCCTCCCCCATCCCAGGCTGTTCCGGGGGTTGTCACAAGGAGCCAGGTAAGTACTTCGATGTCCCTGAACTCAGCACAGCCATGACATGGTGTGGCACCTCGAGCTCTGCCCCGCCGCGAGGCCCCACCCACCAGTACGTCCGACGAGATTGTCCTTTGGTCCCCCTCGCGAGGAGCTTGGATGCATGGCTTGCGCTTTCCAACCCGTCACGATGGCTGGTTCCCTGTAAGGTAACCCCAGGCGATGTTTATCTTCTGCTAATTTGTTTCCCTGTTGGCAAACTGCGTCTTCCTTGGGCAGAGCCCCCTCTGCCACAGTCACCATGTTTGTAGTAACTCCTCCCCCATTGGGTAGGATCTACCATGAGACTCTTCACGTGGTCGGCAAGACCATGTGACGTATTTTTCCACTTAAATATCCCCCCCTCTCTTTGGGTGAGGTGTGGTCTCAGCGGTGTCCTCCCCTTGGGAGGGACAACCCCCGACTAGACCTGGAGGCCCAGTCGGATAATCCCCCTTCTTTTTTAGGGAGTGGAAATAAAGAAGGGGAAAAGAGGCCAAGACTGGGCTAGACTGTCTCTAACTTTTGGGTAGTTGACTTGTCCCCAAAGGGCCGTTCGACACTCATAACTATGTTGGGGGAGGTTACGTGTCGGCCTGGTGCGCTGGCTATGAGGCCCGTCACACACCGCCAGTTCACATAACACAGTTCAGCCAGTTGCGGTGTTTTGTATAGGGACCCCTAGTGTCACTACATTGACACAACGTCGAGTGAGTGACAGATAGGGAACGTCATGGTTACTTGCGTAACCTCCGTTCCCTGATGGAGGGAACGAGACGTTGTGTCCCTCCTGCCACAATGCTGAACTACCCGCTGAAATGGCCGGACCTTGTCTCAGCTCCTCAGCATAAAACCTGAATGAATGGTTGTATACCAGCTCCTTTTTATACCTGTATGTCCGGGGGAGTGGCATGCAAATACCACTCGCCAATTTTCATTGGCCTTTTATCAAAGACCGGAGGTGTCTTGGGCTCTCAAGAGTGACCCCTAGTGTCACTACATCAACACAACATCTCGTTCCCTCCATCAGGGAACGGAGGTTATGCAAGTAACCATGACGTATTGTGTTGTTTAAAAAAAAATATGAACTTTGCATTATTCGAGGTCTGAAAACACGGCATTAGAGATGGGAAGTCCGATTCTTTTCCACGAACTGGTTCTTTCAGACAGTTCGTTTCAATGAACCGGTTCAAAAAAAGATTCACCGGTTCGTTTACATCTTCATGCAATGACATCACTAATACGTAATGCTATTATCCCGGTGGATGAAAATACATGGTCAAAACACATTCAAATAAAGCTGTGTAAGCGCATATAGCTGATTTACATTTTATTCAGTTAAATAATAATAATAATAATAATAATCTTGGATAAGTTTCCTACATTAAAGTTTTTCAACTAAAGCACCCAAAAAGGGCAATGATGTGCAAACGCGGATGTTTTAGCTACATGTCTAAAGTATATTGTGGCAGCGGGGGCATGGTCAAGCATCTCTCCAGAGAGAGAGAAAGCGATAAGGGCGCTTACACCTGAGTTAAATTATGTCTAACACCTGTCTCTAATTTCAGTGAGCATGGGGAGAGCGGCATAAATAGAGCCACACCGCAGGTAGAAGAGAGAGAGCCTGGGCATCAGAGACCCGATTGTGGAGCGAAGAGTTTATTGCAAAGTTGAGAGTTTTGTTTTGTGAAGTAGTTTGTGTATTTTTAGACTGACTCATTGAACAACGGAAAAGCCCTGCGAGTGTGTATCTGCTACAAAGAGGAAAATAAAAACATTTACCTGAACCAGGAAATCTGCTTCACGCCTCCTCCTTCCACTGAGAAGTATTACATATATAAAGTAAAAAAGTCTTATTAATCAGCTCAACTTTTCACAGAAACCATGAGAAACCATAATGAAACTTACATTTCGCCCCCTCATTCAAGTCATCGTTCACGCATGCTCGTTATCAGCAGCTCATCGGTTCTCAGCAGACATGTCAGAGACTCCGAGTCCAAACTGTTTTCTCAGTTTAGTGCACTGGTGACTTATCGGTTCTTTGGACACATCCAAAATGAGACAGTTCTCAGTTCAGTGTGTACTGTGTACTGGCACGTGATCTGTCAGAGACTCGCAACTGTCAATGTAATGTTGATATGAATTTTTGCGACCAGATAATAGTTGATAAAACTATGACAATTATGACACAACATATTTCCAGAATGTTTTATGTGTTATTATCCTTATATGCTGCTCTGTACATAAGAAGCTTTCATTTCATCCCCACACACTCCAACCCTCAGTACATGCATGCTCAGTTTCAGGCAGCAGCTCAAGATACTGTTCTCAGTTCAGTGTACTGTCATCATCGGTTCTTCGGACACCTGAAAGAGACAGTTCTCAGTTCAGTGTACCGTTTGAGTAACTGGAGGGCTGATAATAAGCAGAGGTGGCAAAAACCAGCATCATAGGATTATATACTCTAGGATATTGGCTCATTTCGAGTGGGAGTGACTGTCAGGAACGTCTGAAAGTGAGTTTTGATTGAGTAACTTGTGGATTAGTGCTGACTCGAGCCGCAAACTGTTTCAGACGATTCAGTCCGATTTGGTGAATTGGTTCATCCATTTCACTAAAAAGAACTGGTTCAAAAGAACGATTCATTCATGAACAGGACATCACTAAATGGCATCTTTTTTTTGTTATTTTGATCAATTGTCATTTTCTGCAAATAAATGCTCTAAATGACAATATTTTTATTTGGAATTTGGGAGAAATTTGTCAGTAGTTTATAGAATAAAACAAACATTTTAATTTTACTCAAACATACCTATAAATAGTAAATCCAGAGAAACTGATAATTTTGCAGTGGTCTTTTAATTATTTCCAGAGCTGTATATTTGCAAATACTTTAATATTTTGCAAGAAAATTAAAATGTATTATTTCTGTGGAGGCAATCCAGGCATGTGATCAGCTAAGCACAAAAAAGCAGGAAAATGTAACGAGCTACATCGCGATTTAAATTTTAATTCACTCCATAATGCTGCAGATATCATATTATATACCAATATCTCAGAGGTCAATTTTTGAGGAATTTAAAGACATTTCCCTTAACATGTACTGTTCCTATGCTGCTTTTACAACTGTCACGCTGATTTTTCCACATTAATGTGAAAATGCCAATGAATAAAAATGTAATATTACATGTTCTTAGGAGTGCTGACCTCTCTTCATCATGTGGCTAGTATTAATACTGGATTGTGCATTTAAATTCACAGAGTTTTTACAGAGAGTTGTCTCCCAAAAACTCATGTACATTTTATTACATCCGTAACCCGTTCATTTTCTGATCTAAGCGGGGGGAAAATTCACCTAGACTGAACATTTTCAAATGTTTGCACTGTATCTGCAAGGTTTTATGATTATACAGACAAATGGTTCCTTTAAATAGTTTAAAAATATTTGTAAAGATACATTTCATGATCTCACTACAAATATCACGTCAGTAATGCTGGAATTGCAGCTAGCAATTTTTAACCTGTCAGCAACTGTGGCAATGATGGACTCACACAATTCATGCAGGTCACATTTTAGGTCGGAAAGAACAGAATTCTGGATTAATCCGGAAAAATCACATCCCTGCAACAACTTTGCGGAGGCAACCACCCTCCGCTATGCACCTGGTGGTTCTTGGTTAAGTACATAGCATAAGAATGACAATGTCTATTATATCCTGAATTTATTTCATTTTCAGTTAAAAAGTGCCCTTACTCTCTCTCTCTCTCTCTCTCTCTCTCTCTCTCTCTCTCTCTCTCTCTCTCTCTCTTTCACTTTCACTTTCGCTTTCATTCCACCAACACTCACACACATACATACGCGTGTCCACCAGGGCCAGATTAACATAAGGCAATGGTTCTCAACCCTGTTCCTGGAAGCCCCCCAACACTACACATTTTGGATATCTCCCTAATACAACACACCTGATTTAACTCATCAGCTCATTAGTGGAGACTCCAAGACCTGAATTGGGTGTGTCAGAAAAGGGAGATATATAAAATGTGCAGTGTTGGGGGGCCTCCAGGAACAGGGTTGGGAACCACTGACATAAGGGCTAGGTGGGGCTGAAGCCCCAGGGCCCAGTCACAAAGGGTGACCCTGTGATTGGCTGCGGAGGGCAGGCGTCCTTAATTTCTGTTGGTTGCATTCTTGATTGACAAGTCATAAGTGGTTTGTCTGTTAAAAATAAAATGAGATGATTGGAACACTTGCCTGACTGTTTTCATTCATTATCCAATGAAAATAAAATTTCGACTTGCGTAATTACATCTGGGATCGCCTCTTTCATTTACCTGTTGGTACGTCAGAAATGTGGCTAGAATGTGTTGAAATAGCATTCAAACATTTTCAAAAAAGTGAGAGAGCGGTCCGAACGTCCATGCATACCATGAGCGCTACAAATGACCTGAGAAACATTTACTCTCAGATTATTTTAGTGAATTAGCTTGCAAAACGTCCTGAATCGATTTGTGATTCAGTACATTTCGTTCGGACCACTCTCTCTCATGGAATCTTTTGGAGTGATTTCTCACTCATTAAAACAGTATTGGGATATTTACGAACACAGAGAACAAATTGTATGCTGTATGGATAAGGTGTATATTTACCTACGATCAACTGAATCAAAAGGCTGCATTTTTGAAAGGTAACTTTGAGAAACTTCAGCAAGTGCTGTGTGAACAAGGAGCTGTTCACATTGAATGTGTTTTTGTGGCCGCTCAGGCTGTTTTTCAGTCATCTACCATGTAAACATTCACTAGATGGATGCCTTTTGACAACTGCATCATGTTGCACTGTGTTTTAGCGTCTCTCACCGGAGCGCTGCATTTTTAGATGCCATGTCAAGTTAAAAAGAACTTGAACTGTTAAAAACGTGTCTCGAGACACCTCTAGCTCTATTTGTTGTTGTGCTGTGTTTTGCTTTTTTAGTGTGAGAACTCTTCTGACCAGTTACTGTTTTTAAGTTCCATGAATGCTACACATACCCTAGAAAAAAAAATGTTTCTCTCAAAGTCACCAGAATTGAATGGTTTGTGTGCCTCACCTGGGGAGCATGCCCCTGTACCCGACTAGATATAAAAGTATGCTTTTGTCATATTTCTGTGCATACCCTCAGATGAAATGCTGCAGGCACATTGTCAGTCGCAAGTGTTTCAGGAGAGACCTCCATCTGTGTCTGGAATAGTTAGTATGCATAATATATGCAGCTCCGTTGTGTGCTTGACAAACACTGCTTGTGTGAAGTGCAGTTCTCTTTCGGTCGACTCGTTCGACATCTCACTATGGGACATGCCTCTTGCGTGGTCATCCATACAGCCAACATGCAACAAGATGCTTGCCAGTGCACCAGGGAAGCCCAGCCCCTTCCCTACATAATTAGTAGCACTGGCCCAAAATGGCATCCTACATCTCTTCACTCGCAGCATCCACTGCAAGCCCTTTTTCAGTGCACTTAAGGTTTATAGATTTGGCCTGATTCGGCTGTCTAAGGACTGAGTTCCCACTCAGTTAAGGACATCGAGCCAAATTGAACCAAGTCATACTGAGAAATTAAACACTTTACCAAAAAACTTACCAGTTGAACATGGCTTCCCCTTGGCCTGGCAAGACCAAGCTGCCATCTCGCCATTGCCCAGGAGTGTGCAGATTTTCTATTTCATCTAGAGATCTGCACAGTATGTGTCCAACTTGCCTGTGTGTTGAGCATGCCAGGGCAACATTAGATTCTCTCCAGGAATCCTGTGCAGGAGAGTGCATTTTTTCCAGGAGGTCTGTCGAGATCCTTTACAGGGAGATGACATGCCTACATCCATGGAAACCTCACCCCCGAGGCAGAGATGGGCTGACCAGCTTACTCCTTCGGATGAGCTTGGTGACCCTGTTGGCTTCAATATGGAGATACTGCCACCTGGAAACCGTTCCGGGTCAGAAGAACAGCCATCAGCAGTGGGGAATGCAGCCCTGCATGAGGCTTGCCAACGGGCAGTGGCTAGACTGGGCATCGAGTGGCCGGTGGCTCTCCCTGCCGCTAAACGCTCAAGACTTGACGGGAAATTCCTCATTGTAACCACCCTGGTAGTTCATCAAACCATCCCATCTTTCCAGGATTGTATGGAGGATCTGATGAAGTATTGGGAGAAACCGCTGTCATCAAGAGTCTTGGTGTACGGCTTCTCCTCGCTTGACATAGTGGGTATGGAGGAAAGGGGCTGATCTCACATGCTGCCGATGGAAGCAGCTTTGGCAACCAATCTGGATCCAAGATCGGCATTTGGCTTATCCTTCTGCCTCACAAATCGGATCACCTCTCAACACTTTGTTGATCAGTCAAACGCATAGAGTGCGGTCACATACACACTTATTGCCTGTGTGGATCAGTCAAAAGCATAGAGTGCTGTCACACTCACTTATCGCCTGTGTGGATCAATCAAACACATAGAGTGCTGTCACACACACTTATCGCCTGTGTGAATCAATCAAACACATAGAGTGCTGTCACACACACTTATCCCCTGTGTGGATCAGTCAACGCACAGAGTGCTGTCACACACATTTATACTCTGTGCTGATCAGTCAAACGCATAGAGTGCTGCCACACACACACTTATCACCTGTGTGGATCAGTCAAATGCACAGAGCGCTGTCACACACACTTATCCCCTGTGCTGATCAGTCAAAACACATAGAGTGCTGTCACACACACTTATCCCCTGTGTTGATCAATCAAACGCATAGAGTGCTGTCACATACACTTATCCCCTGTGTGGATCAGTCAATGCACAGAGTGTGGTCACACACACTTATTACCAGTGTTGATCAGTCAAATGCATAGAGTGCTGTCACACACACTTATCCCCTGTGTTGATCTGTCAAACGTATAGAGTGCGGTCACACACACACTTTATGCCTGTGTGTATCAGTCAAACGCATAGAGTGCTGTCACACACACTTATCGCCTGTGTTGATAAGTCAAATGTACAGAGCGCTGTCACACACACTTATCCCCTGTGTTGTACAGTCAAACCGCCCCAGATTAGACCTCAGATTTCTAAACAACTATCTGAGAAAATACAAGATCAGATTGTTGACACACACAAATCCCTGCCTCATTCTGTACATAGGGGAGACTGGTTCACTTCACAGGGTTTTATAACGAACCCGAAGAAGAGTTTTTTAACTCCAACACAATCAATTATGTTTCTAACTATTGTATGCGAGCCCGTGGCACCTACTTCTCTCTCTAGTAGGTGCTCTCTATTCCATTGGAATAAACGGAATCTCTGGGTTTGGCCCATAAGAGGTCTAATCTAAGTGCTCTCGGCTTGCTCAAAATAAGATTTTCACTATTCAAAGTGCCAGAGCGAGCTCCATCAGGTCTCTGTAGGAGATGGAAAGGAAAAGATTTGAAAAATGGTGTCAGGGAAAACAGATAGTCCCTTTTCTTCAGCAATTCCAGATATTCTCACATCCTACCATAAGTAGGTTCATGAAAGGTGTACACCACCTAAAACCAGTCACTAAACCAATGTTACCATCATGGGATTTATCACTAGTTCTAGAAGCTTTGGGGGAAGCTCTGTTGTGAACCTTTGGAGGAAGCTGATATAAAGATTGTTACTGTTACCGCCCTTGGCCACTATGAGGCGTGTCAGCAAACTGCATGCACTCTCGGTTAACCCTGCATGTCTCAGGTTCACACAAAATGTATCCAGGGTCAGTTTACGCCCTAACCCGGCAGTTGTGCCCAAGTTGATTAAACCTGGTTATTTCAAGCAGAGAGATGGAAATCCCAGCTGTTTACCCTCCTCCTTTTACTTTGCCAGAGGAGGAGAAGATGCATGTTTAATGTCCTGTTAGGGCATTGCAAGCATATGTGAGTAAAACACAAAGCTTTGGACAGTCCAAGAATCTCTTTGTGTGCTGTGCAAACCCAGTGAGGGGTAAGGCATTGTCAAAACAACGACTTTCTCTCAGGATAGTTGAAGCCATTAAATTGGCTTACTCAGTAAAGGGACAGTCATTATCAGGGGGCGTGAGAGCCCATTCCCGAGGGGAATAGCTGCTTCTTGGGCTCTATTTAAAGGAATGTACATAGAGGATGTCTGTGCGGCAGCCGATTGGGCCTCCCCGCACACATTCGTAAGGTTCTATAAACCGGATATGGTAGACCTGC
This sequence comes from Myxocyprinus asiaticus, assembly GCF_019703515.2. NCBI lineage: Eukaryota > Metazoa > Chordata > Actinopteri > Cypriniformes > Catostomidae > Myxocyprinus > Myxocyprinus asiaticus. The sequence goes on from NC_059347.1 coordinate 4,577,786, forward strand.
TTTGATGACTAAATATATGGGCGTTTTCTATATCCCATAGTGAGATGTTGAACGAGTGGACCGAATTGAGAACTTTGGGTTACGGTTGTAATCTCGGTTCTCTGAGGGAGATGAGTGAGACATCTCACCAGAGGGCCCAATATTCATCAGCTTGGAAGAGCTGTAACGTATTCCATTTTGGGCCAGTGCTACTGATTATGTAGGGAAGGGGCAGGGCTTCCCTGGTGCACTGGCCAGCAGCCTGTTAGGTGTGATTGCATAGGGCTTCATTGATGACCATGCAAGAGGCATGTCCCATAGTGAGACTCACAAATCTCCCTCAGAGAACCGAGGTTATGACCAGCAACAACAACAACAACAACTCTGTAGCAAACAGCCCCTTTCACACATATAGCCTTTTCCAGCAAATGTACTGCATTTTTCATGTTAGAGGTCTTGTGTGAACACAGTCTTTTTGAAAATACTGGTAAATTTTGCTCAAGCAATTTCCCTTAATGAGAAATGGTAACAAAATTTAAATATTGATGTAATGTGTGAACAGCACATGCCAGTAAATGCAACTCAACAATTTTCCTGTAATTTACCTGGTTGCATGTGTGAAAGGGGCTGAGATAGGCTACCAAGATAGACCATGAGGGGGTCCCTTGGGATTGGTATAGCCCCAGGGCCCTGTGTGTTCTTAATCCGGGCCTGGCGTCCACACACACACACACACACATAGAGACTTGAATCGCGACCAACAAACACTCCTGTGACTTGATTAATACAACAGTTATTATATTATCTAAAATAACTTTTAATATGTGCAAGTGTTTCAATGTACTGTATTTCACCCTAATCAGCCTCCCATAATGGAAAGCACCCTGCTGAAAGCACCCACCAATGCAATGAAGGCTTGGGCTGTATCAAAGCTAGAAGCTGAATCCGTGGTGAAAGAAATTAGTTTCAATCACAACAGCATTTTAAGGATGAAAACCAGAAAATGTGATAATATAAAACCCTGAACGATGTCTTAAGGTGTGGTAACCATGGTATAAGTGGAATAATTGACAACACACTGATGAATTATTAAAAAATAATGCACACCCAAGGTGTACATTATTTTTCAATAATTAAATGGTCCGTCATCAATTATTCCTTACTTAGTTCCTGCCCTGATGAGAGACATTTAGTGCACAGTCTTGTTCCTTTGTCTTTTTGTCCGGTTTTTAAAAAAACTTTTTTTGCTTCAAATCAAAGTTCGTGATGTTGTGATTTACCTCGGACATGGTTGGTTTGGTTCATGGGTTACAATGCTTTGATGAAGGATTTTATGAAATCCATATGGAAGAAATAAATAGGACAAATATTTCCATAACCAAGATGACATGCGCTCTGTAGAACTAGGTACATTGTAAACAAAAACGTCCTGGTTACTTGCGTAACCTCTGTTCCCTGATGGAGGGAATGTGATGTTGTGTCGATGTAGTGACACTAGGGGTTACTCTTGGGAACCTGAAACACCTCTGGTCTTTGATAAAAGGCCAATGAAATTGGCGAGTGGTATTTGCATACCACTCCCCCGAACATACGGGTATAAAAGGAGCTGGTATGCAACCATTCATTCAGGTTTTGTGCTGAGGAGCCGAGACAAGGTCCCGGCCATTTCAGCGGGTAGTCCAGTGTTGTGGCAGGAGGGACACAACGTCTCGTTCCCTCCATCAGGGAACGGAGGTTACGCAAGTAACCAGGACATTCCCTATCTGTCACTCACTCGAAGTTGTGTCGATATAGTGACACTAGGGGTCCCTATACGAAATGCCACAACTGGTTGAACTGTGTTACGTGAACTGGTGGTGTGTGACGGGCAGACCACTGTGTGCCTCGTAGCCAGCGCACCAGGCCGACACGTAACCTACCCCAACACTGTTATGAGTGTCGAACGTCCCTTCGGGGACAAGTCGACTGCCCAAAAGATAGAGACAGGCTAGCCCAGTCGTGGCCACTTATCCTCTTTTTTTCTCTCTCCCCCAAAAAAGGGGGGGTGTCCCTCCCAAGGGGAAGTCACCGCAGAGACCACACCCCACCCGGTGGGGGGGGGGGGGGGGGTATTTTGAGTGGAAATACATCACATGGTCTTGCCGAGCTTTGTCGGAAGTATGTCATGTGGAGAAGTCCCATGGTAGGTCCTACCCTACGGGGGAGGAGTTTATACAAACATGGTGACTGGGGCAGGGGGCCTCTGCCCAAGGAAGATGCAGTTTAACAACAGGGAAACGAATTAAAGGAAGATATATGTCGCATTGGGGTTCCCTATGGGGAACCAACACATGCGGAGCACCTACCCCAGTACAGGGCTTAGTTAGCACATGTACTGAGCCGGCAGCGAGTTTCTCCGCAAACTCGTCTGCCACAGGGCTCGGAGGAAATCATCCAGGGAACACAGTTTGTGAACACTACTGGGAGTCAACAGCGCACGTCTTAAGTTCAGGGGAGGTGAAAGGTGCTATGCGCAAGCAATACACCCGGCCAGCTGTCCCAGACTTACCTGCTTGTGCCTCTACATGGGACAAAACTGGTTCCACCCGGAGATTGTAGAACCTCGCAAAGGTGTTGGGTGTTTCCCAGCCCACTGCTCTGCAAATGTCTGTTAGAGAGGCGCCACTGGTCAAGGCCCAGGAGGCCACCACAGGGTAGAATGGGCTCGTAGCCCTGCCGGGGGCGGCACGTCCTGGGCATGATATGCCATTGTTATGGTGTCAATGAGCCAGTGGGCGATCCTCTGCTCAGAGACTCTAAAGCTCTGCGTGTGATCCAAATAGATGCGTAAAGCACGCACCGGACACAGCAACGTCAGGGCTGGGTCTGCCTCCTCCTGGGGCAGTGCTTGCAGGTTCACCACCTGATCCCTAAAAGGGATTGTGGGAACCTTGGGCACATAGCCCGGTCGGGGTCTCAAGATCACGTGAGAGTAGCCCGGACCAAAGTCCAGGCAAGTTTTGCTGACAGAGAATGCTTTCAGGTCTCCTACCCTCTTGATGGAAGTGAGCGCAGTCAGGAGGACAGTCTTCAAAGAGAGTGCCTTAAGCTCAGCTGACTGCAGGGGCTCAAAAGTGGCTCCCTTTAGACCCTGAAGTACTACAGAGAGGTCCCATGTTCCTCTCAGGAACCTGATGATCAGGTCGTGCTTCCCTAAGGACTTACCTTCCACTGTGTCATGGTGTGCCACTATAGCGGCTATATACACCTTCAAGGTGGAGGGGGACAGCCGCCCTTCCAACCTCTCCTGCAGGAAGGAAAGCACTGATCCGATTGTGCATCTCTGGAGGTCTTCGCATCGGGAAGAACAACACTTAGCGAACAGACGCTTCAATGCATACAGATGCCTCGTAGAGGGGGCCCAAGCCTGAGTGATCATGTCTACCACCGTGGGTGGTAGGCCGCTTAAGTCTTCTGCGTCCCATCCAGGGGCCAGACATGGAGATTCCAGAGGTCTGGTCGTGGGTGCCAGATGGTGCCCCGTCCCTGAGAAAGAAGGTCCTTCCTCAGGGGAATTCGCCGGGGGGGCTGTCACGAGGAGCGTGAGGTCCGAGAACCATGTCTGGGTGGGCCAGTAGGGTGCTACCAGGATGACCTGCTCCTCATCCTCCCTGACCTTGCACAGGGTCTGTGCAAGTAGGCTCACTGGGGGAAACGCATATTTGGGAAGTCCAGGGGGCCAGCTGTGTGCCAGCGCGTCTATACCGAGAGGTGCCTCGGTCAGGGCGTACCAGAGTGGGCAGTGGGAGGATTTTGGGAAGCAAACAGGTCTACCTGTGCCTGCCTGAATCGACTCCAAATCAGTTCAACCCCTTGAGGGTGGTGTCTCCACTCTTCCCTGAGGGTAACCTGCCATGACAGCACATCCACTGCAGTGTTGAGGTCGCCCGGGATGTGAGTGGCTCGCCGCGACTTGAGGTGCTGCTGACTCCAGAGGAGGAGACGGCTGGCGAGTTGTGACATACAATGGGAATGTAAACCACCTTGATGGTTGATGTATGCCACCGTTGCTGTGTTGTCTGTCTGAACTAACACATGCTTGCCCTAGATCAGTGGCCGAAACCTCCGCAGGGCAAGCAGAATTGCCAACAATTCGAGGCAGTTGATGTGCCAACGCAGCCGCTGGGGTGGCTTGCTTTCTTACAAAGGCAAGCGGCGACCGCATCGTTGCCATGGACATGTTCTCGCAATGAGTACATGACCCATCCACGAACGCTGTCTCCGTGTGGGCAGCACCCAGACACGAAAGACAGTGATCGTGACCGTCAGAAGGCGAGAGATAATGAGCGCAACCAGGAATAACACACAAACGGAAAGGCATCTTTAAAAAGATGTGTCTTTAAAAAGACGTTCCGTGTGTGCCGCTCTTTTAGAGAAATATACTTTTTTTTTTTAGAATATACTCTTTTATTTCTGCCAAAGTGCCCAGGGGCGTTCTCTGCAGTGCACCAGTGCAGAGGGGGGAGAAGCCACTGAAATGCGCCGTCAGATCCAGCAGAGGTGAATGAACAGCCGTGGAAATTCAGCTCAGTGAGCATCGACTGTTCGGCTCCGAAGAGAAAATCTGAATGAGTGGTTGCATACCAGCTCCTTTTGTTGTATGCAAATATCACTCGCCAATTTTCATTGGCCTTTTATCAAAGACCAGAGGTGTTTCAGGCTCCCAAGAGTGACCCCTAGTGTTACTACATCGACACAACGTTGAGTGAGTGACAGATAGAGAACTTTGTTTCCAACTGTACAGGCAAGAACACCCCAGCTCCTGGAAGTTTCATAAAGCCAGCTGAACAGATTCAATCGGATTTTGGGTGTGCCATCTAAGGTTAAGAGTAGGGAGACACTTACCTTAGTTACAGCAGGGTATCCGGCAGCCACGTCGGCTGGGCAGTAGAGCTTCTCTTCGTGGGAAACTTCTACCATGGTGGCCCACTGGTCCAGGAAACCATTTGGTGTGTACAGACCACAATCCTTTACACTCGTCTCCCGCTCGAAGTCTTCACACACTCCATCACCATCATAATAATAGCACATGCTGGGCTCATCTGAACATGTGTAACATGTATGTGTGTGTTTATGACAGAGAGGGAGAGAAAGAGTGAGAGATATTGTTATAGATTATGTACTGTATAGAGTAATTATGCAATAAAAACTAAATAGTGATTTTATTACAGTTGTGGGGTGTTCTTGGGCAAAATGCAAAGCCCTTTACTATGGTAAAATGATATTAATGCAGGGCTTTAATTTGCTTATTATTATTTTTTCTCTCCATCAAGTGGCACCAACAATAATACGATACAAGACACAAATGGTGGAACACTAATAATCACAATAAGCAATTCTACCGACCCGTAATATAGTCCAGTAGCCATACTGTAGACTGCATTGTAGCAACTTAGCGTATTTAGAATTAAATTTCTAAATTATATATTCATCAATTGAATATAGTCACTGGTGTGCATATATCAGTGATTTTACAATGGCTTCGAACATGGTTCATCCATTCAGAATTTAGAGCCAGAAATATTTGTTTTATAAATTGGAAATTGCAATGAAATAAACTAAAAATGTTAACAAATCATGAAACATTGAACACTAAATATGACATATGCATTATATAAAGAAAAGTCAAAAAATTTTGTAACTCAAAGTCTGTAGAATTCATAATAAAGTCAAAATATCAACCTAAAAATGATAGTAGGTGCTTCATAGCCGTTAGTATTCAGTATTCCAGTGGAATGACATAATCTAATGTTAAAATCAGATGCTCACTAACATATAAAAAAGCAGGATTTTTGCAATGTTTTATATGCTCAGTATTGTAGTCTACCATACAAAATCATACTTTATGCCCCATTTCAAAAGACGCCACGATGCCAGAGATAGCAGAAGGTATGGTTTATTTCTAGAGTCATCAATCTCTAATTTTCCTTATTTACCCAGGAGAGAAGGAATTAAAATCTCAAAGTTTCCATATTCACCAGCCTTATCTTGTGTTTTTATTTCAAATAACAAAAATTAGGTCAATATGTAATTAAATAGTGGACAGGGATTTGTGTTTTCAAATGGGATCCAATGATCTTGACAGAGGATGCCCCAGTTGGTCAATTACTAAACAGGCATTTAAAATAAAAAATAAAAAAATTAATGAACGTACAATGTCAGGAAAAAAGTAGCTTTAGGGATACAACAGCTTGTTTAACATATTTATCATAGTTACACCTTAAGATAATAGTATGTACCCTTTAGGAATAGACACGGTACAAATACATTTCTAACTTTGTTGAAAAGAGGTACAATGGATGTACCTTTGATAGTACTGCCCCAGTGACACGTTGTTGTACCCCTAAAGGTACAATATTTGCATTTTTTTTCTGACAGTGTACCTTCTGAGGAAACGGTCTTCAGACCAATGATAATTTTCACAAATTTTTTTATTTATTTTTTTTATTTTAGTCTTTAGTATTTTAGTGTTTTGAAATTGTCCTTTAAATTAAGTCAATATTTCATCATGTCTTATTTATTAATTTTAGTCAATTTTGCTCACAATTTTACTTACAATTAATTGGCTGATGGCACTTAAGCTACACCCAATAAGGAGCTATGTCACGGATTCCTTATGAGCATCTGTTTGGCACCATCCCATCAGATTTTTTACAAGAGGTAAGAGCCTGTGTACAGCATCTCGTTTCCTACTCAGGGAACCAGGATTACTTAAGTAACCGAGACGTTGCCTTTTGTAGTTCACTTCGACATTGCGTCAAGCCATAAGGCCATGCGACCAGTAGCTGCAAACTGTATCAGCCTGTGTGGCAATAGATAGAACCTGGGAAGCAGAAGTTAAAACCTCGTCCAGATTATAAAATCTGACAAAAACATGCAGAGGCCAAAACTGCTGCCAAAAAAAATGTCCTCCAAGGACATGCCTCTAGCTAAAGCCCATGAGGATGCTCAAATGGAGGAGGAGATAAGGACTCCCAATTAATAACCTGTGTGTGGAACAGGGTAGAAAAGACCTTGGGTAAATAACCCAAGCAAGGTCTCAAAACCAGTTTTGACAACCCCGAAATCCCTGAAATACGCAATGGACTGACCAACAGGGCATGTTAATCGTCAACCCTCTTAAACAATACCAGTACCAGAAGCAGAAACTGATTGCTAAGGGCTCAAATGGAGCACCCGACAGCACCTCTAACACAACAGATAAATCCCATGAAGGCATACATACAGGGCGAAAAGGCTTTAGCATGCACTTCACTAATGTTGTAAACAATTGAAACCCCATACACATGCACTTGTTCTGCCGCTATAGCAAAGACAAAAACTTTAAGTGAAGAGGGGCAACCCCGCCCCTAAAATGCTTGTGTAAAAACTCCAGCATTGAGCATATAAGGCAGTTACTTCACGTCGCACCGAACATCAAGAGGAAAAAAACACACCACTTAAGCTTGTACTGTATACATTCCCATAGACAGAGCTCTAGCATTCAAAATGGGATCAATCACAGCTGGGGATAAACCATCATTAAAGAGATTGCCCTGTTCAGGGGCCAAACCCATAACGTCCGGCCGAAGGTGCCAAATGCTTCCCCGCACCTGAGACAATAGATTTGTTCTGACCAGAATCTCCTAAGGAGCCTCCTTCAAGAGAGAGACCAAAGCTAAGATGCACGTGTGGGAGGGCCAAAACGGCGCCATTAACAGAAGCCAAACCAGATCCTCCCGAATCTTCTGTAGAAACATATTGATCAGCATAGGCAAATACAGGCACACTGTCGGCCACTGATGCGAAAATACAATGATTCCCAGTGGGGCCTGTGGCAAGTGGGAAAAGCACAGGGGACAATGTGATGTCTCGCTCGAGGCAAACAGGTCCATCTCCACTCTTTCAAACTTCTTCCAGATCTATTGCACAGTTTTAGGGTGTAATGTCCATTTCCCGGGCCTCAGACCATGCCTGGGCAAGAGATCTGCCCCCACATTCAGGCGACCTGGGACATGTACAGGTTGAATAATCAGTACATTGTCCCGCGACCACAGGAGAGCATGGTGTGTCAACCTCAGCATGGTACAAGAGCACACTCCTCCCTATCGGTTGATGTAAGACACAGTCTGTCCGGAAGAGGACATGACTGCTTTGAATCTCTGGATGGACAGTATTCAGTGTCAACAGCACCAATAACATCTCCAGACAATTTATATGCCATTTTAGCTGCTGGCCTGTCCAAACCTCATAGGCACAGCACCCCAACCCACAGAGGAGGCATCTTTTGTAATCACCTTGCGGCATCAAACCTGTCCCAACAGAACACCCAACTACAGAAAGTGGGTCCGTCTCCATGGCAACAGGGCTCATTAACATCCATGTGTCACCTTATAGAGACTCAGCAGTTGAAGTCCTTTTTGCATTTCATATAACATTGCAAAGGCCTCACAACCAACAGGACTAGGGGAATGATAGTGGATGCTGCGATCATGAGCTCCAACAGCCAATGAAACGTTCTCGCAGGGAGAACGCGCTCCTCCTTGAACATCGCTAAGCATTGGCGAGGTGATTGAACGCGAGCTGGAGACAGGCGGGCCTGCATCGTCAATCAATCTAGCTATATGTTTAGAAACAGAGTCTGTTGCCTTGTTTTGTGCACATTTCTGCTTTCTTGTACATTAACTTGTGTTACGTGTGCCCCAAGACACTTGTTTGTGAGGGCAGAGGCGAAACTCGAGTTCTCAATGCTCGTTTCCTAGTGCGAGTTGCGGTACGAGACTGAGCTAAGTTGGGGAAGACTGAGAAAAAATAGCAACTAAAACTGTCCGAGCATGTACAATGGGTGATCAACATGTGGCGCTTGGGATAAAGTTATTTGTACACTGGATAGATTTATGCATGCCCCAAGATGCTTAGCCACTGGGGCAGAGACAATATTTAATTTGAAAATGCTCAAAACTCGTTCCCCAGCATTCACAGGGCGAGACTGAGCAGAAGTCCAAACAGAGCTGGCAGTGAACTTAAAAACACTCTTTACAAGATCTAATTGGTAGGGCTGCAAGACCCATTGTGTGCTGAACCAACACAGTCTGAAAAGAGTGACAAGTGCGACATCCACTGCCATCTAAAAATGGGCAGAGATAACAGTCAGTGTCTCTTCTTCTGCAATAACACCAGCACAATCCATTTTTGAAGCAGGCTAAAATGAGTTCCAATACCTCACCAACTCCTGATAGAGCCCTGAGAGAATAGTAGAGAATAGAGTCAGTTCACCATCACTCAGTTAAGATATTTGCTCTTTATTTTGCCTTTTCGCTCCCTGGGCTGGGCATCAGTCCATGTGGGAGCTCATCCACCAAGAGACAATGCTCCAAACAGAAGAGTGAGAGAGGCCGAGGGTGCGCCTCCAAGCTGCCTCATCCACTTGCATCCTCTCAGAAAGACACAAAAAGAGACAATAGGGGAAAAGGGGGTCCATCTTCTCTTCCAAATGACAACAAATCCTCTTTTCTAGCGTTTTCTAGTGGTTTTCACGCGCCAGAAAATGGCGAACCGAGATGGTCTTAACCCCAGGTCTCATAAGCATGTCCAAAGGACGAGCAGTGGTGCTTTTGCTCGGGGTAGGGTGGCAGACACAAGGAAGAGTCCGGTGACCATCCCTACTCCATCCTCTCAAGCTCAGAGCTGAAATCCCCAATGGGTCCAAGCTCACGGAGCTCCATTCGGCGATCGGGATCAACAGGGGATAGCGTCTGGTGGCAAGAAAATGGCAAGCCTCGATGAAGCGCCATTGTTTTCCTTGGTCCGTTGCAATGCATAAGCCGCACAGGATATTCTCTCTTTCCAACTACGTCCTTACGCGTTGCCACTTAAAAGGAAGAACATAATCCTAGCTTTGGCATGAGTCGCTAGAACAACACGGGCAGAGACGAAAAAACTGTGCACTTGAAGTAAAGAAAATCTGATGGCATGGAACCTAACAAAGTTGCCCATGACGTAGCTCCTTATTGGGCCGTTCCATCAGCCAATTAATTTGCATGATTGTCTAGGGCTTCAGATCTCATAAACACATATGTATCCCCATGGTGTCAGCTTGCTTACAAAAGGTACTATGACTAGATCTTTCTAGTTATCTCCTGCATTTACCATTGGCATATAGAAGAAGATGCTAGAATGTCTGCCTTTTTTCAATAAATATGATATGTGATATTTTATTTGCATATAAAGTTACAGAGGGTTGTGTGGAGTAGACAAAAGTTCATAACAGTTCTCTGTTGACATGTGCGGACCGATATAAACCTATATAAATAGTCTCAGGATAGTGCGGTCGGCTTTGGTGTGCAATTTAACTCTCTCTTTGTCTGTCTGGATATGTGGAAAAGTAAAATGTAACCAGCAGATGAACAATATGTTTTTATTGCATAGAATATACATTTGACCACATAAATAGTACGATTTTATACTGATGAAGTTATTTTCAACATTCATACAAATGCAGACATATCATTTCAGCATTGCATAGTATTTATTTTCATATCCTTTCACAAAAATCCATTTTGTGCCGTGGCTGGTACTGACACTGTGTCCTGTATGATCATTGTTGGTAATTTGGTCTTATGTTTGGTATCACACTGTTTATAATTTGTACATGGTATTTAATCTTATATTTGTCACCACGATTGAGGTAAAATCATGGGTGGTACAGCTGTATAGGGTGGCAGCATTTATGATTGCATGATAAAGTTTAAGATTCAATTTAATTACATCTACTAATAAAATATATGACAGATAACAAATAACAAAACACGTAACCAACAGTTTTGAACTACATAGCATTTCTGGTTATTACATGTAGCCTAAAGCTCAAACTAAAAATATTATACAAATATTATACAAATAATGTGGTCTCAATATTTCCAGCATAATTCAATGAAATTAATTCCATAAGTAATGGAAACATGAAATTCTTATTCAGATATTTCACAATATTTCATTTGATAACTATTTTGCTCCCAAGAAGATTAAGTCTGTGCACTTTTTCTTTTGTTTATTTATTGCCAGGAGAATCTGATATACATATAAATTCAATTCACATTTGATAACCCTTAGCGGTTTAGAGCTGCTAACAATTAATCCCAGTGGAGACTGTGGCAGTACTTGGCTTGTTCTGGTTGACTACCATCTGTAGAATCATGCTGAATAAAACTGACATTATTGAATTAATTTACCTCTTGCAACTGACTCATTAGACACCACAATTGTGGGATAATATAAACAGTGAAAGATGCATCCAGGATCCAAAATGTATTTTTTGCTGTACCAGTCATTGGTGACTGATTTAAAAAAATAAAAAATAAAAAGACATGATTGAATGTTTATTTTGTGTGTTAAAAAAAATAAATAAAAGCATAAAAATAAAAAAATAAAAAAAATGTATGCAATCAACCATGCCTCCTGACCTGTACATTAATTCTATAATAAGTACCTGTTTTTATTCCAGTGGAGCAATTCAAGCTTGAAGTACATATACCTTCACACTTTTATGAGCCACATCAGCAGGGGGCAACCTCATATGCAGAGCAGCCACAGAATGAGAGCCAATCACACAATGACAGCTGGACGAAGCACAACAGAAAGCAGGGATGTAGTCCAAAAAACACAGCATTTATGATGCTGAAAACTAATGAGATGCTCAAAATGTGCCCCTCTGACACATATGTACATAGACCAATGATTAAAATTAGCACAGGTAAGAATGCGTGCTGTGAGAAAAGGACAGATTGATGAAATCAATTGCAAAATAGATTACTGTCAACTGTAGACTAATGTTCAACGATATGAGAATACAGCAAACAACTCCTCCCAGGAGTGATGATCTCTGAAGCCCATGCAGAATCACGGCAATCTAGTGGAAGATTGCGTTTGACGCTCCATCCCTTATGCATGCATCAGCCAGGGCATATAAACCGAAGCACAGTGCCATTTCATCCGAATTTTTCTCCTTGAGGGTTGATTTGTGTGTTGTTTTATGTTGTAATAACTCTTTCTAGTTAAAGAAACTTAAAGAGCAGCTTGCTTAACGTGTCTTTTTCAAGATCTTTTTCAGATATCCCGCTGTCGGGCATGAGCGCTGCAAAGCATGGTTAAGACTGGCTACATGTTTAAGTTTGTGGGGCGGCCTCTCTCCAACTGCATTCAGTCTTCCACAGTCTCTTCATGACAAATGCGAAAGGTAGAAATGTTTCTACATACTGAACTTGAGGTGCTTGAACCAGAAGAGATCTCCTCTTCAGATGGTTACTCAAGAGACAGATATTGTCTCATGTCCGTCCGTGCAACTGTTTTGTGTCGGTGGATTGAAAGATGCATGCTTTCATGTACAGCTTGCCTCTCTTTCTTTCAGAGATTCGTCTTCGAAGGTGCGGTGTTTCAATTCAAGATCCTTCCCTTCGGCCTGTCTCTGGCTCATTGCACACTTACCAATCGATGCAACACTGGCTCTGCTGAGGCTGAGCAGTATCAGTGTATAAAACTATATCAAAGACTGCTGTTAGTGCAATCTGAATATGAAGTTCAATCAGAAAGAAGATCTACCGATATGAGAGTTCCTGCGTGTGTTGAGGTTGATGGTCTCCACGGCTGCCGTCACCCCTCTGAGATTACTGCACACAAGGTCTCCCCAGTGCTGTGTCAACACGAGGGTGTCTCGCCATTTGTGGTGATACCACGCCTGGTGGTCCCACTGTTAAGAGGCATAATGTCCATTTGACGATCATTAATTTTCTCTGTTCCTCTGTGGTGGAATGAGCTTCCAACCTTCACCCGATCTGATGAAACCACCTCAACATTCAAGAACCAACTGAAAACACATTGATTTTATGAGCACTTAACCAGTCCACACTAATTACACTTACTATTTAATTATGAAATAAAAAAATGTCTGTCTCTTACTTTTGCGCTAGCTCTTTTAGAACTTAAACTACTCAGGGAACTTGGCAGTGTGATACTGCAGATATTGCTGATTTTTGTAAGAGAAATTGCTTATGTTCCTCTTTTTTAAGTCCCATTGGATAAAAGTGTCTGCTAAATGATTAAAAGTAAATGCAAATGTTTTCACATTCTGCTCTGTAGGATAGCACCGCAGTTCTTGTGTACATAAATCGCCAAGGGGGAGTACGTTCATGCCCATTGTTGACTCTGTTGCATCATGTTCTCCTCTGAAGCAAGAAACATCTTCTGTCTATATGTGCAATGCACGTTCCCGGACACCTGAACTGCGAAGCAGACTTGCACTCACGTCAGGGAGTCAGACCAGGGGAATGGAGACTTCATCATCAGATAGTTCAGAGGATTTGGGAGTTATTCTGGGAAGCCAAGAATGGTGATGGTGCATTGTTGCCTTTGGCTTTCCATGACACAAGCTTCACAAATGTCCAGAGAATTGCAAGGACACATTCACTCATCTGATTGCTAAACCAAGAGTTGTTGGGCCCAACCTCCCTTGGTTTCCAGAAAGCAGGCTCTCCCCTGGCAGCGGTACATGACCCTTTCATTGGTTTGTCACTAGGTAAACACCCTTTGGTCAGCAAATTATTAAGGTGGGCATGACGGCTGAGGCACTCTCACCCACTACTGTCCCAGTCTGGGACTTAGCGCTGGTTCTGGAAGTCCCCCTTTTGAGCTGTTAGATGTGGAAAGCTTACCCATACTCTTGTTTAACACTGTGCTGCTGCTTACATTGGCATACAGTTTAATCAGTATCCTTTAGTTTTAAACATTAATTAACAACATCTACTCAGTACTCAGTTTCTTTTTCTCCATTAACTAACATCTTATGGAGTTTTGGGGTCCTTGCCACAATCACCTTTGGCTTGCTCACTGGGTGCCTAAAGACAAATAATTTTTAAAGCATGATTTTCAAACACATTTTCATTTAACTGCTCAATGAAAACTTTAAGACATTACTGACATTGCAGCATAATTATCTGTTACATAATTATTTTCTGAAAATCTGCTTTGAAACAATGTGTGATATGAGAAGCGCTTTTCAAACAAAATGATTTGACTCCTAGGCATGGGTGAAAGTTGTGTCTCTATAAGACATCTTGCAGCAGGCTGGGCTTCCCATAACACCTAAGGTACTATAACCTTCCTACCTCTCTTCTTAAATTCTGTCTGTGCAGGAGGGTTAATGTGTTCATGTTTCACTTGCATTTAGTGTTTTGCAATGTTTTATGCATACACACACATACACACACACACACACACACACACACACACATATATATATATATATATATATATATATATATTGTATATAACATTATTTTAGTTTTTATGTACTGTATAATTCAAACTGAATTATCTTTATTTGGGGGCCTTTCTCAGCAAATATTGATATATGCGATTATTAGTGATTAATTTAATTAATTAATTAATTAATTGGCATGTCACAGCAGGCCAGTCTTTGGCATTATGATTCTTACATTTTGATTTAAACAATTTATTATATTGCAGTTTCTTATGAAGTTACCGTTTTTACTTGTAAATCCTTTTACAGTATATACAGGTATTTGCCAAAGACAAATGCATGGCAAGTGTTAATTTTTGGCCCAGAATCCATCTATGCTGTCTTCGAAATCCAACCAAATGAAGGCATCTTAGTAGACATGATGTAAGTAATTACTGAATTCATAAGTGCCTCGTTGCCTTCCTACATCCATATACGGCCTGCAAAGGCTGCTTTTTTGGACACTGGCTATGAGTCTATCAGGTTTTTTGGGGCTGTGAGTCCTGAGGTCAGTCGGATGAGTTTTCCAGTCCCTGAAGCTGCTGTTCCTCATTCATCTCTACTCCACTTTTTTCTCCTCTGTCTCTCTTACTCCTCTGTTTCTAATTTCCTAATCTCTCCCACTTTCACATTTTCTCTCCCACATTTTGTCTTGTCTCCATCCACTCCTACTCTCTCTCACTGAAACCAACATAAAAAAAACAAAGTCGAACAAAAGCCTGGTCAGAGTGTCAGAATGTTATTCAAAACCATGGTCAAATCAAGAGTGTTAATTGATTTGTTCTATTATAAACAGGAAAATCTCTGAGCTCTGTATTGGATGGTGATTTGCTATTTGGAAAAAATTTTCAAGATCTTGCCTATCTCTGATATTGAAAGTATGCTATTTATTTCTTGAATTGTTAAATTATTTGAGTTTGCTAATTGGCATGATTTTTCATTAGAATTTTTGTAAATAATATTTTCAAATTCTCTCTCTCTCTCTCTCTCTCTCTCTCTCTCTCTCTCTCTCTCTCTCCATTTGTCTCTCTTTCAGTCTGTCTCTCAGTATAAGGGGTTCCAGTATGGGGGACGGAGGCATGCCGTGCCAAGTTGGCTTGGGTCTCTACACAAATTCCAGCGCTCCCCTCAGCTCAGTTCTGCTGATGTTGAAACGAGGGGCTGCTGAGGGGGACGCACACACACAGCTCACTTACACACCCGCATGTATGGTTTATGTTGTACGGTTGTGTTATCCATGTAGCCTTCCGCACATATGTGCCACACCATACTGACAATACAGTAATATTCCCTTGATACGATGCGACAAATGATTGTACCTTTTCCAGGCAGCAGCAATTACGATGATAATGTCACTTAGTATTGTAGATAACCCAATATTGAGATAAGGAAAACCAAATACTATCTTCTGGGTCAGCAGAGTGCGACTATAAAAACAATTAGATGCACCGTCAGAAAGACAAACGGTCTATTCATTATGGTGTCTGATTTCCACACAAAAACACAAATATTTCAAGCTGCCACACAGATGTGACTCCTTCAGCAAATGGTAGAAATAAACTCTAATTCCTGGCACTGTTATTCTGACCACAAGTGCACAGCAAAAACACGCCTGAGATTATTTAATATGAAAATATCATTACTTCACAATATAATTTCTTCAAATCTCATAAAAAGATAACATCTCACGACCAGTCTTAAAAAAGATTTACCTTTATTTTTTTACCTATAACTATTTTTTACCTCTGTTATGATTGGCTAACCTCTTCGCAAATGAAAATAGTGACACTGCGTTGCACTATAAGAGAAGCTTGTTCACAGTGGCTTGCATGTTCATGTGAGAACTTGCGTTGTTTAGTGTTAAAAACAATGCATATCCCCACTTGAACATGCAAAATCCTGTGAATGATTTCATAGTGCTAATGAATAGAGCCATATATCCCATTCATGTTTTCCATTCATGTTTTATTCAATGGTATCTGCTTCTGTATGTGTATATATATATATATATATATATATATATATATATATATATATATATATATATATATATATGATTATTTTTCCATGTATTGTAAATATATTGATTTTACACTTATATATTATATATGTATATTATATATGTTTTTAATTTCATTATCTCATTCGCATTGCTTCAAGGGATTGTAGTTAATTCCCTCATAAAAGATGGTAAATACAGAGTCTTGCACCTTTGTCCGATTTTCAAATATTTATTGCTTCAAATAAAAGTTTATAATGTGATTCACCTCAGAGTTGGCTGGCTGGTTTGGTTCATGGCTAAGAACTCTCTTGTGATGGATTTTAAGAAATCCATAAGGAAATAATGAATGGAAAAAATGTTTCTGGAACCAGGATGGCTGAAAAAATGTCTGGGCATTGTTGTGCTACATGGATGTCAATATTTTCACTGAACAATATATTACATTTTAGTATGTTTGCCTAAACCTGTATCATATGCCTACAGAACACTTGGAATATGATGCATGATACATTTGAGTCCTTAAATAGCTTTAAATTAAGTCAACTGAATTAAATTCTTTCAGATGAAATTTATCCTTGTATTGAAAAGATGGACCAAATCTTTCTAATTCTTTAAAATTAAAATTGTAAAAAGGAAAATAAAAAGTCACCAGAGTTTAGAACATGAGAACATGAGGGTAAATTATTGTATTACTTTTGGCCATATATATATACACTATATGGCCAAACGTTTGTGGACACCATATGTGCTTGATGAACATTTGATTTCAAAACCTTATAACAGCTTCCACTCTTTTGGGAAGGCTTTCCACTATACTGTATGTAGTAACATGGCTGCAGGGATTTGCTCTCATTCAGACACAAGGCTATCAGTGAGGTCAGGAACTGATGTTGGTCGATGAGGCCTGACTTACAGTTGCTGTTCCAGTTCGCCCCAAAAGTGATCAGTGGGGTTCAGGTCTGGGCTTTGTGCAGGCCAGTCAATTTCTTCCACGCCAGACACAGTAAACCATTTCTTTATGGACCTCACTTTGTTCACAGGGGCATTGTCATGCTGGAACAGAAAAGGGCTATCCCCAAACAGTTACCACAAATTTGGAAGCACACAAAGCCCAAGCCATTACATTAAGAAACATTAAGATTTTTCTTTACTGGATTTAATGAGTAACCAAATTCATTAATTAGAAGGGGGTGTCCACAAACTTTTGGCCATATAATGTATGTGTATATATATATATTTTAGGGTAAACTATTCCTTTAAAGTAAACAGCATGTCATTTTGTCATAGCCACAAGAAATGTCTTTATTTTTGTTGTAAACTGATGCACATATTGTAAATCTTTCTCTGGTGAAACAACTAGAGCAGTAGAGTTGTGCTTTATATCATGAGCTTGTGATACACAATAGCTTTGGCTCTGGACGGACCGAATAAAAGCTCAGATATGCCGGTACTCCTAATGTACTCTAAAAGATTATTTTATTTTTGTATTTCTTTTTTAGAGTGGAACCATAATAGAATGCTTCTCACAAAACTGTCAACCAAAACTGGCACACAGCAGTGACTATATTTAAAAGCATACCACACTTTCCGACACAGTACAGATGGCTGTAATAAGTTACAGTTTCTCTGATCACATACCAATACAGTTAAAGAATGGCTCCTTCTTGCAGTGACTGGAGCAGCCATCGCCATTCATTGAGTTCATATCATCACATTCTTCTCCCTGGGACCTAAAATAAATGTAAAAAAAAAAAAAAAAAAAATACAGAATAAACAAAAAACAGTGAACTATATTGCAATGATTTACTTACCTATCCACTTGGTGGATATGAATCTATGAAGCTAAAAGCCTGAAACTCCTCATAACTGTGTAAGGTTAGTGTGATTATACATGTGATTAAAAATGTGATTAGAACACACCTCTGGATGAGTCCATCTCCACAGTATGGAGCTCCCAGATGGTGTGTGAATGGAGGGGATGGCTCACTCTCACTCCAACTAGAGATGGTTTGGACCTGGTATGTGTACACTCCACCATACTCAACATCCCTATGGGAAAGACAGACAATTTGCATGAAAACTGAAGGCTAGCTCATGCTGGTTAATGCTGATCAGATCAAGGCTCTAACTGGTGGATAAGTGGTGGATAACCTGGCAAACTTCGGCAAATCTAGTGATTCGTTTTTCCTTAAAAGTGCTTAAGTATTAACATAACTTTGTTTCCAGGCGAACTGGTGAACTACTGTAAGTTGCATCACATCAGCCAATTACACTTGCAGAGGCGATTTCAGTTTGCTTTTGCCATGTTTGTGAGCAATATGCATTAGCGGGTGGTCCACGAGCATGTCATATGCTTCTTTAGATTTTCAATGAGACCAAATAACATTAACAATGAACTTAAGTACAAGACAACATGATCTACTGGAACGAACAGGAGACATCTCGCCACCACTGTAGCGCATACTAACTGTCTGTGAAAGGGTATGTGAATGAAAATAATATTGTATATTGCTTTAAAAATCTGTCTTTTCATTTATTTTGAATGTAGTATGTAACTTGTTCGATCTAAATGAGCTGTTTGCATGTCATGGCAAATGTTGTGTACTGAATGTGGACCAATAATTTAAGCAACAAAGACACATATTGCTTGACTGATGGTAGGTTTCATTTTTATCTGCCACATTTCTCAGGCTTTAGACGTGTTTTAAATGTGTGATGATGTGTATTCATCAACCTATTTTATTTATATATATATTTATATTTATGAGGAGGGCGTGACCGGGCCGTGATGATGCACGCTTGGCACTGAGTTGTCTAATGAGCGGGAGAGAGATAAGCAGGGGCCGGGACTCCAGTTCAAGAGAGAGAGAGGCACACGTGTTGTCTTTGTTTTGTTTTCTGCAAAGCACTTTTATGTTATTTTTGAGCTATGTTCTGTCATTAAAGTTTACGTTGCTGTTCAGCCGGTTCCCGCCTCCTTGCCCATGCTGTGAAACTCGTTACAATGTACAACTAAATAGTTAGACTAAATCAGTCCATAGTTCAAAAAGAACCTACATATACTGTATTTCTTCACAATAAACCATAGATATAGCTTAATAAAAACTTGTATTAATATAAACTATTAAGCATGTTTATTAAAATCGCAGATCTTCTCATATCCATCAATAAAACCTGGTGCTCAACCCTGATACTAAGGTTGCCTGGAGAGTGACATCATGGTAATTTATTCTACAAGATGTTTCAGTGTTGTTGAATACAGTAACTGGCACCTGATCAAAAACAGTAGGCCTTTATCTGCTGTCAGTTTGCACCATGGGCTAATGGTGGTTCAGATCAGGTCTGTGATAAGAGACATCTGATCCTGTTTCGGCCCATCGATGTGGCTCCTACACCAGCTGAGCCATGTGCAATGTCATGAGGGGGTTCCTGTTACACTCGCTGTGGTCATGTGCTGGATGTTGTGCTGAGACATTGTAACCAAAACTCGTCCAGCCACTTGGTGAGCACTGGGCCGCAGACAAAGGGTCACAAAATTCCTCTGGAGAACAATCTGTCCAATGAGGGATGTCAGACAAAAGAGGTAATCTTTTCTCAAACTAAAACTTAAGAGGACTGTAGTAAACAAACACTTCTGGCACACAGCTACGCTGAAGCATACTAGACATGAAAACACATGATGGAAATTCAAGGTGGAAAAATATCATCTTGAAATAGATGGCAAAATATAAAATAGATAAGCCTGTACATGACTGTTTGTTGTGCATGGACGTGTTTTTGAGGCTAGGCAGTTGCAGAGTTATTGCAAAAGTGGTACCTTTTAATGCGCTCCAAGTGTACATCACAGTGAGCATGAGAGCTTTAAGCATTGCTGGATGTGTTTTATTGTTGCTCTGATAAACTTTTCGGAAGCCACTGGAAAAATGCATTCAGGCAAAGAGAGAGGCTGTTGAGCCTCAAAGACCCCGATTCGGCCCCAACCCAATCTCATGACAAGTCGTAAGAATTAGTACAAGATGGTAACATTGTAAAAAAAATCGTTCAAGTTGGATTGTACAAAACTTATGACTTTTACTGTTATGTACCACAGAAGAAAGAGAAACAGCAAGGTTTTGAAGTAGCATTCTGACAATTTATGGTAAGTTTAACCCCCAAGCTAAACCCCAAACCGAACCTAACCATAATGATAACTAGGAATGTCATAAATTATTGAAATATCAATTATTGATCTGCACGTTATTTTCTAGATATGTCTTTGAGGCATCGATATATTAACAATAGATGACATTTAAATTAAAAGACTAATTTGTTTGCTTTCCAGTTCAATGTCAGTTGGCCTTCCATTTAATATCTGGTGTAATAGCTTTGGGAGACCACAAGGGGGTGAAACAACATTTACTGTGCTTAATACTGAATCTGGTCGCACACCGGATGAGAAGCGCCGCATCACGGGTAGGGCAAGGCACATGTATCACACACAGGACGAGTCGATGCGGTGCAGGTGGCAGTCCAAAATGGTGAACCACACAAAAGTTACAAAGGCTTTTGTACTTCTTCAAGAACAAACAAAGTGACGTTGATGAGTTTGCAGGTAAGTGTATGAAACTTGTGTAACTACGCAAACTGAACGATTACAAATGGTGACATTTATTATGCAGATTCTCTGTATGTAGCCAATAGGTTTCATTCAAGTTGTCAAACCACAAAAAGACATACTTTGCTCATACATCGATCGCAATCGACCAGTTGACCGCAAGAGAACCACTGTTCAATCTCAATAAAAGGTCAAAAGGGAAAGAGAATAGAGAGAGAAAAGACACAAATAACAAAAACATTAAAGACTGACTTTATTTCTTCGCTTCTGTAGCTGCACGCTGTTTAACTGACAGGCAGCATATGTGTGTGCGCTTTACATGCATGTGTACTCTAAAGTCCCAGGTATACTTAGTTTTTGCGTGTTCCAAATCTGCTCCCACCTGGTCGACCGCATTGCCTTTGTGAGTATACTCTTCTGACAGTGAGCGAATATGAACGCGTTTGACGCATGCCCACCACAACTTCTTTGTGAAACTCTTTTAGTCAATGAGTCAATGACCGGCGACAATGCACATAGACAATGACCCCGTCCACGAGTCGAGAAAATATGGCCGGTGCACAGTCAAGCCACGCAGGCTGGATTATGACGAAATTTAAGTTACACATACTATGAGTGGAGCAATCAGCAACGCGGACGTGCCAAGTATACTTTGGCCAAAATAGGTATAGAGCATCGTAAAATTTCACTTCAGAGAATGTATATTTTGTGATCGAGTTTAGCTGAAGTACTTTCGAATGACCAGTCTGGAAATTACATAGCAGTTCATACACATAACCGTAGGAGTGGGCCGTATGACCAAAATATTATGAGTAATTTTAAAGTATGAGTAAAATTATATCACAGTAACCGTATAATTCACAATATATTACTGCTGGAAATTCAAAGAAAAAAGTTGCAGGCACATGCGAGTATTTTATACTCAGATTCAGATGAAACTACACATTAAGAACCCACCCACAAAGCTACACACGAACATATGCATTAACTAACACACAGGCACCCCAACCAGCAATCTCCAAAAATACAAACACAACGCACACCAACCATTATTACAAGAGCCAACAAGAGTGAGAGAAAAATACACAAAGCCTTCATTATTTCCATTTACATTGGACTCTTTTCCCAAGGGAAATGCAAGCCCTTCTCTGCTGATTAGCAAAACAACACTGCCAAACTACCCGAGTGCCTTGAACATTACGTTTATTAGGAACGTCACAGGTTCACGTGAGGCCAAGGGTTTTTGTGCTGCCGTCAGCAGAGTTATAAGGTGCCTGCTCTAATGGGCAGGGAAGCAGTAACATTTAATAAGAGGCAAAACAAATAATTAAAATTAGCACTTGTGAGCATACTGGCGCACTATATCTCGGCATTTTACACAAAAACTGAAGTAAACTCATTAAAACTAAGAGTGTAAAAGTCAACAGCAGATCACCAGTGGTCCCTAACTGAATCACTTTAACAAACAAAAATTATATATATATATATATATATATATATATATATATATATATATATATATATATATATGGTGCACTTTTGAAGTTTTTATTTACTACTTCTTTTGGAGTAGACACAGCATCATGCAAATAGCAAACGTTTTCAGTCACCAATCCCATTGTAGAAATACTCTATTAACGTGTGTATATATTATCACCCATGATTAATTTAATCCAAAACTGGTTTCTAATAATGGGGAATTACCAAAATAAAGGGTGTAGAATTCAGCTGGTGTTGTGATCTCAACTTTGCCAGCTTTTTCCACATAAACAGATTTTTTTTTCAAGACCACTGATTTGACTGGAGTCTTCATGCCATGTGTGTATATCATTTTGAATTGTAATATTTGGCAAAAGTACTATTAATTGATTTCGGTGTAAACCCTTAATTTAATGAAAATAGTATTTGCCATTTTTTAAGTGAATATAAGTTAACCTTTGGCAGAATAATAAAAATGACTTGTTTCAATGCAGAAACAAAACAAAGCCACGTGCTCTCAAGACAACAAAACACCTGAATGGCATGAGCACACATCGGCAAGACAATAAGGCAATATACGCCCATGCCAACCGACAAACAAGACGAGAGAATGCGTAGCAATGCTAAAAACAGCAATGCCATGCATTCTCACACTAAACAAAAATTGACCATACATTGCGAGACTTTGTTTTGTTTCTGCATTGCCGTGTGTCTCTCTCTGTCTTACGTCATACCCCGCCACCTTGTTTGCTTATTATTAGTTAATTTGCCTCACCTGTCCCCTGTTGACACGTTTGATTTCTCTCCCTATTCTAGCCTCCTCATGTGTGCTGTCCAGTGCCAGTTCATTTTGTGTACCTAGTCGGTCTTGTGTGTTTGGTCGGTCGGTCGGTCGGTCGGTCGGTCGGTCGGTCTTGTATATTCCCTGTCGGTCGGTGTTGTATATTCCCTGTCGGTCCTGTTTCCCCTACCTGGTTCCTGCTTCAGTCCGGTCAGTCCTGTTTCACTCTGCCCCAGCCTGGATTACCCTTTTTCCCCTTCGAGGTAGTTTGTTTGTTTTTCCCCCTTGTGGGAGGTTTTTTTATTTTTTTATTTTCACTGTGTTTGTGTCCTGAGCATCATTATTCTCTGCTAATCCTGACATTACGAACCAGCCAAGATGGACCAAACAGTGCGGTGTGTGTGTTTTTTTTTTTTTTTTTCCAACTGGTTCTCCTGCTCGCCAGTGTGCAGAGCACGTCAAAAGGCTGTGTGGGGTAAGGCAGGAGGACAAGTCTGTGTGGGGATATGTCCTAGAGTTTTTGTCATTGTCTTTGGGTCAAGGATACAATCAGACCTGCCTAACTGATCTTCTTTTGGGCAGGTCTGAATGAACCTATTACATCTTTGACCCCTGTCCAGCGGCCGCTGCCCAGTCCTCCAACCCCAGTCCAGTGGCCGCCGCCCAGTAGTCTGTCCCCTCTGCCTTGAGGCCGCCTCCCAGGCCGCCAGACCAAACACCAGACCAAACTCTGTCCTGAGGCCTCCTCCCAGACTGCAGGACTCAGTCCCTTTCCTTAAGCTCCCTCCCTAGTTTCCCTCCCTTTCTGTTGTGTTTTCTGTTTTGTATTAGTGCTCGTTTTGTTTGTCTTGTGTATTGTTTGATGTTCCCATTTTGGGAGGCCCTCTTTGGTCTGTCTTGTTTCATGTCCGGAGCATGGTGTCTGGATTCTAACTTCCTGTCTGGTTCGGGATCCAGACACTCATGCTCCATGTTCTGTTACTGACGTGGGTGCATCACACTTATGTCACCTTGGCAGCATACACTCGCATCAGTAGTTTATGTCTGTCTCTCGTGAACACGGGTGCGCCTCGTGTTAGGCTCACATTGCGCTGTGCGCCCGAGTTGCGAGCTGTCTTGTGTTTCATGTCCTTAGCATGGTGTCTGGATCCTGACCTTCTGATCAGGAGATATTCATCTAAGCCATTTTGAATGGCAGTCAATGGGTTTTGGTTGCTAGGGTGCACTAAATGGTTGCTAGGTTGTATGCAGTTGCTAGGGTGTTAAAGTGATGGAGTGAAAGAATAGAAAGAAAAGAAAGTGGAGTGATTGATAGAGCTGATATATGCATATTAGAGGCCTTCTGTGGGTCTGTATACTTTTGAATTTTTGACAGTTGGAGTTTGAATAGTCTTGGCTCATCTGAACATTCAATCAATGTAATTGAATGGGATTTTTCAGATTTTTGATCATCTGCTGTGGGAAAACCGTAAGTCAGATCAGATAGCACACTATTTGAGATCAGTCTGAAGGTCTGTGCAGAGTTTGGTGCATGTACCTTGAAAGCTCTAGGAGGAGTTAGAGTCAGAAATTTTAGTCTCGGAATAATTGTTACGTCCCTATGTATGTGTATGGATGTTTTTTTTTCCTTTTTTTTTCTCTCTGTTTCCCTCTCTTTCACACTCTCTGATTAGGTTGCCCTTATTGGTTCTCTGAGCTGCCAATCTTCACTACCCTAATGACGTCATCTCTCTCTCTCTCCACCAATGGATGGCACTTCCTACCTTTTAAAAGCCGGTTGACTTTTGGTTCGATTACAGCTTTGCCTGTTAGCTCCCTGTTTTGTGTATTGTTACTTGCTCATTGTGACTCTGCATGTCCAATTGTGTAGTGATTAACTTAGTCACTCGTTACCCATTCGCTGTTTAAGTGACTTTTTCGGTGGTGTTATTTTTATGACTCGCTGCTCTTGTAACAAGAGTGGAAAAGTGGACAGGTAAGATGTCACATGACATACACTGTGCAACATGTAGACACTGTTATATCTGTATTAAACACCCTAGGTTAGGAGAGAGAATGTCAACCCCTGTACTTTTGAAGTTTTGAATCAGGTAGAGTAGTTTAGATATTGGCATTTCTAACACTGAAGACCTGTTTTATTTCTTTATCGTGGTTTTTGTTTTAACTGACAGATTAATGAGATTAGAGGGTTAAATACGAGAGATAGAATTGTTTTGTTTTGATTCTTTGGCTCCACTCGTGTCCCTTTTCCCTTTGGCTTACTTAATAGTATAAAGCCCAAGTTGTAAATATTTTATATATATATATATATATATATATATATATATATATATATATATATATATATATATATATATTATTTTTGTCTCTTTTGTGTTATATGTAAATACTCCTTATCCATTTATTATTGACCTGGTTGCTTTTTTCATTTGCCAACCCGACACACACAACAAAATCAGTCCAGCAACAAAACACATTTGCACTATTTTTTAATTGCTGGTCTATGTACATAGGCATCAAATGGATGTGAGATGCGACATTCCAAGACCTCGCGCCATGAGTGTATCATTTTTGAGACATTGTCAAGTTAAATATAGTTCTCAAGAACCCTGTGTTCCGTTCCTCTTAGGCCCATGCTGGTCCAATTGCTTTCTGAAGAATGGGACCACAATGTACTGGTGAAAACTAAACATGCTTTTTTGGCATGTTTGCGTTTCTGAATTCCAACAAATGTTTTGAAGTTGAAAAAAAGTAATCATGCTTTCATGATTGCTCATTGTTGTCGCTTTGGAGTACTCGGGCACTCATGCCCATTTCTAGAATGCAGAAAAGACATCACACTCCAGACTTGCTTGTCACATGTGCCTAGGTGTTGAAGACAATCTCTGAGTATGCCATCATCCTCTGCTCGGCATCCACCCATTCACACAGCTTCATCTGTCTCGCATTAACACTCGTGTCTCATTGTATTCTCCACTGTTCTGAATGGGTGCAGCTGATGATATGTCATGTGATGTCATATGAACCAGCCCATTTCACAGGCACTTTTGACAGAACAAAGGGCCCTCCAATATGCCTATGGCATAAATATATATGTTTATGACATGGCATGGCATGAAATGAAATGAGGAAACATTTCAACAGAATTTTGCTTGCGGCTCATCGGTTAAACGCTGGTGGAGTTTAAAGTGAGATGCTGCCATCTGTTTGCACCTCTGATTCACAGCGGCTAACATATAGACCTTGTGTTGATGTAATGCACTGGAGAGAGAAAATAGAGAAAGAGAAGAGTTTTCCCATTTTCGTAGGCAAGAATATCACAAGTGTTTTCTACAAAATAAACAGAAAAGGGTCGCTTTCTGGGCAAATAAAGTCTTATGGTTTAAAATGAGATGCCAACATCTCAACAGGCCATCTGGATTTCTTGCTGAACAATCTACTTTTCGAGGAATTCCAACTTCACCATTACCCATATGTAGTCATGTTTCTGAAACCAGGGCAGATTTAAGATTTCCTTGTGTCCCCAACATTTCAGTTGGGGATGATGATACTGCATTAATACAACCAACACCGACAATGATTAATCATTAGCTGGGTTTTCCGCAGTGGTTCTGGTTGAGAAGTTGTGTCAATCACCGGGTAAGAAACTGATATATAAATAGAACTGGATCGCTGATGCAACGGTAAACTGCCTGCAGGAGGTGAAGCCACCGGAAGTGTTCGAGCAGTCATCTTAGTATGCCCAAACTGCCATAGAACATCAGTGACTGACAGGCAAAAACACTCCCATTTCACCATCTCCGACCTGCATACAACAGTTGCATTTCACCCTCTAGTGACAATCATGCTTTGTTTAATTAGTTTGCTATGGATAACATTCGTTACAAGGGAGAAGATATACGCCTATCGATATACATTCAGTCTATCAGTGCAGCACAATGATCACCAAATTAAGCGGCAAAACCGTCCACAATTTGTAAAGTAGGGAAAACTGTAATATGTGCTTGTTTTGGGTGAGAATACGTCCTTACCCCTAAAAGGAACTTTTAAAAAAGTCAGACCGGGATTTCTAAATCATCTTAAATGCCCGGGATTTGCTTGTTTTCATACTGAAGTGCTCTCTGTAGTCATACATGGATACATGTCATAAATATGTTTTTGTTTGCAATTTAAATCTAGCGTATCACTTTAATTTTAACCAACTTTGCTTTGCCTGTCTCCTTCTCTGTGTGTCTGCGGCGCATTTGATAAAGGGAGAGAGAGAGCGCATGCTCTTATTCAAGTGACCGTGAGAACAAAGCACTTTTTGATAAAAACATAAAGTATCTCTGAACAAACACTTCGATGATCACAATAAGTAAGTCTGAAAATGTCTGTTGTATCTTACATCAGTTTCAGTGAACTTGTTTACATTCAGCTGATCTGTTTGCTGATGAAGTTTGTTAGAGGTACAATAGATATACATAACTGTTTGATGTACAATAGATATACATAACTCACTCAGGCTTTTAAGAAACAGGAAAAATTCAAGACTTTAAATAAATAATTACATGTGTGGGATGTTTGCGTTGTAAAATAGGTGATTGAATGATTGATGTTTACTCGCTGAAATTAGATGACATTGAAATGTTTGGGCAGAGCAATATGGTGGCACAGTGGCTTCACTGATGTGACGTCATGAGCAATCCAGTTATATACTGTATGTGTGTGTGTGTGTGTATGTATGTATGTATGTATATGTATACATATATATTATATACAGGTGCATCTCGAAAAATTAATATCATGGAAAAGTTCTTTTTTTTTCTGTAATTTAATTCAAAAAGTGTAACTTTCATATATTCTAGATTCATTACACGAAGTGAAATATTTCAAGCCTTTTTTGTTTTAATCTTGTTGATTGCGGCTTACAGCTCATGGAATCCAATAAATCCAGTATCTCAAAATATTAGAATAAAGAATTTATAATACAGAAATGTCAACCTTCTGAAAAGCATGTTAATTTATGCACTCAATACTTGGTCGGGGCTCCTTTTGCATGAATTACTGCAAATAATTATTGCTCAGTGGTCCAAAAGTCCTCTTTTCAGATGAAAGTAAATTTTGCATTTCATTTGGAAATCAAGGTCCCAGAGTCTGGAGGAAGAGTGGAGAGGCACAGAATCCAAGTTGCTTGAGGTCCAGTGTGACGTTTCCACAGTCAGTGATGATTTGGGGTGCCATATCATCTGCTGGTGCTGGTCCACTGTGTTTTCTCAAGTCGAGAGTCAATGCAGCTGTCTACCAGGAGATTTTAGAGCACTTCATGCTTCCATCTGCTGACAAGCTTTATGGCGATGCTGATTTCCTTTTCCAGCAGGACTTGGTACCTGCCCACAGTGCCAAAACTACGAGTAACTGGTTTGCTGACCATGGTATTACTGTGCTTGATAGCGTCAGTCAGTATCTGGTGTAGCCACCAGCTGCATTAAGTCCTCCTCATAGACTGCACCAGATTTGCCAGTTCTTGCTGTGAGGTGTTACCCCACTCTTCCACCAAGGTCCCAGACGTGCTTAATGGGATTGAGATCCGGGCTCTTCGCTGGTCATGGCAGAACACTGTCATTCCTGTCTTGCAGGAAATCACGCACAGAACGAGCAGTCTGGCTGGTGGCATTGTCATGCTGGAGGGTCACGTCAGAATGAGCCTGCAGGAAGGGTACCACATGAGTGAGGAGGATGTCTTCCCTGTAATGCACAGCATTGAGATTGCCTGCAATGACAACAAGCTCAGTCCGATGATGCTGTGACACACCGCCCCAGACCATGACGGACCCTCCAAATCCAAATCGATCCCGCTCCAGAGTACAGGCCTCGGTGTTACACTCGTTCCTTCGACGATAAACGTGAGTCCGACCATCACCCCAGGTGAGACAAAACCGTGACTTGTCAGTGAAGAGTACTTTTTGCCAGTCCTGTCTGGTCCAGCGAAGGTGGGTTTGTGCCCATAAGTGACGTTGTTGCTGGTGATGTCTGGTAAGGACCTGCCTTACAACAGGCCTACAAGCCCTCAGTCCAGCCTCTCTCAGCCTATTGTGGACAGTCTGAGCACTGATGGAGGGATTGTGCATTCCTGGTGTAACGCAGGCAGTTGTTGTTGCCATCCTCTACCTGTCCAGCAGGTGTGATATTTGGATGTACCGATCCTGTGCAGGTGTTGTTACACGTGGTCGGCTATTGCAAGGACGATCAGCTGTCCTTCCTGTCTCCCTGTAGCACTGTCTTAGGCGTCTCACGTCCCACATCTGCAGTCCTCATGCTTCCATGCAGCATGCCTAAGGTACGTTCACGCAGATGAGTAGGGACCCTGGGCATCTTTCTTTTGGTGTTTTTCAGAGTCAGTAGAAAGGTCTCTTTAGTGTCTTAAGTTTTTATAACTGTGACCTTAATTGCCTACCGTCTGTAAGCTGAAGGTTCATGTTCATTAATTGTTTATGGTTCATTGAACAAGCATGGAAAACATTGTTTAAACCCTTTACAATAAAGATCTGTAAAGTTATTTGGATTTTTACGAAATTCTTTAAAATACAGTGTCCTGAAAAAGGGACGTTTCTTTTTTTGCTGAGTTATATATCAGTGGGGTCAACTCATAGTAGTGTCTTAAGAGAGAAAATCCTACATTTCCACAGTGCAAATTTCCCTTCTGAATATCACTTCTGGTAAACATGGATTACTGCAGTCAGCAATAATGTCTGCTGGACACAGCTCAGTGGGAGGGGTCAAAGCTCTACAACAGCATAAAGCACATGTGCATTCCCAATGCAACTTCCATTGCCTTACATTTTAATCTAATCCAATCACCTAAACTGTCATGTGGTATCCTTTATGGATGAGCATTTGAGTAATTTTGTAGTTGAGTACTCTGACCCACAAAAAAATTAATACACGATTATTCATAAATTAAATTGCACATAAAAAAACAAACATGTATGACACTTATGAATCATATTTTGTTTTTTTCATAAACGTTACCAAGAATGGTTTCTAAATAAGATAACTTCAACAAACTATGCTTTTCTTTTGGGGAAAAATAAAATGAACAACATGCATTAATAAAAAATGAAAAGGAAAAAAAAAGACTTTAACAATAAAAAACATTTTCACACACCTGGAGCTTACATATAAACCAATACTGACGGCATAAACACATATATAACCTCTGAGTCTACATAAAGGCAATGACGTTTTTATCATTTCACATTATTAAAATTCTGAAAAAAAAAGTGTTTTTATAAAATGTATTCTCTCGGTGTTCAGAGATTTAACACACATACTGGTCTGTCAAGCTTCCGAGTTCGCTTCGCATTTTTTCCACCATAAAAGCAGATCCTCGTCTGCTGGTTTGCATGACTCCAACAAGCACTGAATACAAATAGTGTAGAATTCAATAAGAACCAAAATATTACAAGTACTGTCGTTTAATATAACTTGCCTTTGCTTTAGAAGCACAGACGCCATTACATGTCTTCTCTCATGCAACACCTCGACAACACGTATCCACAGCGCCCCCCAGTGGACTAAATTGTAACTGCAAGATTTGGTGTGAGATTTAGAGGGGAAAGAGCGTAATTTAGCGCTGCTCAAGGCAGGGAAATGCGGAAAGGAAAATTTTCGCGATATTCAAGTAATGTTTTTATTACTCGAGTAGCTGGTGCAGAATGAGTACTCTATTACTCGATTACTTGTGCACATCCATAGTATCGATATACACAAAGAATTGATTCTCCGAAAGTAGATAGTTACAGTACAACGCATGCGCACTAGAACACAGAGCACTGTAGCGGTCATGTCTACAGCTCATGCTTAAAGTCCTATAAAGTTTGTTCTTTGCTGTGCATGGCTGCACTCAATATAACCAGCGGGGAGGGGGAGGGGGGGAATAAAAAAATTTATATACACTATATTGCCAAAAGTATTCGCTCACCCATCCAAATAATTGAATTCAGCTGTTCTAATCACTTCCATGGCCACAGGTGTATAAAATGAAGCACCTAGGCATGCAGACTGCTTCTACAAACATTTGTGAAAGAATGGGCCGCTCTCAGGAGCTCAATGAATTCCAGCATGGTACTGTGATAGGATGCCACCTGTGCAACAAGTCCAGTCATGAAATTTCCTCGCTACTAAATATTCCACAGTCAACTGTCAGTGGTATTATAACAAAGTGGAAGCAATTGGGAATGACAGCAACTCAGCCACAAAGTGGTAGGCCACGTAAAATGACAGAGCGGGGTCAGCGGATGCTGAGGCGCATAGTGCGCAGAGGTCGCCAACTTTCTGCAGAGTCAATCGCTACAGACCTCCAAAGTTCATGTGGCCTTCAGATTAGCTCAAGAACAGTGCGTAGAGAGCTTCATGGAATGGGTTTCCATGGCCGAGCAGCTGCATCCAAGCCATACATCACCAAGTGCAATGCAAAGCATCGGATGCAGTGGTGTTAAGCACGCCGCCACTGGACTCTAGAGCAGTGGAGACGCGTTCTCTGGAGTGACGAATCACGCTTCTCCATCTGGCAATCTGATGGACGAGTCTGGGTTTGGCGGTTGCCAGGAGAACGGTACTTGTCTGACTGCATTGTGCCAACTGTGAAATTTGGTGGAGGGGGGATTATGGTGTGGGGTTGTTTTTCAGGAGCTGGGCTTGGCCCCTTAGTTCCAGTGAAAGGAACTCTGAATGCTTCAGCATACCAAGAGATTTTGGACAATTCCATGCTCCCAACTTTGTGGGAACAGTTTGGGGATGGCCCCTTCCTGTTCCAACATGACTGCGCACCAGTGCACAAAGCAAGGTCCATAAAGACATGGATGAGCGAGTTTGGTGTGGAAGAACTTGACTGGCCTGCACAGAGTCCTGACCTCAACCTGATAGAGCACCTTTGGGATGAATTAGAGCGAAGACTGCGAGCCAGGCCTTCTCGTCCAACATCAGTGTCTGACCTCACAAATGCGCTTCTGGAAGAATGGTCAAAAATTCCCATAAACACACTCCTAAACCTTGTGGAAAGCCTTCCCAGAAGAGTTGAAGCTGTTATAGCTGCAAAGGGTGGGCCGACGTCATATTAAACCCTATGGATTAAGAATGGGATGTCACTTAAATTCATATGCATCTAAAGGCAGATGAGCGAATACTTTTGGCAATATAGTGTATCTATATATAAGATATAGATACAGATATATCTATGAAGTCAGGGGATATAATTATTTGTCCTTTTTGTTTGCCCTCAAAGTCTGTGAGCATCTTCTGTAGCTTAATTTCCAGGGGGCGATCTAGAACAGTGGTACTTTTGACTGAGATTTAGAGAAACACTATAGTGTGTTCCTTTTATAGACTTTTCAGATTATCAGTATAATGGATATGGGTTTTTCAATGGTTTATTCTTAAACCACTACAATTAGTATTCTAATAAAATGATTAAAAATCAAAGTATTATTATTATTATTATTATTATTATTGTTGTATTAAATAGCAGGAAATACAGAAATGTATATTATGTGGTGCTAGGAGAAAATGCTCAGTCAAGGACATTTCGAGGGTGCACCATGTGATTAATATTTATAGTACAAAAAAACATATAATTTTATCAGATCATTAAAAATTTGATATTGTATCAAAATGACAGTAGTAGTAGTAAACTGTAGTAGTACATTTTAAAAATAGTAATAACAGAAAAATAACAATAAACAAAAATTAGACCGCACTATTCTGTGTGCTAATAAACTTAAATTTATGCTAATTAAATGTTTTAGTTCACTAGCTCCAGTTCTAACACCTAAAAAAGTAAGCATACATCCCTGTCATTTATTCCATCTAGCAAAAATGATGCTTTGCTGTCCAATAACTGTAAATTGTTTGTGCAATTTACTTTGGGTTTGACTAATGTATTAGAGCGCTTGTCAATTTTCAAGTAAGATTAAGACGTACCAGAAACAAAATCAAACCACTGTAACCTTTACGTCATTAGCAATGGAACTGGTGGGATGGTGGCCATCAGGATTTCTAGCTGAACAATCTACATTTCGAGGAATTCCAACTCCACCAGTACCCACATGCAGTCATGTTTCCAAAACCACAGCAGATTAAGTTTTCCTTTATTCAGTTAGGGATAACGTTACTGCATTAATGCAGTAAACACACCAACAATGATACAGTAAATCATTATTTGGGTAGATCCCAGTGGTTCTGGTTGAGAAGTTGTGACAATTACAGGGTAGTAAAGAGGATTGACTCATAGTAATGACTTAAGAGGAAAGGAAGGTGGAGAGACGTAAGAGGGTGGAGCTTCTGGAATGCCATAACTGGTGGACATGACAGAGGTGAGGCACTTAGACCAAAGGGGAACGAGTTCTGGGTGGCTGGGGCCCCTAAAGGAGATAAATTGGCCAATTGTCTTGGCCTCCCTCTCCTTGGTAGGGGGGTCTTGTCAGCTCAAAGCAGGGGCACCCTTTGAAGCCATGACAGCAAGTCCAGGTCAGGGAGAAGAATAGCAGATGGCTTTGGGGTTTCTGAAGGCCAGAGTCACACACTGGCAGGGTTAACCCCCTCTGTCATTTACTCCCATGTTCCAGAGTTTCAATGTAATGTGGTCCGATATTTCTGAACAGACCTAAAGATTCCATATTTTATCAGCCCAACATCCTAGGCTCTTCATTTAAATGGATGGTGGAGAGCGGTAAACAGAGAGTGACCCAAATGGGTGACCCAAATTAGGCAGAGGTCTCAGAACATATTTACCAAAGATCAACATCTTTCTGAGGTAATGAATGCATTCATCGTGGGACCTCAAAATAAGCTGTGGACAACTGATTTAAATTGATTTAGACCACATAGTTCTTTATCCCAGTGATGCAACTTCACTCAAAACACAGACCTCCACAACCAGCTGTGAGTTTGCCGTGTTACTTAAGCCAAAAGCATACCTACCTCAGATCAGATTAAAAAATGTCAGCTTTATCCAGCTAGCCACCACTAATTCAGAGACAAGATAACTAGCATGCATGAAAACAAATGAAGAAAGAGCACAATGTCATCACGGGTCAGCGTCACAGTACATGGGTTTCTTGTCCGTGCAAAGCTAATCGGTGCTGGTGACGTAGATAAATTATTGGACAGTGCTCTAGAATGCTAAGCAGCCAAATCTGTGGGTGGTAAATAAAACCCTTAATTTCACATGCAGACTCATTCAGTTCTCAAGTGAGCAGTACTGAAATACTGACCAGAGCACATGTCCATTCACTTCCACGATAGGCCAGGAGCTGGGTTTGAATGCAACCTTGTTTCCATTGGCTTGTCCCTCAAGGCCTTTTTCTGGGTGGATGACTTCAAAACAAGACCTACTCAGTCCAGTAGAGGCCTACTGTGGTATCTGCCCTTGCGTGGGGAAGGCGTTAATGTCAGAATACTGCCCAAACTGAGAGCAACCTCAAGACGACAGAGCATGTGAACTGGTATTCTGATGCCAACCGCTGGAGCAAATTTAACCAGCAGCTGCATCCTTCTCTCTGTTTTCTTTTGGCATTGTTTAAGAATTGAAAAGGAAGAAGAGAACGGCAAGATTCTTGTGGCAAGAAAGAGCTGGGATTTGATGTGTGCCATGCTGACCAGGCACATTTCACACTCCAACTTTGATTGAATTATGATAGTTTTGTTCTGTGGTAAAACGGTTCAACTAAATTGAAGATGAGTTCCAAAGTCAATACGATTCCGTTCGAAATACTGTTTAGTCTGGCAGGAGAGGAGCATTTTAATACAAATGCTTTAGAAAAAGCCAGGAACTAGAAAAATCTTGTAAAAGTAAACATATGAAGGTACTAACTCACATGATCTAATACACCAAGGATGCAACAGAGATACAAAAACTCATTGTAGAATCTTGTTTTCGTAACATTATGGAAAATTATATAAAGGAAAACAATGAAACTAGAAAGAAACCAATCACTAATAAAATCATGATCCGTGCTAATCTTGTCAACGAAATTACTGAGGAAAATGTGAGGAATCACGACAGACTACATTCTAAAAAAAGTAGCTAATAAAAGTAGTTTTTTTATTATGCTATTGTTTCAGGAGCCCAGGGCTGCATTTCCCAAAAGTATCAGAAGCCTAAATAGATCATACGATAATATACTAAATAGTATACAGTGTTACCAAGATACTTTTATTTTATATTTTGTTTATTTTTATTTCAATATAATATAATTAAATAGGTCTACTTTTCATGTCGATTGTATACTTTTAATAAGGCTATCTAATGTAAAATAATAAATAATTATCTAATTTAAAATAAATGCATAAAATAGATAAAGGAATTAATTAATAATTGGCTAAATCACTGCATTACCTACATGGATTTGTGTGCACGACCATGTAGTTTGTAGAGTGAGCAACAATGACTGTTGTACTACAAATTAAGTTGAAAGGGAATGGAGATGTCACATCTAAGCGAAAATTCTCTCTCTTGGCTTGTCAAAACGTCTTCCCACCTCTTCTAGATCCTCTCTGACACCCAAGGATGCTATCTTGGACCATTCACAGGCCCAAGTGGACATCCGCTGTCCATTAACATATATGTCACAGACCCTGGAAGCTTGCACCTTGACCCACAGACGAATTAGTGAAAAAAAAAAAAAAAACATTGCAAATGCACATATGATGAACCAAGCAGTGATTGTGTAAAATTAGATCATTAATTTACAATCCACTTACAATGGAAGTCAATGGGGCCAATTGTTGGAGTGTTTAAAGGCAGAAATGTGAAGCTTATAAATTTATAAATGCACTTACATGAATTCTTCTGTTAAAACTCGTGTATTATTTAAGCTGTTAAGTTGTTTAAAACTTAATTTTTACAGTCATTTTAGGGTTTGTTGACATTAATTGTCATGGCAACGAAGCTGTTAAAAAAAGGTTAGCTAGTGATGTTATCACACTAAAATCATATTAACTAAAATTTTGTCTATGCCTTGTGAAATACTGAATATTTTAACATAAAAAAATAAATAACAAATTGCCCCCATTCACTTTCATAGTAAACGTCTCACTGTCGCCTTTTTATTTTTTTTTATTTATTTTTTTTTTCACCTTTTTTTTTTTTAAGAAAAGGAGGGGGAAGTCCAAAATTATTTTTGTGGTAATCAACATTATTCCACAAATGCTGTCGCTTTTGGGATGGGATGATATATAGAATTTCGAAATATCGCGAACCAAAAAAATGACGAATAATATCGTGGCAAAACACTAAAAATTTACAACATTGATTTCTGTCCATGTGATCATAAATTAAACGACCCGTCAATCATCATAATCTCTCTATCGCTTGATTTTACCACTACCGTGCTTTTTCTACACCGTTTACATGGTTCACACAATGTCCTTGAAGTGCTTAAAGTTCTTGAATTTAGCTTTTAGAAATTTAAGTACTGAAATACCTGGAAAATCGGCTTGTTTTGATGAAAAGTGCTTAATGAAAACTGATCATTTCCTCCATGTAATGTGTCCATCAAAGATGAGGCGACTCCACTTTAATTGAATAATGTGTCTTAATGTCCTTTCTGTTCTTTACATTCATATAAAAAAGTAAAAAGAAATATTAATTTTAATCTCACTCAGCATGGATACACACAAAAAAAAAACCGCGTTATTTCTTCCCCACCTGTATTCTGGCAACTCCTGCTATTGGTATAATTAGACGTCAAATGACTGGACAAAAGTTGTCTATACGTCACTAGCTTGATGATGCCTTCTGATTGGGTGGTTATCTTACGTGGTTAAAAACAAAAACAGTTGGAAGATGCAGGAGAAATATGGACAAAACAGGTAAATTTCTTTGTTGTTAATTTCACAGTTGATAGCGCCATACAGAAAAAAGTAGCCACCTTCAAGATAAATCATTAGGGTGATTCTATAACTTCGGACACTTTGTCGTTGCGACAGTAGAAAAACTTTTTATAGATTAAATCACACGGCAGGAAACCGCACTTCCAGGTTCTTTCGAGCAGCAGATTTCAGTGGTGGATATAGGCAGTGCTGCAGTTTTAATCATCTTTTAACTACCACTAGACATGCAATATGTGTCTATATAAATAACATTTTACTTCAATATGATCATATTAAATATCAAAACTTAATAACAGCTGTTTCGATTGAACAATATTATTTACTGCATTCAAATAATTTTCACAGTATGACATTATTTTTATTCACTTATCCTTTCACAAACAGTAGTCCATGTGCTGGGTGGTGGAGATGGGCTCTGTTTCTCCCGTTATATCTTATGGTGGTCTTGATCAAATAAGATCATCATTAGATCATATTTGACCTCATATCTGTCACAGTGACAGCACTTTGGAAATTAAAAACAGCCGTTTGCAATCAGAGTTTGCATGATTTCTTCATAAAAAGTTATTAGCCTTTCCACTAACAGCTGCTGCAGGTCAATTGTGTCTAACAGAGCAGACGCGATAACAATGACGGTGACCCGTGAATTATCATAATTTAAGTTTTTCCTGATGCAACAATCTGGTAGAAATCCGAAGTGTGGATCGGTTGAACACTTTCCTATCCCACAATGCATCGGGAGCCGAGGAGATGTCACGTTCAAGCGCTGGTTTTAAAACAAATGGCGGAGAACCGCGGGCCGGAAGGCTGTTTTCAACAGTAAGTGCTGTATACACAGAACGTTGCTCATTGTGCTTAAATGGTGTTTGTTTAACCAAACTTGAGTGGATTATTTTCACGGTTGTTGTTGTCACGTCATATATTCTGGTCACGGGACCATGCGTACATTCCCAGATGTTAGTATGTCCGAATTCTAATCATACTGCCTCTCGCATATCTAAAGAGCATACTGTTTTACCGGCGGGATGTGCGTTTCTCATCAAATACAGTACATACTGTGACAGTACGTGGTTTTGGACGCAGGGCGAGAGATTCTTGATGTTCGCTGAACCAGATCATTGACATGCAAGTTGAAACTCTTAAAGTGATAGTGTCTTTTTAGCATTTCTTACACAAATGAATGCAAACTCAGTGTCTTTAATTGTAAATTGTACACATTATTTCAAACAGTGATAGCTCATATCATTATTATATATAACTGATATAATATTGATTCATAGAATGTAGATTTTTTTATTTTTACAAAGTTAAAATGTGTTTATAATAATGATGACAAACAAATGATTAAAACAATTAAATATTCACTTTCACATTTTTTTCAGGACAGGTTTTGTTCAGTTCTATTGCTTGTTCTGCACCTGATCAGCCTGAATGTACCCTACAATTTTTTAAAGCTTATTTGTTTGTGATTTTTTTCTTATAGAGAAAAGTATATGAGAAACTTTTATTATTTAAACCTTCATAATTTATATTGTGTATTAAAGAACTTTATTTTGATGAGAAATTATAATGTGTATTTTGCTCAAACATTTTTTTCAAAAAAAAAATGTAATCTGTAATATTTTATAATTTAAGTGTTATTATATCGAACCGAGATTATATTGAATCATGAACCTCATATCGTATATCGAACCGAATCCTGAGATAACCATATGTCGATTGAGCTTAACTTGTATTGAACCCGGAATATTCCTTTACAACAAGAAAAAATAAATAAATAAATAAATAAATAATCTGCCATTGGCAAAAAGTTTTTTTTCTTGTTTTAAGCATAAACCTATCTAAATTCGGTTCAGTTTCTCTGAAAACAAGACAAAGTATCTTAAACAATTTTGCTTGACAATTAAATAATTTTGTGGACATAATTTTACTAGAAAACAAGACAAAACTACTAATTAAGAAAATAATTTTTTGCAGTGTAGAGAATGCTCTTAAGAGCTACGATCGATCGTTATCGGGAAATGAGGCCCAGGTTTTCCGGACAGTGTTATGTTATTTAATCTTTCATATTAAACATATTCATTGTTAATACAGTAGTGGATAAAAATGTTGGCACCCTTGGTAAATATGAGCTAAGAAGGATGTGAAATTTATTTTTCTTTTTTATTGTTTATCCTTTTCATCTTTCATTACAAATATTCTTCTAATGATATCTAACAATTGCAAACACAACACAAGTTTTATCAAAAAACAAATATTTTTGTCAAATATATGTGGCACAATTATTGGCACCCTTAGAAATTCTTATGAGTAAAATATATCTGATGTATATTTCCATTCATATTTAATTCTTTTTAGTACACCTGGTTGACTAGGAACATGAAATTGTTCAGCCATGACTTCCTGTTTCAGAGGGGTATAAATATGAAGTAACACACAAGCCAAATTCTCTTAGTCATCTATCCCAATGGGTAAGATCAAAGAATAAAGTTATGATGTGTGGCAAAAGGTTGTTGAACTTCAAAAAATGGAAAATGGCTATAAGAAAATATCTAAAGCATTGAAAATACCCATTTCCACCATCAGGGCAAAAATTAAGATGTTCCAATCAACTGGAGATGTTAAGAATTGACCTAGAAGAGGACATGTGTCTATATTGTCTCCAAGCATGATGAGGATTATGGTTCGAGTGGCCAAAAATTCTA
Organism: Myxocyprinus asiaticus; assembly: GCF_019703515.2. Classification (NCBI taxonomy): domain Eukaryota; kingdom Metazoa; phylum Chordata; class Actinopteri; order Cypriniformes; family Catostomidae; genus Myxocyprinus; species Myxocyprinus asiaticus. The sequence goes on from NC_059347.1 coordinate 4,617,509, forward strand.
CAAGGATCACAGCTGGAAAACTGAAAAAATTAGGGGTCAGAAAGTCTCTAAAACTTCAATCAGACGTCATCTACATCACAAGTTGTTTGTGAGGTTTCAAGAAAAAAGCCTCTGTTCTCATCCAACAACAAATTCAAGTCTTCAGTTTGCCAGACACTACTAGAACTTCAAATAGGACCGGGTTCTATGGTCAAATAAAACAACACCAGAGATGGGTTTGGTGCACACAGAGAGGTAGCCATATGGGAAAGTACCTCATGGTCACGGTTAAATATGGTGGTGGATCTTTAACGTTGTGGGGCTTTTTTATGCCAAAGGTCCTGGACATCTTGTTTGGATACATGGCATCATGGACTCTATCAAGTACCAACAGATAAAAAAAATCAAGGTTGTGGTTGTATATTCCAGAAAGACAATGATCCAAAACACACATCAAAATCAACACAAAAATGGTTCACTGATGACAAAATCAAGGTTCTGCCATGGCCATCCCAGTCTCCTGACCTGAACCCCATAGAAAACCTGTGGGGTGAACTGAAGAGGAGAGTCCGCCATGTGGACCTCGGAATTTGAAGGATCTGGAGAGATTCTGTATTGGGGAATGTAACAGTCAAAAGTAACAGTCAGTATCTGGTGTGGCCACCAGCTGCAATAAGTACTGCAGTGCATCTCCTCATGGACTGCACCAGATTTGCCAGTTCTTTCTGTGAGATGTTACCCCACTCTTCCACCAAGGCACTTGCAAGTTCCCAGACATTTCTGGGGGGAATGGCCCTAGCCCTCACCCTCCGATCCAACAGGTCACTGTCATGCTCAATGGAATTGAGATCCGGGCTATTTGCCGGCCATGGCAGAACACTGACAATCCTGTCTTGCAGGAGATCATGTACAGAACGAGCAGTATGGCTGGTGGCATTGTCATGGTGGAAGGTCACCCCTGGTGAGACAAAACCACGACTTGTCAGTGAAGAGCACTTTTTGCCAGTCCTGTCTGGTCCAGCGAAGCTGGGTTTGTGCCCCTAGGCGATGTTGTTGCCGGTGAAGTCTGGTAAGGCCCTGCCTTACAACAGCAAGCCCTCAGTCCAGCCTCTCTCAGCCTATTGCAGACAATCTGAGCACTGATGGAGGGATTGTGCGTTCCTGGTGTAACTTGGGCAGTTGTTGTTGTCATCCTGTACCTGTCCCGTAGGTGTGATATTCGGATGTACCGATCCTGTGCAGGTGTTGTTACACGTGGTCTGCCACTGCGAGGATGATCAGCTGTCTTTCCTTTATCCCTGTATCGCTGTCTTAGGCGTCTCACAGTACGGACATTGCAATTTATTGCCCTGGCCACATCTGCAGTCCTCATGTGTCCATGCAGCATGCCTATGGCACATTCATGCAGATGAGCAGGGACCCTGGGCATCTTTCTTTTGGTGTTTTTCAGGGTCAGTAGAAAGGTCTCTTTAGTGTCCTAAGTTTTTATAACTGTGACCTTAATTGCATTGTCTTAACGACCGTTCCACAGGTGCATGTTCATTAATTGTTTATGGTTCATTGAACAAGCATGGAAAACATTGTTTAAACCCTTTACAATAAAGATCTGTAAAGTTATTTGGATTTTTACAAAATTATCTTTAAAATACAGTGTCCTGAAAAAGGGACGTTTCTTTATTTGCTGAGTTTTATATTTGACAAAAATATTTGCTTTTTGATAAAACTTGTGTTGTGTTTGCAGTTGTTTGATATCCATTAGAGGATATATGTTTGTGAATATTTTGAATGAAAGATCAAAAGGAAAAACAATAAAGACATATTTTTCACAGCCTTCTTTGCTCATTTACCAAGGGTGCTAATATTTTTGGCCACCACTGTATGTTTGATACATGTTTAAATAACTGATAAAATTTTTTGTCATATTGCACATTATCATCAACTAAATGTATTTATTTATTATTTATTTTATTTTTTTGTCTAAACTTGCCAATTTAGTGAGATTAAAATGGATGAATATGACATGATGAAATATTGACTAAATTTAAAGGACAACAAAAATACAATTGTGTAAAATTAATCTATTAATTAATCTATCTCACCAGTTTCAGATGAAATCACACCCCCCTACTTTGCACCATTCATGCATGATTGTGTGGCCTATAGTCTTTATAATGTATCATAAGCCCAGACACCTAATAAAGCTTAACAGGTGAGAATGCACCTTTAAAATGCTACAATACACAATACTAAAAAGACTCACCTGTCCACATATCTTCGCATCGAGTCACTCAGCACGATGCCCTGTGCTGCGTGCGTAAACGCCGGCTGCCGCAGGAGCCGATAGCGAAGTGGCTCGCATTCATGACAGAGTGGACAGTCAGATTTAGACGTGAGCAAAGTGGCGTCAATTTCCAAATGTTGTTCCATGGTGAAAAACTGTACCCCGTACACCTCCTCCTGCACGCCCAGCTTGATGGTTAGTGGTGTATCACAGAACAAATTGCTGGGACCCAGTGATAGGTTGTTGCCAGCTACAGTCAGTAAGATGATATTGTGGATGGCTGGCAGAACTGTTTCCTCTGGGGAGGAAAATGTCACCCACATCGTGAGGGAGTCTGGGACCACCGGATGAGCAAACTCCAGCTGCAACATGCAGCCTTGCGGAGGGCAGGGAGGGGGGACCATGCCCAGATCCATGCCATTATGAGGACTCCACGTGCGAACACTGGGCTCACAGGCTTGCTCCACATCTGGTGGTCCTAAAAAGATGCATCAATTAAATTAGAATTTATTAGAGAATTTCAAAGCGAATATTTAGTTTGAGGTACACTGTCTGTTTTAACTGTGGACATACGTCAATATACAAGTATCAATTAATGAAAAGTCAACTGTAAAAGCAATTGTTTAAGACACAGAAGAAAAAAAAAACATGATGTAATGCTTTTGATCCTGAAGAACTTGGAATCAGGATTCCATATTTTTCTTGTTCAGCAAAAGATATTAACCAATTTCAACTAGAATAATAACTCTAAGACATCCCAGCCTTAGCCATTGTTCTGTAAAACATTATGCTTAGCAAACAGATTCTCTTTCTGGTTGGATCTAAAGCACGACTCTTCAATTTCATGAATAGGGTCACTTAATGGGTATACTGCTGACATTACAAACTTTCCAGGGAACATGACGTCATAATAATGAGATCTTGTGTGGTATCCCAGTAGTAAACCAGAAAACAAGAAGCTACCCAGAGATGAGGCCTCCACAAGGCTTTCGCAATTGCATTTCATGTGCTGCAGTCCAGCCATATTTGGAGTCAAGAGCAACTTATTTGACGGGGAGTGACGTATACCAACATTCATCAAATGTGGGGAGAAGCCAGGGCACTGCACACAGTGTGTTCTCCTGCTTTTCCTTTGAGCAATTCCAAATTGGCAACAGCAAAAGTCATTTGCTAACCTCATTTCTGGGCAGTGCACAAAATTCCAGTGTTTAATCAACTGAGCACTGAGTTTTTTGGCTTTCCCGGCCACATCACCGCAACATGTTTATTTTTTGAAAATGTGTGTGGCCAGAATAGAAGTACAGTAAATGTAAGATAAAAATGAGATAATGCAGGTTTACCTTCTCTTCTTGCTTACGTTGCTTTTGACTGGGTGCAAAAGAGCCTATTTCTATTTAAAAACACAGCATTAAGTTCCTGTAATGATCATATTCATCAGGTAGTCATTTCGCAAGATGAATAACTGTCATCTTTTATCTGTATGACTCTGTGGTGGACTAATAACCCCGTCACGGGGGTGTTGGAGTCAGGGTTCAGCCGCCGTGGCAACTGTGGGCCGATTTTCAAGGTGACCTGACAATTCGGCCATTAATTAGTGCCTTGCATTTTCACTTGATTAGCTAATCCCATCGGGGTATTAGCTTGTCTAGGAAAGTGCTCATTCATGGAAAAAGGGGGAGGTGGGGTTGGTGGGACATGGCTGAAAATGTCCCGCTTAAGGTAATTGCAGTAAGATGAATTGTGAGCTGGTGAATTGTTGTAAAAACAGTTGAACACCTAAAAAAGTCTGATTCTGATGGAAGGGACCAACATCTTTCCTAGAGCTTCTGTGACTGATGCTTATTCTAAGGCGATGTTCAAAACAAGCTGTTTGTACTTATCAGGTGATCAGTTCTTTCCGTGGTTTGTACTTTTGTATCCTTGTAACACAATTCTTGCTCTGTAATAGCAGTTTGGGATTTTTGGCCTGAAATTGAAACCAAGTGCAGCGGTTAAGTAGCACTGGGTGATATAGATGTAAAATTATAGAAAAAAATGGCTTTTTCAGTCAGAGGAGCCACCATTTATACCAAACATCCATTGTGGTAATGTAGATTTTAAATGTTTAGTGCAAAAATTAAAATAGAGCAAGATATTTTATCATTTCCATGTATGTGCACCAATATAACAAGCAGTAATTATTACTCGCTTAAATTTTTACTAAAACATTTTAATACATGAAAAATGCCATGCAAAAAACAATGGCCATCCAAGCCGTTATCAGAGTCAGGTCCAAAAGCCAGTGTCTCTCATGGTATGGGGGTCTGTCAGTGCCCATGGCATGGGTAACTTACACATCTGTGAGGGCACCATTAATGCAAAATATATGAACAAATATTGGAGCAACATATGCTGCCACCCAGATGCCGTATTTTCCAGGGATGTCCCTGCATTTTCCAGCAGGACAGCGCCAAACCACAAACTGCCCGGATTAGAAGTTCATGGCTGCGTAAGCAGAGAGTGAAGGTGCTAGACTGGCCTGCCTGCAGTCCTGACCTGTCTCCAACTGAGAATGTGTGGCATATTATAAATTGCACAATACGGCAAATGAAGGTCCTGTCCAATTGCGCAGCTGAAGACCTGCATAATGGATGAATTGGAGAAAATTCAGCTTGATAAACTGAACAAATTTGTGTCTTCACAGTCCAAATGCTAAATAAGTGTTAGCAGAAGATAATGTGGTTACACAGTGGTAAACACTTGACTGTCCCAACTTTTTTGGAGCGTGTTGCAATCATCTGACTTGAATTAAGTGTTTGTTTAAAATAAATAAATAAAAATAATAATAATTCACAAGGTATACTTCAAATAATGTGTTTCAATATAGCACAGGGTGAATAGAATTTACAAATTACTTTTTATTAGGATGGGATGGGATGGGATAGGATAGGACAGGACAGAATAGAATAGGATTCGTTTGGAAATGTAATATTCTGCATGTGCTTTTTTGTGGTTCAGGTATGATTATTTTCATTAATCTTTGTATCTTTTATCTTTTACCTTTGAGTCTTTGTGTTATGAGAACCATATACTGTGTTTAATACATGTGGATAAAGCAAAGCTCTCTCATCAACAGCAGTACACATAATTTAATTAATGCATATGAAAGTGGTTGTACTGTGTAGGAAATGAAGTCAACCAGAGCAACATCCCTCCCATACAAAGCACACACATGGAGGAGATGCACCACTGCCTGCTGGTTTACTGGTGTTCAGAAGAGTTATGATTAAAACATGCAATAACATCTGGTCAATGTGCTCAATAATGTAGAATCACCAGACACAGATGGACATTTACCAAATTCTTTTTGTGAGATCCAGCTTTTGTTTTGTTTTTCTCTTTCTCACTGTTCCATCTCCAATCGGATTCTCTGCCCAACCAACCCCTGTAGTCTGCTTGTTAGAATCAGCGGTTTGCGTCCTTCATTTGCAAATGTCACAAACCACATGTGATTTTCTGCAGCCTTAAGTACCATGAGTGGTTTCTATGGCTTACCCCATCCGCAGTTTATTTCCCCCCTCTAACTTTCTCTTGCGCTTCCTCGCAAAAGAGTTTTTTCTCTGCTATAATTCCCCTGGCTGTAAAAATTTACAAGGGGGTGCTCCAACTCCTGTAGGGTGCAAATACAGACAGCAAAAGTGGTTTGAGGCCGCGACCCCCAATTCTGTGAACTTGACGGCCAACAGGTGGAGCAGCCTCGCCACAAAGCAATGCCCACTCTCCACTGGAATGACGAAGCAGAACCTTCTTCTTGTTTTGTGGGAGGGTGGCCACTGCGAAGCCGTCCCTGGCCAAGAAGCACAAACAAACAGAGCGCCAAGCAGCTGCACTGGGGTCTTCAGGGCTCGGCATGCAGGATAAACACTGCCGTAAGAGGGGTGCGTTGAGGGGACTGTGATTAGCAGGGAATCATTCCAAAAGGCAAACAGAGAGCAGTTTACATGCTGCAGCAGCGGCAAGCCCAGGCATGTCTCTGCAACACACTGCAACAAGTGCTGAGGGAAGCATGTGTTAATGTTTAAGTGTGTGTGTGTTTCTGTGCATTTAGATTTAAGTGTGTGTGTGCTGCCTAAAAAGAGAGAGTCTTAAGTCAAAGAACTCAAGAATTGCAGTCTATCTCAAACTATAGAACATTTGGGGAAAATAATGGGTTTTGAAGTGAAGTGCTCGCTGACAATAAGGTTAACAGCAATATCTGACCCATATCCATCACTGTCTCTGTGAGTTCATTATCATCAAAGCAGCTCTTTGAAGAGGAAACACTCCTCCAATTGATAATGAGTCTTTCCTTCTGCTAGAGATATAAATCAAAACTGCTAGACACCATCTCACTAAAGAGGCATGAACAAAGATATCCCGACCATGGGAATAATTTTAATTGCAGGAAAATATATCTATGTCTACCGAACAGCTTCCTTCTGTCCCAAACAGCACTGACATATACACCATATATCACCAGGCCAAATATCCCAAAGGCAACCTTAAATTTCTGATTTTCAAAGAAAGAACATTCCTCCAAGATGTGACGAGTCTCGAACTAACTGACACGTTGCTATTTTATGCCAGCCATGCCCACAAACAATAATTAATAAAGCAGCTGTCTGCAAATTTTCTGGAGCAGCACAGCTGTGTAGACTATTTATAAAAGAAAAAAATCCACCTCCTGCTCACTGATCACTTCACAGTTTCTCCGAAAGTAAGTACAAAACTTACTGAGATGAAAAAAACAAAACAAAAACAGAAATCATGAAAAGGGACAATTTTAAGCATGTAATCATGTTTTCCAAAAACAGAAGTGTTAAAAGACAGGCTGCTTTGAAGATGTAAGAATGAGGAGCAAGTCGAGCCATGGTCATGGGTGTCACTTTGTTTTAAAAAGTAGTGGGGACAGTTTAGGGAGAACCTTACGAAGTGGTGAACCTCATTAATTAGGTTATGTGCAGATAGTGGCAAATAATATTTTACTGTTTTAATAAATAGTTATTCTTGATGGCCAACGATGATCCATTAAATATTTTACATAATTCATTTGATAACTTGATCGATCTGTACATCTAACACTGGCAGTGAAAGGATTTTTTCAGACAGCTGTCACTCAACAGCTGCAATGATCACTTATTATAAAATTCGAAACAACAACCTACGGCGCCGGATCACCACTTATAATAACACACACAAAAGAAATGGAACACCCAGCTCAAGAATTGGCAACCTGATCCCATGAACATTACGTGACTATGGCATCATTTTTGCTAAACGAAATTATGTGTATTATTACAAATTTTGCTGCAGTTTCGTAGTGAAATGTCCAGCAGGGGGTGCCAAAAGCAAGTGAAATGATGTCGTAATAGACAAGATTTTTAATGTGAAATGTTAGATGGAGTTTTCAATAAGTAAAATGTACATCCCTAACCTAACACTTTAACCTAAACCTCACGAATAGTGTTCTAAAAAAGCAAATGAGAGGTGAACAAAACAGACATATTACCCATAACTAACATCTAAATCTAACTGTCCACAAACAAAATGCAAAATAAAAAGCACATTTTCTGAATCAAATATGTAATTTCATGTTGCTTCTATGACACTTTCGTCTCAGTTGTTAGCTTGCTTGTTTGACTGGGCTTGAGCCGCGGACTTCTGAGTTCAAAGTCCAACACTCCATGAGGTGAGCTGCCACGCAAGCTAATCACATTGGAGTGTGTGTAAATGTAGGTGGATCTGTAATACAAGTTAAAATGTATTGTTTTTTTCAAATGATGCGTTATAGTAAAAGTGTTTCTATATCATAACATAGCAGTGTGTGAGCAACAGTGCGAAAAATAAGTGTTAATAAAGTCATTATCAGCCATTTTATTTGTGATTTGTGTGAAAGTGAATAAAATGCAAAGTTGTGGTAGCACCTCTAGTGTTCATTTCACCAGTAAACTGCAATGAAACGTAGAACGCAGAACTATTACACGCAGTGGCTACTCAACAAAACTGATCCTCTTTACCACAGGAAGTAGCGCAGCATAAAAACGTTAAATTTTCACACATGAGATTCGTTCGCAAAATCACCACCAGGAGGAGCAAAGGGACACTTTTGTCACCATCATTGTTACATTTTGATGTGTAGAAGGCGATCTACCAATGCAAAATTAATGGCAGCATTAAAGTCATAGCAAGTGTTAGAATGTCAGCCTTTTCCAATAAATAAAAAAACTGTTACTTCATAGATATTAGTTATCTAATTATCTTCCTGAAAATCAAAATGAAAATACATTGTGAACATTCATAATTGTATTTGTTAGCCATAGTGAAAAAACAACGCATAATTAACAGCATTAACGCGTATTATAATTGATCCAGCTAGTCTGTAGTGATAGACTAAAATAGAGTGGTTGAAATAAAATCCTGCTAATAAGCGTAATGAAATATATGTGCACATTATTTTAATATTATATATGATACGATTTGATATGCTATGATTTCAAGTTACAGAGGATGGTGTGGAGTAGAGAAAAGCTTAAGTTCTTGAAATCATCTCATGTGGACTGATAGCCTAATGTTAGTGTGTTCAGTATGACAGTACGATATGTGCGACAAACTACCGGATCAAGACTTGCTCTTCTTATTTTATGTTTGTTTGGAAACATGTGGTAAGTAAAATATATCCAGCAGATTCATATAAACACATTTTGCTATGTGGCTGAAACTAGCTGGGTTCCCATCCAACTTTTTTTATGCGTATTTTGAAATTGCGCATTAGAAATTCTGAATGGAAACGATTGATATGCGAATCAATTCTCAAAATTCACTTAAAATTTTATGCGCTAGGAGGAGGTGGATTTTGTAGAGTTGCACATGAGTTAAAATACACATTAAGGTAATGGAAACACAAAATGATGACGTGTTTTGACCATTCGTGCACATGTTATGAGTGTGTGATGGCTTGGTGTGACTGGCCCAATTACATTTTTCGAACACAGCTCTTGACATTCGGAAGTTTTTAAACCCACAGCTGGTCTTCAAAGTGGGTCCTCACAATCCGCCAGAACAGTTTTAAGCATGGGCACTCCTGAGTCCCAGGCATGCGAAGGCATTTCAGCCCACATTACATCAGATTGTTCTGCGGCATCCCCGGGCATCATTTAATAACCATTTAAAATAAAAAACAAAGATTCTCTTTAGCCCCTGCATGTTAACTGCATCTTCATTCTTTTTGTTTTTATAAAATTATTATAAAAATATTTTATTTAATAACTATACTGAAATAATAGACTAAAATATAGTGTTTCAGTTGAAACCTCACTCATAAGCGTAATGTAATATATATGTGCTTATTTTAAAATTCTTTCTAGTTTTTATTTCTAAAGGTAAAGAGGATGGTGTGGAGTACAGAAAACCTTTACTACATGCTTTGAACTGATAGCTTAGTGGTAGGGTATCCTGAACAGGATTGAAACGCGCTTCTTTATCTTGTTTGTACGTGTGAAAAAGTAAAATGCAACCAACAGACAAACGATATGCCTTCATTGCATAAATACACATTTGACCACATATAAATAGTAACATTTGATATCGCTAAAGTTAATTTCAACATTCAAAACTAATGCAGACATTATTTCAGCATTGCATGGTTTGTGTTTGCATTTCATTCCATTTTGTGCTGTGGCTGGTACTGACTCTGTATCCTATAAGATTATTGTTGGTCATTTGGTTTTATACTGCATATTATTTATATATTTACTCTCATATTTGTCACCTCGATTGTGCTTTAAAAGGTACCATAGGCGGTAGGTAGCACAGGGCAGCAGGGTTCATGGTTACATGATAAAGATTATGATTCAACTAATTACATTAATTCAGAACAATAGCATGAGGGTAATTCACTTGTATTTTTACAAAGATCCGGGTGAAAATCTAAACAGCCAAATCTCCTTTAATCTTTTGAAGCGTCACAGCCCCCCACATCACCTTTGTCTCTGTTCGCATGGGGGTGGGAATCACCAAAAGTAGATAATAGCCCACCTTTAACAACCATATCCAGCTTACGATTGATGATTCAGAGAACTGTAACCTCAACTTAACTTGAAGTAAAATGTATCCAACTGACATGTGATATGCCATTATTGCATAGAATATATACGCATTTATTCACATAAATATTAATATTTGATATAGTCAATTAAAACATTCAAAACAAATGCTTAGACATATTTTCAGCATTTAAAGGATTTTATTTTATTTTTAAGCCATATTTTGTTAATGTTTATCAAAGAAAGAGTCTGTCTTCGCTGTTGATATCATGACATGGGAAGAAAAGTGGTTTGGGAAAAACCGAATTGGAACTCGCCTCACAATCAGAATTAACACCATAAACTGATGCTCTACTAATCACGAAATGTCTAAGATAATAATTACATTTGACTAAGACACTGAGATCCTGAGCCAGAGAAAACGGCCGCTGCACTTCCAGCCTCCGATCACTGTAAGAACAACCGCTCATTCCCTTCAGACATTTTATTTTAACGTTTATAATACTTTGTGGACATCATGCCTTCAATGACATGAAATGGGGATGAAATACAGATCTGTCCTGACGTCCCCTACAGATACAGTAACCATAGTATCATCATGGTATTTGGTAGTAAAATAATTGTAACCACAAAAATAAACATGGTTAATAGCTATATTAAAACCATATTACTGTAATAACACCATGCATTGTTAATTGCATTAAATCAGTTTTCTGCCCAAAAAACATGGTTAATACAATATTACTATAGTAAAACTACCTATATTAATTTTGTAGTAAGAGTGGAGACAGGAAACAGAATGGGAAAAGTAATGCGACACACGCGGACTCTAACACGGACAGAAAAGGGATTGATTAACCTGTGTTACGCCCTGAACTACTGCAGCAACATACTCAACCAATGGCATAGATTTGGCTTGAACATTGGGGGGTTGCAGTGTGGAGCACTTACATGTTTCCACTGATCATGGTATAAATATTGGGGGGGGAGGGGTTGTACTTGCTTGTTTTGATTATTGGGGTGGGTTAACTGCCCCCCATCCCCCCTGGAATCTACGCCCTTGTACTCAACGCTCTGTATGCAGGTATTATTTAGATGGGGGTGAAAACTGTCACTCCAAAACATAACATTGAGCGTTTAGGCAACATCGTATAGCAAATATTAACTACTAATAAAATATAAGACAGATAATAACAAAGAACAGTTTTTTGTTTTTGTCTTTTGTGACAAGAACTTGCAGTTTTGAACTGCATAGCTTTTCTGGTTATTACATGTAGCGTTAACACAAACGCATATTGAGACATATATTCAAATGATGTGGTCGCAATACTTCCAGCCTTATTCATGTAATGGCAAATTGAGATTCTTATTAAAATATTTTACAATATTTCATATGATGCTTCAATAAACAATAATTTGGTTCATTTTTTCTGACGAGAATATAACATATGATACATTGATATCCATATAAATTAATTAATTCACATTTGATAATCCTGTTTAAAAATAGAAAATATGGGCTAGCCTATCGGCACATTAAATTATAGCAGTTTCAGAAGTTACTATTCTTTGAATATGCTGCCTAATGATACTCGCTCATTACGTCAGTGTATATAAAAATACTCACAAATGATAATTCTCTCTAATGAAATTTGAATGAATAAATGGAAAGTCCCGATGCATGGGCGTCCTCATGAACGCTAAATGTTGCAGGAAAGTGTTTATCATGGGCTTCATTGCTGCGTCCCTCCAGCAAATCAGTTTTTTTTGTTCATGTTTCTCCTCTTCTTCTATTTTATGTCGGTTGGCAAAACAAGCATTACTGCCTCAAACTGAATGGTCGTGATGTTACGAGAAACAGCTCTGAGGCATTCAGCTCTGGCCTGTTTGAAATTCTATGGTTATAGCGCCCTTTAGCAGTTTAAAGCTGCTAATCACTCATCGCGGTGAGCGTGGCGGCAGAAAGCTTATTCTGGATGGATACCCACTGTAAAAGTCTGTTTATATTAACGTTCATTCTATGAGACTAGATTGAAACTGGCAATATTTCTTCTGCATTAGACACTTACCTGACGAAAGCTGTTTCAAAATATGGTGGGGACAAAATTGGCAAAGGCAAAGAATGGTGGGGACATGTCCCAACCGTAAATGATGCCTACGGTCACGATGCCTTGACAAGATAAGGATTAATTTACAATATGCATGAATAATAATCCTGAACTCTAATGGGACTCTAAGAAAATCTTATTGAGTTAGAAATCAATCACTGTTTGTATTGTTTTTTTGTTTTACAGAGTGTACAGAGTCAACTATAATATATGTAAGTCACCCATAGGTGGTTCACTTATGAATTTTGCTATATATAATTCCTGTTTATTGTTTTTTATATATGGCAGGATGTGGCCATATATCAATGTCATTTATATTACTCTTATATTTATTTACATAATTATGTGAACATCATACATAAAATCCCTGCTATTTAGCAAAAAGTTATCGTTAATATTTTGCAATGCTTGTAAGAGCAGTTGATTAGAATACCAGAATACGTCAATTATACTCTTGAAAAATTTGAAAAAGTATTTGGGCAATATTGGTTGAATGTTTTAATGGATAAATGTCTGAAAGCAATGTTTAAAACATAGAAATAGGACATAATTTGTATAGAAATTGATTGTATTTTTTTTTTCTCTTAGAGTTATAAAAGTTGTATGATGTGTATTTAGTTTGAATATGGCAAAAATGTGTTAACTTAAGTTATGATTTTGTTTTCTTAATATCATTTTAAATAAAATAATTGCTAATAAGAGAGACTTTAATATCACATAAAAGTGCACCCTCTAAGGAAAGGCTGCAGGGAAAGGAAATGAGAATGAAGGAATAGAAGAAAGGTGTATTTGTAAAATGGAATATCCTGCTCACTCAAGCGTCACTTCAAAGCACCGTCTTTGCACAGCTGCATTACCTCAGAGCCTTTGACGTTATGGTGTTGAAACTTGATTAATTGGATTTTTCATAATAAAACCTAATAATTAATGATGCACTGTTAAAACATGTGGCACGGGTTATTTTTATTTTGTTGTACCAGATGTAAAGGGGGAGGGGAATTTATGTATCTGTCAGGTTTTTCTACAAATAAGTATCCGACTTCAACTTTGGATGCTCCTGTGCTTCCTGGCTCAAGTGTCCTTGGGATGCTTCCTCCGTCCTGGGTCCTTGCGGTGCATTTAAGGAATTCCGGGTCAAGGATAGAGGAGCGAGGAAATGATGACGCACAATTTAAGAATTTTGAGGCAGGACTATCTGTTTTATGACCAATGGCAGACAAGAAGAGTGTTTGGGAAATATGTTTGGATAAACTCATGATTTTTGCAAACCCGTTTTGCTGATGCAGGTTTTGCAGAAATTAAATGATGACTGGAAAATCTTCATATCTCATGGATTCACTGCATTTGAGTTACCTTAAAACAACAAACTCTACAGTGCAATAATTCAAAATGTATTGTAGAGTAGATCCAAAGGTTTGGATGAAATACCAGGAGAATATGAAATGAGAATCTTACTCATGGGGATGCATGCAAATTTGTCAGGGCAACAGACAACAAACATTTCCTTTGAGATGCTAGTCATTAACTCATGAGACATTGCCAACCTCATGCCTCTGACCTGAAGAGCGCACGCATGTGTATGACTGTGTAAGCATCCCTCAGAGGGGAGTTTTGTAATGAGTTTCAGTGGGCCCGAAACACTGCCAGATGAGGTTTTCTATTTTTGTTGCACAGACAGTACAGTCTTCTGAATTCTGGAGAAGGATTCAAACAAGCATCATTCCAAGGAGACGTGCAGACCACAGATACATTCCCAAGACTTTCGTTTTCATTTAAATCACACTTGTCCAGAAAGCAGACGGTAAGATGAGTTAATCACAACTATGACACGTGCTGTATTGGGGTAGGTGAAAAATGTATAATATTCAGGCACTTTTGGCACTTGTATCTTAGACACATACATCTGTTATGCAGTCAGTATGATGATTCTCCAAAGATGCCTCAACTGTGTGTAGGATTAGACAAATGCAATGTTTCAAACAAATTATTTTACATTCAGAGTGATGATTCTTCATGATGGAGGTAGGAAGAAACTCACCCTCTGCTTCTCTGGGGCTCCAGTGGCCAGATGGGGAGCAGGGTCGTGGAGACCACGAATTGGAGGCATACTGCAGGAGGACGCGACCCTCAGTGCATTTATCACATACTGATCCCACTTCTCTAGGAAACCAACAGAGAGAGACAGAATGCAACTTAGATACGGCTCAGCAGAACAAGGCCAGGATATATGTCGCCTTCAACTTTTAGTGGGCGACAAGTGAGAAGGTGGTTGTCAATATTTATTTTGACAACAACAGCTGTTAATCATGTGAGAGAGGGGGAAAGTGAGATCATCACAAATAAACACTACAAAAATGTTGATACCATTTCAAGATTCCGATACCACTTATCAATTAAAGGTGCTGTAAGCAATTTTAGCGTTCTAAAGATTTCACGTTACTGAGCTGTTGAATTAGCCACGACCCCTCATTCCAAAACCCCTCCCTCCAAAGATAATTTTGAGACCAAATCCGAGCAAAAGAGCAGCATTGTTTGTTCCTGTGGCTGTCAAATTCAACATTGGCACAATAGCATCCTCAACTGACAAACATTATGAATCATAGCCTCAATGATTCGCTTCTAATTCAACGCTATGAGAACGAGCAAAATGACTGACAGGTGAAAAGTGTCAGTGTCCGCGGCCCACGGACACATTTTTGTTTGCTGTTTACAAAGTCTACAGCTGTCACAGAGAACGGTGAGATATCTCAGGACACCCATTTCATTAATATCTTTAAGGGACTAGGAATATTTTTTTGCATACTTTTCCATGAAAAAATCATTTACTGCAAGCTCAATTAAAAGCATTAGTGGCATAATGTTAATTTCCATATATATATATATATATATATATAAGACTTAAAAAAAAGACATAAATGAGGTTACAGTAAGGCACTTTTAATGGAAACTTTCTAACCTTTAAACAATCTGTTTAAAGTTACTGTATATCTGATATTACAACCTTGTTGTACCAGTGAAACCTTGTAATCACTGAATCTAACTTTACACAGATATGTTAGTAAGCACTTCTATCACACTTAAATCATGTTAACGCATATAATATTTACATCTTGTGGCTATACTTTTGAAAGTGTGTGTATTTTAGCATTTATGGACAAGCCCCATTCAGTTCCATTGTAAGTGCCTTACTGTGCATTTCAAGATGAGTGGAAGGAGAAATAGATTCAATCAACTATTTGCATATACAAGTATATAATTTTTTTTTTTTTTTTTTTTTTTAATCTTCATATCTGAAACTGAATAATATATATATAATAAGTTTATATTATTAACAGTTTGGTAAAAACCTTTGTATTGATATTTTTATGTGAGTAACGATCCTCTAGATACAACATCAGTATCTGAAGTATCAAACTTTAAGATAGATTCCCCCAATCCCTCGACTGCAAAATCACTTCTTTTGCCATGCCGCTGAAGATCTCAATAGTTTTTTACAGTGTTCCATTAACATCTGTAACAAGTGGTTGCTGGCAATGACGAAGTCAATGGAGTGAAGAACCCAAGTGCAATTTTATTTACAAAAGTGAAATCCAAAAAACCCTAACTATAAACGTGAAACATAAACACGAACATGAACTTGAATAGATTTGACTAAAACTTGACTTGACACAAACCTGACTTGACATGGAACCAACATTACCAAACATAATACCTGACAAGGGACAATGGAAAACACGAGGGCTTAAATACTAGACATGGGAGACATGACAAAAATGACCAATGAACAGACAGAACTGATAACAAGATAACGAGACAATAGACCAATGAAAACAAGACACATGAACACAGAGGGAAAACATGAAATCACATGACAAGGGAACCACATGACATGAAAAAGGAACTAGAAATAAACTTTTCAAAATAAAAGACATGAAAAACGTCTTGGTTACTTGCGTAACCTCTGTTTCCTGATGGAGGGAACGAGACGTTGTGTCGATGTAGTGACACTAGGGGTCACTCTTGGGAGCCTGAAACACCTCTGGTCTTTGATAAAAGGCCAATGAAAATTGGCGAGTGGTATTTGCATGCCACTCCCCCAGACATACGGGTATAAAAGGATCAACGGCCGGAACCTCCGCAGGGCGAGCAGAATTGCCAACAACTCGAGGCAGTGGATGTGCCAATGCAGCCGTGGTCCCATCCATAAGGCTGAAGAGACGGTGACAGACCGGTGTGATGGCCACGCGATGTGTCCCGTGGCGCCATGCCCATCTCGGGACTCGAGTCTGAAGCAAGTGCTGAAGCGGTTCCATATGCATCAACCCGAGCAGGGTGGCCACCGCTGAGGATGCCATATGCCCCAGGAGCCTCTGAAAGAGTTTCAGTGGAACCGCTGTTTTCTGTTTGAATGCCTTCAAACAGGCCAGCACCGACTATGCACATTCATTCGTGAGGCGCGCTGTCAATGAGACTGAGTCCAACTCCAAACCGAGAAAAGAGATGCTCTGAACCGGGAGGAGCTTGCTCTTTTCCCAGTTGACCCGAAGCCCTAATCGGCTGAGGTGCGAGAGCATGTGTGCACACAACATGTCCCGAGAGTGAGCTAGGATTAGCCAATCGTCGATAGTTGAGAATGCGAATGCCCACTTCCCTTAACAGGGCAAGAGCTGCCTCTGTGACCTTCGTGAAGACGCGAGGGGACAAGGACAGGCCGAAAGGGAGGACCTTGTACTGATACGCCTGACCCTTGAATGCAAACCGCAGGAAGGGTCTGTGTCGAGGTAGAATAGATGTGAAAGTACGCATCCTTCAGGTCTACCGCCGTGAACCAATCTTGATGCCGGATGCTCGCCAGAATGCGTTTTTGCATCAGCATCTTGAACGGGAGTCTGTGTAAAGCACGTTTCAGTACTCGCAGGTCCAAGATTGGCCGCAACCCACCGCCTTTTTTCGGTATGATGAAATAGGGGCTGTAAAACCCCTTTTTCACCTCAGCCGGAGGGACAGGTTCTATCGCACCCTTCCGTGGGAGGGTGGTGATCTCCGCGCGCAAAGTAGCAGCGTTTTCATCCTTCACCAAGGTGAAGTGGATACCGCTGAACCTGGGCAGGTGCCTGGTGAACTGAATCGCGTAGCCGAGTCGGATGGTCCGGACCAGCCATCGCAACAGATTGGAAAGCGCAAGCCATGCATTCCGAGTTCCGTGTGAGGGGGACCAAAGGGATAACGTCGTCGGACGTACCGGCAGGTGGGGCCTCGTGGCGGGGCGGAGCTCGAGGTACCACACCATGTTGTGGCCGTGCTGAGTCTAGGGACATTGAAGCACTTACCTGGCTCCTTGTGACCACCCCCGGAACAGCCTGGGACAGGGGAGGAAGAGGCCTGTCCTTGCAACCCGTGGAGACTGTCACATCGGGGGCGGATGTGTGCCACAGCTGGGCGCGCAGGGGCAGGAAGACCACCACTGGAGCGCCAATCCTGCAAGGGAAAAAAGGTGGACGGTGGTCGTGATGACAACCGTGCACACTGGGTATGTGAAACAGGGAAGGAGGAAACCGCTCTTTTGCTGAACTGTTGGGTACCGCAGCCACTTTGGCATGCGGCGAAATCAAATGAAAAAGCAACAAAAGATTCTCCACCTGGCCCTCCACCAGGGGATGGAGTGGTCTTACTACCAGCTACCAATGCAGTGGGTTTCGTTGACCCTGGGTCACCTGTCTCAGGGGTGCTTTGACGACCTTTGTGGGTTCTTGGTGGCCGGCCATGAGACAGGTGGCATCTGCTTCCTGCGGTGGGCTCCATGCCGGGGCCGGGCCGAAGGGGCGGGCTGCGGCGGAGCCATTTCAGTCACTGCAGGGGGACACCCTTGGTGATGAGCAGATGGGGTGTGGGATCTTGAGCCGCGCTGGGGCAGGATATGCCGGATAGCCTCCATCTGCTGCTTCACCGTCGAGAACTGCCGGGCAAAGTCCTCGACGGTGTCGCCGAATATGCCAGCCTGGGAGATGGGGGCAGCAAGGAACCGTGTCTTGTCGGCCTCACCTATCTTGACCAGGGTTGAGCCAAAGGTGGTGCTCCTGGACCACTAATGTGGACATCGTCTGCCCGTGACATGCCGTGACCATCGTTGCTCGGAGAGTGAGGTCAGTCGCCCTCGTGCAGTTCCTGCATCAGATCTGGGGTGGAACTACCCTCGTGCAGTTCTTTTAGCACCTTGGCTTGGTGGACCTGCAGGAGAGCCATGGCGTGCAGGGCAGAGGCAGCTTGTCCAGCAGCGCTGTAGGCTTTGGCCGCCAGGGACAACGTGAACCTACAGGGCTTGGATGGGAGCTTTGGGCGTCTGTGCCAGGTGGCGGCGCTCTGCGGTCATAGGTGCACCGCAAGCGCCTTATCCACCGGGGGAATCGCCGTATAGCTCCTGGCCGCCCCGCCATCGAGGGTAGTGAGGGCGGGGGAACAGAAAAATAGGGACCGGGCAGTAAAAGGTGCCTCCCACGATTTTGTCAGCTCCTCGTGCACTTCCGGGAAGAAAGGCACTGGAGCGGGGCACGGCTGCTTTGAGCGGCGCCGCAAGCCCAGGAACCAATCATTGAGCCGCGAGGGTTCAGGGGAGAGCAGAGGGTTCCACTCTAGCCCGATGCTCGCGGCCACCCGGGAAAGCATGTCCATCATCTCTGCATCCGCCTGTGACTGGGCAATCGTCCCCAAAGGGGGGAGCCCAGCTGAGGCTTCTGCATCCGACTGGACAAGCCCGCTCTCCGATGCTGCACTTGAGAGCTCATCAGCTTCGCGGGCTCTGAACAAGAGGTCGAACTCACCGTGAGACGAGCCGGCAGACACATCCAGAAGCCCGATCAGGGCAGAAGAGCGTGCTGGGGAATGGGAGGTCAGCGGGGAGATACCCGGCAGAGATGGTCCCATTGGGGTCCCTAAATCGCCCCCAGTGCTAGCCGTGCTGGCCTCAAACCCGTAGGTAGAAGGACTGAGGTGGGGAGCCGCTGGGGTGGCTTGCTTTCTTACGAACCACAACATTGCCATGGTCATGTTCTCGCAGTGAGAATATGAATCATCCACGAATGCTGCCTCCGTGTGGGTCGCGCCCAGACACAAAAGGCAGCGATCGTGACCGTCTGAAGTTGAGAGGTAATGACCGCAACCAGGAATAACACACAATCGGAAAGGCATCTTTAAAAAGACACATCTTTAAAAAGACGTTCCATGTGTGCCGATCTTTTAGAGAAATATACTCTTTCAGGAAAATATACTCTCTTTTTTTCTTCCGAAG
Source organism: Myxocyprinus asiaticus (assembly GCF_019703515.2). NCBI lineage: Eukaryota > Metazoa > Chordata > Actinopteri > Cypriniformes > Catostomidae > Myxocyprinus > Myxocyprinus asiaticus. Next base: position 4,637,222 of record NC_059347.1, read on the forward strand.
CACCCAGGGGCGTTCTCTGCAGTGCACCAGTGCAGAGGAGGGAGAAGCCGCTGAAATGCGCCGTCAGATCCAGCAGAGGTCAATGAACAGTCGTGAGAATTCAGCTCAATGAGCATGACCATTTGGCTCCGAAGAGAAAATCTGAATGAGTGGTTGCATACCAGCTCCTTTTATACCCGTATGTCCAGGGGAGTGGCATGCAAACACCACTCACCAATTTTCATTGGCCTTTTATCAAAGACCAGAGGTTTTTCGGGCTCCCTAGAGTGACCCCTAGTGTCACTACATTGACACAACGTCGAGTGAGTGACAGATAGCGAACTTGAATTAACAAAATACACATGACAACATCGTTGGAAGAATGCATACGTTCAAGAAGCACTAATAGAAGCAATTGTCTTTTTTTTATAAAGGAACTGATTCCCACCCACAGCTGATATCATAAATTTTGTGTACTGTGGATGTACAGGTGTGAGAATTCCAGTATCAGCCCCAATGAGTCATTGAGGACTTAAGCCAGAGGGAAATGTCAAACCGTGTTTTTGATCAAACAATCAGGGTATTGTGTTTGAATGTTGTATGCATAAAACAAATGCAGCCACATGATGCAAGCAGCAAGCCTGAGACTTGCATGTCTGAACATGCTCCTTTGAGGAGCTTCCCCAACTGTTCGCCTCAGTGGATTCCACCTGTCACTCACATAACAGTCCCTAATGGAATATCTGCTGGGCCACAAATAAATAGCACTGACTGCGTTCAAAAATTATACAAAATATCACAGCTCTGAGTCATGAAATGTATCCTGAGCCAATGAGATAATTTTGGAAAGCAATTTGAATAAATTCCACTGTATCTACGACATGGCAAGTTAAACACAGGTTGGAAACAATACTATTAATTGACAGCATGTGTTAGTGATTGAAAAACGTGTCTGTTTGGCAGAGACTGCAAATTCTGGGTTGTTTTGCTGTTTTACTGTACCCAAGAACAATTACAAAATGTGTCCAACTTCTCCTCTTTCAATATTTCTAAAAACAGAACACGTTTGGACATGTCTCCTCTCTCCCTGCTTCCAGATTTATATTCCATGACTGGTCACACTTTATATTAGGTGGCCTTAACTACTATGTATTAACATTAAATACATACAAGACTATGTGTTTAATGTGTAACTACATGTTGTTCTGCAAAATTCCCACATTTGCTGCTACTGAGGTTGAGGTATGGGTAGGTTTAGGAGTAAAGTTAGGGTTAGGATTAGGGGTTTGAGTTAGGTTGTGGGGTAAGGGTTGGGTTAAGGTTATGGGTACAGTTAACAGTGTAACTACAAATGTAATTACATACAAATACTTTAAATGTAACTGCAATGCAACAACGTGTGTACATAATAAGTACATTGTATCAAATGGTTAAGTACATATTAGTTAAGGTCACCTAATATAAAGTGGGTCCCCATGACTTTTCATATATCAAATTGCATATCCCTGGAGAGCACATCACATTTCCCATGTCTGTTTTGCTACATACAACCACAATTAATGTATACACTATGTCATTGCAGCCTCAGTTCACCTGTCATAAAAGTGGCCAGAGATGGGAGGAAACCAATCAAGAGTAATGAAGTCTTGTCCCTGTTCTACCACTTGGGGCGCCATAGGGACAGGAGGTGGCCTGTAGTTGGGTTGCCATGTCTGGTAGATGAGGTCCAGATAACAGTGCATGCGAGCCACCTGGTTGAGTGTGAAGGAATCAGTGCAGTCATCATCTGGGGAAAAGAGGGTGTAAATTCACTTATTTTGCCTGATTATTGGTAGGCCATAGCACATGCAAGGGTATCTTCTTGCAGAGAAGATAAAACACCAAATGTATAGCTGATACATTAAAGTAAAAATGAAATAGCAGTCGTAAGCCATTTTACTTATACAATGTGAAATTTTTCGAGTGAAATAGGATATTCAATGAGAAAAAAAATGTAGGGCAAGATTTTATCCATTGTTAATTGACTGGATGGTTAAAAGCAATCTAATTATCACAACAGTCAGGTTATGGTAGTAAAAAATCCCATTAAATTTTTCCATAGGCAAAATTATTTTTAAACTTGTGCAATCCCACATCCTTCTGCTCGGACATTGTGTTTTGGCTATGCATAATCTAAATTCATTTAAACCAACTAAACCATTCTGGGCTATCAGTAAAGGATTAAACTTTCAACGCACAGAGTCATGTGACAAAACAACATGGCGCTGATCACAGCAAAGTTTGTGTTTGGGAGAAATGCCAACAAATGTACATCTGGTATGAAACCTAATTAAGTTTTTACTTTGAAACCTGTTTCTGTCAAAATATTAGAATCTTTAGTTTCATCCAATATGCAGTTTATTAAATTTTAGCAATTTTAGCACGAAAATGCACACTGTTAAACACAATGACCACAATAGTGGACAATAGCGCTAGTTTTTCAATAGAAATTCTATATTTACTTGTGCATTTTCACATGGAGAAAATCAATTTGCTTTCAGAGGCTTTATATGGAGTTACGATTAAAATAAGGTGCATTTACCAGTGCAGACAGACAGCACACTGGAGGATAAGTCATTCACTAAATAGATCATTTTAAATTAAATATAATTTTATTTTAACATGGTTGGCAGTGATTGGATGATGCTGGCCATTACTAATTTCTGATTGGTAAAATGCTTCAGCAATGGCTATCACTAGTTTTTTTGACAGTGCAAAGAGAGAACATTAAGATTATTATTTATTTATTTATTTATTTATTTATTTATTCATTTGCTATAGTAGAAAAAAAAAAATTAACATAAACATACTTTTAATTTGTAAAGTTTTTTTATTTATAGTTTTATTTATTTTCCCAATATACATTGTTTCAAAGCAGCTTTACAAAAAAACAGCTTTAATGTCTGTAACGTCTCAAAATCATGAATAGCCATTAAACAATCTAATAAAAAAATAAAATTTTAAAATTTTAAAAAACTTTATATAGCTTGGTATTATTTAAAATTTCCCAACTTAGTCCCACATGTCACACATACAAATATCATTTTTTAGGAAAACTACTTGCTATACATTGTTTATCTTTATTATTATTTTTATTTTTATTTTTATTTTTTTCATGTTTATTCGGTGCTAATAGTTACAAATAAATAAATAAAAATGCACACAGCAGTCATGCTCGGGTCTCTATATATTATAAGCCTTTAAAGCGAGGTTGTTAATCGATGGTACATGCTTCTGTTGTAGCCATTAATCCACATTAGTTCAACTTTATTCAAACTTTCAAACTTAATGTTTAATAACACACTTCTTGGTACAAACTATACTACCCCTGATCCTCAAGGGAAACAATTTACCAATTAGAGGATTGCAGCCAAAAAGTGCACCAAATGAACTCTGCAGTGACCGCCATTTCGAATGACGTCTCTCGACATTCTCAAACTTCTGAAATATTGGTATATATCTGAATATTTTGCAATAAAACTATAAAAAATATTGTTTCTATACTTCAATCAACAACTAAATAAATAGTTTAATATTTTTCTATTGTTTTTAATTCAATTATGTCATTCACAATGCTTAATGGAATTAAAGTTTATGCCCTCTTGAAAGACACCTTGTCTTGTACCTTTGTCTTTTTGTCCGATTTTCAAATAATTGTTTTGCTTCAAATCAAAATTTGTAATGTTGTAATTCACTTCAGATCTTGTTGGCTCACAAAGGTTTGTGCACAGCAACAGCGATTTACAGCAATGTCACTCAAAGAGTTGACAATTTGAGTGACATGAGTGATGGCAACCGTTGACGCTGTGATAAAGTTGACCAAAATTTAGTTTTATTCAGATGGACAGCGACATGATGTGGCATCCACTATTAAAGTGTCGATAGTGGAGTTCCCACGATTTGTCTCCTGAAACAGTTGGATAATGCAGTTGGATAATATACAGTAGAATGTACAACAATACAGTGACTTTAAACTCCATTGATTCAAACTCTGTCAGTGTGAAGACAACTTTAGACCTTTACACCAGTCCTTTGTGTGATTTCTGTTGTGTGTGAGGCTTTGTGATTGAGATTGTATGTTTCCATGAAAAGTTTCTTACCTGCATAACTCATGTAATTATTAAATGGCGTGTGATCAAAGTTGCGATTGCCACATGTTTCGTTGCCCGGCTCAGGGTCCCTGCAGTGCTTGTACTTGGGAGTCGGGTTGGTGTCGGCACACAGATCTCCGGTTTCTAGCGAGGGCTCAGTCTCTAAACACGCATCATTACAGGACTCAATCTCAGAGATCCCCCTGAACACATGGTATAGTCCCAAACTGTGACCGATCTCATGGATCATGGTATGAGTGTGACCAAATGTACCATAGAAAGAAGGATTCAGAACAATTCCACCTAAGAAAGGAAAAGTGCAGTGAAATTATTTTATACTTCCTAGTCAAATCCCTCTACGCGCTATTTATAAATTGAATAAGTTGTGCTGGCCATTGACCAAGACATAAGATGAGGAAGATGGGGTAGTGGGAATAGGTGTAACATAGTGTGCTAAGACATTCTTAAAAAAACAACTCAGCATGAAATGACTGCAAGAACGCAAACTCAAACTCTTGACCTAGACTGCGTAATTTGTCTGTACCTAGATGTGTCAGCGCATCCTTGTCCCATGGCCAGGTAGCGACTCCAGCCAGGTCTTCGTCGGAGGAATTGGCAAAGAAGATATTGAGGTGCGTGGAACCGTCCAGCTTGAGAATCTCTTTTAGCTCCTTTATGTCCAGATAGGCCCTGAGCCAGGAATGAAGACACAGGGGTTTCCGTTTAACATTAGTAACAGAATACAAAGCTAAGGGAAGAAAACACTAACAATTCTTTGCAGCTGAATGGATGTCAAGTGTGGAGGGAGTTAGATACCTGCAAAACTTGTAATTAAAACAGGAGAGCCAGCAAAGAGCCTCATGCCTTTTACCTACTCCCATTTTCTCTCATTGACTTTGAAATACCCTAATTTCCATGCCTATGTGTCATCTGTTTAATCATTGTGTTTCAAACAAGGAGCTGTATTACGAAAGTCATTCAGTCAATCTGCGCAATCACGACTTCTTTATCCAAACTGTACCTGTGGAGTCAAAGGTTATGTAATTAAATATCCTGCTTTCACCCCTTTGCATAATTAGATGTAAGCCTATGTGAAAAAAAAATCAATCAATCAACCTTCCTAAGTAAAAAACATCGAATTTTAATGGGTAATTTGAACGATGCAGTACATTTTCATGTCTTCCAAATATACATGTCTTAACATATTGGGTAAAATATTAAACTCAGTTAAACTCAATTAAACCAGTTAATTGAACATGAGGTGAATTGTCCCTGCATGCCATGCATGAGCATACCATATTGTTTGTGTGCATACAATTAGCGCTCTGAAGCTCCAAACTGACCTGAGAAACATTTTCTCCAAGAATATTTCAGCGATCATGGCGCGTCCCATATTTTTTATGGCTGCTTAAAATCAGAACTAGTGATGCCCAATTCACTAATGAATTAATCTTCTTTCGGGGAGGGGGGATTTTATTTCCTTTTCTCCCCAATTTGGCACGTCCAATTCCCAGTGCTTTCTAATTCCTCATGGTGGCGCAGTGACCCGCCTCAGTCCAGGTGGCAGAGGACAAATCTCCACCACAACCACCACATAGTGACCATGAGGAAGGTAACCCATGTGACTCTACCCACCCTTGCAACCGGGCCGATTGGTTGATTAGGAAGCCTAGCTGGAGTATAAGAACTCTTTGAAGCAGAACATTTTCTTCAAATTGTAATAGTAAATTTTCACATTATTAATGTCCTGACTTTACATTGTGATCAGTTGAATGCCACTTTGGTGAATAAAAGTACCAATTTGTTTCCATAAAAGCAAAATATGTACATTATTCCTAACTTTTTGCCACCAGTGTATGACTTTATAAATATGAAGGTGGATTGACTTTTCTGCTCCACAAAGCTTTGAAATTATTCTCAATAAAAGAGAAAATTGTAGGCAAGCAGTGTTAGTATACAGAAGCCAGAAACATGTACAAATATTTACAAATATTGTAAAGAATGTCATGATTTCCTCAGAATTTTATGTTCTCTTTATTTGGAGGTTGTGATGAAGAGGAGGTTGTGGCTGGGCCATGAGGACGCATGTCCAGCGCTGAATTGTTCTAATCAGCCGGGAAGGGGATAAAGACGAGCTGGAGGCACCAGTTCGAGAGACACACGTGGCCTCTGTGTGTGTCTGTGTGTTTATGTTTGTTTAAGTTGATTTATGTCATTAAAGTTATGTTGACTGTTCTGCCGATTCCCACCATGGAAGGAGCCGCGGCCATCCACCAGGGGATGGAGACGCCGCTGCCAGCCACCGGGAGTCGGAGGAACGGATGAGTGGCTGAGGACCAGGCAACGGCATGTCTGGGGACCGGCGAGCAAGTTTTCTCTCTCTCTCCTCTCTCTCTCTGTCTCTCCCCCTCGCTCTTTCCCTACTCCCCTCTCCCCTCTCCCTACCCCCATCTCTCCCAGGGCTCCAGAGAGGCGGGGAAGACCTGCCAGCAGAAGGACGGCCAGAAGGGCAACACCTCCCCTCCAGGAAGGGAGGGGAGGGGAGTACGTCATGCCGGTGGTTTTCCCGGCCTGAATCAGGTGGTGGAGGAGTGTAATGAGGACGAGGGCATGGCCAGGCCGTGAGGACGCACGCCTGGCACTGAATTGTCCTAAACTGCCAGGAGGGGGATAAAGACGAGCTGGAGGCACCAGTTCGAGAGAAAGAGACGCGTGGCCACTGTGTGTGTGTGTCTGTGTGTTTATGTTTGTTTAAGCTGATTTATATCATTAAAGTTATGTTGACTGTTCTGAGGTATGTTTGTACAACTGAAGCAAACAAATTGATATTATCCTTGCATCATCGGATTTCACCTGCTTCCTTAGCAATAAATAAGCAAATCACATTAAGATACCCTGTGTGCAGTTGACCTAAAGCTCTTGCCCTACACTCATTTTTTTCCATGAGACAAACCATTAAGGAGGTGAATACATTTCCACCCATTTACTTTCACTCTTCTTTGATGTTTTGGGGCATAATTTTTACTTATGAGGAAAACAAGAGAGCTGTATTACTGTATTACTACCAAAACCCCCTTCAGAGCCTTCCCTTTGGTTGCATCCATATAAATAAAGCAAGTGTGTGAAACTGACCCAACAGGCAGCGTCTTACTGTAATGCTTTTAACTGTAATATGTATGAACTAGTGGATTATGACTTCATCCATATTTACACAAATACATAATTCATGATGGTTGTGACTTTGCCTGATGTGCATATGCTGGAAGGTCATGGGTGGCAACACATTGGAGTGTTTTTTTTTATTTTTTTTATTGGTGGGCCTCTTCAAACTCATGTCTAAATTACTTTTTTTGACACTCACTATGACACACCCATAAATTTAACTTCCCCTCACATCTCGGTGTAATGAGACACCACTCCAAAGGGATAACACAGAGGGACTTAAAAAAGTATCAGTTAAGTAAAAAGAATACCGATGAGTGGTTGCTCTGAGAGTGATTTCTACAATAAAAAAAGTTGCTGCTTGTGTAACTCTAGGGTCCAAATAGAGTCATCCTGAAGCCTTTCAGAAGAATAGACTTTCCAACAATAGGCTCCTGGCCCTTTAAGTAAGGTTAAAGCCATGAAAATATCACTGTTTTACAAATGTAAATGTAAGTCAAATCAGCATTAGGTTTCATCCCATTAATATTACAAGGTTAATTAAGGCTCTCTCGATTGTGTCAATGTAGAAGCATTCCAGCTAACTTTAAAGGGTTAGTTCACCCCAAAAAAACAAAGATTCAGTCATTATTTACTCACCCCTCTGTTGTTATAACCCCATATGACTTTCCTTTTCTTAACACAAAGGGAGAAATTGTGAAAAATTATTGTGCAGTTTATAGTGACCACCTCTTCAAGCTTCAAACACATGCAAAAATATAATTCAGAAGTAAATTATTCTATGAGACTCATGATTGTTCTGAAAGCATTCAATGAAGTTTGGTGAGAAACAAACCAAAAACAAATTTTTTGCCATCCTGTTCGCATTCATGAGACTGCACTAGAGCAACAGTTCACGCAGCCCCTCGCTTACAAGAGGGGGCATTCAAGCGAAAACTTGTTTTGTTTATCTAAAAGCAGGTCCGCCACAGCGAATACTAACAACAGACCACAACACAGCTGCACACAAACCAGAGAACCGAACTTACTAAACCTGTCTGATGTGTTTGTAGTCGGAGAATAGATGCATTTCTATGCCCAGCCTCGTTAGTTCGAAACGGAGTACTCGATCCAACTCAGAGAGATAGAGGAGGCGGGAATGTATGTCACCTCTTCTCCATTCTGAACCGGTGTGTGTGTGTGTGTGTGACAGACCTCCGCCTGAAGAGAGTGAGACCTCAGTGAAAACAATCGGTAGGTGTAACATTCTCAAAATCAAGTAGTTTTTAACTGGCTCATGAGATGCTGGCTTCAATGTACTGTTATGAGAACAATTTTGGATGGTGCCAGTTCACAGCAGATGGGGTTACCCGGCGCAATGCTGAGAAGAGAAACCAAGCGATCGACAGAATGTCCCATTGCTCGTCATGGCTGGTTAGGACAAAAACTCTGATTAACACAGAAAATATACTTTTAATCGCGTGTCGCTTGCTGAGAGGTTAGGACTAGAGGTGTAACGGTTCTCTGTAAAAATACGAACCGTAGGGTTCGCCAGCCATGGTTCGGTAAGCATTTGCTCTGCGGTTCATCTCTAGTTTAAAAACGCATCTGGATTATAGAGTTTGGCGAAGAAAATAAAGCAGCAAATAGACATTCAGTCGTAACCTCTGCTAATGCACCTGTATGGCTCTGTAGATGGACACACTCCACCTATGTTTCACGTGGTTTCACTGTCTACAGAGAGAAGCTGTCCTATTAACTGTTAGTGTATGTTAAATCATTTGATGACATCACAGTTCTGCATGCGTTAGTTGGCAAAATGGCAAGCGGAGAAAACAAGCCTTAAGAGAGAAGCCCCTGAATCATTTAAGTCTCCTGTCTGTGAACTTTTTCTTTATGCAGTCAATTACAACAGCGATGATCAAAAATGTTTTACAAAACAGGCACTGTTTGCAGACATTGCTCGACATGAGTGCCGAATACTGGTAATACATCGATATTTGATTAGCAATTTACGCTGACATCACCCAAGGATATATAGCACATGGCGCGCATAGAGCCGCAGGTGAGCCCGAAACTGCACACAGACACACTCCCTTACGTCTTTAAGCTGGAACACGGTGCTAGTTCAGACAGACATGAAGCAAGAACTAAAGCGCTTGGGGTGTTCATATCCAAAGTTATGTTGCCATTACTCCGTTGATGAAGATGTGGGATTTCCATGTATGATTAAAATACTTGAGTCGCGTCACAACATCCATTCTCATATTCAATTTAATAGCAAGTTTATTTTTTCTGTAGTGATGTACAGATTCTGAACATTGAATATACGTTGAGTTGAGTTTGAAATGCACTTTATGTTGATGCATGTAGCATAATAATGCAGGTATTAATTTAAAATGTTGAGTTAGTAAATAGAGAAAGGTCTTCTTTTTAATTAAGGACCCTAACGAAAATTAACCATGGTTTTACTATAGTAATATTGTAGTAACCATGACTGTAATAACAAGGACTGTTGTCACCATGGTTTTCTTAGCAGAAGTCATGGTTTTGATAGAATTAACCATGGTTTTATGTAATAATACTGTAGTAGCCATATAGAAACCATGGTTTTACTATAGTAATACTGTAATAGCCATCACTGAAGTAACAATGACTGCTGTCACCATTGTTTTCTTGGCAGAAATCATAGTTTTGATACAATTAACCATTTTTTACAACAGTAATACTGTAGTTTCCATATAGTAACCTTGATTTTACTATAGTATTGTAACCATGACAGTAACAATGTTAATTTTGTGGTTACTATGATTTTACTACAAATACAATGTTTAATCTATGGTTACTGTAGTAAAACCATGGTGATTTGAAGTGAATCTCTTGAAGTGTCTGTTACCAAATAGAATATTTTTACTTTGGATTTGTCAGTAGTTTTTTTTCCGCCTGAACATAACAAATACCGAACCATACCGAAACCGTGACTCTAAAGCTGTGATACAAACCGAACCATGAGAAATTTGAACCATCACACCCCTAGTTAGGACATGGTGTGTCTGTGGCTTCCTCAGCCTCTTCAATCCCTCTTACTTTGATTTCCGAGTCCTCTATTCTACTAATCCAACTACTCATCAGACACATTTAGTAAGTTTGGTTCTCTGGTTTCTGTGCAGTTATGTTGTGTTCTGTCATTTCTATCACTGTGGTGGACCTGTTTTTAGATAAACAAAATGGTTTTTTGCTTGAAAGCCCCATCTCGCATATGCATCTCGTATTGCTCTGGTGCAATCTCATGAACGCGCAGAGCAGAGCAACGGTCGGTCAACATTTTCACTAAATAATACATGAGTGTTTGGTTTGTTTCTCACCAAACCTTATTGTATGCTTTCAGAAAAATCATGAATCTCATAGAATAATTCATTAAAGCTTCTGGTATCATTTGCGTCTTTTTGAAGTTTGAAGAGGACATCACTGAGCACAATATATATATATATATATTTTTTTTTCACAATTTCTCTCTTTGTGTTAAGAAAAAGAAAGAAAGGGGTGAAAGGGGTAACAACACAGGGGTGAGTAAACAATATCTGAATTTTCATTTTTGGGTGAACTATGCCTTTAACATCCCTCTCAAGAATCATCAGGGGTGTGAAGTATTTGAGTAAAAATACTTAAGTATTATACTTAAGTATTATTTTTTTGGGATTTGTACTTTACTCGAGTGCAATTTAAACAGAATACTTGTCCTTTTACTTAATTACATTTCCAAAGGAAAAATAGTACTTTTTACTCCTTACAATTTGATTTAAACTTGAAAAGTACTTACTACATATTTGCAGATCATTTTCTTTTGTCTTACTGGACTGATGCCACCTGACAGATGACAGACCAGAGGTCATGATTTTTAAATGGAGTGTCACCCGATCTGTTGTGTGAAGTTCTGACCATCTGCAGAGGCCAAATTTGGGATCTGATTTGAGCTTTGGATACGTTGAAATATTTGTGCGACTAGACCGTGTGTGACCGCCCGACTGAATGTGATGTATTCATTCAAAACTATGAGAACAAAGTGAGAAACACTGACAGTTTTTGTCCAAAACTTTATTCTAAATGCCTGCTACTTCTACAGATTGGACAGTTATGAAGTAAAAAATTATCATTCACTATATATATATATATATATATATATATATATATATATATATATATATATATATAAAAGTATTTTGAAATTAAATGTGTACGTCATTAATTTCTACACTTGTCTTCATATTTAAATCATATATATTAATTTCTATTCCCTATTTGCTGAATTATTATTGTTTTTGTTGTTGTTGGGCAACTATTAATTATAATAATAACTGTAAAACCAGCAATGATAATGATGAAAATAATAATGATAATAAAAATAATGGAATCTGAGCAAATATTAATTATGAATTTTATTGAATTTATCCATCTGCTCAACAGCAAGGTTTGGCAGCAAACCTCAGAAAACAATTCACAAAACCAATAACATTACTAACTTTATTCAAAGCATTTTTTGAATTTTTTTTATCTTTCTCTATTTCTCAAGGGGCTGGGCACTCTGACATTGCAATTCATGAGTGCCTTCTCCATTGCAACGAACATGCGTGACTGTGGGAATGTTGCAAAATAAAATTATGTGGTTCATTACACGTTTCAGGGCATTTCCAAAGTGAAATGTCCACTGTGTGGCACTAAAAGCGAGTGAACTGTTCTCCTGAACAGATTAAATTTTAAAGGTTACTGTTTTATCGAGATTTAAATCAGCAAAACCGACCTCCCAACCCTAAACATTAAACTTAAACCTAACTGATAGTGTCATAAAAAAGCAAATGTGACATGAAAAACACAATTTCTGAAGCAACCACGTCATTTTGTGGTGTTTCTATAACACTTTTGGCTCACGTGTCGCCTTGCATGCTTTTCAGGATTCGTACCATGGTCCTTTGTATTGCATATGCAACACTCTATCAGTTGAGCTACCACACAATTTGATCACATTTAAAGAAGCTTGTAAATGTAGTTGGTTATGTAATGCAAATTTTAAAATGTATCATCTGCTGAAGTAAGTGATTATATGTAAAAAGATATCATTGTGTGAGGAACAGGGCGAAAAGTAAAGTTTCACTGTGATTTGAGTGAAAGGGGATACAAGTCACTGTTGTTTCAGCACCTCTAGTATTAATTTCACCAGGAAACTTCTGTGTTATGTACAATAGGCCAAATAAAAATCAGGTTGACCAGGTTGTGAATGCCACTCGGGGAGAAATATGACAGTCATCAAAGACAGTGAAAAAAGGCGACTTAACAAACCAATCGAATTTAACAACATCTCATATCTTGAATACATTCTAGCTAGGAAAAAAGTCACTTTTTACTTTTTAATACTTAAGTACAATTTAATGTGAATACTTTTTTTTTACTTTCACTCAAGTATATTTTTGGCTAGATACTTGGACTTAGTACTTTTTACACCCCTGAGGATCAGTCACTTCCTTGCTCTCTCTTTCCCCAGTCTGATTCTCATGAACCTTTTAGCTGCAAGCTAGCAGACCAATACATGGAAAGACATGCAGCAGGTGTGCACATGTAAGTGCCTTTCCAGAGACAGGTGCTTTTATGAGGGTATAGTGTCTTTAACATTACGTGTTAAGAGCCCATTTTACACCAGAGCACTCCATTAAGGGCAAAACCATTAACATCTGTTATGTTTAAGGGCTCCAGCACTTCACACTTGGCAGGTTTGGTTCGATTAAAACGAACTCTGGTGCGATTGTTCTGTTAGTGCAGTTCATTTGAACAAGTGTGAACGCTGCCATCCGAACCTTGGTGTGCACCAAACAAACTCTGGTGCGGTTTGATTGATATATGAACGCAACATGGACCAAAGACGTCTAAACGGCCAAAAACAGGAAGTAATTTGCCTAATAATGTAGTATCACCTTTCACCTGTTACTAATCTCTGGACCAAAGCCACAACAGACATTTTTCTCATTGCACATCAACAGGATGCCCAAAAATGGCACACATCCAAAGCCAGGGGTGAATGAATACACACAAGATGTGTTCATGCCGGATGATGGCGAGGATGTAAAAACAGAGAGCATTTAATAAGAATCCAAATGGAAGACTTCTATCTTGGCTTAAAACAATATCCAAAAAGAATCATATAAGGAGAGGTGCTCTTCCAAATGGAGCAGCTATCAGCATCAAATTTAAATTGAAAACAAGCATGGCACTCAATCTCCGATACAAAATTATTTTATTGAGCAACAAATTAATAAAAACCCAATGCGTATCGGCAGACTAGCTGCCTTCATCAGGGCATGAGAACAAACACACACCAATATCTTATTTAACTCTCTGGGGTTGATGGACGCGCCGGTGCGTCCTGCTGGATTTTTTCCTCATAACAGCGGAAACAATTTAAAATACTCATTTTTGTGGGCATACAGATAAGTGTAAGACATCATTAGAGACTATAATGGGTCTACTTTTATTTGTGGACACTCACAATAACAACAAAACCTTGTGCTTTTGTAAAATAAAGAAAATAAACGGGGTGCGCTTTCAGCCATCTCTGTCTCAGCGAGCAACTTTCTAAAACATGTCACAAAAATGAGCTGAAACTGCAAGAATACTTATCAGACAAACATGAAACGTATGTCTAAAGAAAGCTTAAAATGTCTACTTTTAAATAAAACAATTCAAATTTAAAACAAGTATTCTCCTGCAATGTAATCTGTATGAAACAAAGCGATGTACAGTTTCTCCTGGCTCAGCTAATTATCGCTAATGTGATCACACCCACCAGCAGAGCGCGCTATTCATACGGTAATGTGCTGAGGCGATCAATGCAAATGGTAAATGCCCCCAACAGTGCCTTAAAAACATCAAGTTCATTCACTTTTCTGCGCGTTTGGAAGATGGCACGCTACACAGTTAAGGAAGCTCCTGGATAATGACGAAGAGTTCACATTTTCCTCAGAAGAAGAGCGGGAATCAGATGAGGAACATTTGCATTTTGAAGAGCGACTTGATCCAGCCGAGGATACAATTTCGGATGAGTAAGTCATTTAGTTTTACTTACATATTAGTTGACATGCTATTTCATATAAACATGGACATATTTTACTAGTTGGACTATTTTCAGACTTGCCAGCCAGTATTCAAAGTATTGAAATTTGAAATATGTCCTAATAGGCAAGTTTTAGTTACATTTAAATGTTGTTTCGGCTAAAGCAGGTATTTAAATTGTATGCTGTATGATATAAATATGATATGTAATATGATATAAAAATAATATGAATGTTTAGATTATATTTTAACTAGTGTTTAAGCTGCCTCATTATCATCAACGAAGCTTGTGCTTGCAAATATCTGTTCGGGTGTAAATGTGTAAAATGTGCTGTAAATATGCCCATATTAGAAAATCAGCATATTAGAATGATTTCTGAAGGATCGTGTGACACTGAAGACTGCAGTTATGATGCTGAAATTCAGCTTTGATCACAGGAATAAATTGCATTTTACAATATATTCAAATAGAAAACAGTTTGTAAATTGTAAAAGTATTTCACAATATCACTGTTTTTGCTGTATTTTGAATCAAATAAATGCAGTCTTGGTGAGCAGAAGAGACTTCTTTTAAAAACATTAAATATCTTACAGATCTAAAACTTTTAAACGGTAGTGTAGGTCTGAAGTTTTTAAGTGAAGTCTTTATGTAAAGAAAATGTATAGTTAGATTATTTCTTTTAACTTAAACTTGATTTTGTGAATAAGCTACAAACAATACATTCAATCATTAAGTCTCCTCACATTCATTCTTTCTCAGGGGAGTGGTCTTTTTCTCCTCAGGTGTGAATCACATCAATATTCATGATCATCCACGCCTCCTCGCATATAGCCTTTCTAACACTAAAAGTGTCTTGCAAAAGTTAAATGACTATATTGTTTTGTATGAATGAGTGATCAGGATGATTTTCACATAATTTTTGTAGCAAAAACTCTAGGCTACAAGATCCAGTTCTCAAAAGTCTTGTGAACAAATGTTTAGTATGTGTTATATGGCCTTATTTCAGTGACTTAAAATTTTTGTTTTTTCAAAAACCATGCATAAACTTTATTTTCTCAAAAATACAAACATGTACATACATGTTGTTCACATACTATTGTAGCCCAGTTTGTGCTGAATACAGTGTTATCAGACTTTAGCCATTAATATATTTTTAAGCAACTGAAAAAAGCACAAATGTCAAGGCATGTCAAAACTTCTCCAGGGCACAAAACACCCTCAGACCCCAGAGGGTTAAGGGATACTGTAACGTTGTTTCTGGCACTGGCAAAGATGATGAACTGAAGAACCCAAGTGCAAATTATTAACAAAAGTGATTTCCAAAAAAAAAAAAAAAAAAAAAAAAAAAAACTAACTACAAACATGAAAAATAAACATGAACTTGTCTAGACTAGACTAGACTAGACTAGACTAGACTAGACTTAAACTTGACTTGACATAAACTTGAATAGACATGAACAATGTTACCAAACACATAATACCTAACAAAGGACAATGGAAAACATGAGGGCTTAAATACATGATCAAGGGAGAACACAAGACAAAAATAACCAATAAACACTAAGAACTACAACCAAGATAATCAAACAATGAACCAATTGAAAATAAGACACATGAACATGGAGGGAAAACAGGACCAGGAACACATGACATGAAACAGGTACTAAACTTTTTTTTTTAAAAAAAGGACAAAATACAAATAGAATCAACAAAATACACATGACAGATACTCAATTGGCAGCAGCTTTAAAATTGATAGCATCATGGTTGAATGTAAAATAACAAAGTCCCAATTTAGAGATTTATTTGTACCCACAGTTTTCCTGAACAACCACTGGGCGGCGCCATGATGAATTGCCTGTTTTCTGTTTCTGGTCATGAGACACAATGTAAAACATAACCAAAACAAGCGATCCAGATGGAGAACAACAGCCATTTAACAAAAATGAAGTTCAGGCTCAACTTGTGCAGTTGATGGCTTTCATAACAACTCAAAGTAGTTAATGATATCAACATAACTAACCTCGGACCATCATTTCATCATCATCTTGACTTGAAGTATCGGCACTATACAGCCAGTTTTTTTTTTTGTTTTTTTGTTTTTTTTGAGAATTTTAACAAATGTAATACTTTTAACATCACATAGCCCACTAAGAATATACGCCAATGCGAGTGAAAACAACGGAGACCAGAAATTGAAAACAGCCAAATTGTGGAACACTTCCACTTTCAGGAAAAAGATGGATATGCTGATGAGTAAATGTAGCCGATTCTGTCTTAATTTAAATAATTTGGATTTTAGAAAAGTTCTGGAAAAAAAATTGACTTTATGCAATTCCGTGATGATAAGATGTCAACAGTATGAAAACCATTTTAAACCGTTTTAAAACTGAAGTATATCATGAAACTGTTACATCCCCTAGCTCTGAGTACTTTCTGTAATGCGAACCTGCGTCTGAACAGTCAAATACACAAAATTATTTAAAAGTGCCTGTCTTGAAGAGGTATTAAAATAAACACAGTCAATAATGTCTAAAGTGAACATAAACAGCAATAATAAGAAACAGATTTGAATCAAAATGTCAGAGCATCACATTAGGACTTGCATTGCAAATGCAGCATAAGTGGTAACAGGCTCCGGTCTACAAAAATAAACCCCAGACCACACAGCCATTGTTGTGCCATGCATGTAGAACAATGTTCATCCAGAATTCCACAATTAAGGAGGAATGTTGACGAATGTTTGGGGGTGCAGCCATCAGTGTGTCTCCCTAGACATCTCATAATCAAACCAAAATAAACAACCACTCAAGGCGCTTATCTCAATAGTCTTCTTCTGTTCTCACTCCATCCACTCTCATCTTTCTAAGAAACATCTTTCATCCATCAGTTGTAATATTTCCATTAGAAGTTCAGGTTTGGCCAACTGCTGATTTCTGTACTACTTTTCTCGTAAAGAGTAGGGGTGTAACCCCGGTGTCCTGGCCAAATTCCCCCATTGGCCCTTCTCAGTCATGGCCTCCTAATAATCCCCATCCATTAATTGGCTCTATAAATCTACTCTCTCCTCTCCATCAATAGCTGGTGTGTGGTGAGCGTACTGGCGCACTATGGTTGCCATCGCATCATCCAGGTGGATGCTGCACACTGGTGGTGGTTGAGGAGAGTCCCATGTTCACTGTGTAAAGCGCTTTGAGTGTAGTGTCAGAAAATGCGCTATATAAATGTAACATTCATAATGGACTTGCCCAAATGAAGTTATTATTAATCAAACAACACCAAAAACAAGAAAATAAGAAAAACACTTCCTGCTCTTGGATGGGTCTCATTAGAAGCTTTTATATAAGAATGCATTAGGTCCTGTATCTAATTATAATACAGTGATGATTACATCATTAATTTAACACTCAGGGGTCAACGGACGCGCCAGCGCGTCCTGCTGGATTTATTCCTCATAACAGCAGAAACAACTTAAAATACTCCATCAATTTTGGGCATACAGATAAGTGTAAGACATCATTAGAGACTATAAAGGGTCTACTATTATTTGTGGACACTCACAATAACAACAAATCTTGTGCTTTTGTAAAATAAAGAAAATAAACAGGGTGTGTTTTCAGCCGTCTCTGTCTCCGCGAGCATCTTTCTGAAACACGTCACAAAAATGAAGTGAAACTTTGCGAATACTTATCAGACAAACATGAAACATATGTCTAAAGAAAGCTTAAAATGTCTTTTAAATAAAACAATTCAAATTTAAAACAAATATTCTCCTTCAATGTAATCTGTATGAAACAAAGCGATGTACAGTTTCTCCTGGCTCAGCTAATTATCGCTAATGTGATCCCACCCACCAGCAGAGTGCGCTATTCATACGGTAATGTGCTGAGGCGATCAATGCAAATGGTAAACGCCCCCAACAGAGCCTTAAAAAACATCAAGTTCATCATCTGATTCATTCAATTTCCTGCGCGTTTGGAAAATGGCATGCTACACAGGTGAGGAAGAGTTCACATTTTCCTCAGAAGAACAGCAGGAATCCGACGACGAACGTTTGGATTTTGAAGAGCGACTTGATCAGCCGAGGATACAATTTCGGATGAGTAAGTCATTTCGTTTTACTTACATATAAGTTGACATGCTATTTTATATAAACATATTTTTACTAGTTGGACTATTTCCAGACTTGCCAGTCTTCAGGATTCAATGTATTGAAATTTGAAATATGTCCTAATAGGCAAGTTTTAGTTACATTTAAATGTTGTTTCGGCTAAAGCAGGTATTTAAATTGTATGCTGTATGATATAAATATGATATGTAATATGATATAAAAATAATATGAATGTTTAGATTATATTTTAACTAGTGTTTATGCTGCCTCATTATCATCAACAAAGTTAATGCCTGCAAATATCTGTTCGGGTGTAAATGTGTAAAATGTGCTGTAAATATGCCCATATTAGAAAATCAGCATATTAGAATGATTTCTGAAGGATCATGTGACACTGAAGACTGCAGTAATGATGCTGAAATTCAGCTTTGATCACAGGAATAAATTGCATTTTACAATATATTCAAATAGAAAACAGTTATTTTAAACTGTAAAAATAGTTCACAATATCACTGTTTTTGCTGTATTTTGGATCAAGTAAATGCAGCCTTGGTGAGCAGAAGAGACTTCTTTTAAAAACATTAAATATCTTACAGATCTAAAACTTTTAAAAGGCAGTGTAGGTCTAAAGTTTTTAAGTAAAGTATTTAAGTAAAGAAAATGTATAGCCAGATTACTTCTTTTAACTTAAACTTGATTTTGTGAATAAGCTACAAACAATACATTCAATCATTAAGTCTCCTCACATTCATTCTTTCTCAAGGGAGGGGTCTTTGTATATAGGTGTGAATGACATCAATATTCATGATCATCCAAGCCTCCTCGCATATGGCCTTTCTAACACTAAAAGTGTCTTACAAATATTAAATGACTATATTGTTTTGTATGAATGAGTGATCAGGATGATTTTCACATAATTTTTGTAGCAAAACCTCTAGGCTACAAGATCCAGTTCTCAAAAGTCTTGTGAACAAATGTTTAGTATGTGTTATATGGCCTTATTTCGGTGACTTAAATTTTTTGTTTTTTCAAAAACCACGCATAAACATTATTTTCTTAAAAATACAAACATGTACATACATGTTGCTCACATATTATTGTAGCCCAGTTTGTGCTGAATACAGTGTTATCAGACTTTAGCCATTAATATATTTTTAAGCAACTGAAAAAAGCACAAATGTCAAGGCATGTCAAAACTTCTCCAGGGCCCAAAACTTCCTCAGGCCCCAGAGAGTTAAGTAGCTTTATGTTGCATTTCATTACTTTTTTTTTTTTTTTTTTTATCTTTCTGAATGTCTATTTCATATACAGTACTTGACTCAGCTGTTAATAATATTTGTTCTATTGTGTTCTTATTTAATTACTAACTGTTTCGTTGTCTTGAATTAATACTTGAGAATTGTGAAATTGCATTGTTATTGGTACCGAATACTGAAATTTGGAATCATGAAAACCCTACTACTGACCCTATATGCGCCATTTTTTCACAATATCAATGTGGTACTGTACTCATTCTCAAAAAGGTGTGCAGAAATAGCTTACCCATGCCTAAAATTTGAAAGAAGATGAAAAAGCTGGTATCATTTGCATTTTTCAGTACTTTTGAGTTGACTTAGAGCTGGATGAAAGAGTCCAACCCGATGTCTCCTGTTAGCTGGATTCCTAAACAAGCAAAGTGGTAACAGGCTCTGGGTCTACAAAAATAAACCGCAGACCACACAGCCATTGTTGTGCCATGCATGTAGCACAATGTTCATCCAGAATTCCACAATTAAGGAGGAATGTTGACGAATGTTTGAGGGTGCAGCCATCAGTGCGTCTCCCTAGACGTCTCATAATCAAACCAAAATAAACAACCAGTCAAGGCGCTTATCTCAATAGTCTTCTTCTGTTCTCACTCCATCCACTCCATCTTTCTAAGAAACATCTTTCATCCATCAGTTGTAATATTTCCATTAGAAGTTCAGGTTTGGCCAACTGCTGATTTCTGTGTCCAGGGATAAATAGTCTCTTGATGATTGCGATGGGATAATATTTTGAAAAAAACACCTGCTTGTTTGTCGTGACTGATGTCACCTCATAGCTCGCACACAGAGCCATTTGAAGAACTTTAAGAATACCATTGGAGGTGATTCTATGGCCTGGAAAGTGTTCAAAGTTGCTAATAGAAAACATGTCTTTTCCCTTGAAAGGGAAACTCAATTAAGGCGTGCAGAAGAAATTAGAGGACATTACTGGAATACTGGGATGATTCATGTGGATCAAAACAAAGACAAAAAAAGTTGTTTTCACTTATCAATTGATTCACTACTTTCTCTGAATGCGGATCATCTCAGCATGGAATGTTTAAAGTTTTCCCATGAACATGCGTGCACTTCTGTAAACAAAGGTTTATGACTACATTCGAAAACAAAATTGTTGCTTGGACACCGGTCTAAACAAAAACTACATAAGCCTCCTTGAAATGGTCAAAAATTATATTTCAGATCTTTGGAGTTTTGTATTCCACCCAACTAAGCTAAAGGCACTTGTAAGGACAATAAATCCTCCATAAAAAAATATCATAGCTTAAGTAGATTTAAAGTAAATTCTATGTGACCTTGGGCTATCCATTTAGCTGGAATTGTAAACATGTTGTGATTTCTCTCCAGTGGCCTCAGGTACTCGGACTTAGAAATCCAATTTCCTTTTTATATACAGTATATACTTTTTATTATTATTATTTTAGTTAAATACTGACATTTAATACATTAAATGGCATTTCTTTCCAGAGGGACACAAACCCTTCTTAAAAACAGTTCTCGAGTCGATCCTGAAGAGCTAGTGAAAAACATCCCAATGCAATATTCAATGGGTTCTGAGAGACTCGGCAATTAACTGTAAATGCCTTTACAGACTACCCAGAGAGCCACTGCCACTTTTGCTACATGCTCTTCAATCACTTTAAAGACTTAAAACCAAAACTAGTGATACTACTGTTCAGAATTGCCTTAAAAGCTTGGTGATAATAAATTTCCAGTGTATCCCTTCCTCTCTCCAAGTAAATAACAGAATAAAGAAGCTGACAGTTCTTACCTTAAATGAGAAGCTGGATTGAAGCATGTCTTGGTCACATCGGTGATGCTGGGGTTGCAGCAATCGCCATTATCATAACCATAGTTCTCACAGTTGCACTCTGGGTCACAGACACTATTGCCTTGTTTATGCTCAGGACATCGGGTCCTAGGCTTGCAGTAACCAGCATCAAAGCCAGTCAGGGTGTGGTTACACTCAGGGTCACAATCCTCATCGCCCACCTTGCTGATGTCACAGTTGGCGAGCACAAGACGGTTATACAGAGAGGAATTGCTCACGTTGTGCACGGTCAATTCCCAAGTGATGTTGTATATGCTAAAGGCTTCGTTCAGATGCTGATGTTGAAGGTGAATCTGCTGATCTGTCACTGTTGGTTTGCGCTTAAAGTCGTCAAAAACATTCACAACGCGGTAACGCACAGTTTTGGGACGCCGAAAGCTCCAGAAGTGATTGTAGTTGCGCACTACTTCCGTGTTATCACACACTGTCTGTCCACAGGCTGGGGGCTCCAAGGTGGTGTCCAAAGAATCTAGTCCGGCTCTAGGACCCTCATCCGGTATTGGGAAACTGCCATCCTTCACTGCTAGCCATTTACGTGCCGGATGCTCAAAGGTCTCACGGATCACCAGATCAACCATGTCCTCATGGTCCATGTGTCCATGCATGTCCCTCATGATCTGTCGCTGAGAGAGAACCTGTCGCCACAGACCAACACGCTCCACGGAGCCTCTGTAGTTATGATTCAAGGCATTTCCTCCCACCATCAGCACCTTGAGTTTCAGATGAGATCAAGATTATATATTTATCCATTAACTTGAATTAGCATATTATGTAAAATCTGCATATTATGTAAGCATTTTACTCTCTGGGCAAATTCATTAAATAATAATAAATAAAATCAGACCCACTGTATATTAGGTATCTTTAACTACAATATACTGGCATTTAAAAAAAAAATAAGCATCTGATACAATGTACTTATTGGGTACATATGTGTGCATGGGAATAAGAAAGATGTTTCATCATCAGTTTGACCAACATCAACAGAGTGTGAATCAGAGTGGAGAGTGAGGTGGTAGGAGGAGGGAATGGGCCTAATAAGACGCAGGCATCGACATCGTCATTGACAGAGCAGCAGGTGGGCATGCTATCACAAATACTAACAATAGTGGTGTTGTAATTGGTGTGGTTTTTATTAGTGTTCCATGGTTTTGATTCTTTTATTATTGTGTTGTTGTAATTGAAGAGCTTTTGATGTGGAGATGCATGTTTGCCATGTGTATAGGCTTATATGGCCACGTACGCACTGCAGCTAAATGCGTTTGTCAGTTCACCTTTTAGTGCTTAATTCTGTTCTGTACACACACAGTTAGATAAAATAATGGGGTGACAACTGCATTTTCATAAATTCTACTCAGTGTGTACGTGAGTGTGAGTACATGTGAGTGTGAGTACATGCAGATGTGTCCGTCTTCTCCTCGTTTAAATCATACAAATAGAGGTAAGTATGTGTCTTCATTCATTCACATATTCCAGGCTCTCTCTCATCAGTAGTTTCTCTCATCAGCCCTGCGGTCTCGGAGTAACCCACACATTACAGTCCAGAGAGAGTGTGTGCTGTTTAACAACCGCTGCTTAGACATGCACAAACAGAACACGGCGATTCTGTCGATGGCAGCAAACTAATACATAATACATCTGTGGTGGATCATCTCTTTCCTCAAAAATAGCGAGCACAAAACTGGTTGAGCTGGTGGCATTCAAGTTTGTTGTTCACAGGCATGAGATGCTTCAGCATTGCTATTGTGATCACTTGTCAATCATCGCAATTGTGGGAGTCTTTTGGGGCCTTTCTCAGCAAATATTGATATATGCAATTAATTTAAATTAATTAATCATCATATCATGCAATTTTATTTGAAATAAAAAAATAAAAAAATTGACAGCTCTGGTAATTTGTATTGATGTTTTTGTACTAAATTAGGCTACAAGAGAGTGCAACTAGTGGACTCTAATTAATCAACCAAAAAGACGGGGGTTAATTGTCACACATTTTACTCCAGGAATATTTCTCAGAGTAGGTTTATTTTTAAAAGCCAGTTACTCTATAGTCACATACCTTAAAGCATTGTCTACAATAAAAGTTTCTGAACATTTGCACGGTTATTTTGTGACAGCTTGCCTTAATGCAACCTGCCAATAAACCAGAAGTATAGATTTCATGTAAACCTTTTGTTATATTCCCCCGTCCCCCCAAAATGATCACACAAAAGTTGCCATATTGTTTCCAACAGCTCCAGTACCCAAAGATCAGCCACATTATGCCGACTCACTGACATGCGGCATCTCCCATCAGACATTTTTGCATCAGCACAAGAATGTTTACCTCCCCTTGTGGCATGACCTGAAGCATGTTACATCAGCGTGGGAGACCCCGGTTCAGATCCCGCACTGAAACCAAGTAACTGTGTTAAATGTGCATAATCAGTGACTTCAGAACTTGCTTTTGGCACCCCTCTGTGGACACTTCACCCGGAAAATGGAGCTAACACGTGCCCATATGCCCAACAACACTTACCGATTAGTGAGTCACAAGAAAGAAGCTTAAGAGATGTTGTGTGCACATCTGAGGGTCTGTACCACTCTGAAGCAAGCAGCTGTCTAGATCATTTTATATCAACCCAGCCACGGTACCAGCAAATGCAAATCTTGTGAAAGTTTCACAGATCAATACGCATGTATCCAGCAAGTAAATTGTATCAGATGGTTAATGTCAATGTAAGTACATTGTATTTAAAGACACCAAGTGGGACCTAATAATCTATACTTGT
This sequence comes from Myxocyprinus asiaticus, assembly GCF_019703515.2. NCBI lineage: Eukaryota > Metazoa > Chordata > Actinopteri > Cypriniformes > Catostomidae > Myxocyprinus > Myxocyprinus asiaticus. The sequence continues at coordinate 4,661,588 of NC_059347.1, forward strand.
GCATCGCCAAAACTCTGTCAGACATACTTTGTAAAAAGTAAAGACTTAGGCAAAAAGTATTAAACTTACCTTACACTTTTTAGTAAGGGGGCTGAAGACATCACCTGACTGTTCTCTGCTAACAGCCGTCTGAGCACCATTGACATAAAGTTTCATATAGAGGCCATTGTAAGTCACAGCCACATGGGCCCAGTGGCCAGGTAAGTAGCGAGCATTCGATTGAATTGAGGTAACTTTGTGCGCTCGATCTGTCTTTAAGGAGAAGAAGAAACGTGGGTCACGGTTTCCCTGTTCACTCACGGCTTTAATTCCCAACAGCCATCCTCGATCGCTGGAAGCGTAGAAGCATTTGTCGAAAAGACCTGCGGTCAGAAATGTAGAACACATACATATGGAGGGAGATATTAATTCTCAATGAACAAACAAAAGTTCCTTAAAATTTTGCATTGATTTGTTTGTTTAGTTACTGCATTTTCACTATTTTGATGGGCTTTTTGCAACCTGGTCTCATAGAATCACATTACCATACCTAAGTTTTACGTGGCTTGTTGTGCTGTATGTATTGTGTTAGTTTCCTGTTGAAATAAACACTAGAGGCACTACAACAATAATACATTTTTACACATTTTCATACAATTCACAAGTTCACATAATTCACATAAACACTTTTCATTCTGTTCCTCATACAATGCTGTCTTATGACATTCAAATACTTTTACTAAAAACACATTACTTTTAAGGTGATACATTTGAACATTTAACATAACAACAAGTTGCATGGTAGCTCAACTGATAGAGCGTTGTCCTTGGGATGCAAATGTACAGAGTAAAAGTCCAGAAGAGTCCAGCGAGTCGACATTTGAGCCAAAAGTGTTATAGAAGCACCATAAAATATCGTGGTTGCTTTAGCAATTGCGTTTTTCATTACACATTTGCTTTTTATGACACTATCAGTAAGGTTTAGGTTCAAGGTTTAGGATAGGAATGTCAGGTTTTTTTATTTTTTTATTTATTTAAAGTTGCACTCAGTAATTTTTTCCCCATTAAAAAGGATTTACTCCTAAATAAATTAATTGTAATTTTGAAACATGCATATAAAATCATGACCACTCCCTTGAGATGAGGACTCTAGTCATATCAGTAACCTTAGAAAAGCTGTTTTATTCTTCATGGGGCAGGGGTGCCCTCATAGGGGCTGCCATTTTAGAATCACATGACCAGCTGAATATCACTCACTTAATCTCAGTAACCATCTTGTTATCGGACACTTTCACTCTTGGATTAAATTAATCATAGCTGATTGTGAACAGTGAATTTCTACAATGGCATCCGTAACTTAAAAACTTTTTGAATTGACATTTTGAATGATGCTGCATCCACACCACTAGGTATCACTGTAAGTCCAAGATGACACAAGCAAAAAGTTACTAAGTGCACCTTTAAAACTCAATAGAGCATAAACCTAAAAAAACCTCATATGTTTAGAAGAACATTTAACCAAGGGCCTGCGTAGCTCAGCGAGTATTGACGCTGACTACTTCCCCTGGAGTCACGAGTTCAAATCCAGGATGTGCTGAGTGACTCCAGCCAGGTCTCCTAAGCAACCAAATTGGCCCGGTTGCTAGGGATGGTAGAGTCACATGGGGTAACCTCCTCGTGGTCGCGATTAGTGGTTCTCGCTCTCAATGGGGCGCGTGGTAAGTTGTGCGTGGATCCCAGAGAGTAGCATGAGCCTCCACATGCTGAGAGTCTCCACGGTGTCATGCACAGCAAGCCACATGATAAGATGCGCGGATTGACTGTCTCAGAAGCAGAGGCAACTGAGACTTGTCTGCCACCCGGATTGAGATGAGTAACCGCACCACCACGAGGACATACTAAGTAGTGGGAATTGGGCATTCCAAATTAGGGAGAAAAGGGGATAAAAAAATGAATAAAAAAAAAAGACCATTTAACCAACTTTTAGCCCCACACAGTGGACATTTCACCAAAATGTTGCCACAGTCATTTCATTTTCATGAGATCAGGATGGCTTTTTGCCTTTTAAGACAGTTTAGAAATCACAGGAAAAACATTGCACGTGCACACCACGCAACATATTGGAGCATACACAATCTTTGAAATGCTCCTGGGCAGGCTGGGTTGCTAATTTCAATGTAAATAAGCAGCGTAAAAGTACAGCTTCTATCTACTTGAATGGGGAAAGACCGAATTCTTCCAAATGGTTGGTCAAGATTATGATCGAAGAACATTTTAAATGAGCAGTAAAATCTGACAACATTAACCCTTATGTTTCCATCCAAGGGTTTATTTTTGTAACAAAAAGTGTAGCGTATCAAAGTTTACCATTAGAGCTGATGGAAATGCAAATTATCACTAAAATTTCACAAGTGTTGACATAATATTGTTCCGTTTAACTCTAGCACATAAACTCTATGTCGATACTTCAAATGTCACGAAAAACTGGTTTGGAAACACTTTTTGTTGAGAAAATAGGCATTAACGCAAAAATATAGTTTCACATGACAGAATTTACCCCAATCATAAGCCTGTATTAATCATGACGACAAGGTATACATTCTTGAAAGCCAATTTATTGTACGTGAAGCATTACTCGCACTGTTATGGATTGGTCTTAATGGCATACCTGCACAGATCCGATGCTGCAAACACATCTGCGTCATGACACTTCCAGGAGTGCCAACACAATTATCTTGTATCATGCACCTGTCATTGATAAGTGCACAGAGAACAAATGAATGGCCACTCTTTGTGATTACTTTCATCACGGTAGACATCTGTTTATTTAGCCTATTAAAGTTGTTTTTCCACACCATTCAAAATAATAGACAGCAGTCATGGAATTAGCCCGCAATTAAAAAAACATATCATTTCTGTGCACAAAGTTTGTTAAAAGTAATGTTTTAAATTAAAAATAAATATACAATACTAGGAGGGGGCCTGGGTAGCTCAGCAAGTAAAGACGCTGACTACCACACCAGGAGTCACAAGTTCAAATCCAGGGCGCACTGAGTGACTCCAGTCAGGCTTCCTAAGCAACCAATTGGCCCGGTTGCTAGGGTGGGTAGAGTCACGTTGGGTTAACCTTTTTGTGGTCGCTATAATGTGGTTCTCACTCTCGGTGGGGCGCATGGTGAGTTGTGCGTGGATGTATATATATATATATATATATATATATATATATATATATACAATACTAGGAGAAAAGCATTTTGAAAAAATACCGGCAAAATTCCCTTTATTACATTAAAATTATTACATAAAAATAAATTACCTAATGAATAAAGCATTAAATAAAAAAATAAAAAATAATTACCAAATGAAAAAATTATATTGTTAGGCCTATATAATTGCCTTTTATTTACACAAACTTAAATTAGCCCTACCCTGTTCTGTAGACGAAAAAAGTCAGCTGAATGACATTCTCAGAATGTTCTACACTTTTTTCAAGACTATAAACTGTCAGAATTATTTGTCCAATGTGGAGTTCACTTTCAGAAAATGAGATTTTGAACATTTTAAAACTTTTAAATATTTTAAATCTTACCCTCTTTATCTCAGATCACATTTGCTGAGCTTCTTCAGAAAATGTAAATTGCATTATGATGCTAATACAGTCTCTGCTAAACTGTCTCTGACAATACCTGCCAGGCCACACCCCAGCAATAAATACATTGTTGTTGTATATTGAAGTGTTCTTCAGCTACACACAAAAAAGAATGGTGATAAAATTGTTCGATGAAAGTGTGTCATGAATAATAATCATAACTAGATTTTCAAAATTTTCTTAAGAAAGTGTGAGTGGTGTTTGCCTATGCAGAACTGCTCCTAAGAGCCCAACCCTAAGACTCGAAATACCCTAAAACTCAACATGATGTTCTGGTCTCTAGATATGGGTCAGGTCTCTGCATTTATGTATGTCTATGGAATTTTTTTTTTTACCCATTTTATAGTCCGCTATAGGCAAACTTTGTATGGTTGATTTCTTAGAAAAGTAATTGCACATGTCCCCTCAACAAGCCACATGATTTAAGATATCATCCATGTCCCGAACCATTTGTGCTATGGATGAGTTACGTGCCAAAGTTAAATGCGTACTATATGAGCAATAGTTATAGCAAGCACCACTACTTAGTTATGTTACAGGTACTATATGAAAACACTCTATATTTCACAGAAATAAGTGCCCAGAAATACCACTCTGCTCCAAGCGTGCCATTACGTTACTGGCAGCCAAACACTATTTTCCTGTTTCTCTTGGACAGTGTGTGTCAAGTTCAGCATTGTAATGTGTTTTTACTTATGAGTGAATCTCTGGCATTCCCTTTACTGACTCTCAAATCCTTTGCTGAATTTAATGTCCAATGACTGTAGCAAGTAATCTACAGGTATAATTTTTTGGTTACTTGTTTTTTTGTTTTTTTATTTAGATCTAGAGAAGATCTACTCCCGGTCACACACTGCAATATACCAAAAGAAAATTAGTGTTTATGTGTGTTCTTATAACTCTCATCCATCAAAGTCACTGGAAGACATTTTTTCTGACATTCTGAATTTTCTTACAGTAGATGTCTGAATGCTGAGCAGGATTTGGAGCGAGTGAGAATGTCGTCTCTGGGTCAACATTAAACGGTCCTGCTCTTGTGGAGCCTGTGGGGCCGTACCAGGGGTCAGCACTGTTAAACTTTACAAGCTTACCATGACACCAGCAGAAAAGTCTGCCATCTGTCAGCATACACACTCAAACTAAAAGGTGTGCTAAAATGCCTGAAGGGTCTATTGTGTAAACAACTGTCAGAAGCCTGCCACACTCAATTTATCTAACACATTACATTTTTCCAGAGAAACCTTCCTTGCACTTGCCATTTGTCTTGCCTTAGGAAAACAAATTCGATAAATGATCGAGAAAAACAGCCCTTCGGAGACGCTGATGAAAAGCAGAGGTTGTAACAGCAGAGTCGGGGCATTTTGACCATGTACTCTCATTTGGAAAAAGAACTGAAGAGAAGAGGAAATTTCGCCACGGCATGAATATAAAGACTGCCATCATTTCTCTTTTATGGTGGCCTTTAAGGCCTGATGAAACTATGGAAATGTTCAATGATACTGAACGTTATTTAAAATATAGGACAGATAAAAGTAAAACAAAATCACATTTTCTCACAATGTATCTCAAATAAGATCTGCCAGTTCAGTCGTTTCATATCTCACCATTATGGAAGATGTCATTTAAGCACTTTTTACTTGTTCTCACAGCAGTCAAACATCCTATACGCTCTCTTGGACCAGATGGAAAGTGTTAATCATATGATCAACATCAACATAAGGTTTTGTAGAAATCACAAGACAAAGTGATTTTTCCTGGACTGTTTCCAAAGCTACAAGTCAACAACCTAAGATGTACGTTATTGATGTACCAACCAGACATCAAATCTGTTGTGTAGTATCGTCAGTCCTGACTTTCTTTTCAACTGCAAAACCATGTATTTTATTAATATTTATAGTCTATAGAATAGATCTCCAAATCTGCCTCACATGCTGCAGACATGGACTCAGCGCTGTTCAGGGTGCTGAATTTACTGACATTGGTAGGACATTTATAGGCTTCTTGAAATGCTGAAACATTGTTTTGTATTTTTTTTTCTTTCCTTCAAATGCTCTATACTCCCATGGTCAGACTATATATATCGGCCCCATTCCACACACAGATCTAAGTCTTTTGCATTATGGAATGAAAACATGACATGCTCAAATAAAAACATCAATCTCGTCATTAAGGCTAATGCTGTGCAAAAACAACAACAACAAGAATGACAAACAACTAGAAAATAAGCGCTGGCCTCCGTCCAAACAACAGGATGTTAAACTGCCTTATGTCTTCATTCTTAGAGGCATGAACTATATTTAAAAGATTAAGCATGACCACATCTGCTCGAATGCACTTCAATCACTTTTTCTGTCTGCTTTTTTTTTTTTTTCTGAAAATCCTAACACAGCAGGTGCAGTCACACTGGAAACTATAGATGAAATGCACAGCTGAAGACTGATATTTTAGAAAGAGGGTAGGGGGCTGTTTAAAGTACAAATATCTTGAAGCAAATGTTGATATTTTGAAGAAAGCTGCAACCAGGTCTCACAGAATGAACGTTACTCTATATACATTTTTTCAATCTGACTTCGCTGCAATTTCCTAGTGAAATGAACACTAGGGGTGCTACAACAACCGTGTGGTTTAATCATTGCCACACAAATCATGAGTACAATTGCTGATTTTGATTTTATAAAAACTTATTTTTCACTCTATTACTCACCCCCTGCAATGTTATGATATTAAAACACTTTTACTTTAACGCATGATTTGAAAAATGAAACATTTTAACACTTGTATTACAAACCCACCTACATATACACACTTATTCCTGTGTCATCAGCTTGCTTGGTGGTTCACCTGATAGAGCGTTGAATTTTGGGCTTGACGGCCACGGTTCGCATACAACCAAAGACGCACGAAGTGAAAGTGGCATAGAAGCGACACAAAATGGCGTAGTTGCTTCAGTAAATCTTTTTTTATTTTGAATTTGCATTTTAAGACACTATCGGTTAGGGTTATGTGTTGGTTAAGGGTAAGGATGTCTGTTTTGTTAAACACTCATTTATCTTTTCGGACACTACTGGTTAGATTTAGGGTAAAATTTTAGGTTAGGGAGGTACGTTTTACTTAATAAAACCTCCATCTAAAATTCACCTTAAAAACCTTGTCTGATTACAGCAACCTGATCTCATTAAAAGTTGGCTATTTCTTATGGTCTCGCACAATGTTTGCATAAACTCATACGACTTCATCACGTGCACATTCCCGGATGTCTAATGCGGAAGCGCGAGTTCCGCGCACGAGGCGTTAAGGACATACTTATTATGCCCTAACCCAAACCCCTTATCTAAACTTAACCAATCAGTAGAGTGTGTAAACAGGATAGGAAGCTGTTGTGTGTGACAGAAGCAAGTAATTGTCGCGAATTAGATTTAGATGTCATTGGCTGTAGTGAAAGTCATAGGAATTCAAAGGAGTGCAGTCGCACTACATCATACAAATTAGCCAAATTTAGAAAAGTCGTACGAATCCTGACGATATCGCCATGAGAGTGTGTTGGATTACAACCTAATTTTGCTCGGTTTTGGCACCCTCCACTGGACATTTCACTTAAAAACTGCAGTTTAGCAAAAATGTTGCAATGCTTATGTAAATTTCATGAAACCAGGCTGGAAATTTCCTACATTTAACACATCCCTATCTTAGGTGAGTCATACTTTGTTCAAAACCTACAAATGCACACATTAGATCCATCCACACACACGTGATATGAGAGATATAATCTGTGGATATACTGTATAGAGTTCAGACATTTTCATGCATACAGTTGTGAGAGATTTTGATTCCATTTTTAATTCCGTATACAATTGGATCCAAAATTCTAATGAAAATTATTCAAGTTTGATTGATGTTGGGGGGGGGGGGGGTTGGGTAATATTGTTTATCTCCATAGTGCTGAAGTCAGGCATTTAGTCCAATGCAAACCCACTGCAAACGGTTGATGTCATCTCTACGTGATGGGATGGGGTTCTGGAGGGGAGTGCACAGGCATCAGATGTTACCCCTGTGAATCAGTAATGCCCACTGACGCATCAGTTGTAGAATCTCAGTCTGATCTGTCTGTTCGTGCGTGACTGCGTAGAAAAACACACTTCTCAAAGCCAGAGTCCTTTTCCGCTTTTGACTTTAATAAAGATACAGAGACAGTTTCTTTTTGTGTCGCTTACGCTCTCTGTTGGCAAAAAGTGGAAACAAAAGCGATGGTGTAATTCTTACTCGGGTAACGTGCGGGTAAAGAACAGCGTGAAATACGCGGTTTGCAAACTTGAATCGTGCTTTCTGTTGTCTGAGGGTCTTGAATAAGACTGTAAATACAATGCGCACGATATGGTCACGCAAGCAGCAGATGCGCAACCGAGTAAATACTTCAAACATCTGCAAAGCTGAGAGCAGCTTCACTTTTATCCTGTGTTTCCCCCTCATGAATGGATGGAGAGGGGGGTAGGTGGGGGATTTGGGGTCTTTCGGGGATTTGATGGTCGCATGTGGTTTAAAAGGGAGGCGGGTTCATCAGGCTCTCCAGACGCGCAAAGACACGGGAAGGGAAAACCCTGGAAAACTCAAAGTCCCTCTCTCTCAGAAATAGCAAATATGAGCTCTCGGTGCATTTACATCATTACGACTTTATTAGTATCTAAAAGAAAGGAGATAATCCTGGGAGATGATCAGATTTCGGTGCACGAGATTTTTGCAGATTTGCAATATTATTTCCCTGTGTTCATTATGAGAATGAATGAATTGATATATATATATATATATATATATATATATATATATATATATATATATATATATATATATATATATATATTGTTTTGTATATGTTGCAGATGTAATATATTTCCCCTTCGCATTGATAACTGTATATTGTAACTGAATAACTGAATATTGTCTAAAGCAAATAGCACAAATGCGCCAAAGTATGCCAACATTAAGTTTATGTGTGGAGGTATTATTTATTGTATAATCATGCCAGCTATTAGGATTGTTTGCTGGTTGAAATTCGTTTATGTGGATAATGTACGAGGTGCAAGTTACGCACTATCGTCATGCTGTCAGACCCACCTGGTTAAGCATTATATGCATGCATTATGATGCAATATAAACATGCATAACCCTTTCACAAACATTCATTAATTTACTTTAGACAGACAGATTTACGCATACCAGCTATGACAGTGGGAGAGCGCTGACCACCCTCTGGTTTGACCCACATCTGGAGAGTGAAATTGCCTTTCGGTATCTCCACACCGGGCTTGAGTCTTAGCTGATCCCTTCTGCCCGTGAAATACACGGCTTTACCCCGGGAGAAGTTCGCATCCTCCGCTGGAGAGGAGCGGCGGCGCTGGCGGGGGAGCCGGCGGTCTAGCGTGGGCAGGGAGCGCTTGCCCCGGGGCAGTCGGGTGGCACAAGCCCCCGGGAAGACGGCTTTGGCTTCTCTGATCTTCACCAGCTCGCGCTTGGATCGGGTCTTCCTCAGGACCGTCCCGCAGTCTGATCCCACGCACAGGATGAGTAGGACGGCCAAACACGGAAGAAAAGTCCAAACTTTCATTTTATTCAACTCACGAGAGATGATGATGATGGCTAAGTTATGTCCCAGTGAAATGCGCACGGACGCGCTCTGCCTCTCCACAAGTCCCTCCACTTGTTGTTTTGTCTTTTCTTTTTCTTTCACAATCGTTTCTCAAAAACGAAGGTCCCAGATAAACAAACCCATGAAGCTTTTGCTGTTATTTCTTTCTATAAGAGCCGGGTTTTTGCCCCTTCTGGAAGCAAAACTGAGTCTTGTGCTGAAATTGAGATTGTATTCATTGATGTAACCCGCTAATCAACCAGTAATCAATCAATAACAGTCTTCATCAACATTCAGCACTCACTTATGTCTTTTTTACTCGCAAAACAATGTTTGAAAACAATTTATGAATGCGTCCACACACGACGAGCTGTCATATCCGAGGATAAAGCTGTTAAAGTTGTCATGTCATTAGAAGTTGAAGCGTTTGAGATGTTTTGCAGGAGGTTTGGGGGTGTCCAAAGCATCGCGAATTCTCATGGATGTGCTGTGAGCTCTGGAGTAGATCCTTCAGTGCTTTGAGTGTGAGAATGTTCCTCGGCTGGCAGCAGAATAGCCCATGTTTCAGTCGTACAAGAGTTTTTCTCCTGTCGGTCCTCCTCTTGCGCTGTGCTGAAGTCACAGGTAAAGCACTAACGGCACGAACATTTCCACACATGCTCCTTCAAGTGTTGGGTAGTGTTTACAGAAGTGGAAAGAGGTGTGTGTGTGTGTGTGTGTGTGTGTGTGTGTGTGTGTGTGTGTGTGTGGGCGGGTTTGTGTGGGCGGGTTTGTGTGGTTTACGATGACTTTTTTTTTTTTTTTAGGTTACAAACTGGTAATTACAAGGGTATTATGCTATAAATGTGGTTTATGAGGACATTTCTAGTGTCCCCAGAATTCAAATTGCATAAAAAAACATACTAAATGTTTTTATTTTTATTTTATTTTTTTATGTAAAAATATAGAAAGTTTTTTTGTGAGGTTTAGGGTTAGGGGATATAATCTATAGTTAGTAAAGTATAAAAATCATCATGTCTATAGAGAGTCCTCATAAGGATAGCCGCACCAACGTGTGTGTGTGTGTGTGTGTGTGTGTGTGTGTGTGTGTGTGTGTGTGTGTGTGTGTGTGTGTGTGTGTGTGTGTCCCTCTAGTGGCTACAATTCAAACCATTTAATTCATTTAAAACTTTTCACACTCCAAGAAGGCTTAGTTGCACTGGATCACTTGTTGTACAATCTATAAAATATTTTCTGTAAAGCTGAATAAATAATTTTCAAAGCCAGCATCATCCAGTCACTGTCAACCATGTTAAAATAAAATGTATCATTATAAATTCTGAATCTATATACTGATTATTGTCCCATTTCTGCCAAACATGTTGTGTGGTCCAAACATCATCTGTAGCTTGAAACTGAACTTATGTCGAATTTTAGGAGTGACTGCACTTAGCTGCATAGAAAGTTATAGGATGCACCCTTGCTCCTTTGATCCCTATTTAGTGAATGACTTAACATCCAGTGTGGTGTCTGTCTGCACTGGTCTCAGAAAAGTTCGAAATGCACCTTATTTTCATCCGAACTCCATATAAAGCCTCTGAAAGCAAAATGTTTCAGCTTTTGGATGAACCCATTGATTCTCAATGTGAAAAATGCACAGTAAATACAGGTGCTGGTCATATAATTAGAATATCATCAAAAAGTTGATTTATTTCACTAATTCCATTCAAAAAGTGAAACTTGTATATTATATTCATTCATTACACACAGACTGATATATTTCAAATGTTTATTTCTTTTAATTTTGATGATTATAACTGACAACTAAGGAAAATCCCAAATTCAGTATCTCAGAAAATTAGAATATTACTTAAGACCAATACAAAGAAAGGATTTTTAGAAATCTTGGCCAACTGAAAAGTATGAACATGAAAAGTATGAGCATGTACAGCACTCAATACTTAGTTGGGGCTCCTTTTGCCTGAATTACTGCAGCAATGCGGTGTGGCATGGAGTCGATCAGTCTGTGGCACTGCTCAGGTGTTATGAGAGCCCAGGTTGCTCTGATAGTGGCCTTCAGCTCTTCTGCATTGTTGGGTCTGGCATATCACATCTTCCTCTTCACAATACCCCATAGATTTTCTATGGGGTTAAGGTCAGGCGAGTTTGCTGGCCAATTAAGAACAGGGATACCATGGTCCTTAAACCAGATACTGGTTGCTTTGGCACTGTGTGCAGGTGCCAAGTCCTGTTGGAAAATGAAATCTGCATCTCCATAAAGTTGGTCAGCAGCAGGAAGCATGAAATGCTCTAAAACTTCCTGGTATACGGCTGCGTTGACCTTGGACCTCAGAAAACACAGTGAACCAACACCAGCAGATGACATGGCACTCCAAACCATCACTGACTGTGGAAACTTTACACTGGACCTCAAGCAACGTGGATTGTGTGCCTCTCCTCTCTTCCTCCAGACTCTGGGACTCTGATTTCCAAAGGAAATGCAAAATTTACTTTCATCAGAGAACATAACTTTGGACCACTCAGCAGCAGTCCAGTCCTTTTTGTCTTTAGCCCAGGCGAGACGCTTCAGACGCTGTCTGTTGTTCAAGAGTGGCTTGACACAAGGAATGCGACAGCTGAAACCTATGTCTTGCATACGTCTGTGCGTAGTGGTTCTCCCCCACATTTTTGAATGGGTTTTGTTTCACAATCCTCTCCAGGGTGCGGTTATCCCTATTGCTTGTACACTTTTTTCTACCACATCTTTTCCTTCCCTTCGCCTCTCTATTAATGTGCTTGGACACAGAGCTCTGTGAACAGCCAGCCTCTTTTGCAATGACCTTTTGTGTCTTGCCCTCCTTGTGCAACGTGTCAATGGTCGTCTTTTGGACAACTGTCAAGTCAGCAGTCTTCCCCATGATTGTGTAGCGTACAGAACTAGACTGAGAGACCATTTAAAGGCCTTTGCAGGTGTTTTGAGTTAATTAGCTGATTAGAGTGTGGCACCAGGTGTCTTCAATATTGAACCTTTTCACAATATTCTAATTTTCTGAGATACTGAATTTGGGATTTTCCTTAGTTGTCAGTTATAATCATCAAATTTAAAAGAAACAAACATTTGAAATATATCAGTCTGTGTGTAATGAATGAATATAATATACAAGTTTCACTTTTTGAATGGAATTAGTGAAATAAATCAACTTTTTGATGATATTCTAATTATATGACCAGCACCTGTATATAGGAATGCATTTACTAATGTTAATGAATATAACCGTATTGTACAGTACAGTGATAACAAAATATAACAAAATCCAAATTAAAATGAAGCAAAATGACCCACAGATATGTTAATGTTGTAAGTTATTCAAAATAACTAACATATTTTGTCAACTTTTGAAGAAATAATGTCCCAAAATGTGGACATCATTTTTATCAGCATGCTGACTTGTGAAAAATGAATGAATTTATTTAAATGGCATACCAAATGCTCCTCCCAAACTTACACCCAAACAAGTTTAAATAAAAATAAAAAAAAATTATAAAATTATTACTTTAAGAGGATTCTCACCAGAGGCACTTTTGTTGGCTTGGCGTCTGTAGAAGCACTTCACGGAAATCGACATGCTGTTGTGTTACTTGACTCAGTGCAGCAAAAGTTTAACCCTTAAATGACAGTGTAGAGTGTTGTGAACAGTATTCAGAGATTCTGTATATATAATATACAGTATTTAACAATACAATATATAAATACAGTATTTAAATTAATTAAAATTATGCATTGTGTATAGCGAAGCCAAAATACAATGTCCACACATGTAGACGACACGTCGCTCGAGGTTAAACATGCTTTGGTGTTACGTTCTGTAGTAATTTTGACCCATTTATATTAAATACTATCTTTGACTAGAATAAAACCAGTTCATTTAGATGTTACCAGAGTAACAGTAGCACATTTTAGGTCATCTGACAAAACATGTTTCACAGTGTTACGCATTTATATAGATGCAACTAAATTAATCTAGAGCTGTTTAAATTTTTTCTTAAAATAATTAATATATTGAATACAATGAATCTGCCTTAGATTAATTGAATGATATAGGCAGGTAATAAAAAGCTAATAATTTGCTTTTATTGATTTTGATACAGAACTTCTTGTTTCACATTTCATGATAAAGTACATATTATTTTTTTAATGTACATAATGAATAAATAAAAAGTAGTAATTACAAGCTGTTCCACAAATTAATACCCATTAAGCACATGTAATTCATTAGAACATCTCAGTACTTTCTTATGCAAATCCACAGGAAAACGTGAACACTGAAGCAAGGTGTGACCAGACTTATTCATTACTATGAACTATGTTAAACTTTAAAATATCGCTCAGTCTGCATGCAAATCTATAAAACAGGAAAGGTATGAGCACGAAAAAGGGATAGAGAAAGACGTGGAAGCTGCCCTATTCTACATGAAATCAGCTTTATTTTCTCAGTTCTTTGAGGTGGTCCACCTTCGTATGGCAGACCATCTGTGTGGAGTGTGGAGACAGAGCCGGTGTGGAATGCCAAAGATCTTTGGTTCTTTGTTTGTTTGGTGTAAACGAACATGCAGACAGCAGAAAATTGCTACCTACCATAAAACAGGGCCAAACCAATGTTAAATATTTGTCTCAGTTTTGTCACATTGCAGTGGCATGACCACATTTTTTCCTTTGTCCAGACAGAACAGAAGAATGACACAGGTCAGAACAGTCAGGTCACCCCAATTGATGGACAACCTTAAGAGGAAACTTTCAGTTCCACTAAATTTCACATCATAAAGGATACTGGAGCTTTAATTAATAACATTAACTAATTAATACTTAACAGATCAATCAATGTTAAAAAAATATGAAGAAACTTTCATTCATATAATTTCAAAAATTCATATAAAATTCAAAGTGATATATAAACTACTGATCCATTAAGCATTGAGAAAAATCAGGACTAGTTGAAATTTTGGGGGGGTTTCTTATATGATATTGGTCTTGGCAGACTAGACCTGGGAAAGCTGCTGCTGCTGCTGCTACAAAGCACGTACAGAGATTTGCTACTGCTAGAAAACACACCGACATATTGAGTTAAGCATGCTACTGCTGCTGCACAATTAGACAAAATGTAAGACATGCTGTATCGAGCATGTATGACATGCTGCTGCACAAATAAACATTACAAACAATCACCATGTAGCAGATCTAGGCAAGTGACACTGGGGTGGAGGTGGGTTTAAGATAAAAACTCAAGCATTGCACTGCAGAGAAACCAGCTAATCTGCAAAACTGAGCAATTTAAATGTTAGTAAAAAAAGAGAAAGCGCAAGAGACTCTGGAAGAAAAAACAACGAGATTCAGTGCAAAAGTCAAAGATGTCCATCCAGCTTGTGTTAACAATATATGGAAAAACAGTGCAGACGCACAGAAAAGCATGTTTGAACAGTCCCTAACTTGCCCTATACTTGAAAAACTGACCCTAACCCGACGGTTTGTCAGAACTCGTCGAGTTTTGGGTTAGGTTGAAGACCTCGATTGCACATGTTGAATAACCGAATAGTGGTGTGTTGAGTGGTTAACCGAATGTCAACTATCCGTGCACATCCCTACAAAGAACCTATGAGCTTGCACTTTAGAGTTTCATGGCTGAACTTTGGTCATTCATGTAATTACTTCTCAAAAGTTGCTGAAAATTGGTAACATTGTGCCTTTCACATCGTCCATTTAAAGAAGGAACACTTTAGATTCTCTGTTTATGAATAGACAGAATGGTAACAACAACCAGCACACTGAATGATTAGGATTGAATATTGTATGATGACTCAAGGCCAAAGGTTTTTTTTTTGTTTTTTGTTTTTTTGTGAAAGGTTTTCAACTCTGGAACATGTTAAATCAATACAAGATATAAATGTGTTTATAATAATGGTAACTTTTGGCTTGATCCTTTTTTTATTATATGTTACCAGGGTTGGGAGCAACCTCAATACTTTTATAGTTTATTCATTTTACTTTTCAATTTTTAAATGCTTGTTTTACTTTATTTATTTATGTATTTATTTATTGCAAATTAGCAATGAAATTCCAATGCTTTTAATGAACACAAGCAAGTAATAGGGTCAAACTGTCAAAACGAAACCAACTCAGGAAGGCAGAACAGCTGGTAGCTGAAGCACAGGGCTGAGGGGAAAATCCGCCCAGGCAACGTTAGTGATGAGCGGCGGGAGAGAGGAGGTGAGCCGTGGCTAATGATGAGGGTGAAGGAACCGGGAACTCCAAGAAAGGTAGGTGAGCGATGTAATGACTGCAGGGAACCAGGTGAGTATGTCAATGATGAGGAGGAAAATGCTGGGAGCTGAACAAACACACACATGAACAGACACCACAAGAACCAACTGACAGGAGACCAAGACTCGTAACTGGGAAGAGTTACAAGACAATCTGTCACAAGTCAAGTCAAATTTATTTGTATAGTGCTTTTCACAACAGTCGTTGTTTCAAAGCAGCTGTACATGAAATTATGTTATAACAGAAAATGAATGAATATAATGCCAATATTAGTTATTTATGTTTAGAACTATTAATGGTTAAAATTAGTAAACTAAGTAAGTGTTGAGGGTCAATTATAAAAAAATTTAAAAAAAAGATTTTATATGAACTATAAGTTTTAGTGTTAAAGTCCTTGAAGTCATCCTGAATTAACTGAGGATACACACATAGATGCATTGTCCTTTGATTTTGGCCGATGAAGGCTTTTGTTTGTGGTTAATTCATTTCCTGTGTAGTTTAAGATAGTGTTGTCCCTCCTTTGACCAAGTTAGTTACAGATATCATTCAGTGCTTATGGCAGGTAATTTTGGTGAACTCCATCCTGAGCCCATGCTTCAGACAGTGGCTCATGAAGAATCCCATGTCTTTGAGTTTGCATCAATTCATCCACTGTGAAGTTTGTCTTAGTAGACTCAAGTGAAGTCTGGCTGGCACATGCTGCAGTTGGTCATCATCACTCAGCGACACAGTGGGAATCGGACATCAGGCAGGACCAGAGATGGATCTGGCAGGCTCTGGTAACCTCAGGATATAATTGGCGTATATGCCATTCGATTTAAAGCAGGGTTAAAAATAAGAGAAGTGTTTTCAGTTCTGGCAGACCTAACTAAAGCAGCATAGCTATGAATTGAGGGAAATTAGGTGTATGCCTGGCTGAATAGATAAGTCGTTAGTCTAGACTTAAACTGAGAGAGCGTGTCTGAGTTTCGAACACTGCTAGGAAGACTATTCCATAGTTTAAGAGCCAAATATGAAAATGATCTCCCTCCTTTTGTAGCCATCCACTCTTTGATATCATTTATACACTATTCATTTGGACAATTGTGAAATTTCATTGGGTTTTGAAGAAATATAAAGTTGTGTATCATCGGCATAACAGTGAAAACAGATTCCATGGTTCCTAAAAATGTCTCCAAGGTGGGGCATATGTAGGTAGAAAAGCAGAGGCCCTAAAACTGATCCCTGTAGCACTCAATACTTAACTTTAATTTGAACTTTCAGTTCCTCATTTACACAGACAAAGTGGTAGCGGTCAGAGAGATAGGACCTAAACCAAGCTAATGCCTGTCCACAAATGCCAACGTAATTCTCAAGCCTATCCAAGAGAATGTCATGGTCTATGGTGTCAAAGGCAGCACTAAGATCTAAAAACACTAGATGAGAAATGCAGCCGCGATCAGATGATAAGAGCAAATCATTTGTAACTCTGACAAGTGCAGTCTCTTTACTATGATGGGGCTAAATCCTGACTGGAATTCGTCATATACACCATTTCCCTGTAAAAATGAATATAGTTTGGAGGACACTACATTTTCTAGTATTTTTGACATAACTGGGAGATTTGAAATCGGTCTATAATTAGCCAATTTTCCTGGATCAAGCTGTGGTTTCTTGATAAGCGGTTTGATAACTGCCAGTTTAAAGTTTCTTGGGACATGCCCTAAGGATAATGAGGAGTTAATAATATTAAGAGGTTCTGAGATTACAGGAAACACCTCTTTGAGGAGTTTAGTCGGTATTGGATATAGCATAATGTTGTTGATTTTGATGTTTTGATCATTTTTGTTAGCTCTTCCTATAACAGCATAGTAGTGAAGTTGCTTATAGAGAATAATTCTAAGACAGAAAACATGAGGGCATTATGTAGGGAAGGAAAAATGGGGAACATGAGCATTGATCAGATTAACAAGCTCTTCAGCCCTGCAAGGAAACCCGCAGCACCGATGAGCACTTGGCGCTTGTAAACAAACACACATAAACACTTGGGGAAACAGGAAGCATGACATAACAGACCAACTCACCATCAGATCAACCAGAAATCCTGACATTACCTCCACCCTCAGTAGCACCTCTAGGTGCTCCCTGATGGGTCGACCTGTGACGATGGTGGAAATCATCAATAAGGGATGGATACAGAATGTCCCAGGCCAGGACACAACACCTCTCCTCAGGACCATAGCCTCTCCAGTTGACCAGGTACTGGAAGCCCTGTCCTCTCCACCTGACGTCCAGTAGCCACTGGACCATGTAAGCAGGGGCCCCGTCAACCCCAAGAGGAGGAGGAGGGGTAGGAGGGTTAGAGGGATTAAGGGGGCAACATATCAAGGGCTTGATGTGGAAGACCGGATGGACTCTACCCAGGGAGGGAGGAAGTTTGAGCCACACCACCACCGAACTGAAGACTTTGGAAATGGAAAACGGGCCCACAAACCGAGGGGACAGCTTGCGGATGGTAGTCTTGAGCGAGAGGTCCTTAGTGGATAGCCAAACCTTTTGGCCCACAACGTAGACCGGTGGGATCAGCGCAGGACTTGGTCTGGTCCCTCGCCTGGAGCAGAGCCCGAGCCCAGGTCCAACGACAGCGTCTGACGAACACCACGGCAGAAAGAACAGCGGCCTCCAGCTCCTGGGCACAAAACAAAGGAGGTTGGTACCCCAGACATGACTGAAAAGGCAACATACCCGTAGATGACACCGGCAGAGAATTGTGGGCATATTCTATCCAGGAGAGATGGCGACTCCAGGTGGCAGGATTCTGATTGGCTAGACGACAGTCCTGGTTGGCCCACTCAGTCTGGCCATTAGTCTGTGGATGGAACCCAGATGGCAGACTAACTGAGATCCCTAACTGCCAGCAAAACTCTCTCCAAAAGTAAGAGACAACTGCAGGCCCTTGTCAGAGACCACATCCACCGGGAGGCCATGGATATGGAAGACGTGGTCTACGACAGCAGTCGCCGTCTCCTGGGAAGAGTGGAATTTGGGTAGGGGAATAAAATGGGCAGCCTTGGAGAAATGGTCCAACAGCATTAACACCACGGTATTACCCAGGGACAGAGGGAGATGGTCACAAAATCTAGGGAAATGTGATACCAAGAATGGGAGGGGATGGGAAGGGGCTGGAGGAGGCCGGCAGATGGGTGATTGGGAGGTTTGTTATGAGCACAGGCTGGGCAGGTCGCCACAAACTGACGGACATCTCTCAACATCGTTGGCCACCAGAACCTCTGACGCACTAGCGCCAGTGTGTGCTTGACTACTGGATGACAGGCAACATTGGACGCATGGCACAACTGGAGGATGGGTGATCTGACTAACTCAGGGACAAACAGAAGACCTCCTGGGCATCCCATCTGGGCAGGTACCATCCTGAGCGCTCTCTTAACCCGAGCCTCAATCCCCCACGAGACTGGTTGGTGGGGTCGATGGGGTCGGAACAGACCGGGTGCTCGGGTCCAGGAAACGCTTGAGAGAAAGTGCATCGTGCAAAGTGTTTTTGGAGCCTGGAGGGTATGAGACCGTAAAATCAAACTGCCCAATGAAGAGCGCCTAATGGGCCTGCCGTGAAATCAACCTCTTAGAAGATTGAATATATTCCAGGTTTTTGTGGTCGGTCCAGACCACAAAAGGTTACTTGGCTCCTCCAACCAGTGGTGCCACTCATCCAAGGCCAGCATAACCACTAAGAGCTCCCTGTTGCCGATGTCAGAGTTCCGTCTACCTGTGAGAGACAATGGGAGAAAAAGTCAAACCATCCAAAGTGGACTGTTGTGAAAGGACTGCCCGACGCCTACCCCTGACACATCTACCTCCACCACAAAATGATGAGATGGGTCTGGGAAATTCATATAGAATGGGCGCTGAGGTAAATAGAGATTTAAGTTTATCAAAGGCCGCCTGGGACTGGACGGCCACAAAATCAGCTTCTTGGTGGAGGTCAAATTCGTCAGAGGAGCAGCAACTTGGCTGTAGTTCTTGATAAATTGTCTGTAAAAGTTGGCAAATCCCAGAAACCTCTGCAGGGCCTTGCAGGAATCAGGGATTGGCCAACCGGATACAGCCCTTGCCAGGATCCACACGAATCCCCTCAGAGGAGACTACAAACCCCAGGAACAGAACTGACTGTGCACGGATCTGACACTTTTCCGCCTTAACATACAGCTGATTCTCAAGGAGCCTCTGGAGAACCTGGTGGACATGCTGGGTGTGGTCCTGGAAAGACTGGGAGAAGATCAGTATGTCATCCATATACACAAAGAAAAACTGATTAACCATGTCATGCAGCACATTGTTTAAAAGGTCTAAAAGACGGCCAGAGTATTGGTCAAACCAATGGGCATGACTATGTATTTAAAATGCCCCATAAAGGTGTTGAAAGCCGTCTTCCATTCATCCCCCTCCCTCATCTGCACAAGGTGGTAGGCGCTGCGCAGGTCCAACTTAGTAAAGATGGTCGACCTCTGCAACAACTCGAAGACTGAAGACATCAAAGGTAAAGGATGCCTGTTCTTGATGGTGATCAAGATTGATAATCACAATAATTGATGCAGAGGCAGAGCGAACAAAGAAGAACCCTGTGCCAGCCGGGGATGAGGAAGGGCGAATGAGCCCCGCTGCCAGATTCTCCTCAATGTACTTATCCATGGCCTTCCCCCATGGATGTGATCCACAAGCCCAAACAGGAAGCAGTCCCACTGCACCCCCTCATTACAATCACCGGCAGCGGCAATGGTGCAGAACTCGATGGCATAGTCCATTACCAATCACTCCCACTGATGGAGATCACACAGCTGATGAGTCGCCTCCCTTCCCTGCAGAGACTGATCAAAGATATTCTTCATCTCAGAAATGAACTCCCCATAGCTGGAACAACAACCAGACTGGGCTTCCCACACTACCACACTTACCCACTCGCGTGCCCATCCAATAAGGTGGGTGATAACATAGGCGATCTTTGAAGTATTGTTGGGGAAGGCAAACGACTGAAGTGAGAAGATAAGATAACATTGAGATAGAAAGAGTCCGCAGGACCTGGGATTGCTGTCATAGGGAGAAGGCGGATTGAGTCATGGTTCAGATCTCCGCTGGTCAGGGGAACTGGTGGTAGGCGGAGGCGCAGATGGAGGAGACGCAGTGGAAGGGGCAGATTCAGCCAAGCTCAGCAGCTGCCCCATCTGCTCAGTAAGCTCGGTGAGCTGATGTGCCATAGCTTCAAGAACCTGGTTGGTGGAGGACAGTTGCTTCTCATGGCAGCCCAGCAGGGCTCCCTCCCCTAGTGTCAAGACTAGTCACAGAGGACCCAGAGACCATCAGCATAAATTCCAATGCTTTTAATGAACACAAGCCGGTAAAGGCAGGAAGGCAGAACAGCCGGCATCTGAAGCATGGGGCTGAGAGGAAAATACATCCAGGCAACGTCAGCGACGAGTGGCGGGAGAGAGGAGGTGAGCCGCAGCCAATGGCAAGGGTGAAGGAACCGGGAACCGGGAACCGGGTGAGTATGGCAATGATGTATAGGCTGGGAGCTGAACAAACAAACACAGCAAGAACCGACCGACAGGAGACCAAGACTGGTAACTGGAAAGACAATCTGGCACAAGACAGCAAACACGAGGGCATTAGGGAGGGAAGGGAAAATGGGGCACAGGTGCGGCTGATCAGATTAACGAGCTCATGGTGCCTGTAAACAAACACTTAGAAACACATTTATTCATTTATTACATAAGACGTCAAATTTGCAAATGTAAATGAACTGCCATAAAGATCTAAGACAATTTTTTAAAGGTGTAGAACCATATGTTTTTTTTTTTTTTTTTTATTGAACCAACGATTTAAAAATTAGTGTTAGTATTTAAAGTATTTAGTTATCACTAATTAAACTTGTCAAAAATTCAGACACTGGGGAATTTCTATTATTATTATTATTATTATTATTACTATTTATTTGGTTTTGTAATTAAACTGCATTATTGAACAATGACAAAGACCAAAAGTATCCTAGCAATAGCAACCAGGGGTAGGCAAAGGTGTAGTGTTGGTGATGGTTTTTTTTTTTGTTGTTGTTGTTGTTGTTGTTGTTGTTTTATTTTATTTTTTTTGTGTGTTTTTTATCTTTTATTTTTTATCATTATTATTTATTTTTAAACATGGATCTATATGCCTAATAATGCCTCACATGGAGCTGTTTTGGATTGGATAATATGTAATTGTGGAGCGGGACATGGTCATGTGTCTGTCACTTGGGAGAGAGGAAGTGGTAAGGGCCATCACCTGGTGATTAATGATGCGTAACACCTGTGCTTTGTTACAGTGACGATGGAGATGGGCTTGAAAAGGCCGCCGAGAATGCCAGTGAGGGAGAGAGATTCCCAGTCACACAGACCTGACATTCCATGAAGCTAAACGCTGCAAAGATGCTGAACTTAAATATTTAGGAGTTTATGTTGTCCCTTATGACTAAAGCTAAAATAGATACCTTGTTGTGAAGCTGAAGAGTAAATGCCCTGCTGTGAAGCTGAAAAGCCAAAGACTGTTTGTTAGACTGGGGAAAACCATTAAAGCTTGATTTACCTGGACTGCCACCCAGCTTCCCGCTTCCTTATAGTTGAATCCACTACAGTAATATATCTTATTTATTAACATATCTGGTGTGTGATGCTGAACCATCAGTGTGTATTACTCTTGCCAGTGTTACTGTGTCACAATGAGTTTTTGACAGTGACACCTCATCTGTTCACATCACTTATCTCTACACTTTATTATAGATCAGGGGTTCACATCCATTCTCTCTTCAAAAGATATGCACAAAAGAAAAGTGAAACTCTGAACTGATGGTGGCACTCTAGAGTTTGTCCTAGAGGTCAGAAATTTGCTCTGGGAGCTATTCATGCTAACCCCATTTAGTGTGCCAAATTTGGGGGAAGGAAAGACAGAGAGGTGACACAAGCTTCTGAAATTGTTCAGGTAAGATCATGACATTAAAGCTGTGTTTTAAGCCTAAGAAACAGTATAAGGTTATTAAACGGATAGTTAACCAAAAAACGAAAAATATTCTCATAATTTATTCACCCCCTCATGCCATCCCAGATGTGTATGACTTTCTTTCTTCTGCAAAACACAAACAAATATTTTTAAAATAATATTTCAGCTCTGTTGGTCCTCACAATGCAAGTGAATGGTGACCAGATCTTTGACGGCCCAAAAGGCATTATAAAAATTATCCACAAGACTCCAGTGGTTAAATCCATATCTTCTGAAGCAATATAATAGGTGTGGGTGAGAAACAGATCAATATTTAAGTCCTTTTTTAACTGTAAATCTACACTTTTAACTTCACTTCCACATTCTGGTGTGGCAGTGATTTTCACTTTCACATTCAGCCACCTGCTGGTTCGGGGTGGTCAAAGGTGTAGACTGATAGTAAAAAAGAACTTAAATATTGACCTATTTCTCACCCACACCTATCATATTGCTTCAGAAGTTATGGATTTAACCACTGATTTAATTCATATGGATTACTTGTATGCCTCCTTTATGTCATTTTTGGACCTTCTGAGTTCTGGTCACCATACACTTTCATTAGGACTTACAGAGCTGGGGTATTCTTCTAAAAATCTTCATTTGTGTTCAGCAGAAGAAAGATAGTCGTACACGTCTGGGATGGCATGATTGTGAGTAAATGATGAGAGAATTTTCATTTTTGGGTGAACTATTCCTTTATTCAAATTTCGATAGATGCTATTTTAGTGTGTGTGTGATTTTGGAAGACTGCGTGAGGACTAGTCAGAAACAAGCTTTTCGTTTGCTTGTCTTCCTTTCAAAAAGAAATAATTTTTTAAATGACACAAAAATGTAAATAATGTAATAATTAAATCTATAGTTGTCATTTTACAGTTAAAGGACTGTTAAGCTACAAATAGTTAGCCTCATTTGATAATGCAATCAATAAGTTATATAGTAGTTACACCTGAAGCAGCCACATCTTGCTGTTAAAGTGCTGATGCCAGCTTTACCTTTTTTTTTTAAATGTCCATTTCAATATTCTAATAAATCCTCACTACGACAAATGCACACCAACAAACCATCTTACTAATGAATCGAGGTTATTACAGTAAATCCAAAAGTTCCAATCTGATTGGCTGGACAGTATGTAACTTCTTATCGATGATTTGGCCAGTTTACATATTGGTCAGTACTTTTGTCTGAGTGGGCGGATCTTGTCAGGAGTGAATTAGCATAAAAGAAGACACTGTTTGATGCACAGCGAGCAGAATAGGAGTAAAGGATTTTATTTTACTGCTCGCATGAATACTCAGTGATTAGTACAAGGTTATAAAAACGTTTGGGGCTTTTCCTGAAACATCAGGGGTCTGGTAAGCCCACCCCTGGCACAGCCCCAGCTTCATGTCCCTTAGATATAATTTTCTTTAGGTAAATCTTCTTGAAAAAAATAACATTTGATTCTGACCCATTAATCTCCCTATCGCTCCACACACACCGTTGTTTAATTCGTTTATACATCCATTTGAAGTATCTTTGTCCTCTCCATGTGTAATTGAACAGCAAGTCAGAATTTATACCGTAATGACTCAAGATGGTGCCGAGTATGGCTGCTGCGTTGCGAGCTCTGACACAACATAGTAGTGTTTTGTTCACAATTCTTATGTTTTTTGTCTTGGATGTTGTCTGCCTTATTGTCTACAACAGACAAACACTTTTGGACATTGGTTCAGCAATTTCACACCATAAACCGGACTTCACATTCCTCAGTGCCGACCCGCTGTTTACAAACACGCAAGTGGAGCCCTTTGTCTGGGCAGCACGGCCGCGGAAACGCAAAAGGAAAAGGGGAAACAGAGCCGGCGTTCTCATCAGAGTAAGACGCCGTGCAAATCGACCCCCGCTACCCACTATTCTACTGGCAAATGTTCAGTCACTGGATAACAAGTTCTGCGAGCTGAAAGCGCGGATCTCTTTCCAACGAGATACAAGGGACTGCTGCATTATCTGCCTTATGGAAACTTAGATGTCTGCGGAGATTCCAGACTCAGCCATTGAACCTGTGAGGTTCTCCGTGCACCGAGCGGACAGAGCGAAAGACCTCTCAGGTAAAAGCAGAGGTGGTGGTGTATGTTTTATGATCAACAAATCCTGGTGTGATCAGAGAACGTACATTCTATCAAGTCTTTCTGCTCTCTTGATCTGGAATTTCTTATGCTTCTGTGTCGACCATTCTGGCTACCGAGGGAATTCACAGCGGTCATTATCACTGCTGTGTACATCCCCCCACAAGCCGACACAGACCGGGCACTCAAGGAACTGTATGGGAGTATAAGTGAGCAGGAAACCGCGCACCCTGAGGCTGCGTTCATTGTGACCGGGGACTTTAATAAAGCCAGTTTAAAATCAGTCGCACCAAAATACCACCAGCACATTAGTTTCAACACACAAGGGGACCGGGTTTTGGACCATTGCTACTATCCCTTCCGGGATGGCTACAAATCCCTCCCCCGCCCACCATTTGGCAAATCGGACCACCCGCTTACAGGCAGAAATTGAAACAGGAAGCACCCACCCTCAGAACGATCCAGTGCTGGTCGGACCAATCAGATTCTACGCTACAAGACTGTTTTGATCACACGGACTGGGAGATGTTCCGGTCCGCCTCTGATGACGACATCGAGCTTTACGCTGATAGTGTAATATGTTTCATCAGAACGTGCGTAGAGGACGTGGTTCCGACCAGAACAATACGGATCTATCCGAATCAGAAACCTTGGATTAATAGCGATGTTTGTGCGGCACTTAATGTGTGGACCTCCGCTTTTAATTCCGGGAATGCGGAGGAGCATAAACAAGTCAGAACCGCAAAACGCCAGTACAGGAGCAAGATTGAAGGACAGTTTAACACCACCAATTATAGAAGCATGTGGCAGGGAATTAACATCATCACGGACTTTAAAGGGAATAAAAACTCCGCCATGAACACCGCTGCCTCTCTCCTGGATGAGCTAAATAATTTTTATGCTCGTTTCGAGGGAAATAACACAGCCCTCACGGAGAGAGCTCTCGCGGCTGAAGCTACAGAGATTAGTTCACTCTCCGTCTCTGTAGCGGATGTAACCCGATCCTTCCGACGGGTGAACATCCGCAAAGCCGCGGGTCCAGACGGCATTCCGGGCCGCGTCATCAGAGCGTGCGCGAACCAACTGGCTGGTGTTTTTACGGACATTTTCAACCTTTCCCTCTCTTTGTCTGTAGTCCCCACATGCTTTAAAACATCCACCATTGTGCCTGTTCCAAAACAATCAAAAATAACTTGCTTAAATGACTGGCGTCCTGTTGCTCTGACCCCCATAATCAGCAAATGCTTTGAGAGACTAATCAGAGATTACATCTGCTCTGTACTGCCTCTCTCTCTTGACCCGCTGCAGTTTGCTTACCGCAACAACCGCTCCACTGATGATGCCATTGCATCTACAATACACACTGCTCTCTCCCACCTGGAAAAAAAGAGCACTTATGTGAGAATGCTGTTTGTAGACTACAGCTCAGCATTCAACACCATAGTGCCCTCCAAGCTAGATGAGAAACTCTGGGCTCTGGGCTTAAACAGCTCGCTGTGCAGCTGGATCCAGGACTTCCTGTCAAGCAGACGCCAGGTGGTTAGAATAGGCAGCAACATCTCCTCCTCACTGACCCTCAACACTGGAGCCCCACAGGGCTGTGTTCTCAGCCCACTCCTGTATTCCCTGTACACACATGACTGTGTGGCAACACATAGCTCCAATGCCATCATTAAGTTTGCTGATGACACGACGGTGGTAGGTCTGATCACTGACAATGATGAAGCAGCCTACAGAGAGGAGGTGCACACTCTGACACACTGGTGTCAGGAGCACAACCTCTCCCTCAACGTCAGTAAGACAAAGGAGCTTGTGGTGGACTTCAGAAGAAAAGACAGAGAACACAATCCCATCACCATCAATGGAGCACCAGTGGAGAGAGTCAGCAGCTTCAAGTTCCTGGGTGTCCACATCACTGAGGAACTCACATGGTCCATCAACACTGAAGTCGTTGTGAAGAAGGCTCATCATCGCCTCTTCTTCCTGAGACGGCTGAGGAAGTTTGGAATGAACCGCCACATCCTCACACGGTTCTACACCTGCACTGTAGAGAGCATTCTGACTGGCTGCATCTCCGCCTGGTACGGCAATAGCAGCGCCCACAACCACAAAGCACTGCAAAGGGTGGTGCGAACTGCCAGACACATCATCGGAGGTGAGCTTCCCTCCCTCCAGGAAATATATACAAGGCGGTGTGTGAAAAAAGCTCGGAGGATCATCAGAGACTCTAGCCACCCGAGCCATGGGCTGTTCTCACTGCTACTATCAGGTAGGCGGTATCGCAGCATCAGGACCCGCACCAGCCGACTCCATGATAGCTTCTTCCCCCAAGCAATCAGACTTCTGAACTCTTGATCTCCCACGATCAAAATACATCAGCACTGCACTTTATTACCCTTACTCTTATATCTCACACTGGACTGTCATAAATTATATTATTATTATATTATATTCTCTTTTAACAACTGACTATCAACCGACAGCCTGAATGTCAATACAGTACAATACTGTACATTCTATATATACTATATATACTTTTTTATATATTTTTATTTTTTATTTTTATTGAATAATGTGTATGTTATTATTTGTATATTGTTGAGTGTAATTATGTGTATATCAGATGTTTAAATTGTGCTGTGTTAATTTGAAAATTGGTACTGTCTCATCACTGTCACGAATGCTATGTTGATCGGAACTGCACCCAAGAATTTCACACACCATTGCACTTGTGTATATGGCTGTGTGACAATAAAGTGATTTGATTTGATTTGATTGAAAATTATTTTCATACACGTGTAATTCATATACATTTTAAAAACAAACTTACAAACTAACAAAATTTCAACATGTCTGAAAGTGTAAATTCATGAATGCTTAGTTATTTGCCAATAACTTACCCTCCAGTTGCCACAGTGGCATGCTTCGAGGGCTGAGCAAGCAATCATTCATTAGAGTGGCAGTGTGTGATTTTGTGCATGCAGCAATAATAAAAAAAAAAGATCAGCCCTGAATCTAGACATGATTGGCCGATCACAAATTTAATACGAAGATCGGCCAATTTAGATCGGCGGCCGATCGATCTATGCACCCCTAAGAAGCAGGATGTTAGGTCACAAAATCCGGAAGAGAGGAGCGCTGACAAGGGGCAGGGCTGAATAAGGTGAATAGCTCAAACTGGGTTCTGGTTCTGCTCATACGCGCTCTGTGTGGAGCGCACAATCTACGTACTCAAAAGTCCCGTTCACAGAGCAAAGGGACACAGAGTGACAAAGTGACACAATATCATTTTGAAGTTGGAGAAGAGCGACTTCAAGAGAAACTAGCTACAATGACCGTTGGTGACAAGATGTGGGCTTGGAGAGCGATACAACAAAGCTGAGAAAAGTTTAACCTTATGCACATGATGAGCGACATTCAGGAGCGACTACCAATTAAAGTGAGGACAGTGGAGCTCACATCATCTGTCTCCTGTGAGATACTGGTGTCGAGGGCAGACAAGATGGAGAAGTTATAATGTTGGGATTACACTGTTCAGTATCATTTGTCTGTAACCACATGCATGGATATAATAAAACAATGATGCGAGGAAAACTGTATCAGATATTGTCTGCATTCTGATTGAGTTTGATTCATATTTTAATACATTGTTTGTCTTGTTTAATGATATGATGCAAAGAACACTGCTGCAGGTTATATAAAACACTCTCCCTTAAGGAGTTTTTATTTTTAGAGGCAAGAGAACCGATTCCTTGTCAAATTAGAATGATATCTTAGTTTTGCCTGTAGTATTATCTGTAATAAGCATTAGTTGCTATGGCCAGACATGCAGTCCACCAATAACATTAGAGCAACATCTGTAGGAACGCCCACTAGCAACTTTCATCGTACAGTGACTAGCAACATCAAGCAACAATGTCGTTAGCACTGTGAACGGGGCTTAAGGATGTGCATGGATGCAGCTGGTGGAATACTCCTTACAGGCCTTTAAAGGTTTGTTAGATGGTCATATACTGCACAACATCATAATGGCACGGGGAATTTATTTACTTTATGGCAGTGCTTGAAGTGCGCAATTTGCGTCACAGTACTGGCAGCAATTCTAACTCTTACATGGTGCCGGTACTGTGTCCTGTTCGCGATCAGGCGAAGGGGCAGAACTGTTCTTCCCAAGTCGAACACTGCCATATGGACCACATGCACAGCCTGAACTAAATGGTGAGGCACAGATAAATGGTCCTGCACAAGCAGCACTCCAAGGACGCCTTCAGTTCATCCAACATCAACAGTGGTATATTTTATAAAAGCATTCTAAATGAATGCTTTACTAGTGTGATGTTGTTTGGCCTTTTGCTTCTGCTGCATTTTCTCTACACATTTACAACTTTACAGGAGGGGTGGTGCTGGAGATGGTTTGGCATGTTTATTACGGGTTGGGCGGATTTATGCAAATTAATAACTTTGTGCACGTGCTCCTTCATTTAGAATACCCTGGATTCATTAACATTACAACAAGGGCAAGAATAAATTTGTGTGTGTACAAGTACACAAAATCTACGCAATTATTAATGAATGAGGCCCTTTTGTCTTCTTATGAACAGCCATACCATTAACTTGTAACATCCAATACATTGCAAGTCAAGTTTATACAATGTAAATTATAAAAAATGCACAGAATACAAAGGAACACATATTCACAATGTAAATTGAAACTAAGAGGATAGCGGAGTCCACACAAAAACTACAGTATAACGATTATGTCACTGAGGAACGATATCATTTGGATCACTTTCAGAGCGATTTTCTTCCAGCTGATGAACAATAAAAAGAGTGACAGCCAATCAAAATCCATAGAACTTTAAAGGGCTCGTGCCACAATGTGGACTCATCATAACATTCAAAATAACAAACTCACCGGATCACCACTTATTCCAAAACACGCAAACGAAGTGGAAACTCCTGCTCAAGAACAAAGTTTCTTCTGCATTCTTCTTCAGTATTAACGGAGATGAGATACTGAAAAGCTAATGCAAGATGATAACAAAATTACCTTAGGTATCCAGCGCTGTCAACAACATTGTCTTGCCTACTTTGAAGTTGTATCCATCTGTTTTTCTTTTAGTTTTATTTATTTATTTTAATTTTTTTGCGAAACGTAGAGCAGTAGCAGTTCATCTACATACATTTTCTTGACAGTGAACATAACTGCAGTGCGCACTAATGCTATGGAATTTTATCATCCGTTGGTGTGGACGCTAGGGCTCAAAATGATTAGTTGACGTTATTGACAACGTTGACAATAAAAAATTGTTGACAAAAATTTTCATTGTCGAATAGTTGTTTGATCTCATTTAACGTAACATGAGATCACATTAAACTCTAATGATGACGTACGAGAGCAGCACTGCAGTTTGCGCCTGACTGAGGAAAGGACGATTTACACAGCTCACAGTCCAGATGCACTCTAAACATTCCAAACAGCTTCAGATGATGTAGATCGCAAAGTATGAGGGAATGCAAAAATACAAAATATGTAAATACAGAAGCACTCTCATTGTGGAATAAGTGGAGCTGGAGCTGGAGCTGCCGCTCCGCTGAAGCAAAACTTGCGTGTTGAGCGTCTTTAAAGGAAACACCCCGGCATTACATCTTTAATGCAGTTATATTTAATACGTTATAGCTTTATTAAAGTTCAAATAATATGGAAGCAGTTCATGTAAATAACTACAAACTCAGAAACTGGTATTCGCTGTGCGGTCAGCGCCTCTTCTGTGAGTTGTGCGAAGTGACCCGATCTAAGGGGGAGAGACTGAAACTGCACCCGGCTGATGCGCACTCTGTCGCAGGGATGCTTATCCCTCGAGCATGCGCACTTGCTGCAGCTAGATTATAGCATGATGGCTTGCAGCTTATTGAATCATAATATATGTCACTGTGCATTTTTTATCGTGAAGAAAATTGGCAATATGCAGCTGTATTAATAAGAGAGAGTTTGTTGTTTTCTGAGTTAAAGATGGATTGATGTGAACAGAAAGGTCTTCGCCCCATTATACACTGCAACAAAATACATTTTTGATTTGATTTTGTTTTGGCTTGTTTTCCAATATATATATCTAAAGCTCCTTTAAAACAATGTACATTTTCCAATATAAATATCTAAAACTCCTTTAAAACAATATACATTTTCTTTAGCAGCTATACTGCAGAAGAAAAAATGTTTTATCTGAGAATGTTGAATATAATATTAAAAATACAAATATTTTAAAATATTAAAAAATCCCTTAAAAAAAAAGATGCATTCACCTGAGAAGCAGCATATAAGATATTTAGATTTGCTATTGGAGAATAGATCTTGAATATAAGTATATTTGGTATTTACTGCACTCCCAGATGTATAACCAAGTGAAAAAATACACTTATATACAAAATTCACTTATATTTAAGATACATTCTCTTAAAGCAAGTCTAAATATCTTATATGTTGCTTCTCAAGTAAATGTATCTTGTTTTAAGGATTTTTAGACTATTTTAAATGGAAAACAAGACAAAAAAATTGATAACAATAGGATTTTTTGCAGTGAATTTCTTTACTGAATTAAACTTAATAAAAAGTATTTTTTCCCCCTTTAATTCAGTGAATGTCATTTAGAGGTATTTTTAAAAGATGATTTTGTCCTCTTTATTGTAAGCACATTTAATACAACCTTTTAAGTCAGGGCACAAGCTGAATAATCGGTTAAGAGCTAATGATTAATCATTGCAATAATTGCAGAATAATCTAATAATCATTCCAATAATTGTTAGATTAATTGATTATCAAAATAATCGTTAGTTGCAGCCCAAGTGGACGATAAAAAAGTTATCATTATAGTTATCATTCTTGGTGTGAACGGGCCTTTAGAAATGCAATTTTGCCCAACAGGTTGTAAATTAAGTGGAACATAGGCCATAGGCCTAATGAAAATGTATTATAAACATCAAATAAATCATAAATCAAGAGGAGTATTGAGACTTAGCAAGCTTACCCTATTGAATTTACCTCAAAATATCTAGTCACTTGCGGAAAGTTATTTTGTAATTAATGTCTTAATTAGACTGTACAGTACTATACTTTTTTCCCAGTATATCCAGTGTATTTAAATACATTTGTGCATATCAGGACATCAGCAGTTCTGTAGTTTTTTTATGTATAAACATACAATGCACAAACAGCAGAGATTTCTGGCTCTGTGTAATCAACATGCATATTTTTTTCTCAGATCAGAGCTACTGCTATATTTTAACCTTGTAGCTTTACAAGTGTTTTTCTTAATATCTCAAATTTAATTGAATGTGTGTGTCTTTGTATTACATGCATTTGTATAACTTCCATTTTATAAGCTTGGCTTGTTTGTTTATAAGAAGAGTTTGCTTTTGTCACTTTACTTAAATTGAAATAAAAAGTTATAATATCCCTTTACAATGCATTATAAATATGGGCTTCAGAGAAAGTTACCAAAAGCACTATAAAATTATCCAGCCTAATTCCTTGAACATTACATGACCATGGCAACATTTTTGCAAAACAAAATTATGTGCTTCATTACACGTTTCTCTGCAGTTTCCCAGTGAAATGCCCAGCGGGGGGTAACAAAAGTGAGTGAAACGGTGTCGAAATCAGACAAGTAAAACGCACCTCACTAACCTAAAACTTTCACCTAACCCTAACCAGTAGTGTTATAAAAGCAAATGAGAGGTAAACAAAACAGACATCCTTACCCTAAACCAACACCTAAACCTAACTGCTAATATTGTAAAAGCAAATGCAACATGAAAAGCACATTTTCTGAAGCATCTATGTCAATTCATGTTGCTTACATAACAGTTTCGTCTCACGTGTCAGCTTACATGCTTGGCTGGGCTCGAACTTCTGTCTTCCGAGTCCAAAGCTGTCTCAACGCTTCTTGTGGTGGCAGTTGTTTAAGGTTTATATGACTGCGGGATTTCATAGTTATGATGGATGGGGGCAATGATCATTGATTAAAGACTTACATTTTGGACAGTTCCTCACACAAAAAGCTGTCCTATGGCTTCTGAAGTATTGTAACACCCTAACTGAATAGATTACTTTTATAATAATTTTTATTACATGATTAACCTCCTGAGACCCGAGCATGACTGCTGTGTGAATTTTCTATTTCCCTTTTTGATTTGTAACTAGTTGCACCTAATAAATTATATATACACTACCGGTCAAAAGTTTTGAAACACTTATTATAATTTTTTTTTCACATTTTAGAATAACATATATCAAAACTATGGAATAAAATAAATGTAACCATGGGAATTATGTTGTGACTAAACAAAATTCTAAATAAATCAAAACTGTGTTATATTTTAGCATCTTCAAAGTAGTCACCCTTTGTCTAGAATTTGCAGACATGTACTCTTGACATTTTCTCAACCAACTTCTTGAGGTATCACCCTGGGATGCTTTTTAAACAGTATTGAAGGAGTTCCCATCTATGTTGGGCACTTATTGGCTGCTATTCTTTATTATTTGGTCCAAGTCATCAATTTCAAAACCTTTTTTTTTATTATTAAATTTTAGTTTTATAATGAAATAAATGAATATGGTGGCACAATTATATTTTTGTCTACAAAACTAATTACAAACATTTAAGCATACACCTTCAGATCAAAAGATTTTTAAGATCATGAGAAACATTTCAGTCGTGTTTCAAAACTTTTGACCGGTAGTGTGTATATAAATTGATTTGCAAATATGTGGACAGTGGTACTAAGTTGTGAAGTTTTAAATAATAACAAGCTATAGAAAGCATATATATATATATATATAATTGTTTATTATGTTACTAGGAGTGTGTTGATTATTCATGTTTTTGAGATGTTACAGACAATACAGCTGATTTTCTGTAAAGCTGCTTTGGAACAATGTGTATTAGGAAAAATAAACAAATAAAAATGATTTGACTCTTATGTTACAATGTTTGTTTGTTTTTTCTACTTTGGCAACATAATCTCCATGTTCTCAGTTTGTACTGTCAAACAAACAAGTGATAACCAGTGCTGAATTATTTTACCAATCATAACTTAGCATAAATAATTCAGATTCAAAGTAATGGCCAACATCATCCAATCACTGCCAATGTTAAAATAAAATTATACATTATAAATTCTGAATCTAAGTACTGATTAACATTGTCCCATGTCTGCCAAACACGTTGAATGGTCCAAACATCATCTGCAGCCTGAAACAAAACTTTTGGTCGGATGTTAGAAGTGAATGCACTTGGCTGCATAGGAAAGCTAAAGGATGCTCCCTTGCTCCCTATTTAGTGAATGACTTAACCTACAGTGTGCTCTCTGTCTGCACTGGTCTCAGAACAGTTCAAAATGCATCTTATTTTCATCCTAACGCCATATAAAGCCTCTGAAAGTAAAAAAAAAAATGTAATCTGAAAATGCATAGTAAATTCTGTATATGATTTCTAATGAAAAACTAGCGCTATTGTCCACTATAATGGTCATTGTGTTTAACAGCGTGCAGTTTCATGATACATCGCTCGTAAAAATGGCATATTGGATTAAACTAGAGACTCTATCCTTTTGACACAAACAGGTTTCATTTTCATTTAATTAAAAACTTAATTAGGTTTCTTACCAGATGTAGGTTTTTCGGTGTTTCTCCCAATGACAAACTCCGCTGTGATCGGCACCATGTTGTTTTGTCACATGAATCCGTATGTGAAAAGTTTAACCATTTACTGACAGCACTGTGTCTTCTGAACTGAGATCAGCTGGTTTAAATGAATTTAAATTAAGCGTTGCATATAGCAAAGCCAAAACACAATGTCCCCACACAAAACACAATGATTGCAATGAGTCATCTCATTTATAAATGTTACCTTCTGTTAAGTTATGGAATTCTCCAAAACAAGCTGAATACGGCACCAGAGTGAAAAAAAAGAAAGAAAAAAAAGAATTATTTCACTAGCATGACGTTTCGTTACGAGAGTATGTTGGCCTACAATATCAAGAGCTAAATTTAATGATTAGGCACATTTAAGATTGTTGTCTCTCTTGTTGCAGTGCATGAAATAGCATGTAAACTATTCCCCCCTCTATGTTACAGTGAAAATGATTGCAGCTTTATCCATTTATCATATGTGGTGCAATCTGTCTGGGGGCTTGAAATTAGAAATGCATGCCCATACAAAATGCTTGTGAGTACATGTTGCTTGTTTACAAAGATTTAGGATGAACACCTAAACTTTGTAAGGTGACCATATATTTTCTCCCAAAATGCAAAATAGCATCAAAAACTACCACAGGTAGACAAACACCTTTTTGTCACTATGCACTGCAAAAACATTCCTGTTCCATGAGATTATTGTGTGTAATGTCTAAAGTTTGATTTAAAGGTAATTTAATCTAATATTTAATAATTTGTAAATGTTGTAAATTTATGTAGCTAATGAATATCCTGGATAATATCATACTTATTTTGAGACAAAATAGTAATTTTTCATTTTTTCGATTTTGTTCAACGTGATTAAATAAATAAATAAATAAATAACTGTCCAGTAAAAGATAGCATTTGGGGTAAAGAGCCCCCCTGTTACAGGGGCTAAAGGCCCCTATTAAACACACAGTTTTTCTTAAGTGGAGGGAATATATTTCTTTGGAAAAAATTTCAAAGTGGGCTCACATTGACTGATCCAATCACAATGGAGATTCATTTGTTTATAGAATACTTGACATGTTATGAAATGTCAAATGTGCTTGAAATTAACAAGAAATTATGCACCCTTTTCGGAAGTCGTTAATTTAAATATGCAATATCTTAATGTGTTACTCAAAAAAGCATCTTGCTGTCTCAAAAGTATTTGCATAAGTTGGCAAATTGTGCCCAATAACTATTGCCCCAGTATCTACACAATATTACTATAAACCCCCTGGGGGCCTTTTACCCCAGGTGTGGGGTAAAAGGTCCCCTCACCACCTTTTTTTTAATGAATTTTATTCAAAACAACCTTCTGTTGTTATTTCTTTTCACACAAATTATGTTGCTCCATCAATATTAAATAAAAATAAATTTATTTTTTGAATCTGATACACTTTGTGACCAGAAAAAAACAAACAAATTTTCCTTAAGGTGTGCCTTTAGTCCCATTGTACCCTAACCTATACTAACAGCAGGCAACATAAGATACAAAACAGCGAAAGCATGAAATTCTGAAGAGAATTACATTATAATCCTCAAAACCTCAATCTCTGGAATGATTTCTGATTGCCTCAAGTAGAAAAGGAAAACATGCACTGGAGAATAATCCATTAATGCATTCTACAAATTAATCTGTCACTTTGGAGCAGCTAAAATGAAAACCTAAATGCACAGCCCTCTTTTTGAGGATGATCCAACACAGTGAGAGAGAGAAGAAAAATAACATATTATAATACTATAAATATAAAGGACAGACATGTGAGATAACCTCACAAACTAATGTGTGTTTGCATCTTGGAACAACAAGTACACTAGAATGCAACAGAACTGTCATTACTTGCTGCCTGCAGTGCTCCAAGTGAGCAGGGACATGCACGAGGAGTTGACTACAGTAGCCGAAGCCACTGCCCCTTTGCCCTCCTGGGATAAGGTGTGAGAAAGTATAATTTAATTAGCATATATTCATTTTACAGATAATTTTTATCCACAGCATCAAAGCGATTTATATATGATGAATATTACAACACTGGTTTTTATTATTATTATTATTATTAATATTATTGTTATTATTATTGTTGGTATGTGTAAACATGGACTAGATGACAGTCTTCGGCTGTTGCATCACATCTCTGTTTTGCAGGGCAACGGATCAGCGACATTGGGAGGGGCAGAGGGGTCTTAAGTATGTCTAATGGTTTACAATTGAACAGGTCCAAATGCATCAAAAATATGCATTAATTAGTATTGACATTGCTTGAGTGGGCCCAAATGTGTTAAAAAATGTGCATTAGTTCATAGGTGAATGATCAGATGGCAGTGCTAACATAAGTCTCTTAAACATATTACTTTTTCTTTAAACTTCAGTATAGACTGTCCAATAACTACAGTTGCTGCACATCTAAAGCATAGAGTTATATTATAAATGATAAAGGATGATAAAGTGAAGCTTTGATCTGTTGCTGATCTGAATATCTGAAGCAAGCTTTTTGCTATAACCGATGCCGTTATAGAAATTCACTATTCACAGTCAGCCATAATTAATGAAGTTTACGATTTAAAGTGTCCAATTACAGGGTGGTTAGTGAAATTAGGCAAGTTGTATTCCACTATTCCTAGAGGGGACTGTCTCTATGTAGGATAAAACAGCTTTTATAAGGTTACAGATATGACTGAAGTCTTCATCTCATGTGAGTGCTCGTGATTTTTTACATATATTTCAAAATTACTATTCATTTCTTTAGGAATAACATTTTTAATGAGGAAAAATTTACTGAGTGCACATTTAAACTAATGCATCAGTTTTCATTTAAACCATCTTTACATGGCTTCATTCTCTGTTTGTGTGTGTGGGTGAGAGAGAGCAAGAGACCCAAATGACTGTGAGAATAATGCCTATTTCACATACAACGCAACTACGTCGTAACCACAACTGGAGGTTTGATAGGGCTTTCATACTGGAAGCATTTTTTACAGTGTGACAGCCTGAAAATAAAGTGATTTCTATGTAACTATGTTGAGTCTTTTATTAATGATCAAAACTTTTTATTAAAAATCAAAATGGTTATCAGGAGTGGGTGACTGATAAATATTACAAACTGGATCGTCATTAAAACTTATTTATGTGATGCTGGTGTCACCTCATGTAGTCTTGTTGAATTATTTCATTTAGTGACAGAGAACACTAAGCTCTGATCCTTACAAATATCATCATTCAGTGGAGAAACAAGTTTTTTACATGAGGGGGAGGGGAGGGCCACGAACCTTTAAATGTTTTGCACAACACAGGACACTCAGTTTGGAAGGATCACTCTGCTTTATAGTCTGAAATACGTTATTATATAATGTACAACCATTGAATAGTGATATATCTTTGTTAAAACATCAACCAAAACTTTTCAATGTTGAATACTTTCTTCAGAAGAATAAGTACACATTTCCAAAGAAAAAACATTTACATTCATGTTCTGCACCTTCATCCAAAGCAACTATATCCCTCACTTTTTCCTTTGTTAATTAATCCTTATAAAGTGTAAGTTGAGGGTTATGTAGCACTATGGTTCTCTACAATATATCTTGTGTCATCTAAGAATAAGTAAGTTCTAAAATTACTGACCATACAGGCTGTCATATTTGGCTGTGTATTGATTATGGTTATTGCTGTTAACCCTTTAGACCTGCTCTATATAATAGTATATAGTAGGCAGTTCTATTGTAGTAAGTATACTGTAGTTTTAAATTGTAAAACCATACTTCTGCCTAAGCTATTTAATTAAAATTATTTAATTTTGTTTTTGTTTCATTTTACATCTGACAGCGTTTCCTTTTTTCCCCTCTTTTTTCTTTCTATTATGTGCTGTAATTCATATAGAAACACTATACTACAAATATATGCTTATTCTGTGCAATATGTACTTTTTTGTGTCAAATTACATTCATGTTGTACATCAACAGTGCACTGTCACTTTAATTCAGTGAGCAGCACTGAAAAAAATGACTCCGTGCCGAAATCCCCACTGCACTGCAGCTCACGCAACACTCTGATGTACTGCTGAAGCTTCCGATGTGAATGCTCTAACCTGTTTTAATGGATGAAAAAAAAAATATTCTCTGCTCACACCTTCCTCATTCTTATGATGTGAAAGGGCTTAAAGGGATAGTTCACCCAAAAATGAAAAGTCTCATTATTCACTTACCCTGATGCCATCCCGGATGTGCATGACTGTCTTTCTTCAGCAGAACACAAATTAAGATTTTTAGAAAAATGTTGTAGCTCTGTAGGTCCTTGTAATGTAAGTAAATGAGTGCCATCAGTCATCATGCATATTTAGGCAGCATAAAAGTAATCCACATGGCTCCAGTCGATCAATTTCAGATTAACATTTTTATTGGTTGATTCTTAAACATAACCCAGAACCAAACAAAATATACATGCACAGAGTCAACCATTATCCCCCTTAACCCCCATTAATTCCCTATCCCCCTCCCATCCCAAACCCCACCCCAACCCCCAACAAACATTCCCATGGTCCAAGCATGTGTATACACATATAAACACGAAGAGAGAGAGAGAGAGATAAAAAGGGTTTCTCTCCACATGGCTCTCACCGATAGCCTTCCAGAAAGGTCATGTTTTTGTCCCATTTCTTACCATATGCATCTAATCTGCCATGACATCTTTTTGAATTCCGCCACCCTGTCCAGTTTGGTGAACCTTTCTTGAAATGAGGGAGTGCCAATTGACTTCCAAGAATTATTTGTCTGCCAATCATTACCCTAGTTTGGACCTAACTTTTTGTATATTTGTCACCTATTTTAATAACCGCCCCGTCA
This sequence comes from Myxocyprinus asiaticus, assembly GCF_019703515.2. Classification (NCBI taxonomy): domain Eukaryota; kingdom Metazoa; phylum Chordata; class Actinopteri; order Cypriniformes; family Catostomidae; genus Myxocyprinus; species Myxocyprinus asiaticus. The sequence continues at coordinate 4,700,855 of NC_059347.1, forward strand.
CCCAGAATACACCGAACAGCCACAAAATTAAAACCACCTGCCTAATATTGTGTAGGTCCCCCTCATGCCATCAAAACAGCGCACACCCACATCTCAGAATAGCCTTCTGAGATGCTATTCTTCTCACCACAATTGTACAGAGCGGTTATCTGAGTTACCATAGACTTTATCAGTTCGAACCAGTCTGGCCATTCTCTGTTGACCTCTCTCATCAACAAGGTGTTTCCATCTGCAGAACTGCTGCTCACTGGATGTTTTTTGTTTTTGGCACCATTCTGAGTAAATTCTACAGACTGTTGTGCGTGAAAATCCCAGGAGATCAGCAGTTACAGAAATACTCAAACCAGCCCGTTTGGCACCAACAATTATCCATGCGATTATCTAATCAGCCAATTTTGCAGTGCATAAAATCATTCAGATATGGGTCAGGAGCTTAAGTTAATGTTCACCTCAACCATAAGAATGGGGAAAAAATGTGATCTCAACGATTTGGACTGTGGCATGATTGTTGGTGTCAGATGCCCGCTGCCGTCCGACTGGAGGCAGTGCAGCTGGCTGAGGACCATGTGACAGTGTGTTCGGGGCAGGCAAACCGGAGTGTTTTTCTTTTTTTTTTCTCTCTCTTTCAGGCTCTCCCACTCTCTTTCTCTCTCCCCTCTCCCTCCCCTTGTCCTATTCAGGTTCCCAGGAGGTGGGGAGGACCAGCCTGCTGCGGAATGGCCGAGGGGGGGGAGTAGGTCAGGCCAGTTGTTACCCTGGCCTGAATCGGGCATTGGGGGTATGTGATGAGGAGGAGGGCGTGGCCGGGCTGTAAGTGTGCATGCCTGGCACTGAGTTGCCCCAATCAATGGGAGAGAGAGATAAGGAGCAGCCAGGGATATCAGAGAGAGAGAGAGAAAGAGACACACACGGTAGTCTACGTGTCAGCATGAAGCAGTGTGTTATTGTGTGCAACTGAAAAGTGCAACAATAAATGTCCACGTGTATTGTTCAAGCCAGTTCCTGCTTCCTCCTTTCCGATGAACAAGCAACCAGCCACATAACAAACCCTCTCAGACCGCATCAGCAAAATGCACGATGTGTAGTCCCGCTGAATCAGCACTGGCAAAGCCACCCACATACACCATTAATTTAATGAAGGCCATAGCTTCTCATGAGCATGTGAAATTCTTACGTCTGTCCTTCTCAATTTAGCTGGGAAAAGCAAAGCTCACATCCTGTGCATGAAGTAATTTCTTACACTCTCTGAATCTCTCCCGTTTCGCTTGTGTAACACTGGCAAAGTCTCTGTCTGCCGACCGCAAGAATCTTGCTAGAATGGATCGGGGTCAGTCACCCGCTCTGAGAAGCCGACTGACAGCTCTGTAAGCGCACTCCATTTCCAGATGACAGCCCACTGTTTCAAACAAATTTGGAATAAGCCTGTCCAGGAACTTGACCATATCATGACTTTCCTTTCCCTCTGGGATTCCAACGAAACAAACATTATTACATCAATTTTCCATATCCTCTAATTTCTCCCACACCTGATCCATATCAGTTTTGTGGCTGGTGGGTTAGTCTGCAGTTCTTTTCCGGCTACTTCCAGAGACTCGATTTGCATATCAGCCTCATTCATTCTTGTGATCAGGGCGGAAAATTTCGCCTCCATAGATGTGGTCCCTTGACGTATTTCCGTGAGGTCCTCCACGTTGGTCGAGATTTTCTTTAGCGCTTCATAAATGTTCACGATATTTTGACATACATCCTGAGGCATGCTGTCATTCCTAACCAGACCCCCACCATCTTGCTCTTGAGAGACGTCAAACGTGTGTGACTGTAAATGTTTTTTATTGTCCCCACAGGCCGACGATTTTGAATTCTTCGACATCCTATACTCCCCAGGCACTTTAACAATCAAAACTAAATCAGTTCTAACCGAATAATGTTGATTGAAAGGATAATTGTAGCAAAGTGTAGCGGAGAATGCCACTAGGCTGCTTCTCACTCGCATAGCGTTTCACTCGCTCCCAGTTGATCAATTAATGTCTTCTGAAGCAAACCGATATGTTGGTGTAAGAAACAAATTGATAATTAAAACATTTTTAACTTTAAATCATTGCTTCTACCCAGTGCTGTATTGCTTTTTTAAATGAACTAACTCTCGCATGACATTTGTTCCTCTGTTGTATACTAACTTCTCACGTGACCATGCCGTAGTATTTACATCACTGATGTGACGACTGCTGGCAGGCAGTTTTATTTTTATTAATAAAGTTTTAATTATTGATTTGTTTCTTACACCAACCTATCGATTTGCTTTCGAAGACATTAATTGATCAACTGGAGCGTGGATTACTTTTATGCTGCCTTAATATGCCTTTTGGACCGTCAAATAGCCAGCAGCCTGATGGCACCCATTTACTTACACTATAAGGACCTAAAGAGCTTCACCATTTTTTCTAAAAATCTTAATTTGTGTTCTACTGAAGAAAAAAAGTCATACACATCTGGGATGGCATCAGGGTAAGTGAATAATGAGAGAATTTTAATTTTTGGGTGAACTATTCCTTTAAAGCTCTTTTCAGTGCAAAAATAACACAAAGGTAACTAACGGGTTCACCAAGAAGCAGAAAGACATTGTATTGATGAATTTATGTTGGCATCGTGTATGTGTAAAAAGCTTCTAAATATTTCATTATAAAAATATTTTAAACCTGTTAACTAGTTTTCTAACTGCTATTTTATGGAAGATATGGCTAAACCATCGCTAAATTGTCCATTTGGAAGCATTAAAAGAAATCAAGATAATTCATTTTCCATCAGATTTTGAGCTCACAATAATATGATAATATGAGATTTATTTGTGTTTTTTAGGGACCAACCACTAGGTGAACCAATAAAATGGTGCATCCCAGAGAGACACTAACTCTCGTGCTGTGAACTTTAAAGTTTATATCAAGATATTACATCTTTTGAAGCATAAGTCTCTGCAGAACAATAATGGCCGTTTCCCAATCTGTGGGCATTTTTAAACTGGGATGGGGGTTTTTCAACTATACAATGAAAGTAGGGAATCTCAGTGTAGTAATCAATTGGTGTGTCCAAACCAGGATAGGCATTTCTGAACTAGCCAATGAAAGTAGGGAATGTCAATGTAATAGGCAAATTGTGTAAAACGGTTGAAAAACACCCATCCTGGTTTGAAAACGCCCACTGATTGGAAAATGCCCATTTTTGTTCTGTTCATTTTGTTTTGTTCAAGTCTCTCGGTGACAAGAATTGCAAAGGATGGATTCAGACGCTGGCAGAGAGTTACCTGTGGGGTGCTGCTGTGCAATCTGGTAGGACTGTTTTCAACTTGGCTGTAGGGAAGATAGCAAGGAAGCATGGCTGGGACTATTGGCTCTCTTACCCCTTTTTATCAAAATGTTCAAACATGGGAGAAGTACTGCGAAGTTCTCGAGCATTTCTTTTTTACAAATGGAATAGAGCAGCCGGATAGACAAAAGTCTATACTCATAAGTGTGGTAGAACCACAAACTTGTCAGTCCTGACGAGCCTTGTAGCAAGGGATATTTACAACTTTAGTGGCACTTCTCAAGAATCACTTTAATCCCAAGCCAAGTGACACTGTCCAGCAATTTAAATTGATTGGAGCATACGGAAGCCTACTGAAAAATGTGTGGAGTTTGTGGTGGTGCTACGCAAATTATCGCAAGACTGCAACTTTGGAAATACCCTCTGACAGATGTTGAGGGATAGACTTGTATGTGGAATTAATGAAGATCTAATTCAGAAGAAAATCTCACATTTGACTAGGCATTGAAAATAGCACAGGCGATAGAAGCAGCCAGTAAGGATCTAATGGATCTGCAAACAAAACCTTTACCAGGAACTTATTTGAGAAAATTATTTGAGAAAATACTGGGAGCGCAACGATTCATCAATTCATCCTTTGGTTCCAGATAGCAGCGAAGCTGGGTAAGCCCATTTCAGACTGTTATATATGTAAAGGGAAACATTCACCTGCTGAATGTAAATTTAAAACTGAAAATGTCCAGGCTTGTGGTGTGATTGGACACACAGCATGTGCATGTCGCAATAAACAAAAACAGAGTGATGATAAAACTCCCAGAGGTCAGAGACAAAAAAAGTGTGAGGCAGATAAAAGGCATGGAAGTAATTCACATCAGATTGTCGCAGATGCAGAGTAGGTTGAGAGTGCATAGTAAGCTTTTTCTATGTATCCAATGAAAGGAGGCATGACAAAAGTAAAACCAATAACAGAGGACCTGGAGGTAAATAAAAAACAAATACAGTTTGAAATAGACACTGGCTGCTGTTACACTGATGAATCAGACCACTTTTAAAGAAATGTGAAGAAATGCAAATCAGCCCAAATTGAATGATACCAAAAATAAAACTGAAGTCCTATACAGGAGAAGCAATTCCAGTGCTATGCTTGGCAGAGGTTACATGAGAGGTAAGATGTATAGTCCAACTAAATCATCTCAAACTGTTTGTAGCTCAAAAATCTGGACAGAGCCTCCGAGGCCACAGCTGGTTTAAGGAAATGGACGAAATTCATCATGTCAACTCAAATTGATGCATTGATAAAAAGTAAGCTATGTCATAAAAAGTACTTAACAAGCATGATAAGGTGTTTAAAGATGAGTTGGGAACTCTGAAGGAGGTTTGCTGCACCAGTGGTACCAGTCTTGAAGCTGGACACTCCATAAGGCTCTTTGGTGATTACAAACTGACAGTTAATCATGTGTCTTCTCTTGAGCAGTACGCCATACCTTGTGTGGAGGATTTGTTTGCAGTGCTAGTAGGGGGTGAATAGTTTACCAAAGCTGATTTAAGACATGTATACCAAAAAATACTGGTGGATTATGCTTCAGAACAATTCCTCACCATCACTACACACAAAGGTATGTTTAGGCTCAACCGTTACCTTTTGGTGTGTCCTCAGCCACTGCTTTATTTCAACGTACAATGGAGGGCTTGTTGCAAGTGTTACCAAGTTCATTTGACTTGATGAAACCCGATCTTGCTTAAAAATCAAGGACAAACTATTGCAGCAGAAACTCAGACATGACAAAATAGGTTGAGATCATTTAAGTGGAGATTGTTCAAGCCAATAGATCCAATCTTCACTTGAAACTATGGTCAGGGTCCAAAATGGGAACCCACTGTGGTTGAATCCTCTTCAGGTCCTCTGTCTTACACAGTCATTCTAAATAATGGACTGAAATGGAGATGACATGTTGATCAACTCAGAGCCCAGGTTCCAGAGTTGGAGCCCAACCCTTTCAGTTCTAAATAGTTCCACAATGAACTTTAAGATGTGAATCCTCCATCACAGCATGTCTCTATACCATCTGAGACTCCTGACATACAGAGACATTTAACTGAATCCTCCAACTCAGAAAAGTTGATGCCCTTATCTCACAGAAGGCAGGTAGTCTACCCTGACCTTCCTAGCTCAGACAAAATTAAAAAAAATTAAAAAATAATAATAAAAAGGAGAGAATTCCAGAGGGGGAAAAGAGTTTCAGAAAAAGAACAAACAAAACATATAGCTTCAAGAAGCCATTGCGGGACAAGCACCCACTTGGCAACCCCTGCACTAGATCAAATGACATAAAGAAGAAATAAAAACACAAAATTTCAAGTAGCTCAAGGATGGGTTTGAACCTGCAATTTTCTGTTCTATAAACCAATTGATAGTCCAGTGTACTACAGAGGTACATCACTGACAGTCACCAGTGGGACATACTAGGCTGAGAATTAGCATAACCGCAGTTGCCAGAGTCAGCGTTGTTTTTCCATTAAAAAATAAGAGTGCAAAATTGTTGCTGAGATAATGTTTTTAATTGAAGCAGGAATTTGGCAACCCAGCATTAGAGTAAGCAAAACGTGAAGACTCAAAGTCCAACAGAAGTAAAAATTTTAAAAGCGTTCTTTATCAGACTATAACTAATACCCTTTTGAGCCATAGTCCAAAGCTCTAACCACTAGGCCACACAGATTAGACATCACAATTCTGCCAAAGAAAATTTCCAGGCTAAGAGTATGAAAAGATAGCTTAGAAAGTCTTGTTAACCCTCTGGGGTCTGAGGGAGTTTTGGGCCCTGGAGAAGTTTTGACATGCCTTGACATTTGTGCTATTTTCTGTTGATTTTTCTGTTGTCTTGTCTATCGTATTCTCTGTTCTGCTTGTTTCTGTCCTTGTCATTCTCTAGCACTGCTCCCTCATTTCCCTCATTGTCTGTTAATTTGCCACACCTGCCCTCATCGTTTGCCTCTTGATTTTTCCTTCTTTATGTTTCCCTTGTGTTTTTTGTCCTGTGTTGGATCATTCATTGTTGTCTCCTCCTGTCTAAGCCTGTTTTCCCACCATCCTGGTTAGGTTTTGCCAGCTGGTTCACTTTTCATTTTGCTACTCTCTCATAGGTTGTTTTGCTTTTGTGCCCTGTTTTTTTTTCCTGGGGCTTTTTGTGTTTTGAGTTTTTCTTAATAAGTTACCTTTTGATCTTGAGTCTGCATTTAGGTTCTTCTGCAGCAAATCTTGACAGAATGATCCAACAATCTTTTTGAACCCAGCAGACTGTTTTATGGGGCTGTTTCTTACCTCCACTCCACTCCAGTCCGTCAGGAATAGGTCTTCCAGAAAATAACCCTGGACTGCAACAGTAATTGTTGCCAGGGCAACTGTGACTTTGGGGTGCCCTGGTGCTTCTAGATGCAGTTCAGGGGTTGGGTACTGGTGAATCCGGCTCAAGTCATCTTTTCCTTGCTAGACTGGATGAGCCTTTTGACTGGGAGGTGTTGGGGACTTTAAACTGTTGGACTAACTGGAAGGTGGTTGATATATTTTGCCAACATATGGAGATGGAGACATCATCTTTGATTATCCCACCTCCTGGTCCCTGTCTGCCCCACAGTCAATGCCCACCCTGTCACTGCTTCCTTGGAGATGCCTGCTCTAATGAGTCATCCGTCTGGAAGAAGGAGGAGGAAACAGACCTCTGCTGAGGTCACTGCAGCCCAACCGGAGGTGCCTGTCCTCACTGCAGCTCACTCACTGTCTCAACCGTCCTTGCTCCGGAGCAGCCCAACCCTCTTCCCTTTCCAGAGCCACCTGACCCTCTTCCTGCTCTGGAGCTGCACCTTCCTGCTCCCTTTCCAGAACTGTCTGACCTGATCCCCGCTCTGAAGCTACACTATCTTGCCCATGTTCCCTACTCGCCCAACCTCCTAAGCCACCAAAATCTGCTCCTCCAGACCTGCCTGATATCTCCCCCAGAACTTCCTGACCCTGCCCTTCCTGACTCCCTCTCTCCTCTGGAGTTACCTGACCATGCTCCTTTGGTGCCACCTGACCCGCCCCTCCCCCGGAGTCGCCTGACCTGGCTTCTCCTTGGCTTGAGCCATTGGAATGCATTCCCTACCTGGAACCCCCTTGGTCTTCTCTACCTGCCCCCTATTGATGGAAGCCACCAGAGCTCACCCCAGACCCTGAGTTGCTCCCTTGGTGCCCCCCTCCCAATGTCCTTTTGGCCTGTTCCCTATTTTTCTGCTTTGTCTGAACTCCCCTGGTCTGTCCTGCTGGCCCTGCCTTGGACTATGCAGTCAGTCCCTCTCTGTTTTGTTTTGTGTTTGTCAGGTTGGGGCGCCAGGTGGCATACCTTAGAGAGGAAGTAGTGTCGGGATCCTGATTTCTCTGTCTAGTCTTTGTTTTTTTGTTGTTGTTTTTTTAGCGGCACCGAAGGAACTGGGTCACTTCTGTTGTTTAGTGTTGCTTTTCCTCTGTAGTCTGGTCTATCATATTCTCTGCCCTGCTTGTTTCTGTACTTGTTGTTTCCTGTCCATGCCCAATTGATTGGTTAATGGTCTAACTTAGGAGTCAGATCATAACCAGTACATTTTTAAGAAGCAGCCTATTCACAATATTTAATACTCTTTCTTTAATATAGTTCCACAAAACATGATTTCTTGTAACATCATTGCACTGGCAAGAAGAATGTTATGTTAATGTCAAAATCACCATAACAGTAACTTTAAATGAAACCATTTTCAATTAAACAATATCAACTTGCAGAGTCGACTGCATGAAAACTCATGCTTCCTCAAAAAATTTAGTTGTATTGACTATTAAACACTTAAGTTGACTTGAAAATGAGTAAAGATAACTAAAGAGATACATTTTTAAGTGGGGAAAATTATTGTTAATACTGGAGATGGCACTAACTCAAATGGTGGACAAAATGGTACTTACAAATCAATCATCTTAACTAGTTTTTTCTTCTTATGAGAAACCAAGACATACATATGGAAATCTAATAATTTTTTACTATTTGCATACTAAGTTAAACAAACTGCTGCACATTAAGTAATATAAATTAAAAAGTGTTAGTGTAAGTGAGGACCTTTGTTAGGTATTACAATAAATAAATTATAATATTATAACTATATCCACACAAGTGTACTTATAATCAGAATTCAATAATTAGTTAATAATATCTTTGGGTACACTTTACAATAATGTTCCCTTTGTTAAGGATTGAAAAAGGGATTCATAAATGACTAATTTACAAATGCATAAATGATTTATAGCACATGCATAAAAAGGGTAACTTTCATGCAATATTTGACAAAGTTATTTTAATTTTCATTTTGTAATTGCTTAATAATTACACTTATTTATACTTATTTTAATCAAAAACAAAAAATACCCTAATTTATGTCACAGTGTAGCAAAAAATAGACTATTCTACTGAGATTAAAAAGAGGGATTATGTCATTTTGCTAAAGTCCACTTTGTGTTTATATTAATTACTGTAATGTCTTGCCTCACTTGTGTTGTTACTTTTGTTGTTACATTGATTTTAAAAGAGTGAGGCTACTCCGAGTGCTGTCCCAACTTACCAAGTCCTAGTACATAAAGTCCTCTGCAAAACCACCTTTCAGGACTTTATGCTCATTCACAACATGTCATATAATAAAGTCTGATGATTATTAAATTATACTGAACTTGTATGTAGAGCTTTCTTATGTTGGCAACTCCTTAATAAAAGCTTCACACGTGTCCACTTTACATTACGGTTTTCAAAGGTTTTTAATATTAAATAACTAGGAAGGTATTGCAACGAAGTCCCTCTTTTTTGAATGTTGTTATAACTGCATATCTTTATTTATAACGCAACTTTAAATAAATTGTTAGTCATTAATGATCCCCAACATAGTACCTTAATAAAGGGAACATAAATGTATAGTGTTAACATATCATATATTATAATATAATTTAAATACCCCACAAGTCACGTGTTTGATCGACAGTAGACACATGAACTTCTTTTAATTTTATTCCATTTTCAATTTCATTCAGAATGGTGCACAACCCTGCTGTCTTCACCTCTTCTGCAGGAAATGAATGAAATTCACCACACTTTGTGATTAGTTTGGCACTACTTTTAGGCTGCTATGAAGCATTACTGCAAGCTGTAATTCCCATCTCTGCAAATGTATGATGTAAAGGAGGCTCCCTTCTTGGCTTTTCTTGTCCATATGGAGGTGGTTAGAGGCCTCATTAGCTGGTTTGTGTTTAACAGTTACAGTGATGTGCTACAATAAAAAATATGCACTGATGAATTAGCAAGGCTGAGACGTTTACAGCAGCACCCTCCGGCTAAACTTCACTTCTTCTGTCTCAGTAGAGTAAGAGATGGTGAGTACAACCAAACTGAAAAACTGTAAAGTTTAAAATCAACTTCAAGTTATTATGAAGAATTTATATATATATATATATATATATATATATATATATATATATATATATATATATATATATATATTATTATTATTATTTATTTTTTTATGGTAAACAAAATTATTTGATTGAACAATATTGATAAAACTTTATTTAACTACTGTCTGATGTCATTTCCTGTATAGTGGTTTCAACGTTTCTGTCATGTTAACACCAAAAGGCCTATAAAATGTGCAAAATCCCAGACACCAGAGATTTAATTTGATAAAGTTTCTAATTGGATCCAATTAAAGCAATTCTACTGTTCAATTTATGCATAAATTGAAGTTTTGCTCTAAATCAACATCAACACCCACCTAGGGTGAAAAGGTCACAGAGAGAGTCCTATATCCTTGTTAGTCTTGAGTGCTCATAAAATGGCACAATTTTAAAATGGTTAAAATATAAAAACAGATATACTGCACTATATTGTGACCCTTACAGGGAAACCTACAATTTAAGCACCCCACAGATGTGGACTAAAATGACTACTGGCATTAAGCCTTGTCCACTTTGCAGCTTGTCTTGGCCAAGAACCATCTACTTAACCACCAACTGGAAGGGGCTAGTCTCAGCCTCTAAGAACACGACCGTAAACCCCACCCCACAGTCTGTTAGCTGACTTTTTGATGCATATTGCACATAAAAATAAGGCAAGAGCTGGTCTGTAGCAACCTGGTCCTTTGTAAACATGACTTCATTTCCAGACAATCAACCCTTTTGAGGAAGAACTAGTCACTGGTTTGGTACTGGACTTTGGTACTGGACTCAAGATGGCGCCGAGTATGGCTGCTGCGTTGCGAGCTCCGACACAACATAGCAATGTTTTGTTTGTTTTGTTCACAATTCTTATGTTTTTTGTCTTGGATGTTGTCTGCCTTATTGTCTATGACAGACAAACACTTTTGGACATTGGTTCAGCAATCTCACACCGAAAACCGGACTTCACATTCCTCAATGCCGACCCGCTGTTTACAAACACGCAAGTGGAGCCCTTTGTCTGGGCAGCACGGCCGCGGAAACGCAGGAGGAAAAGGGGAAACAGAGCCGGCGTTCTCATCAGAGTAAGACGCCGTGCAAATCGACCCCCGCTAACCACTATTCTACTGGCAAATGTTCAGTCTCTGGAAAACAAGCTCTGCGAGCTGAAAGCGCGGATCTCTTTCCAACGAGAGACGAGGGACTGCTGCATTATCTGCCTAACAGAAACTTGGATGTCTGCGGAGATTCCAGACTCAGCCATTGAACCCGTGGGGTTCTCCGTGCACCGAGCGGACAGAGCGAAAGACCTCTCAGGTAAAACTAGAGGAGGTGGTGTATGTTTTATGATCAACAAATCCTGGTGTGATCAGAGGAACGTACATTCTATCAAGTCTTTCTGTTCTCCTGATCTGGAATTTCTTATGCTTCTGTGTCGACCATTCTGGCTACCAAGGGAATTCACAGCGGTCATTATCACTGCTGTGTACATCCCCCCACAAGCCGACACAGACCGGGCACTCAAGGAACTGTATGGGAGAATAAGTGAGCAGGAAACCGCGCACCTTGAAGCCGCGTTCATTGTGACCGGGGATTTTAATAAACCCAGTTTAAAATCAGTCGCACCAAAATATCACCAGCACATTAGTTTCAACACACGAGGGGACCGGGTTTTGGACCATTGCTACTCTCCGTTCCAGGATGGCTACAAATCCCTCCCCCGCCCACCATTTGGCAAATCGGACCACTCTTCCATTCTGCTTCTGCCCGCTTACAGGCAGAAATTGAAACAGGAAGCACCCACCCTCAGAACGATCCAGTGCTGGTCGGACCAATCAGATTCTACGCTACAAGACTGTTTTGATCACACGGACTGGGAGATGTTCCGGTCCGCCTCTCCGCCAGTACAGGAGCAAGACTGAAGGACAGTTTAACACAACCAACTCTAGAAGCATGTGGCAGGGAATTAACATCATCACGAACTTTAAAGGGAATAAAAACTCCGCCATGAACACCGCTGCCTCTCTACCGGATGAGCTAAATACTTTTTATGCTCGTTTCGAGGGAAATAACACCGCCCTCGCGGAGAGAGCTCTCGCTGCTGAAGCTACAGAGGTTAGTTCACTCTCCGTCTCTGTAGCGGATGTAACCCGATCCTTCCGACGGGTGAATATCCGCAAAGCCGCGGGCCCAGACGGCATTCCGGGCCGCGTCATCAGAGCGTGCGCGAACCAACTGGCTGGTGTTTTTACGGACATTTTCAACCTTTCCCTCTCTTTGTCTGTAGTCCCCACATGCTTTAAAACATCCACCATTGTGCTTGTACCAAAGCAATCAAAAATAACTTGTTTAAATGACTGGCGTCCTGTTGCTCTGACCCCCATCATCAGCAAATGTTTTGAGAGACTAATCAGAGATTACATCTGCTCTGTATTGCACTCAATCTTGACCCGCTGCAGTTTGCTTACCGCAACAACTGCTCCACTGATGATGCCATTGCATCTACAATACACACTGCTCTCTCCCACCTGGAAAAAAGAACACTTATGTGAGAATGCTGTTTGTAGACTACAGCTCAGCACTCAACACCATAGTGCCCTCCAAGCTAGATGAGAAACTCCAGGCTCTGGGCTTAAACAGCTCGCTGTGCAGCTGGATCCTGGACTTCCTGTCAAGCAGACGCCAGGTGGTTAGAATAGGCAGCAACATTTCCTCATCACTAACCCTCAACACTGGAGCCCCACAGGGCTGTGTTCTCAGCCCACTACTGTATTCCTTGTACACACATGACTGTGTGGCAACACATAGCTCCAATGCCATCATTAAGTTTGCTGATGACACGACGGTGGTAGGTCTGATCACTGACAATGATGAAACAGCCTACAGAGAGGAGGTGCACACCCTGACACACTGGTGTCAGGAGCACAACCTCTCCCTCAACGTCAGTAAGACAAAGGAGCTTGTGGTGGACTTCAGCAGAAAAGACAGAGAACACAGTCCCATCACCATCAATGGAGCACCAGTGGAGAGAGTCAGCAGCTTCAAGTTCCTGGGTGTCCACATCACTGAGGAACTCACATGGTCCGTCCACACTGAAGTCGTTGTGAAGAAGGCTCATCAGCGCCTCTTCTTCCTGAGACGGCTGAGGAAGTTTGGAATGAACCGCCACATCCTCACACGGTTCTACACCTGCACTGTGGAGAGCATCCTGACTGGCTGTATCTCCGCCTGGTACGGCAATAGCACCGCCCACAACCGCAAAGCACTGCAAAGGGTGGTGCGAACTGCCAGACACATCATCGGAGGTGAGCTTCCCTCCCTCCAGGAAATATATACAAGGCGGTGTGTGAAAAAAGCTTGGAGGATCATCAAAGACTCCAGCCACCCGAGCCATGGGCTGTTCTCACTGCTACCATCAGGTAGGCGGTATCGCAGCATCAGGACCCGCACCAGCCGACTCCATGATAGCTTCTTCCCCCAAGCAATCAGACTTCTGAACTCTTGATCTCCCACGATCAAAATACATCAGCACTGCACTTTATTACCCTTACTCTTATATCTCACACCGGACTGTCATAAATTATATTATTATTATTATATTATGTTCTCTCTTAACAACTGACTATCAGCCGACAGCCTGAATGTCAATACAGTACAATACTGTACATTCTATATATACTACTATATATATACTTTTTTTATATATTTTAATTTTTAATTTTTATTGAATAATGTGTATCTATATATTGTGTATTGTATACTGTACAGTGTATGTTATTATTTGTATATTGTTGAGTGTAATTATGTGTATAACAGATGTTTAAATTGTGCTGTGTTTATTTGATGTTATTGTAAATTGGTATATGTCTCATCACTGTCACGACTGCTATGTTGATCGGAACTGCACCCAAGAATTTCACACACCATTGCACTTGTGTATATGGCTGTGTGACAATAAAGTGATTTGATTTGATTTGATTTGATTTGGTTTTGCCAAAGTATCCCAGGTTAGTGGCATGAAATCTTTGAAAGATACTTGCTACTATGTGCCTCAAAAAACTCTTAAAGCCCTCTTAACTCATTAAACTCTGATGCATTTTTGGGCTGTCGTCTGCCATTTTTCACACTGAATCTTAAAAGTTCACCATTCACACACACTGTGGTCTATTTTTATTTATTTATTTATTTATTTTCAGAAAACCCCCCAAATAATAAAAAAGACTCCAATTATTCGTAAATAATATTGCATGCATTTACAATCTTATGATAAACTGATTTTTTTAAATCTTTTTTTGTTGTTGTCACAAATTTGTAAGCATGTAATTCAGGTTCTGTTCACTCTATCTCACTTTGAAAAGTCTTATTTTGTTCCATTAGATGGCAGCAAGTACTAGAATTTGTTTCTCTCTATCACATTCCATCACAATATACAGATCTGAAATGTACGTGGCGCTCTAACGCATTTTAGCCCTCACAGATTTGCTCATCCATAGACATTCAGTCTAATTTGTTTATGCACCACCCTCACCGTTTCATTGAATACCTTGGCCTCTGAGTGGACTAGAAGCTCAATCTAGGTGTCATTTGAAAGCTTTCTCATCATTAGTTGAAAATATATTTTTATGATGATTTCTTTGGCATGCTTTTCCTGGATGGCATATTTTGTTCTGGACATCTAAGATATAACATTGGATTATTCAGCCAAGCAAGCTCACAGACATAAAAAAATGGCAATTTTTTAAGACAACTGCTTGGTAAAAGCAGATCTAAAGTTTTTAGCTATTTATGGGCTTGCAGCAATAATCAGTGCATAAAAGAGATGTATGTACGCACTCAGGAAACATTTGACCATGCCATAAATGACAGGGAAGCATTCCACGATTATAAAATGAAGCTCCTTTCTAAACACTCTCCTTCAGATCAAAGAAAAGGTTAAACCTCCAGTAGCATCTTTACACTTTCTATCTGTTATATTCATTACCTATCACGCACACACGTGAATCAATAACCAAAATTCAAGCATGTTTCCCAGAACTGTGATTACTGTGTACATTTTGGCCACTTCTGTGCTGTATTAAAGAGTCTGTGTTCTGGTATATTGTGACTTCTGTGCAGTGTAAAATCACTCTATATGAGCAAATTTAAACATATAAATGGTTTGTAACACCGTGAGGGGGGCCCCATATATGGTCGGGGGGTGTCCAGTATGCCAGAGTGTAAATGGCAATGTATCTCGCCTGACCAGGTATGATCACCCAAAATGCATCTTAATACTAGGTGTAAACAGGGCCTTATATTAAAGAGTTAGTTCACCCAACAATGTCAATTTTGTTGTCATTTACTCTGTCATCATTCCAAACCTGCTTGACTGCTGATTTTCCAATAATACAACAAAATACATTTTGAAGAATGTTGAAGTTGCACTTCTTTCTATACAATAAAAGTAAATGGGGATTGAGGCTGTCAGTCCCTAACATTCTCGGTCCTCCTTTTGTGTTTTACTGAAGAAAGTGGAACAACATGTTCAATCAGGGCAAGTAATTTTCATTTTAGATGAAATGTCCTTTTAAAGACTACAGAGCCAAGAGATCTGGCTCAAAACCAAAAGTTATATATATATATATATATATATATATATATATATACTACCGGTCAAAACTGTTTCTCATGATCTTAAAAATCTTTTGATCTGAAGGCGTATGCTTAAATGTTTGAAATTAGTTTTGTAGACAAAAATATAATTGTGCCACCATATTAATTTATTTCATTATAAAACTAAAATTTAATAAAAAAAATAAATAAAAATAAAAGTTTTTGAAATTGATGACTTGGAC
The DNA here is from genome assembly GCF_019703515.2 of Myxocyprinus asiaticus. NCBI lineage: Eukaryota > Metazoa > Chordata > Actinopteri > Cypriniformes > Catostomidae > Myxocyprinus > Myxocyprinus asiaticus. The sequence goes on from NC_059347.1 coordinate 4,716,464, forward strand.
CAAATAATAAAGAAAAGCAGCCAATAAGTGCCCAACATAGATGGGAACTCCTTCAATACTGTTCAAAAAGCATCCCAGGGTGATACCTCAAGAAGTTGGTTGAGAAAATGTCAAGAGAACATGTCTGCAAATTCTAGGCAAAGGGTGACTATGAAAATGCTAAAATATAACACAGTTTTGATTTATTTTGGATTTTGTTTAGTAACAACATAATTCCCATAGTTCCATTTATGTTATTCCATAGTTTTGATGACTTTACTATTATTCTAAAATTAAAATAAATAATACAAAAAATAATTAAAAAAATCATTATAAAAAAGAATGAGTAAGTGTTTCAAAACTTTTGACCGGTTATGTATATATATATATATATATATATATATATATATATATATATATATATATATATATATATATACTGTATACATAGTATATACTGTATATAAAACTACTTTAAAAACTACTTTGTAAAACTGAAATTGCATGTTGATATATGGTGATGTATATTTTGTGAAATTCTGTTTTGTGAGTTTCACACACATTAAAAATGAAGTAGGACTTTTGGTAGATAGTGTAAAAAAGGTTTTATAAAAGAAATATGGGCAATTTCCATGTTCGTTGGTAAAATAAGAATTGTCAACTACCCTACCCACACAAACAAATACATTTAAGTACAATCAACTAAGATTACTGTTAGATGTGGTCCGGGAGCTATTACCATTGTGCCCTTGCTGTGAACTAGGCATCTAACCTCAGGTTGCTCCATGGAGACTTTCCCTAGTGGGCATAATGCCATGCACTTATAAAATGTAAAATGTATAAAATGCATCAGCTAAATGGCAGGAACATTACTAAACGTCAATTGCCAGGTTCAAACTTGCATCATCCACGTGAACAGGATGGCTCAATTTTTCTGAACATGAGCGCAAACCACTTTTGGCTCTAAGACTATAAAGTGTTTACAAAGAAAACAAAAATGTACAGTTTAATAACTCTCTTAAAAGTGATTGACGATGACAGTTCAAAAATTAGAAAGCAAATTTTTTTTTTCCAATATTTCATTCAACCTCCAATTTAAATATAATGTTAGGTAAAAAAAGAAAAAAAAAAAAAAAGATATTGTCTGATCTCATGCCTTTGTCTCAATATTTTGAATAAACTAGCCAAACAGGATATCAAACTGTGAACTCCTCCCACCTAAAGCCATAAACCATTCAGACTTTCCCTTAACATTTCCCCTAAACTGACCTTCAAAGAGGAAAATAATTGGGATAACGTTTGCAGCACCCGTTGTTTTTGTGGTCATTTGTATGATTTACACAGCTCTTGCTAACTGAGGGTGATTGGAAAGCACTGCTCCCCCTACCATCAGCAGTATGTTAAAGTCACTGCAACAAGAATGGCTGAGTGCTGGAATCATAACACGACTGAGCAGCAAGCATGGCAAAAGACATGCTGTACAAAGTGGAATGTGCCAGATGTGTTTTTATATTTTTTAATCCTTAATGTTTCATCACCTACATAGAACAGCCATTTATATCAATGATGGATGGCACCTTAGCAGCCTTGGTGACTAAGCCAACAGCAGGATGAACCTAAATTAACTTCAGCCTCAGGTGGCACATCCACGGACTGCCCACAGTCAGTTCTCTGCATAATGCTCAAAACTGGAAAGCACCTGTGAAAATTGCAAGATCCAGTCAGACTGCCCGTCTGCAATGCAACTTCTGAGAGGTGGGTGTACATTTTTATTTGTCCACTGGGAAACACAATCATGCTTTCAAGATGAGACCCTAAAAGCGCTTGTGTGTGAGAGCATAAGCTTACATTTCCACTTTGTTTTCTGTCAGCATTTATTCTTTTAGATGGACATAAATATGGAGAGAGAGAGAGAGAGAGAGAGAGAGAGAGAGAGAGAGAGAGAGAGAGAGAGAGAGAGAGAAGATAGCAAGTCCTTTTCTGTTTTCAATCAACAGCTGGACAGAGTAATACAGAAACACATGTTTGACAAGTCATCAGAGAGGTATGCTGTAAAATACAGGAGCTTAAACTGCAAAGCAAATCTTTCACTGCCACCTAGTGTCTTCTGAAGTGAAGACCATATGCAGCAGTTCTCAAATAGCTAGAGCTGAAGGAACCCATATTTGTTATTCTCTCTGTTCTACCTCAATGCCATGAGAAGTAGAAGATCTGAAACTTTTTCACTAGTTTCATCAGGAAAGGGTTAATCCTGTGGGACAGAAATGACTGGATCTGGAATAATAAGAGGCCCAAGGAACGGTGACTAATTTAAGGTTTTTGTTTGTTTGTTTGTTTGTTTGTTTTAGTCACTTCATTTGAAAAAGGTTACTGTTGAGAGTCATCAGTCTCAGGCCAGAGATATCAGGGTCAAAACTCCCTTCAACATTAGGGGACCACCAGGGGGATGTGTACAGTATATGGGGTTTTAAATAGCTAATTCTTAAACTATTACCCCAATCCTAAATACATGGCTACAGCCTTGAAAAGTGCCAATTGTATTACTAAACCTAAACCTAACAATGACATTATGTGCTACATTATTAACCACATCAGAGTATATTTGGAATTCAGATTATTTGAATCGATTTGAATAAAATAGAGAGCAAATTCTGGTTGTATCATTCAGTTTCAGTGTGAATTATTAATAATAAATGAATAATAAATTAATAAATAAATAAAGTCCACAACATTTCAAAAACATGTTTTGTGTCAATCCCGTTACATTCTGATAACAGCCTTAGCTAGCTAATATCATTGCACCACACCACATTATTTACAGTCAGCATTCTTGTGCTTTCTGCCAAGAAAAATATTGTTCTGTAAACCATGCAGACAACAAAAACTTGTATGATGTCTCTCCCTTCAATATGAAGTCAGAAAGACCAAACCATAAATTTTAAAGGGTGTCAAAGTATAACAAGGTTAAACAGACGTGAGAGAGAAAGAAATTCTACATTTCTTTCTTTTTTCTTATTTTTAGAAAATGCATGAAGCAAACATTGACAGTTAAAACACAATATTTGGACATTTAAAGCATTATATTTTGATTTTAATTAAAGCAACATTTAGGTAGAATAATTTTTTTAATTAAAAATAATAATTAAAATAATAATTCTATTTTCTATTCTACAAATTGCATTACACGCTAAACAAATCAAAATCATTAAATTGATCATTTAATGTGAAAATTAAATCTGGACACAAATGGCACAGTTTGTTGAGAATTATATATATTTTAATGTATTTTATTTTATTAGAGTTCATTTGTACGTATAGGAACAGAACAAACACAATCTTGTGAAAGCAGGGCTGGAACCCAAGCCTAATTACAAACCTATTTTAATCAGTGGTGAATTCTCAGGGCCAGCAAAGCCTTCTCTGCTGGCCTAACATTCCAAATAAATAAATATTTTTCATCCTTTCATTCTCAATCACCTTTTTGCCTATGTATTTTTAATTGCTTTCCACTCTTAATTAACCTACAAACAAATACGAGAAAAATAAAAAGTTTATCCAGTCAGAATTTATTCACTGACAAGCAAAGCATGACAATTGTTTCACAAATCACATGCCCAAAGCAGTGCGTGAGTTTGAGCTCCACCCCATCAGGCCTTCAGAATTTCTACAGAATCCCTCAACAGTGCAAATGAATGGGCAACTAAAGTCAGATTGTCAGATTCATCAGCCAATCAGATTGATTTATTTGTTCTTGGTGGGTGTGATCTTTAGGATATGTCCCGGTCGAGGCCTTCTAGCTGGCCTTGAGTGACGCAATGATGCTTTAAGTGATGTAATTTGAAAGCGAAGAGCACGAGATCTTGCTGACGAGTCGACTGTCATTACTGCTGCTATCGCCACTGAGAAAGAGATCCTTATGGATTTAAAAACACGAGATGTTCTGCATGACTGTGTGATTGCTTAATTTATTAATCAGGAAAGGAGGACTGATTTTCACTTCAAGCAAATCGGTAAGTGATTTTTGCATTGTTATAGCAAAATCAGGAGTTTTCTAAGTGTAAATTAGACTGCTTGAGCATTCAGTGTCGGATCAAGTTTTGAAAAGCAGTGCTGTTCCATTCATCTCAGAAAGTCGGATTTTACAACTTCCTACTAGGAAAAGTGCAATGGAATGCATCTTGAAGTCAGAATTACAACTCCAATTTTGCCAAGATGCAGGGGCATGATGTCACACAAACATGTCGACACTCAGGGAGGTATACAAAGTATGTGATAAACATTCACTTTATTAAGAAATATCGATAAATGAGTTCGTTTCAACATTACATGATATTAAAGCTTGTTTAACAAACGCCTGCAGAAACAGGTGTATGAAATATTATAATCTCTTTTGATAATCGTACACCTGTAGCACAAATGCTAGCGCTGCAGCATTGTTTATCAGTTGGGTTGCTAGGAAACATCTCTAATGAGAGTCAAACCCCTGCTAAGCTAACGGGAGCGTTGCAGTTTTGTTTCCTTAAAAACGTCATCTTCCAAATATCGGGGAATGAAATGCATTTATGATCAGAGATAGCAAGTAGGAATATCCCTCATCCAACTTGAATGGAACGCAGCATAAACATGTATCCTGACGAAACAAAATTTATTCCAAGCAACATTTAAATTGCAAATATTATTAGATTTTTCCAGGTATTATAGACCTCCTTGTTAGATACATGTGAAAAATAATGATTTTTGAATGTCCGTTCGGGAGACGTTCATTTCACAAAACAGTCATGCTGCAGTTAAAATTAGGCTTGCTTGAGCATCAAGTTCTGGCTTTCATGCGTGGACGTGTTTTTAAAATGGCAATTGGTATTATTAGTTAGCTGCGACATAATGTATGATGCCCAAAGGCATAGGGTGTCTTATTCATTGTGAAACTGTGTTTTCTTAATGGCATGAATCATACTGAAGGCCTAGACTTTTAATGCACGGCCCGCCACTGCCTATAATATATTCAAATCAGTTACTTGCACTACTCTTTTACTTTTTCCCCACTTGGTACTTAACATTGACATTGTGTCATTGTCAATCAAAGAACAGATGCATCAAACAAACCTTTAATGAAAATTACTCAAATAAATACAGTACCTGGTACACAGTTTAAATCAAATAACTTGGGTTTAAATTAAGTCTTAAAAGCTTAGCTTCAAGAAAAAAGAAAAAAATTCTGTAAACAATTTTACACATAAGTAAAACAACTGACCATGATTTACATTACTTGAGACTGTAAAAGTAAGATCAATGACCATAAAAGTTTTTGCCATTTAAAGTACACAATAATTAAATAACATACATGGAGGCCAGCATGACAACTCTCACATTTTAATAACTGTCTTTAAAAGCTCGACTTGAATAAAATTCTGTAAACAATCCTACCACGCATCAGTTAAAAACTGACCATGATTAACATTACTTGAGTTGAGACTGAAACAGTAAGATCAATGACACCAAATGTTTTTGGCTTTTTAAGTGCACAATAACTAAATAACATTCATTGAGGCCAACAGGCCTAAAAGAAAATGCTCACATCTTAAGTACTGGCTTATTGGTATTATTCAGGTAATGTTTTCAAGATTTTTGACAAAAAGAGCAGCATATTCACCTTCTCCAGTTTGAGGCATGACCACTGACATGTTATTACCTGCTGCACTGAAGAGTCTCTCCAACGGTGAACTTGTGGCAGGAACACAGAGGTATTTCCTGCTCAACCTGGGAAAATTCACTTGGTGCTGTTTCCACCAGGCAAGAGGATCCTGTTCTCCATTAATGGTTGGTGTAATTACATAGCTGTTCAACTCAGCTTCCACTGCATCACTAAACTGAACAGACACTGTTGAAGACATAGTGGCAATCTTGAAATTGCTGGCAAGTGTCTTTGGTTTCACCGATGAGGCTGCCGAATCATGTGGCTCTATGACTCACGATCTCTTCTCCTGAGAAATTCAGAAAACATTACAGCCAAAAGTTTTATAGTTTCAACACATTTTCAGAAGTTCATGCTCAGAAAATGTCTTTGCTTAAATAATTATTATTTATGTTTTAATCATACTGAAAGCTTTATAAACCCAGGCATGTTCTTACCTTTCTTACAGCTTCTTCCATCTCTGCCTTCATTCTTGTTTTTATGGCTGCGATGTTGTCTTGGCTGATGTAATTTGTTTTGAAGTGAGGATCTAAAAACTACACAACATCCAGGAGTTCTTGAGTGGCTGGGTCCTCATATTTCTTCTGGAGGTATTGAAGGAATTCGCATTCGATTGCCATTGTGATGTCTGTGTCATCTGAAGCTTCAATGAGAGTCTTTGTCCTCAATAGGTGGAGTACAAGCTTTAGATAGGACACACTGACATATTCTTCTCCAGAGAGGGCATCTGTAAAATCTTGGAGTGGATGCAGAGCCTTATGAATGGATTCTAACACCTCTGTGTCTTGCCAGGTCAATGATAGGTGCCATGTTTTCCTGTAAGCAGACAGCACATGATTCAAAGCCTTATATTGCTCCAGTACCCTTGCGATCATTTTCGCTTTGGTTCCCCATCTTGTTGGGCACTCCGTGATCAATGAATGCTCAGGAAGATTAAAATCTTTCTGGGCTGCAATCGGCACCATCCTTTTCTTCCAACTGTAGGAGAAGTGACTGACCAACTTCTTGCAAACCCCTACTACTCTGTGCATCCTGTCATCTTTCAGTGCAAATCATAAAAGTAACTTCATCACTTCATCATCTCATATAGGTGCAATTATATCATCTTAAAAGTAAACGTTCTACACATGCACGCACAAACACATATCTGTCATTTATCTTGTGAGTATGTTTATCATTGTGTATTTTTATATTATTATTATTATACTATTTTTATATTTTTTTTAAACACTTACTAATAGCTAGAAGAAGTATGTGGCCAAAACACTGAAGCCTGGTCCATTCATTTATTTCCTCTGCCTTTATCATGTTGGCTGCATTGTCTGTGGTGATGCACACCTGGCCTTATTCTTTCAGCCCCCAGCTACATAGCACATCTTTCAATTCAGAACTGATGTTCTCAGCCATATGTTCAACAGCAAAGTACGACATTTGTAGACAAAGACTCATTAATTCGTAATCCTCATTTATAAAATTAACTGTGAGACTTTGATATGGTTCAGTGGCCCTTCTGGACCACATGTCTGTGGTTGTCGCGTAATGGTCCACTTCTCCCAACACCACTTCAACTTTTTTCCTGCACACGTTGTACAGTTCTGGGATGGTGACTTGGTTGAAGAATGTATGTGAGGGAATGTGATATCTTTTATTAAGCATTTGGATGAGACTTTTAAAACCATCCTTTGAGATGGTGTAAACTGGCAGCATATCTTTATCTAAGTACCTAGTTATGGCTTCTGTTATTTCGCTGTGTTTTCTTGAGGTCTTTTCATAGGGTGTGACACTTTCAAAGTCATCTGCAATATTTTGCTCTTTTCCAGACAAATCTGGCTGCTGAGCTGAGCCGTTCATCTTTCTGTGAGTACCATGTTACTGTCATGCACACAGTGCATGCAGTGTTTGGCTGCCTCTGATTGGTTTAAGTGAGCTTGGCAACGTGATAAGTCATGTAGCATGCGCTCGTTGTTGCCAGACTGGATTTCCCTTAGAAACGCTTAACTGAAACCATATTATGAACATTATAGAACTTTGTTATTAACACTTTTTATTTATTCACATATATATATAAAAACAGAATAAACAGAATATAAACAATATATACAGAATCAACTTTAACCCCCTTTATTTCCCCCTCCATCCCCCAATCCCACCCTGTCCCTCAACAAACAACCCTATGGTCAAAGCCTAAATTACACAATGCACACACATAAACAAACAAACAATATATATATATATATATTTTTTTTTTTTTTTTTTTTTTGAGAAAATAAAAATATAAAAATCAACATACAAAGAGAAAAGAAAGAATTCCACAAAGAACAGAATCCACAATTACTACCATAATTTTGTTTCTCTCCACATGGTCCTCACTGAGAGCCTTCCAGAAAGGACAAATATCTGTCCCATTTCTTACCTAACGCATCCTATCTGCCAAACTGTTTATGACATCCTTTCAAATGCCGCCACCCTGCCCAATTCAGTGAACCATTCTTGAAAAGAGGGAGCGCCAATCGATTCCATCCTCTAAGAATTATTTGTCTGCAGATCAGTTTAAAAACCAGCCCATCACCCAATATACAAAGTCTGGGGCAAAATGAAATTTGAGTATCTAAAACCTCACACATAAAATTCTGGACTCTTGCCCAGAATTCTTGAATCTTAGTGCAGCGCATAACATGGGCTATGTCTCCATCCTCCAACTGACCTCGCCAGCAGGTAGGTCTTTCTTTTAAACCAAGCCAAAACAATCTAGGGGGAGTCCAGTAGAAACGATGCAAAATCTTAAACTGAATAAGGCGTACCCTTGTATCCCTAGACATAGTTTTAAAAATTTTTTTTTAATTCTTTCCCATTTCCCATCCTCCAATACCAAGTTCAGATCTCTTTTCCATAACCTCTTAAGAGCTGTTAAGTCCCCATCACCATGACTCTGAATCAACAAGGAATAATATACTGATGCTTCATGCCCCTTTCCAAAGGCTGTAAGCACCATACAGAGGGTGTCTGCAGCTTTAGGGGGCTGTGTACTACCACCAAAAATAGTACAAAGTAAATGGAGCAAATGTAAATACCTGAAAAATGTAGACCTAGAAATTCCAAATTGCTGTGTTATATTTTCAAATGATCTCAAAGCTCTGTTTTCATAAAGGTCACCAAGTGTAGCAACACCTCTCTCAGTCTATTCTTTCCAGCAAAAGAGGGACTTGTTTATACACAATTTGGGGTTCAGCCATATGCTTGAGGAAACATTTAGGTAAATATCAAAACTGAACAAATGGGAAACCTTTGTCAATACTGAATGTAAGTATTGTTGATAGAAAGACATTGCAATGGCGAGATTGGAGCAAGGACCGCTTGTTCAATGTAGTACCAGGGAGGGGCTCTCTCAGGTGGAAGAGACCAATGGACCAAGTGTCTAAGAAGATTAAAAGCATAGTAATAAAATAAAATGTTTGGGCCTGGGTAGCTCAGCGAGTATTGACGCTGACTACCACCCCTGGAGTCATGAGTTCGAATCCAGGGCGTGATGAGTGAGTGACTCCAGCCAGGTGTCCTAAGTAACCAAATTGGCCCGGTTGCTAGGGAGGGTAGAGTCACATGGGGTAACCTCCTCGTGGTCACTATAATGTGTGGTTCTCGCTCTCAGTGGGGCGCATGGTGAGTTGTGCATGGATGCCGCAGAGAATAGCGTGGGCCTCCACACGTGCTATGTCTCCGCGTTAACGCGCTCAAAAAGCCATGTGATAAAATGCGCAGATTGACAGTCTCAGACACAGAGGCAACTGAGATTCGTCCTCCACCACCCGGATTGAGGCGAGTCACTATGCCACCACGAGGGAATTTGGCATTCCAAACTGGGAAGAAAATAAAAAACATATAATAATTGGGGGGGAGGCCTACACCTCCTTTGTCAATTGGTCTATGTAACTTACTGAAATGCAACCAATGTTGTTTACCATTCCAAATAAAGGACTTAGATATTCTATCAAATTGTTTAAAATAAGAAAGGGGAACTTGTAAGGAGAGAGACTGTAGAAGATAATTTAATTTTGGGATACTTTTTTATAACATTGACCTTCCCAGCCATAGACAAATGTAGTGAAGCCCACCTATCCACATCACACGAGAAACTTGTCATTAATGGGTCAAATTTAACTCTAACTAAATCTCTCAAATTTGCTGTAAATAAAATACCTAAATACTTAATGTCTTGCTTGGGCCATTGAAAGGTGCCAGGTTGGAAAGTTGTGGCAGGGCAATATGCTGTCAGATCAAGAGCTTCCGATTTAGACCAATGTCTGTATCCTAAAAATTTGTAGAAGGAATTAATAATTTTATGGAGGCTAGGCATAGATCTACTAGGGTAGGAGACAAATAATAATATATCATCTGCGTAGAGTAGAAGTTTATGCACCACACCTCCTGCTACATCACCAGGAAAATCATTAGCCAAAATATGTTTTTGCCCCTGTATTTCAGCCAAAACAATAATGACTCTGTTTGATACATTTGAATTGCAAATGCTTACTTATCAATGTGATGACTCCCCTGCTCTTACTCGAACCAGCACTGCAAAACACATGCCCACCCCATGCCCTACAAAGTTGTTCAGCTTCCTGTGAAGAAAGGTGCATTTCTTGAAGGAACACCATATAATATTTTTTACGCTTAAGAAAGATACAACCTTCCCTCTTTTATAGGGTGCCCTAGCCCATTAACATTCCATGTGGAGAGAAACATTTTACCTATATTAATGTTTGACATATTGACATGTAAAGATAAATTGTTTACCCAAAGCAAAATTATATAGACCTGTAACGGTCTCAATTTAAAGGGGGAATGGAGGACGCAGCAGTCAGCATTGCAGTCCACGTAAGTCTACTTTTATTCCCAGGATTTAACCCAAAATATGCTTTCCAGCAAGTCTTTCAGTTTGCACACACAGCTTCAGTGATAACAGACAACATAAACTGAGTAGTTAAATTATTCAAGGGGCTTTTCAGCATACAGTTTCGGACTCAGTGTGTGTGTGTGTGTGTGTGTGTGTGTGTGCATCTCAGACTCTCTCTCCCGGTCTGGCATTCCGCCGGCCTTTTAAAGCCCATTTCCGCTGTCACTGAAATGAAACACAGGTGTTTAGAGTCAATAATTACCAGGTGATGGCTCTTACCACTTCCTCTCTCCCCACTGACAGACACACAACCACGTCCCACTCCACATATGCTCACCGCCCAACTCAGGTCTGGGCTCTGTCCGGCCAAATACCCCCCACCCCATTCCTGGAGAGAAAATCAGCTACAACCATCTGTGGACAACCTTAAATTTGAACGGCTGAAGTGCCAGGTAGGAACGATTGAGCCACGCGTTGGGATCCTTCATGCGGTGGAGCCACTGAAGTGGGGCGGGATCAGAGCAGAGGATGAAGGCCCGCCCCAGCAGGTAATAGCGGAGGGTTAGGATAGCCCATTTGATGGCCAGGCACACTTTCTCGATCGTGCTGTACTTAGTCTCCCTCAAAGAGAGCTTACAAGTAATGTATAGCATGGGCCGCTCCACCCCCTCAACCTCCTGCGAGAGCACAGCCCCCAACCTCCTCTCTGATGCATCCGTCTGCAAAATGATGGAGAGAGAGAAGTTTGGAACATGTAAAACAGCCCACCACAGAGTGCAGATTTCACTCTCGTGAAAGCCTGTTGACACGCCTCCGTCCACTGGACTGGATCTGGAGCCCCATTTTTAGTGAGATCAGGCACAAACCTTCGGTAGTAGCCAGCCAGCCCCATAAAGTGTCTCACCTCCTTTTTTGTCTTGGGTCATGGGCAGGCCGCTATTGCTGCGGTCTCATCAACTTGGGGCCATACCTGCCCAGAACCCAAGTGGAAGCTCATATACCATACTTCCACCCATCCAATTGTGCACTTTTTCGGGTTTGCCGTGAGCCCTGCCCGCCTCAGCAACCTCAGGACAGCTCTTAGATGCTGCATATGCCTCTGCCAATCATTACTGTATATAATAATGTCACCTAAATAGGCAGTGGCATGTGTGGTTGGAGAATCTTATCCATGAGGCCCTCAAACGTGGCGGGAGCCCTGAACAAACTGAATGGGAGAGTGATGAATTGGTGTAATCCGAACAGTGTGGAAAACAGTGTTTTTTCTCAGGATAATGGAGTTAAGGGGATCTGCCAATACCCCTTTGTTAAATCCAGTGTCAAATAAAATTGAGCCGCACCCAACTGATCGAGCAGTTCATCAATTCGGGACATTGGGTATGCGTCAAATTTAGACACAGCGTTGACTTTTTGGTAGTCTACACAGAACCGGACTGACCCGTCATTCTTAGTCACAAGAACAACCGGGCTGGCCCAATCACTGTGCGATTCCTCTATTACCCCCATCCTGAACATTGCCTCTAATTCTTCCCAAATCACTTTTTTCTTGTGTTCGGGAAAGCGGTATGGCCGACTTTAATCCCCAGTAATTCATAAAGTTTGTGCAGTGTACATGGCATAAATGTTGTGCCTTGATCGGTGAGGATGTCTTTCGGAATCCCCACCCAGGAGATAATTTTGAAGAGTGCCTCCGCAACACTGTGTGCTGAGATGTTGCCTAAAGGTACCGTTTCCAGATATCATGTTGCATAGTCCACCAGGACTAATGCAAACCGATATCCGCGAGCTGATGCTTTGATATTTTTAATGAATGAGGCATATTGTATGATCCGCCCCCTAAGAACTACCTTAAGTGCCTCCCATGCCACACCCACAGAGGACACTGAGGACCAGTTGGTTTCTACATAAACATTGACTTCTGTCTTTAACATTTGTTGAAATTCAGGGTCTTGTAGAAGGGATGTATTAAAGCCCCATCTATATGATTTTCTTTTCTCTATATATGGCAACATCTCGAAACATACCAAAGCATGGTCTGAAACTAAAATGTTCCCAATTGAGCAGTCAGTGGTAGATGGAATAAGTGACTTAATTATAAAAAAAAACTAGAGTAAATCTTATGAACTGATGAAAAAAAGGTGTAGTCCCTCCCAGATTTATTCAGAAGTTTCCAAATGTCTGTAAGACCAAGATTTTTACACATCCTCTGAAGTGTCAGCGTTGCTCTAAAGGGTCTACACATCTTTGCATCACTATGATAAAGGACTGGATCATGAGGGATCCCAGCAGCTTGTAGCTTCCCCTATAAAATATATTTTTTTGCTCCTTGTTTTGTTTTGTTGGTTTTTTTACATAAACCATGCCATTAAATTGCACAAAAATGTATTCCATATAATAAGCCCCAGTAAATAATCACATCAAACCCACAAAATGAACAAACAAACTCAACCATAAGTCAATAAAGGGAGAAAGAGAGAAAAAAAAAAGAAAAAGAGCAGAGTGAGAGTTAGTGGGCAGCCAACAGGATAACATACCCTCTCAGGCTGCATCATTAAAATGCATAATGTGTAGTCTGTATTGTTGACAAAGTGCAGGCAAAATGACCCACTTTGATTTAATGAAGGCCATAGCTTTTCGTGGGCATGTAAAATCTTGTGACTACCCTTGGCGTCAATTATCAGCTTAACAGGAAAAAGCAGTGTGAAACCCACCTTCTGTTGTTGAAGCAATTTTTTACACTCTTTGAATCCATCGTGCTTCGCTTGAGTCGATCTAGCAAAGTCTGGAAAAAACATGATGTTGTGGTCCTCCCAACACACCTTGCCTTTATTCCTCGCCGCTCGTAGAACAAGTCTCTGTCAGCCGACTGCAAGAATCTTGCCAGGATAGATCTGGGTCTGTCACCCGCTGCGGGAAGCTGACTGAAAACTCTGTGGGCATGCTCAATTTCGAGGCAGTGGTCAAATTCAGATTAACCCCGTCCAAAAACTTCACCATATCCAGAGGCGGACTGGAACTAAAAAGTGGCCCTGGACTTTCTGGCCCAGAGCGGCCCACCAAACCTGGCCCGCAAAACACACCACACCACAACACACTGGCTCATTGATTGCATTTTCTGACTCAATTAAAACATTTTGTGTTAAAAAAAAAAAAAAAAAAACATTTCTATTGACTACTAGTCATGACAACGTGCCCCACCTGTGCAAAAATTGGCAACTTTAAAACATATAAAACTGGATTTTTTTTAGAAAAAGCACTAAAAATAAGCACTTTATAGCCAGACAAATAACATATCTGAAAACTTTTTTCCCCAATATACAGATGTTAGGTTAAAATGTACATGAATGTTCAAGGGAAAATGCATATTTTATGTGCTGTGACAAGTCAGCATTTTTTAAAGTTTTTAAAGATCTTAATCAGCTTTCAACTTTTTCTAGAAGTGCAAATAAACCATTGTCTTAGTTAATATGAATGTCACATGTATGTGTTTTGTTCTTGTTTTCATGTCTTTTATTTTAAAGTTTAGTTCCTGTTCATGTCATGTGGTGTCATGTCATGTGAATTCCTGTTCCCTCATGTGATCTTGTCGTGTTTCCCCTGTTCATGTGTCTTGTTTTCATTGGTTCATTGTTTGATGACTTTGTTATTAGTCTTGTCTTTTCATTGGTTAAAGTTCATTTAGTCTTGTTATCTTGTTTATAGTTTAGTCTTGTGATTGGTTATCTTGTTTACCTGTTACTCATGTCCTTGTATTTAAGCCCTCATGTTTGCCATTGTTGTTTGTCAGGTATTGTTTGGTCCATGTCTATGTTTTGTTTTGGTTTCACATTCTGGAACACACTCACTTTTGAATAAACTGTTGTCTTTGTCTGCCTGACATTGCTGAGCTTTGTTACAATGAGGTTGTGGAAACAACAAGTATAATAAATATATATGTACATTTAGTTATAAAATATCATAAAATTATGTTTCAAATAGTTAGATGAAGAAAGTGTCACACAGCAGGTCACTGTTGAAGATGCTTAAAATTTAATGTCAATTACCCACATAACTATGTTTTCATTTATTTAAAAAAATAAAGTTAGCCAAAATATGTACATATATAAATAAACAAATATAAATATACTGTATGTAAAATATATATATATATATATATAAGTGCAGATTTTTCAGATGTTTTGCAGATTAATTGCTCATGTTTTCATTATGTGAATTTGTTGCGTCTTTATATCTGCAGTTTTAATTCCTTCCCCAGATTATTCTTAAGAAAACGTGAAAATCACTGTGCTTTGACAAGCACTGTTTCTGCTGTCCTTTAAACAAAGTAAGCCTCAAAGTGTTATGTGTGCTGGCAATGACAGGCAGACAAAGATGATGTGAAGAACCCAAGTGCAGTGTTTATTTACATGAAGTGTGAAATCCAAAAACATGAATACAAAACAAACATAATGACTTGATGTGACTTGACTAGCTTAAACAACATTACACCAAACAGCGATACATTAACAATACCTGACAAAGGACCATGGCAAACATGAGGGTTTATATACAAGGACATGGGTAACCACATGACATAAACAACCAATGACGAGACTGAACTAATAACAAGATAACTAGATACTAAAACATGAACCAATGACATGACAAGACTGATAATGAGTTAACAAGACAATAAACCAATGAAAACAAGACACATGAACATGGAGGGAAACAGGACATCACATGACCAGGAAACCACATGACATGAACAGGAACAGTAACTAAACTTTCAAAATAAAAAACATAAACAAAACACATAAACGTTACATACCCCCCACCCCCCCCCCCCCCCCCCCAATGCCCAAACAAAAACACATTTAGTACAATAGGGAGCTGTGGGGGGGTGGCGGGGTCCTTGAGACATGGCCTATCAAGATAGGGTGTGGGTCGTGGCCTGGCGAGACAGGGCGTAGAGCATGGCCTGGCGAAAGCAGGGCATGGAGCATGAGACCAGGGTGGAGCCAGTGGAAGGTGGAGCCATGAGAGGCTCGAGGGGCGGAGCCATGGAAGGTGGAGCTGTGAGAGGCTCGAGGGGCAGAGCCATGGAACATGGAGCTGTGAGAGGCTCAAAGGGTGATACTGGAGAACTGGGAACCCAGAGAGTAGCCGAAGGCTCGAAGGGCCAGGGTGGAGCCGGAGGCTCGGAGGACCAAGGCAGGGCTGCTAGATGTGGCAGACGTGGTAACATGGCATGATGAGGTTGGAATGGTAGCATGACATAACGTGGCCGCTGAGGCTTACAACGCTGGCTCTGGGACGGACGAGGCTTGCAATGCTGGCTCGCTGGCCGGACGAGGCTTGCAACGCTGGCTCGCTGGCCATGGCAGGCATGGGCGCTGGCTCGTTGGCCGTGGCAGGCGTGGGCATTGGCTCGTTGGCCGTGGCAGTCTTGGGCTATGGCTCGTAGGCCATGGCAGGCATGGGCGCTGGCTCTTTGGACGTGGCAGGTGTTGGCGCTGGCTCGTTTGCCGTGGCAGGCGTGGGCGCTGGCTCATGCAGCAGAGGCAGGCGTGGGCCTGGACCATGGAGCAGAGGTGGGCCTGGACCGTGGAGCAGAGGCAGGCCTGGACAGTGGAGCAGAGGCTTCCCTGTTACATGGCATGGAGCAGTCTGAGGCATGGCTGTGACATGGCATGGACCAGAATGTGGCATGGCTGTGACATGGCATGGAGCAGACTCAGGCGTGGCTGTGATGTGGCATGGAACAGGCTGAGGCATGGCTGTGACATGGCATGGACCAGACTGAGGTGTGGCTGTGACATGGCATGGAGTAGACTCAGGATCCGGGGCAGAAGGTGGCACAAGCTCTGCGACCATGACGTGGCGCTCTGGCTCGGTGACCATGATGTGGGACCCTGGTTCGGCGACCATGATGTGGAACTCTGACTCGGCGGCCATTGTAGAATATTTTTATAAAGTATAATCAATGTAAATATAGCCATTTTATTCTACAATTTTTTCTGATGGTCAAAGCATGTATCTTAATGTCTGTGTTTGTGTAGAGGTCTGTCTTGGAATGGAATGTGGGGCCCCTCACATATGGTGAACTGGGTCTCCTGTGTTGACACTAAAGAAAATATGGTTAGGCCTCTTTACAGAGGTGTCCAGTGACACATATGGTTAGCCATGCCTTGGTAGATCATATGTATAAAAACGGGTACCAACCCAGATACTGGAGTTGCGCTGGGAGCAACTCTGCTTTTTTATCTCTGATAATAAAGTCTATCTTCTGGCATCAAAACCCCAAGACTTCGAGTGATCTTTCACAGAGGTGGCAGAAACCACAACAAATTGGCAACGAGGATGGGATTGGAAAGGAGCAGAAGAGTGTAAGACCACAGTGGGCGGGCTGGACAGACAACACAAAACAGGTGGCCACCTAAATAAGCATATTTTGCTTGTAATTAGTTTGTGTTGCTTGCCAGAGTTTGCCTGTGGTGGTAAGGACACTCAAAAAGACTAAAAGGGTTTTGATTCCTGAAGAAATAATTGCATGCAATGATCTGTTTTTACTGTTAAGAGGACCTAGATGGATAACAGTAAATGAAAGCAGATAAAGTTTAAAGAAGCCGGATAGGCAAGAGTCACAGATTTATGACCGGGTAGGCAAAAATCACAGGTTTTTGACCAGCTTGGCAAAAATCTTGCAGGGCATTGCTCTGCTATGTTGAGGAAGTAAATCACAGGTTTTTTGACCAGGTAGGCAAAAATCCTGCAGGGCATACTTAAGAGAGGTGGTAGAATAGTTGCGTTTTAGAATTTTATTGTATTTTTGGAGAGCTCTGTGTTTATAAAGGCCTTGTGTTTGTAAAAAGTGTGAAAGTTTCTGTGTGTGTGAGAGTGTTTGTGTCTGTGTTTGAAAGTGTGTGAAGTGTGACTGAAGTGCGATTGCGTATGGAAGTGTATGACTGAGTACAAATATGAGTCCAGTAGAGGGACTGGAATGTATGATGCATATACATTCTTAAATGCTTCAAATAAAAGGAACACAGAGTGTATGTTATATGAGTCCTATAAATAAGGGGACAAGTGTGAATTTGAATGTAATATGAGCCCTAAAATTAAAAAAAAAATTAAAGGGTTACGATGAATGGAATAAATGTTGTCTAATAAAGAAGGTTTGTCTTTTATATGTTGAATGGATGTTGGGAATAAAAACCTGTCTCTTGTGAAAATTTGGAAAGGAATTTCCTTTGTTAACACAGAGAAAATTAAAAACGTTCCATATTTGGCTTTGTAGGTTGTTTGGCCATTCTTCAAATTGTAGAATTTGTGATCCAGATAGAGAGACTCAGCCTTTGCTGTGTAACTAATGAGGAGTATAAATGCAATTTACAGCAAAAAAAATCTATTTAGGCCTATTTTCAACCTTCCATCAATATATGAGGCAGAAGAGATCTGATGATTAGAGGCAAAAAGGGCACTTAAAAATTATTCTGGTTGTATAGTGGAGTTAAATCCAATGATAAAAAAATATATATGGAAGGGTAAATATAATACAGTATAAACTGACAAAAGGAAAAATAATAAAAACGGTGAGACAACACAGCTGTAAAACAAAATGTGCATGAAAGCAAAAAGTTAACTCGTAGCTTGCTGGACAAAATTTAGTCTTGGGCTGTTCTTTTCATACCATGAAGGAAGCCTGATGTAAGATTAACTAAACTGAGAAAGAGCAGCTGTTGTTGGATGTGTGCAAGATCATAACTCCTAAACTAGACTGTAGCATAGAAATGTATTTGACTTCATACATATAATTTATAAATTCCAGTTGTATAACTGTTCTTAGAGTTAAAGTTCATATCACAGTGACAAGTACGAATATTGAAATTATAAAGAACTATAAAGTGATTGAATTCCATTTGGGAAATCACATTACCTGGACAAACAATAAAGCTTTGAGTCCAGTGTATTGCATTAAACTAAAGTCAACTAATTAATTGGATTTTAAACAAATGTTGTATTTAAGATAATTGTTGTTATATTACATAAGGTATAATTATGGCAAATACTCCAGTGGAAATACTAAAATCTAGAAATCCACTGTGTAAACAATTGATTGATAAAATCTCAAAGAAATGAGAAAGAGAAATAAATAAATAATAAAGGGACTGAATATTGTGTAAATTAAAAAAGTGAAGGTGAAACAAATGAGAAAAACTGTTTAAAGATATTGGCATTGCAGATTATTGTAGTAGGAAATACATTAAAATAGTAAGATATACGTTTATTCCCTAAATTTAATGATTAATCTAAATGAATGGTGATAAAATAACTTTTCATTCTTTATATGTCAAGCAGAAATAACAGTGAAAGAAATAAAGACTCAGCTTATCTAAGAAAAAGCAGCTGTTATTGTTGTTTGGCACTATTGGGATACAGAGTGATCCTAAAAGTAAATTGACAACATATAGGAAAATTCGTATATGTATGTGGTATAATAATTATTAGAATTAAAGTGCATGTTATAGGAGAAGATATGGGAAATTGGTTTATAAATAAATAAAAATAATTGAATTTATTTTGGAAGATCATGTTATTCGAACAAATAAAAATTGTTACAAAAATGTATTCATTTTTCTAATTAGGATTTAAATATCCATTGTGTAGAGAACTTATAGATAAGATCTCAAAGCAAATGGCAAAAGAGAACCAAGATATGATGACAAAATGGCCAAAGGAAGGGACATTTGATGTAGCGTTGTGCGATGAAATGGAAACTTTAATAAAAAAAGTTATAAAACTAAAGATAAGAGTAAAAAAGGAAAAAGAGAGAAACAAAAAGGAAAGAAAAAGACAGGCAAGAAAAATACTGAAGGATGAAGAAAAAGAGATAAGTAAAAAAGGAGAGGTCCTTGTCAAATCACCTCCATATGTGCCCTCAGAAGGTCAGTTTCCAATACTCAAGGGAACTGTGGAAGTTTTAGGAGAAATGCAGATGGAGAGTCATGTGGAGTTAGAAAAAAAAAAAAAAAACAAGGCTGGGGGACCGAAGAAGGGACAGGATAGAAAAAATGAGAGAAACCTGCTTTTAGATTGTTATGAACAGGCACAGCGTTAGAAAAATTAAAGCACAAGTATGAATAAAAAACAGTATGTGAAGAAGAACCGTTAGGGCAAGTGAGAAGAGAAGAAGAGGAGATTGAAGCAGAAGTGAAAGTAATAGAAGCAGAAATAGAAAAAAAATAGAGAAACAGAAAAATTTATATGAGACACAGATAAATTGTTAAGAAATAGAAGTAGACTATTAGAAAGTAGGGAGAGAAAAAGTGAAAAGGAGTCATCATTTGATGGAGGAAGGTGGGCACAGGGCAGAGAAAAAGGCTACAAACTAAAAACAAAAGTGCAACCATACCTATCCTGATATCAAATCAGACTCCTGTTAATTTGTTAGGGAGAGATGCATTATGTAAATTGGGAATGTTTTTGGGAAATGCAATAATGCTAGGAGGGCTATTGTTTTGATGTGTGCTTCCTTTATTGAGGTCACTAGTTATCAAAGCCACGGTTAAGCAAATGAAATTGTAAGATGTCAAGAAAATGGGATAGAGAAATTAAAAAGAAGGGTGAAACTGACTAATAAGAAAATTATATTTTTTAACTTGAGTATAAAAAGTAAACCATAAATGTGATGTGTCTGTTTTACGTTCTGTCTGGTCCAGTATATGAGAGAATAACATTTTTAACAATATTAAATTAAACACTATAAAGTCTTGATATCTAAACATAAGAACCCATGATTATTTGTTCTGTGTTTGATTTCATATGTGTTTAAATATGTCTGGAGAAGAAATGTACATGTGAGTTGCAACTTTATCGGTGTAAACTTGATCAACCAACAAAACTAAGATAGATAGAGTTTATTATTTTGTTAGGGACTGTCTGATGGAGAGATTGAGTGAGATGCTGTTAGTGCCCTGAATAATCAGAAACCTATGACCCCTTACTCTCTAAGGATGGCGCCTGCAGACTTTGAATGGGAGAACTCATCTCTCTTGGTGTCTCCACTCAGACAGGGGCGAATTTAGAAAAGATAGATAGCATATTGTTTAAATTAAGATTAGATATTTTTCTTTTTTTATATAAACATTGTAGGCATTGGTTGATCATGGGTACACTGAGAGCTGCCTTTGAGACTAGAATTAAAGGAAAGAAAATAAAGAATGATTTGGATCATTTCATGTGCTCTGTTTTTTTTTTTTTTTTTTTCTTCAATTTGTTGAAGTTGTGCTCTTAATATCTGTTCTCATGATCTTTATGTGTGACAACCCTACCAACATTGTGATGCTTTTTCTTGGGTTTTTTATGTGACCAATCATGCCAGATAAAATGGAAAATAAAGTCCCAACCTCCAATAAGGAGGCAGATCTAAGCAAACGTTGTGAACAGTTTTGCTCAGATGCTCTGATATCTAACAAAATATAAGTTTTCTTCTTTTGGAAGTACATAAAATGGAAAATGTTATTCGTGCTAGAAGTTCTGATTTGAAGATTTAAGAAATATCTTGGACCTATTTGATTGTAAAAATTATTGAAAATGCTAAGGAAAAATTGGTCATTGGTAGCAGGTGAAACCCATGGAGAAACATTAAGATTAAACTCAACATCATAAATAAATTCATATTCATGTGTCTATTCTGTGTGTGTCTTTGATACTAACTGTTTTACCTTTTCTGTTGTCATCATTATGTGTATGTTGTTTCACTAACTCAATCTGGAACAAGTCTCTCACCATTGCGGATGGCTGGGCCAGATGATTTATTGAAGCTGATAATACTGCAAGAGGAAGTCTGGAGGGGGGAAAGAAAAGACTGAAAATGATGTGGGCTATTATCTGACTGGTCCTCTTGTTCTCATTACTGCTGGTAATCATTACTGATTTGCCATTTCAAATGTGGATTCAATTTTCTCTGGATAAGTTGATTTCAGTCTTATACCACCAACTGGGTTTATGATTTTCCAGACTGCCATACATGGGTTGAATACCCAGGTCTAAAGTGTTCTGAGGGTCTAAATTTAAATCCAGCATCTAACCGCTAATTCATTGAGTTGAAGAGTAAATATTACAAACTTAATGGCAAAGTTAGAGTTACCTATTGGATTGGTTACTCCCCCAAATTTTCCAGAGAGTACCCTCACTTTAAAGAAAAAGGTTAGCGGGTGCTACAAAGAGTTGATTGAGTGTCTTTTTCTAGTAAACTTTTTCTATTTTGAGATTAATCCATGAAAGTATCACTTTAGAGGCATACAGTTTCTGCACTGTGAATTTTGGTTTTGTTATTTAACTGAATCATTTGTCAAAAAATTCTATAAGAGAATAATAACTGAAAAATATTTTTGTTAAATGATGCTGAAACATGAATAAGAGACATGAAAAATTAAAAGGACGTAGTGTATGATATTGATCAAATATTTCAAAACACAAGAGATTTGTCTGAATTTCCACTGTGCCTTTTTACTACTTTATTTTGTTTAAAAATTTTACTTTTCTGTTTGTTTAAAAAGGTGATTTGTGTTGCTTCATTAGATAGAATGAAAGTTCCTTTTCCTGAGAAAGAGTAAAAAAAGGGAGAGAGTAATCATAAGAGAGTTAACTGACTTAAAAAAAGAGGGGATTATATTAGTAATAAGATGAAAGGACTACAATAAGATGACAGGACTACAAGATAGGTGTTGTAAATGTAAAGCTCTGCTTTACAGAAGGCTAAAGTAAGTTGTATTGAATGAAAAGAGAATGTCAAAAAAGAAAGGTAAAGTTTGTGTTTTATTAAAGATTTGATGGTTCTTAGTTTAGGGATCACAAGGTATATGGCATTCTCATGAAGGACAGATTGTTGCATCAACTACGTTTCTCAATATTCTTATTACAGATGCGAAGTGATAAGGAGAATTAAAAAACAGGGATATTAGGGATATTGATCTCCATTTTTGCAAGCGAAGTTTGATGAGTTTTTGTCCACATGTGAAGTCTGTGCTCAAAACAATGTCAGGAAAAAATAATAACACCAATAGGTCATATACCAGTGCCAGAAGGACCATTCAAGCATTTGGTTATGTATTATGTGGACATGGTAATAAAGTACAAGGAAAGCATTATATGCTTGTGGTGATATGCAGATTTAGCAGATGGCTGGAAGCAGTACCATCAGCAGATCAGGGGTCAGGAAAGGTAATCACATTTCTAAAATGAGAGGTAATACCTAGATTTGGAATACTGAAAGGTTCTACTATTTTTTATGTATGTTGTTTGAATGGACAAAAGAAAGTAGGGAATGAGTAAGTTGAAAGTTTTGGAAGAGGTTTTCTTGAAGATGGTTTAAGATGGGAAAGTTTGAAAGTAGTTAATATACTGAATTATTAGAATTATCACCATTTTCACTGTAGAAGAATAACAAATTATTATTAGATTCTAAAATGAAAAAGAAGGGGTAACTGTAATGAGATTGGAGACAGCGTGGGGGAGTGGAGTGTCCCCCTCCGAGTTCCTCCCCCGCCCGGCTCTCTCTCACACTCTAAATTTGTTAAGTGTCTGTTTGAGACAGAAATGCAAGAGCAGATTTTGAAGTGTGTGTTAAAGGACATCTCTAAATTGTCTTATTTTCTTTTGATTTTCTTTTCTTTTATTTGGACAGTGTTTGACTTGACAATAATGTTAGATACAGTGATATGAAGGGGAGGTTCAAACAGCTTTCCTTATCATGATTAAAGATTTTATATATTCAGAGGGCAATTTGAAGTTGTGTTTGTACTAAAGAGAAGAGATTCAGTTGAACGTTCATCTGAAAGAATAAATGTAGGTTCAAAACAATCTAGAGACTATTATTTAATTAAAATTATGTTTTTAAATTAAGCTTCCTAGAAGTTTGACAGAGGCTACCTTTTATTTTGTTTTGTTCCATGATGCATGGTCTTTTGTGATGTTTGCTAAAGGAGAAGAAATACAACCTAAATGGAAATTAATGATCTGTAAATGAGTTCAAATGTAGCATTTTATTTTAATTTGGACAATTTTTATAGATTGTTGAATATTGAATAATACTTTGTGAATTTAACCATGTTATGAACTGTCTCCATATTTAAGCAGCTGTTGATGGTTCCATTGGTTGTGATGTTTCTCAGGTGATACTCCCTGAAACAAAAAAAAATATCTGTTTACTGATACCAAATTGTTAAGGATTGGCTAATAGGACTGAGCGGTATCAGACCAGTGGCAAGAGGTGATGACCCAATGACGGGTAAGACTCTCCAATGGCAAGGGGGGGGGGGCAACCTAAGGCAGGGCATCACCACCTTAGAAGCCTGCCCAAGAAGGGGTGAGATGGGTTTAAGGAAGTGGATGGATGCTTTTAGGTCAGAAGCATCAAAAGGGAGGTCTAGAAGAAAACTTCAAGAAAATTGTGAGTTCCACTCAACATTTTATCACAGTGTTAAATACCAACCATTCTGACACTGTACCAACAGGGGATCATACCCTGTGTAGGAGATTAATTATAGATTTTGGGGGTAAAGTTTTGAGAACTGTTGCAGACAAAGGAGTGCCTGACTTATTAAAGAAGTATTAAACAAACCTGGTAATGTTTGTATGATGAAGAATTAAGATTGAAAATGATTTATTACTTCTACATATGCTTTTATTGAACTCATGTTCATTTTAATATTAATGAAGAATGGAAAAAGAAAACATGGCTTGTCTTGTTTGTTTATAAATGTAAATAGAATTGTTTAAAAAATGGGGTGCATGGTTGGCTAAAATTGGTATAATGATTGGAACAGCAATCCTTGTGTGAGGAATAATATTCTGTTGTGTGTTACCATTGGTAAAATCATTCTTGATCTGTGCAACAGTGAAGCAGATGACATTGATCAATGTGAATGGTCCAATGCAATGACAACTACCCTGGATGGACAGAAAGACCAAATTGGGAGGAAAATGATTCCTCCAATTAATATATATGATGAAATGATGATCCATGCCCGGGAAGTGATAGCCTAACTTCTCCCCAGAGGTGACCCACTATGATGTGCAAAGTATCTGGGTTGAAGATATCTACACTACAAAAAAGAACTCTTAATATTATGATGAATATTTTGTTTATGTTTGATATACTCTACATAACTGTGACAACCACAGGCAAGGCTGAACCAATTTCACGCTCATGCTTATAACATGCTTATATGTTTCATTTATTGAATGAAGGTATAAGGAGACAGAATCTTTTACTCCATTCCTAATCAAACTTGAATGGAGACGTTTGGTTCTGCAATCTCCACATGAGTGTGGTTGCATAATCTGGTCATTGGTAATGAAGCTGTGTGACTTAATTTAGTCACTAGATAGCATAACTGAGGCGACTGAATTATGAAACTGCACTCTAAATAAGGACAGTGAAGGTGGGACTTATGTAAGTCGCAGAGTGGGGATAATGTAAAATATTTTTATAAAGTTGAATATAAATTAATCAAGTATAATCAATGTAAATATAGCCATTTTATTCTACAATTATTTCTGATGGTCAACACATGTATTTTAATGTGTGTGTTTGAGTAGAGGTCTGTCTTGGAATTGAGTGTGGGGCCCCTCGCATATGATAAACTGAGTCTCCTGTGTTGACACTAAAGAAAACATGGTGAGGCCTCTATATAGAGATGTCCAGTGACACATATGGACCGTATTAGCCATGCCTTGGTAGATTATATGTATAAAAACGGGTACCAACCCAGATACTGGAGTTGCGCTGGGAGCAACTCAGCTTTTTTATCTCTGATAATCAAGTCTATCTTCTGGCATCAAAACCCCAAGACTTCGAAAGTGATCTTTCACAGAGTTGGCAGAAGCCATAACACCATGACGGGGAACTCTGGCTCGGCGGCCATGACTGTGGATGGCTCTGACATGGCAGTCACTGTAGGAGTGCATAGTTCCTCCTCAGCCACTCCTACAGTGAAAGATGAACTGCTCAATTGTAGGGCTAAATCAATTAACTGAGCCATATTGAGGGTAATTCGCCCATCAGGCATCAGGGAGGAGACCGGCTCATTCAGCCCAAAACGGAAAAAGTTCTTGAGGGCAATATCATTAAAGTAAACCCTGTAGGCCAGAGCCGATTTTTCATATCCTGTAGTTCATATCCACACTCGTTCCACATCAGCCTTGGTAGCAGGTGGGTTAGCCAATAACTCTGATGTATTTCTGCGAGGCCCTCCAAGACAGTCAAGATTTTCATCAGCACTGCATAAATGTTCGAGATCTCCTGACCTACTTATCGAAGCTCGCTGCAACCATCGACTGGACCTCTGCCATCGTGATCCTGTGAGGCGTCCAACGCATGAGAACGTAAGTGCTTTTTAATGTCCCCACAGGCCGATGATTTAGAATATTTTGACATCCTGCTCTCCCAGCACAGTTAGCAAAGAAAACTATTACAGTTTTCACCAGTTAATATTGCTTAAAAGGATAATTGTAGCAAAGTTTAAGCGGAGCTCGCCTTTAAGCGATCAACCTTCGCATAGCATCACGTGACTCCCCAACATTATAGAACTTTATACAAAATAAATAAATAAATAAACGCAACTCTTGTGATTTGGAAATTGCGCTCTTTCAAATCACGATTTTGGTTTAAAATAAATTAATCATTCAGCCCTATTTCAATCTATTAATATTCTTCTTCGGGTCAAAAGACAAGCAAAGGAATAAGCATCTTTCCACTTTTCTGTCATAACCACACCCTCTTCTGGCATTCCAAAAACAGCCATATCAAAACAAGGCTTGATTTCTGTTACAGACATCTGAACAAAAGTTTTAAATACAGTTGTCCAAAAATCACTTAAACTAGGACAGAGCCAGAAAGACTTTTGAATGCTTGGACTGGAATACAGACCAGCTATTGAGAAGGAACATTCAAATGTACTTTAGTTTATGTATATTTTTGTAAGGGGGTTTAGAGGAAAGGAGGAGGCGAGAACCGGCTTGACAACTTAAATAATAATTTATTAAACAAAAACCCAACCAAAAACACACAACTAAAAACACAGCACAGCTGTCTGTAATTCTCTCTCTCCCGAACCGTCGTCCCCGGCCGCCTCCATCCCTCGCGCGCCCCATCAGGCTGATTGGGGACCGGGTGTGTCTCATTCCAGCCCGGCCCCGCCCTCCTCAGCTCTACACTCCTCCCGGCGTTGCCTCAGGCCGGGGAGCCCCCGGCATGACGTACATCCCCCCCATCCTTCCTCTCCGGGTGGGGGGGCGTGCCTTATGCCCCGACTGCCGGCGGGTCCTCCCCGCCTTCCTCGACCTGGGAGGAGAAAAAACAACAACACAAAATGGCGAGGGAAAGGCCAACAAGGAGCGGCAGAGAGAGAGAGAGGAGAGAGAGAAAAAGAAACTCACCGGTTCTCTGATGCGCCGTCGCGTGGTCCTCGATCACTACTCCACCCTCTCAGGCGGACTGCAGCCGCTCCTCCCCGGGCGGACCGGAGTCAGACCTCCGACCCCCAGCGGACAGAACGCCCCTCCGCGTTCCCGGCGTCCCGTGGAGACTCTCCTCCGCCCCTGGCAGCGGCCCTACCACTCCAGGCGGTCGGGGAGTCACTTCCCTCCTCCCCCGCGGACGGCGGTCTTCTCTCAACCCCTCCGCGTTCCCGGGGGACGGCAGGGCACTCCTCCGCCCCCGGCAGCGGCTCCCTCGCTCCAGGCGGTCGTGGAGTCCCGTCCCCACTCGCCTCGCGGACGGCGGCCGTTCCCCGCGTCCGGGTAGTCGGGCTACTCCGTCCCCCGTCGGACGGCAGCGGCGCTCCCCTGGGTGGACGGCAGTGTCGAGGACTCTGCGACGGGAATCCCTCCTCCTTCCCGGGTTTCGGCACCAGTGTAAGGGGGTTTAGAGGAAAGGAGGAGGCGAGAACCGGCTTGACAACTTAAATAACAATTTATTAAACAAAAACCCAACCAAAAACACACAACCAAAAACACAGCACAGCTGTCTGTAATTCTCTCTCTCTCTCGAACTGTCGTCCCCGGCCGCCTTTATCCCTCGCGCGCCCCATCAGGCTGATTGGGGACCGGGTGTGTCTCATTCCAGCCCGGCCCCGCCCTCCTCAGCTCTACAATTTTCTATATACATGTGTATATAATGGTTGATGATTTTTGTGTTTTTCTGGCCTGGTCAATATTCTTTTTTCAATCTGTAAATACACTTAAACTTAGTTCCGGGATTGGTGGATTCTCCTCATTTACAGTATATACTCTATGTACCTTTGAAAGTGTTACAATAAAAGTAATCCATACCGTACGACTCCAGTGTATTAAATGTCTTCTGAAGCGAAAAGCTAGGTGCGTGTAAGAAAAATATAAATATTAAAAAAAAAATTAACTAGAAATCTTTGCTTCCATCCAGCTGTGGTATGTAAATTCATGAGGGTTGAATACACACTACCTCTTGTGTGACATAAGCACGTTGGAAAGTTCATGCAAGAACTGACGTGTGAAATACGTAAAATACAGAAGCGTTGTGTTGTTTACAACAGAGGAGGAATGTTGACCAGAAACTGAATAGGTTTTGCTATAGAGTTGTATTTGTATCTGTTTCTTTTTCAAGATGGTGCTTGCGTGGTGCTTATCCTGGATGCCTCAGCCTACTGAAAAATTTTAGATTACGGCATCATCGCAAGAGGAAAGAATAACTTTTCACAAATTTCCTATCAATGATCCTAAATGACTGAAGCTATGGCTGCTCGCTGTTCACTAGGATATCAAAAAACACCCATTGAGTCACTCAAAATATTTAGGCTGTGCAGTGAACATTTGTCCCCTGCCGATTTCAGACAACCCGAAAGATCCAACAATGCCAACATGCCAACTCGCTTACGTCATGCCAGAGGCAGCTTGTACTCAACCCTCTTGTGAATCCGCAGACCACAGCTGACTGGAAGTGAAGATTTATAGTAAAAAAAAGTTGTAAATAAATATTTCTTACACACACCTAGTGTTATGGGACATTATACAGTGAGCAGTGTTCTGCACTCTGTTATGGGACAACATATGGCACGTAGTGTTCTGCACACATTCCCTGTACAGGCCACCTGTGTCCTTGACCTGGGCAAGCACTTGGCAGACAGAAGGGAGGATGGAACTGATACAAACTTGAAGCCTGCATGTTGTGGCCCCAGAGTTGTCCTTCAATGAAGAACATTATGTAACACAATTTTTGTTCCTGGTTAGTAAGTGTTATGTCCTAATTGCTTATGCCTCAAAATTACAGAAAATGGCTATTATTCCCCACAAACTTTGCTTTTGTGACCAGGACAGTGATATTTTGAAATTTACCTATTTCCAATGAGAAAATGGAAAATCTGTGTCTTTTCGTTCACATAAAGTCAGAAAAAAAAACAATATATGAATCCAGATTAACATGTATTTATACTAAAGTAATACAAAAATGACTACAAAAGATTTAGAAGTGAGTAGTTTTCGAGATTTATGATTGTAAATCACTTTCACGAATCAGCCCCCAAATGTACTCATCATACTTCAAGGCATCCAGCAAGGTCTTGATGCTGTTGTAATCCTCTTTGAGGTGCACCGAGTGAGCCAGGGGAAGAGACAGGTACTTGTTACCATTATGGAGCAGCACGGCTTTGAGGATCTTGGATGAGCTGTCAATGAAGAGGCCCTCATTCTGGTTACAGGCGATTCCGATTGCCTCGAACAGACTGGTCACATTGTGGCAGAAGCAGAGCCCGTCTTGATGGGTGAAGAAGCTGGAAAAAGGTTGGTGACGCTTCCTCTGATCTGCGACTTGCACACTTTCATCAAACAAGTCAAACTGCTTGAGCCTAGACGTCAAAAGCTCAGCACTGGACTTGGTGAGACCAAGATCTCTAATCAAGTCATTGAGGTCTTTTTGATTGGGGTAGTATGGGTTTCTCTCCTCAGCTCCACCTCTGAAATTGTCATCTGGATCTACAACATCTTCCTCGCTCTCTGACTTGCTGCTCTCTTCTAAAGATGGCTGCTCTCTCTCCAGAGGAGTGGGTACGGGGAGCTCATGGCAGTGTGGCACCGGGGCGATGGATGAAGGAAGGTCTGGATATGTGACAGCAGATGCATTCTTGCCAGTCCGATGTTGGGAAGGGTCCACCATGCAGAAGTAGCAGTTGATTGAGTGGTCAGTGGGTTCCCGTGAAATTCTTGGGATAGCGAATTTCATGGCTCTCTTTTCCCCTCCTACAAAATCCTACAAAAAATAAATGTATTTCACCCATGACTAATGTGTAAGAGATTCTTAATTTTTCATGTATGATATATTTTTTCAATAACATTGAAAATTGTAAAACATTTAAAATTAAAAACTTCTACAATTTAAAAAAAGTAAAACATTTTATAACATAAAATTCCAAGCAACAATTGTCTATCTTACCTTCCAGAGTTTTTTTGCAGTGCACACATGTGAACTGAGGTGCCCAGGGTTTGTCTTGATCCCCGACAAGCATACCGAAATATGCCTTGTAGGCCTCACACATCTTAGCAGATGCTTCTATGATGTACTTTTTCACTCTTGTCTTGATAATTTGGCCACAGACATAGCAAAATGTGTCTGCCGGATGCTTGCAGCCTCTTGATGCCATCTCAGAAAAATGCAGATATGTATCCACTTAGGCAGCTGGAACTAAACTGAACTGGTGGGCTTAAGACCCCTGTATTTATACTACTATTTATATTACTGGAAAGTTCTAGAAAGTTCTAGAAGTTACTCCAAGTTTACTCAGCACTGAATCTATCTGGAATGTTCTAGAAAATAGGTCAATTTCAAAATATCACTATTCTGGTCACAAAAGCAAAGTTTTTGGTGAATAATAGCCATTTTCTATACTTTTGAGGCATAAGCAATTACAAAATAACACTTACTATCCAGGAACCAAAAAAATAAAATAAAAAATAACAAAATAAAAAAATTTGTTACACGATGTAATGTTTTTGTTATTGTGCCTGTTTCTCTTAAAGTACAAAGCAACTGCTATTTCTGCAATCTCTGTTGTCTATGTGGGTCTCTACATTGTTTTGTGGTGAAATGCTTCTGCTGTTATCTGTATTAGTTTCTAGAATGTTTTTGTTTTATTTGCTTCTCTTCTGCAGGTGTCTCATGGGTATAAAAGTCTGTGTTCGCAACTGTAGGGCTTTACTGGTTGTTTAGATCAGTGTTACTATCAGAAATAATTGGTAATTATTTCTTTAGTTATTAATTAATATTTAAATTAAATAATAGAATCTAACTCATTAAAACCTCATATGGGGCTCCATTAAACGTAGTGCGCTACGTTTAGGAGCGGGTTTGTTTATTAGCAATAATTAATAATTATCAAAGATAATTATTAATTATTAAAATCAATAGAACATTGATTTGAATCAATGTTAGCTTTTTTTAATACTTTAAATCAACAATTATCAAAGATAATCGTTAATTGTTAACATTGATGAAACATTGATTAAAATTAACACTAGCTTATTGATCCTTCAAATTCAACAATCATCAAAGATAATTATCAATTATCAAAAATCAATAGAATATTAATAAGGATTAATATTGCTGGGGCACCACCCTGGAATCAGGGACTAACAACCAGATAGTATAACAGTCTCAATATTAGATTGTTTTCTTAGGAAAATCGACATCCGAAGAATATCGATTTTTGAAAAAAAAAAAACAATGAATGAAGGCTTGAATCTGAGCACTGACATCCCGTCAGCATTGGACACAGGTGTATGCAAAACAAACCAAAACACATCTCTTAATATAACAAAGTTTATTTATGCAGTAATATCAATTAATAATTAATACAATGCAGTCAATAAACTTCCGACTTACAACTACAAACTAAACAGTAATATGATTAGATATGGTAACCAAAATAATCCTATAACACATGAGGGTGTGTGTGTAAGGAGGGATGCGCACAAAATGGCGGACGTGACTCTTGGAGAGTATGTCACGTGAGACTTCCGGCCAGAGAATATGGCTGCAAATGTGGGCGGAGAGAAACCAGTCAATGGCGTCTGCCAGTTTACCACATGTATCCGCTTGTATGATAGCTTAGGGACAAAGCTGAGCTTTATCACGAAGCTATCTACTAGCCAAAAATGTGCGTGAGAATGTTTGTGAGGGGTCACGTGTGTGTGTGAGTGTGGTTAGTACGAGAGAGAGAGAGAGAATAAAGTGACGGCCCCAAAGCCGATTTCGCGATCGTGGGAGAGAAAGCAGCTGTTCGTTTATCACTCAGAGACGCGGTGGATGGCTCGTAAACCGTCCCGCGGTCTTTGATTCTTTAATGGATAAACTCAGTGTGCCGGTCTCACCCGCGATGGCAGAAATGCACAACAGTCCAATGTGGTTGGACTACAATACAGCAGATCTCATTTGTGATATTTAAATTCCTTGAGTATTAACCGCAATGAGCGGACTCGGCGGTCCGTAAACTGTACAAACAATAACCTTGATACACAAGAATAACACACTATAAAATTCTATCTCTGCCTAGACGTAAACCTCTTATTTGCATCGCATGAGGATGCAGCTAGAATGTGTGTTCATCCGTCCTTTAACTCTAACTCGGTTCCCCTAGGCTCGGGTGATGATGGGAGACCGTTTCCTCGCTCTGTCGGCGGGCAGTACGGCTGCTGATTCTTGGCAGGCTGGCGGAGAAATCAGCAACGTCAACTTGATTGAAGATGGAAGAGAAATCTTTTAACTCTTCACTTCTGCAGGCAAACGGATGAAGATGTGGATTGCTCGGCGGTCTCCTTCGAATCCGTTAGAGTGTTCGGTGGAACACAGAATAATCTCAACTCATCCAGCGAGATGGAGATTGTATGGCCACAGTTTCAAGTCGGATGTTACTTCCTTGTGCCACGAGGCTACACCTGAGAGCAGCGATGAGCTGCGTCTACACACAGCGAGCAAAGTTGCTGGAAGCAAATCCTGGAAGCATTTCAGAGGTATTTCTACTCCTGATGATGTCATGGTTGAGGGGCGTTCTGTTGTGTGCCTCATCCAATAGGAGTTGAGAGTTCGATCCTTTAGTGAGCAAGGCTTCATGGGATTTGTAGTCTGTTTTGGATTCCCTTTGTTTGATTTTGACGTGGTTTTTATCAGTATGATTCATGACGGAGTGTGTGGTCAGGCTTTTACGACTGTTAGGCCTGCCTTTGTCTTCTGTCTGTATACATGAGGCCCAACACAACCACTAAGTGTCTTTGCATAGACCCAGCTGTGCTGTATACATCTCCATAAAACTCAATAAAGCTCTCATGCATCATTGGTCTCGTCTTTGTCTCTGGCTATCCTACAACAGCTGGTGGCAGCGGTGAGACATCACAAACAGCCATCGATCCCCATGATGGACCGGAGCCTAGATATGGCCCCTGGAAGCCTTGATAGACGATACAATGCTACCACTGGTAATTTAAAGACCGCAGTCTCAAGGTTCTTCAGTTACTCTGAGGAGGTCCAGACATTTCGCACAAAGAACGGGTGGACCGAACCTGAAACATCAGGATTGTCCAGCGAGACTGAAGGGCATGTCTCAAGCTCCTCCTGCATCTGAAACAACCCATCCTTGCCAGCCTCGTTGAGACAGAGGCCGGAGAAGGCAGATTATGTCCCTGGCTTTCCTCCAAGTTCTATACTCCCTACATCACCCCAAACCCCTGGACGAGGTCAGAGACCATGGATCTCAGATCAGACATCCTGCAGGCACAGCTCACACTCACAGGGAAGTCGGGAGGAAGGAAGTAACCAGTACCAGCAGAGAGGCCAGACTGGTGGATCACTGGGAGACCAACGAGGGTCTCCAGAACAAAGTACAAAGAGGAGGACGAATGAGTCACTTTTGGTACAAAGATGAGGATGAACAAGTCGCCTTCATGCTGGGTCATGAACCCCCCAAATCCCCGGCAAGATCTCCATCATCTGCGCCCAACCCCCTTGTCACCATGAGTGAACCCAGTTTCCCCACTTTGCTGGAAGATGCCCTCACCCTCGACCCACCCTCTCTGCAGTCGTGGGCCGAGATCGTCAAGAATGCTGAAAGATCTTTCTGACCAGGTTTCCATGATACAACGAATGCTGAAATATGTTTCTGACCAGGTTTCCATGATACGACAGATTCGAAGTGAAGTACAATGGATGACTGCAGATTGTAATGTGAACATCCCACATTGGAGTGAGCTGTTATCAATGTATGAATCCGCCTGAGCCAGCTGGGTGGATTAGAGGAGGGGCTGTTTTGGGACATTATATAGCGAGCAGTGTTCTGCACTCTGTTATGGGACGTGTTTGCTTCTCTTCTGCAGGTGCCTCATGGCTATAAATGTCTGTG
Organism: Myxocyprinus asiaticus; assembly: GCF_019703515.2. Lineage (NCBI taxonomy): Eukaryota > Metazoa > Chordata > Actinopteri > Cypriniformes > Catostomidae > Myxocyprinus > Myxocyprinus asiaticus. Next base: position 4,750,431 of record NC_059347.1, read on the forward strand.
CTTGCATCCACTAAGTGTCTTTGCATAAACCCAGCTGTTCTGTATGCATCTCCATAAAACTCAATAAAGCTCTCAGACATCTTTGGTCACCTCTTTGTCTCTGGCCATTCTACAACACCTAGAATTTTGATTCAGAAGACATTAAAAAATACACTGGAGTCATATGGATTACTTTTAAAATGGCTCTATGTGCTTTTTGGAACTTCAAGATTTTGGTACCCATTCACTTGCGTTGTATGGAACCACAGAGTTAAGATATTCTTCTAAAAATCTTAATTTGTCTTCAGCTGAAGAGAGAAAGTCATACACATCTGGGATGGCATGAGGGTGGGTAAATGATGAGATAATTTTCACTTTTGAGTGAACTATCCCTTTAAAATATAAAAATATGATAATTGATATGCATTTTTTGTGTGTGTCTGGTTTATTTGCTATTTCTCTGTTTCTGAGTGAAATAAAACACCTACAATTTTCTTATTCCAGCAATTTTGCCATTATAAAAACCAACGTGTGGCAATACTAAAAAAAAAAAAAAAAAAAAAAAACGTCCTTAGTAAATACTTCATGAGAAGAATGTGCTTGATTTAAATAAAATCAAATAAAATCAAATCACTTTTATTGTCACACAGCCATATAATTTATGACAGTCCAGTGTGAGATATAAGAGTAAGAGTATTAAAGTGCAGTGCTGATGTATTTTGATCATGGGAGATCAAGAGTTCAAAAGTCTGATTGCTTGGGGGAAGAAGCTATCATGGAGTTGGCTGGTGCGGGTCCTGATGCTATGATACCGCCTGCCTGATGGTAGCAGTGAGAACAGCCCATGGCTCGGGTGGCTGGAGTCTCTGATGATCCTCCAAGCTTTTTTCACACACCGCCTGGTATATATATATCCTGGAGGGAGGGAAGCTCACCTCCGATGATGTGTCTGGCAGTTCGCACCACCCTTTGCAGTGCTTTGCGGTTGTGGGCTGTGCTATTGCCATACCAGGCGGAGATGCAGCCAGTCAGGATGCTCTCTACAGTGCAGGTGTAGAACCGTGTGAGGATGTGACGGTTCATTCCAAACTTCCTCAGCCGTCTCAGGAAGAAGAGGCGCTGATGAGCCTTCTTCACAACGACTTCAGTGTGGATGGACCATGTGAGTTCCTCAGTGATGTGGACACCCAGGCACTTGAAGCTGCTGACTCTCTCCACTGGTACTCCATTGATGGTTTTAGTCAACTTTATTGAGTTTGTGATAGAATTAAATAATGTTAAATACAATTCACATTTATTTTCTATGTTTTGGTTAAACTTGTTTCACTTAATTAAAGTAATCAATAAAGTCATCATTGTAAGGGGGAAGGGGAATAAGGTAAAGGAGGAATAGGGAAGCCTCCCAATGGCCCAAGGACGGTATCCAATGGCATGGCTGAAGGTCTCCTGCGTGTTCTGTCTTATCGTGCGCATTAAGTTTAATTTATTTCTTTCCAGTTAAATAACTATATTATTCATTTTATGATCCCCGTTTATTTTATCTGACTCCAATTATAAAAGTTTCCAAGGATATATTGATGTTCCAATCTTAGTTATTATTATTAAATTTGGTTTAACATTTGATCATCGTATTTAACACTATTTTATATTGTACTCGTTCATTCGGATTCCTGTCACTTAGAGAGTCTCGCGCCGGCCATGTACGCGGATCTCACGGTCACAAATACGCCAGTATTCGTCATTAAAACAGTAATTGACTAAATACAAATTAGATGGTGTTGTGGAGCGTGGAAATCGTTTCTTCCCCTCTCTGTAAGAAAACTCTCAAAGTCAGGACTTCCAGGTGTCAAATGTTAGAGTTTATTGAACATACCATCAAACCCGAGATGTCATCTGAGATCTGACTTGCTCGGTCAAAACCCTCCTGTCTTATACAGTTTGTTACCTAGCATTACTTCATGCCTACGCCTTCTTAATATTTTTTGTATCAAATGGATTCAGCTCGCCACCATTATTTCACAGAGCCTCTGACTTCATTTTAATGGTGGAAACCTGGCTGTTAGTTCCTTTTTTAAAAAATAACCTTTTAAATTATTTTATTATGACAGTATACATTTTTAATGAATAATACATCATAATCTGAGCATATATAGTTACTTTGATTATTGGTTGCGTCAGTCTTTTAACTTTTGCGTACTTTCATGACTCAGTACCATTGTTCTGTGCTTACAGCTGAGTGCACAGAGCGTTCTTGCAACATCACCACTTTCAGTGTCCTCAAATGCCCTTTCCTTGGTCACACACAGTCCAGGCTTTCTATGTTAGTTCTTTTCTATAATTTAGTGCATTTTAATATAAAAATCAACTATATATTCCCTCCTTTGAGACTTACAAAAAGTCTCACCTTCTATTTGCCCTTTTCCCAGAGTGCAATCTCACAAGCCAGGCTCCTTTATTCCTTTTAAGTGACCAATATAAGTCACACATTCTTCTAACAATGCCTGTACTTACGAAACTGCACTCCAGAGGAACAACGAGACCAAACTTCTCTCTCCACAATTGACTAGAAGAGAGTAAAAGATCCCATTGCTCCCTAGCTAAGTTCTATGTTGGAGGGTAAAGTAATAACATTCTTGGATAAAGCATGTGCAAGCGAAGGTGGCCTTGCGTTATGTAGAGTACATCAGTGATTAGACTTATTTCTATATACTACAGTGATTAGACAATGTCAAATGAATCATTCAGCATATGATATGTCCCATGGTGCCAGAGGAACTCACAGACATTCCCGGTAGTCTGGAGCGCTATCTGGTGGTGTTGGAGCAGACAGCGGGTTTTTAAACTACCAGTAGAGTCTTGCTCTTGATGCTAAGCACTGAGGTGCTCGTCGATCCTGTCTTTGTAATGTTTGTCTCTGGATCTCCAGTGGCACTTACAGTGATTTTAGTATTCATAAAGGTACATTCTATAGTAATTTATTTGATTATTAGTACCTTCAAAGATGATTGAACAACACACATATTATGCAGATAATCACAGTAAACTTTCTTTCATGTTAAATTCTCAAAGTCTGGTTACATTACCTAGTTGCATTACCTAACAACATGGATAATGATCTGCTTCAAACATTCATCATTCCCTTCATGGATTGATTAAACAACATCAATTAAAGAAAATAATCACTTCAGGAAGGGGTATATGCCAAAATAATAAACATAATATCCTCTAACTTCCTGCCTACTCTATCCATCTAGAGGACTACCTAATTTTAGTATAAAAGAAAATACAATGAGTATACTGACTCCCTTGCTATTAAAAACAGGAGAAAAGTGAAAATAAAATGTCAAAAATAAAAAGGCACCCCTTCCCTACCATTTTGTGTCATGCCAGGGGTTTTACTAGAATTCATCCAGCTCATCTAGTCCAGGGCCTATGGTAAGCCCTATATCAACTCCAGATGGCTTCACCGACACATTGAGCATCTGCTTAGCTGCAACATTGGCCATCATTGATCTGAGGAAAGGCACAACACAACACAACAACACCACAAAAATAACAATAACTACAGCCATTATTATTCCTATTTTAGTAAGCCATTCTCCCCAGGATCCAAATAGGTTATCAAACCATTTGCCAACATGTTGATCTCTCCCAGCATTGGCAGTCACTTCCTCTCGTAAGTTTTTCAACTTTTTCATGGCTATGGTAAAAGATCCATCAGGAGCTGTATTATTTGGGATATAAGTACAACAGTCAGCTCCAAACATTACACAAACCCCTCCTTTTTCTGCCAATAGCCAGTCTAGGGCCTGTCTATTTTGCCATGTCATTTTTCTGGTTGCAGCTAATTGGTCACCTAAGGCCTTCAGTGCTTCATCAGTGTAATTAATAAATCTCTGCTGGTTATAATAAATGTAGTTGATCCATTCTGCATTCTTGTTGGGTGTTATCCACACAAATATAGACTCAAAGCCTGATTTTATTTCATCTCTGGCCTTAAATTCTTGTGGTATTCCTCTTGGTTGACCAATTGCATCTATTATTACATTAGGGTCAGGCTGATATGCGCTTTTCACTCTATGTTTGTTTGCACAGTGTTTCTAGGTGCAGTCAGGATTTCAGTCATCCAGGTTCCATGTTAACATAGTCACATCTTGTGCTAGTCTTACTCTAGTGCATATTCCCTTCCAATTCTCTGGTAGTGTAGCCCTCAACTTTTTCCCACCACAAACCCAAAAATAATCTGCTATGGCTACTGTTTGATTTTCATGAAATTTTATCACAGGAGTGATCAAAGAGTGGTCTACTATTCCTTCAGTGTCCCACCAGGTTTTCATTGGGCATAGTGGTTCTGCTGTAATTGTTCCCTGCGGTCTTACCCTTGCAAACATTGTAAAATAGAGGCTTGTGTTGGACTCATGCAGGTATTCATCCAGCTGCCAGGTTACAGTACAGTTGCCTCTAAATCTACCCACATTGACCTGTCCTTGTAATTCACTAAAGCACTCATAATGAAGTCCGGGGTCTAGTTTTGCTTGCAGGCACACGGACATCTAGGCTTTTACATTCATCTCCCCACCCATTGGTTTCATAAAATAAATAAAAGGCTGGATTGCTTAATATGGCCAAACACTCAGCTGGGCAGAAAGGTATTCGACTTGTTGCATTGCAATATTGTTTATAATGCTGTGCGCATTGTGTATAATCATGGGGATTGGGCACAACCATAAGTTCTTTCAAAGGTGATGTGAACATAACAGACAGTTAGACATTCCTGATTGTTTTGCTGTGTAGTCTGCCCATTTGAACCAATCATTATGATGTGCACTTTCTAATAATTCTTCTCTTGACAATGTCAAATCAGTCTCATAATCTGTGTCATTGTTGGGCATTGCTACTAATACTTCTGCAGTCTTATTTTGTGTTTCCTTAGTAGGTCGTAGTGGCAGTGGCAATTTGATAGATTGATAATCTATTCCTCCATATGGATCCTCATAGTCTTCTGCATTTAAAGACCTTCTTTTATTAGATTTGTTTACTGGTATACCTTGAGTTGACTTAATGGAAGTGGATATCACCAAGCTCTGAGAAGTCAGTTGTTTGAAACTCTCCTGGCCCTGGGGAGAAGTAAGGTTGAGAAGGCCCTGCCTGCTCTGAGTCTGGGGAGTGGTCACCGGAGAGTCATGGGGAGTGGAGGCTGGGAGACCCTGGGTCTGGGGAAGTCGTTGCAGTAGGTGTACCAACACCAAGATCCATAGCAGAAATTTCCACACCCTCCAGTTCTGACCCCACTGGCTGCCATACATCCTCCTGCAGCTGTACTTAATCTCTAGCTCCAGCATGCTCAGCTGCCCTAGAATGAGGTGTAACAGCATCACTACTTTCTCCCTCCTGCTCTGGGCTTTCCTCTTGTTCAGTTCTTTCCTGATCATGGGTCTCAGGTTCTCCTTCAGCTTCAGGAGGTTCTATGTCTAAATCTTCCTGATCTTCTGCTCTGTCTCTCTGATCTGCTGGTCTTGGTAACCTCAGCTGAGGGACCCTAGTGCAGTGATTTAAATGATACCACGTTGTACTACCTTCTACGTGTACTGCTGTTGGGGTTGCTCTCACTACTTTATAGGGTCCTTCCCTTCTGGGTTCATTCCATCTTCTCCTAAACACTCTCAAATAAACTTGGTCTCTAGGAAATATGGGACACAGCGCTTCTTCGTCCTGCCTGGGACCCTGTTCTGTTCCTGTGAATGAATAGCTTTGTGTATAGCAGTTATTTGTCTCATGTAAGCTCTTAACTCCATCTGTAGTTGTTCAAAAGGTGGGCCTTCATAAGGACCTCTCAAGTATGGTACTAGCATGGGTCTGCCTGTTAGCATTTCATGTGGTGATAGTTTAGTGATTCTATTGGTCTGCATGCGATAGTTCATCAATGCAAGGGGTAGAGCATCTACCCAATTGAGTTTGGTGTCACATCAGATGTTATTGATCTTAGCTTTGAGAGTTCCATTCACTCTTTCTACCATGCCCTGAGATTGTGGATGGTAGACACACCCTAGCCTTTGTTTTATTCTCAAATGTTGTATCACTGTTTTCACTGTTCTTTGAATGAATGCTGAACCATTGTCAGAGCTAATTTGAGAAGGTATACCAAATCTTGGAATGACCTCTCTGGTCAAATATTTTATCACAGTTTGAGCTCCCTGGTCTGCTGATGGTACTGCCTCTACCCATCTGCTGAATCTGTCTATTATCACCAACATAAATCTTTTTCCTCTTATTGATCTTGTCATGTCTACATAATCCATTACCAGATGTTTAAATGGTCCTTCTGGTACGGGTATGTGGCCTGTTGGGGCTGATGTACCCTTTCTGACATTGTTTTGGGCACAAATGTCACATTCAGCCAAATATTCATCTACCATGGCCTGTAAATATGGGGACCAAAAGCCCTGTCTTTTTATCTTCCTTATTACCTCCCCCCTTGCGCAATGGTCAAAACCATGCGCATCAGAGATTAAAATAGTAAGGAGTGCTGTTGGAGCAATCATATGTCTTTCATGAGACCGCCATATGCCATTTACATCCCTGCTCACACCTCTATGTTGCCATATGGTATGTTCATAAGGGCCAGCTTGCTGTTGCATTCATGCAATATCATCTAAATGTCTTCTGTGAGGCTGAAGCAAAACTGATACAGTTTCCATCACTGCTACTTGGCATCCTGAAGCTTTTTTGGCATGTAAGTCTGCAGCATTATTCCCTTGAATAATGAAATCATTGCCTTTTTTATGTGCTTGACATTTGACAATAGCTAATTTCTTTGGATGATTCATGGCTGAAATAAGCTTGATTATTTGATCACCATGTTGAATTGGTGTCCCATCAGTCTTTTTGAACCCTCTTCGTTTCCAGACTGCTCCAAATAAATGCCATACTCCATGTGCATATGCAGAATCTGTATAGATATTAACAGTTTTATTTTTAGCCAGTAGACATGCCTCAGTCAATGCTTTTAATTCAGCCAATTGTGCTGAGCATGGTTGCTCACAATGCTGCAACACAATTGGAACAAAAGATTTGTCTTCTCGTTTGACAGAAACATATCCAGCATGATTTCCTAGATGGTCTCTGAAGCATGACCCATCCACAAAATAATCTGCTTCTGCCTCTTTGATTGGTATTGATTCTAAATCTGGTCTTAAACGAGTGAAAGCTAAAGAGTCTATTACGCATTCATGAGGTGTTCCTTCCCCATCCAGGGGAATGAAATTTGCTGGATTTATTGTTGTACACCGTTTTATGGTAATGTCTGGGTAAGTCAACAGTGTCGAATATGTCAAACATCTGGCTTGCGTTAGAACGAATCTACCTTGTTCCAATAGCTCTGTCACTTTGTGATGTGTGTAAATTATCACTGGATAGCCCATTGTCACAGTGGAAGCTTTATCATAAGCAAAATACACTGCTGCAAGTCCTTGATAGCATGGCGGGTAGCCTTGTGTTACATTGTCCAATTTGGTACTATAATAAGCTATTGGTTGCTTTTTTCTTCCACTGCAGGTCTCTTGCATTAAGACTGCTGAGGCATATCCATCTCTTATATCTGCTACATACTGATGAAATGGTTTAGTATTGTCGGTTGTTGCTAATGCTGGAGCTGTTTGAAGCTCTTTTTTCAATGATTCAAAAGCTATCAATGCATCCGTATCCCATGTTAGTCTAGCTCGGAGATTTTGATGCCCTGTCTGTTTCATCAGTGTTCTTAAGGGAGCAGTTTTAATGGCATAATTTTCTATCCAATCTGCACTAAAACCTGTCATGCCCAAAAAGGTTATCATTTGTCCCATTGTTTGTGGTTGGGGCGCTTTACTTATGCCTTCCAATTGGCTTGGCGATATAGCTTTAGTTTTATGCGCAATGACTCTTCCTAAGTATTCAACCCTTGGTAGGCAGTATTGTAGTTTCTCCTTTGAGACCTTGCGACCTCCTTCAGCTAATTTAGTAAGCACTTTGATTGAATTTTGGTGGCATTGCTCTAGTGTTGTTGAACAAATCAACAAATCATCTACATACTGTATCAGTGTGCTATCCAATCTAAGATCTTCCAAATCAGTTTTCAAAACTTTATTGAACACATGGTGAATGTTTAAATCCCTGGGGCATTCTGGTGTATGTATATTGTTTACCTTGATAGGTGAATGCAAAAAGGTGTCTGATTTCCTCTGCTAGAGGGATGCTGAAAAAAGCAGAGCACAGGTCAATAACAGTAAAATAATTGGCAGCAGGTGGAACATTAGTCAACAGCATATGTGGATTTGGAATTTCAGCAGGCCAATCTTCTGTTACCTCATTAACTGCTCTTAAATCATGCACTAAGTGCCATTTTGACTTATCTGCCTTGATAACTGGTAATATGGGCGTGTTACAATGACTTACTGTTTCAATTAACACCCCTGCCTTATTCAATCCCTCAATTGTCTTTTTAATTCCCTCTACTGCTTCCTGTTTTAAGGGATATTGTTGTTTTCTTGGTAGAGTTACTCCTGGTTTAAGCTTGATTCTAATTGGATTAGCAGATTTTACCAGACCTACGTCTGTATCATGTTTAGACCACAATTCAGCAGACACATGTTTTTCCATTTCTGACATTAATTCAACTGTTCTTGACTCTAATTTTTCTTTTTCTTTTGTAGTCACTACAACCATTGGAATGCCTTCTATAGCAGTGTAACACAGAATCTTTAGGCATGTTTTATCTGCAGATTCAAATATTAAAGGATTTTCTGTGGCTTCCCACTTTTTCTTTTCTGCACTTTTCACCATTGATCCTAAATCTTTTGCCTGACTTCCCTTACTTCGGACCTAACTCGTCCCGCACCGTTTTAGTAGGCCCATGAATTAGGTGTCAAATCGACCGGCCTATTGATGACACCTGTGCTATGACCTTTCTAAGGGATTGGGGGTACGGTGCACCCCTGGGAGGCAAAAAAAGTCCCAAAAATTTCCCATAGGCATACTATGGCAAGGGTCTCACCCATGAAAACATTTTTTTTCCCTACTATGGCAGTCTATGCAAGAAAGTTGTCAGATCATATCTCCCAATCAGAATAACATAGAGACATGGGGGCAGGCTCATTTCAATTGGGACACCAATCACTCTTTAAGTATTACCTTGGAAATGGCATAGCCATGCCCTAACAACCGTTTATGGGACACTAGCAACCATCCCCCATTAACTTCCATTCAAAATGTCTCAGAAGGATATCTTCAGAACAGAATGTCGTACACACTTGGGGATTGGCTCTTTTGAGTCAGGTTAGTAAGCAACCAATAAGAATCACTCTGTTCACTGGCTAGCCATGCCCTGGCAACCATTTAGAGCACCCAAGCAACCAACTCTATTGCTTTCAATTAGAGTGTGATATCTTCGGATCAGAATGTCCTACAGACATGAGAGTTGGCTTGTTTTAATTGGATGAGCAATCAGTCTTCAACTATCATCATGGGAACTACTTAGCCACGCCCTAGCAACCATTTAGAGCACCCTAGTAACCAAACACCATTGACTTCCATTCAAAATCACTAAGATGGGTATCTCAGGATCAGAATCTCGTACAGACTTCTGGGTTGTCTTATTTCACGCAGGATAGCAAGAAGCCATGTTAAGTATCACCTTGGTAGCTGCCTAGCAACCACATTGGCTTACCCTAGCAGCCAAGTAACAAATCACAAATGGCTCTTTTGAGTCAGGTTAGTAAGCAGCCAATAAGAATCACTCTGGTCACTTGCTAGTCATGCCCTAGCAACCATTTAGAACACCCTAGCAACCACCCCCCATTAACTTCCATTCAAAATGTCTTAGAAGGATGTCTTCAGAACAGAATGTTTTAGAGACTTGCAGATTGGCTCCATTGAGTCAGGTTAGTAAGCAGCCAATAAGAAACACTCTGTTTAATGGTTAGCCACACCCTAACAACCATTTAGAGCACCCAAACAACCATCCCCACTGACTTCCATTCAAAATGGAGTGTGATATCTTCTGAGCAGAATGTCTTAGACACATGTGGGTGCTCTCATCTGATTCGTGCTGGCAAGCCGTGTTCGAACATACCCTGTGTTTGGGGGTAAAATGTACACCAGGGGGTAAAAAAGGGGGCAAAAAACCATCCCAAAAAGTCCCATAGGGTACTATGGGAAGAGATTTTTTTCCTACTATGGCAGTCAATGCAAGAAAGTTGTCAGATCATATCTCCCAATCAGAATAACATAGAGACGTGGGGGCAGGCTCATTTCAATCGGGATACCAATCACTCTTTAAGTATCACCTTGGAAATGGCATAGTCACACCCTAACAACCATTTATGGGACCCTAGCCACCATCCCCCATTAACTTCCATTCAAAATGTCTCAGAAGGATATCTTCAGAGTCAGAATGTCGTAGACACTTGGGGACTGGCTCTTTTGAGTCAGGTTAGTAAGCAGCCAATAAGAATCACTCTGCTCACTGGCTAGCCACACCTTGGCAACCATTTAGAGCACCCTAGCAACCAAACACCATTGACTTCCATTCAAAATCACTAAGATGGATATCTCAGGATTAGATTGTCGTAGACAATTCCGGGTTGACTTATTTCATAATATAACATAATAGGGATTTCGGGTTTCTTTCATTTGACTCAGGGTAGCAAGGAGCCTTTTGGGTATCACATTGGTAACTGCCTAGCAACCAAATGGGGTTACCCTAGCAACCAAGTAACAAATCACATATCTCTGCACCAGAACATCGTAGAGACTTCCGGGTTGACTTATTTCACTCAGGATGGCAAGTAGCTATGTTAAGTACCTCCCTGGTAACTGCCTAGCAAGCAAATGGGGTTACCCTAGCAACCAAGTAACAAAGTACATATCTCTGCACCAGAACATCGTAGAGACTTCTGGTTTCGTTCATTGGACTCAGGGTAGCAAGGAGCCTATAGAGTATCACCTTGGTAACTGCCTAGCAACCAAAATGATCTATCTATCTATCTATCTATCTATCTGATAGACTTCATGGTCTTATAATCTTTAAAGTTTGAACTTTTAAAACTACTACTTAAACTTGTAACTACTTCAAACTTAAAACCTTCAAAATTCAAGCTTTTACAACCACTTCAAACTTGCAGGCTAGGCTTTCTCAAGCCAACATCAAAGTTTGTCTTGACAAACTTTTTTATCTAGTTATTATTATTATTATGTTGGCTTGACAAAGACAACATACTGATATTCTATTTAAACTTATTTGGTTGGCTTGAGAAAGCCAACTTATTGAAATCCTATTTAAACTTATTAGGTTGGCTTGAGAAAGCCAACATTCTGAAATCCTATTTAAACTTATTATTATTATTATTATTATTATTATTATTATTATGAGACTAAAATTTCTGACTCTAACTCCTCCAAGAGCTTTTAAGCTACATGCACCAAACTCAGCACAGACCTTCAGACTAATCCCAAATAGTGTGTTATATCTTTTCTAACTGATCGGAAATATGGTATTCCAGTATCGGACTTCCGAATAGGCCTCATGTCTCTTTGACATCCATTCAAGGTATGAAAACTTTTTCCTGTAATAACTCCTTTAGAGGATTCAAGCTATATCCTATAACTCCACCACTCATATTTTCTATATATCACTCCATCACTTTCTTTTAATATCTTTACATCACTCTTTTTATTCTTTCTTTCACTCTATCACTTAAACACCCTAGCAACTGCATACAACCTAGCAACCATTTAGTGCATCCTAGCGACCAAAACCAATTGACTGCCATTCAAAATGGCTTTGATGATATCTCCTGATCAGAATGTTCTACAGACATGAGAGTTGGCTTGTTTGAATTGGGCAATCAGTCTTCAAGTATCATCATGGAAACTACTTATCCATGCCCTAGCAACCATTTAGAGCACCCTAGCAACCAAACACCATTGACTTCCATTCAAAATCACTAAGATGGGTACCTCAGGATCAGAATGTCGTAGAGACTTCCGGGTTGACTTATTTCACTCAGGATAGCAAGAAGCCATGTTAAGTATCACCTTGGTAAATGCCTAGCATCCACATGGGCTTACCCTAGCAACAAAGTAACAAAACAAATATCTCTGAACCAGCAAACTGTAGAGACTTCCAAGTTGACTTATTTCACTCAGGATAGCAAGGAGCCTAATTAAGTATCACTCTGGTAACTGCCTAGCAACCACATGGGGTTACCTTAGCAACCAAGTAACAAATCACATATATCTGCACCAGAACATCGTAGAGACTTCCGAGTTGACTTGTTTCACTCAGGATGGCAAGAAGCCTTGTTAAGTATCACCTTGGTAACTGCCTAGCAACCAGATGGGGTTACCCTAGCAACCAAGTAACAAATCACATATCTCTGCACCAGAACATCGTAGAGACTTCCGGGTTGACTTATTTTACTCAGGATGTAAAGGAGGCTTGATAAGTATCACCCTGGTAACTGCATAGCAACCAAGTAACAAATCACATATCTCTGCACCAGAACATCGTAGAGACTTCCGGGTTGACTTATTTTACTCAGGATGTAAAGGAGGCTTGATAAGTATCACCCTGGTAACTGCATAGCAACCAAGTAACAAATCACATATCTCTGCACCATAACATAGTAGAGACTTCAGGTTTCTTTCATTTAACTCAGGGTAGCAAGGAGCCTTTTGAGTATCACCTTGGTAACTGCCTAGCAACCAGATGGGGTTACCCTAGCAACCAAATATCAAATAACATATCTCTGCACCAGAACATCATAGAGACTTCGGGTTTCTTTCATTTGACTCAGGGTAGCAAGGAGCCTTTTGAGTATCACCTTGGTAACTGCCTAGAAACCATATAGGGTTACCCTAGCAACCAAGTAACAAATCACATATCTCTGCACCAGAACATCGTAGAGACTTCCGGGTTGACTTATTTCACTCAGGAAAGCAAGAAGCCTTGTTCTAGCAACCAGATGGGGTTACCCTAGCAAACAAGTAACAAATAAAATATCTCTGCACCAGAACATCGTAGAGATTTCCGGGTAGAGATTTCCAGAACATCATAGAGACTTCGGGTTTCTTTCATTTGACTCAGGGTAGCAAGGAGCCTTTTGAGTATAACCTTGGAAACTGCCTAGAAACCATATGGGGTTACCCTAGCAACCAAGTAACAAATCACATATTTCTGCACCAGAACATTATAGAGACTTCGGATTGCTTTCATTGGACTCAGGGTAGCAAGGAGTCTTTTGAGTATCACCTTGGTAACTGCCTAACAACCAAATGATCTATCTGTCTATCTATCTATCTATCTGATAGACTGAATGGTCTTATAATCTTTCAACTTTCAACTTTTAAAACTACTACTTAAAATTATAACTATTTCAAACATCAAGCTTTTACAACTACTTCAAACTTTCAGGCTAGGCTTTCTCAAGCCAACCTAAAGTTTGTCCACAAACTTTTAAATCTAGTTATTATTATTATCTACTGAAATCCTATTTAAACTTATTATTATTCTTATTATTATTTATTCTTCTGAGACTAAAATTTCTGACTCTAACTCCTCCTAGAGCTTTTAAGCTACATTTACCAAACTCGGCATAGACCTTCAGACTAATCCCGAATAGTGTGCTATCTTTTCTAACTGATCGGAATTATGTTATTCCAGTATCGGCCTTCCGAATAGGCCTCATGTCTCTTTTACTTCCATTCAAGGTATGAAAACTTTTTCCTGTAATAACTCATTTAGAGGATTCAAGCTACATTATATAGCTCCAACACTCATACTTTCTATCTATCACTCCATCACTTTCTTTTTATATCTTTACATCATTCTTTTTATTCTTTATTTCACTCTATCACTTTAACACCCTAGCAACTGCATACAACCTAGCAACCATTTAGTGCACCCTAGCAACCAAAACCTATTGATTGCCATTCAAAATGGCTTAGATGGATATTTCCAGATCAGAATGTCCTACAAACATGAGAGTTGGCTTGTTTGAATTGGGTGAGCAATCAGTCTTCAAGTATCATCATGGAAAATACTTAGCCATGCCCTAGCAACCATTTAGAGCACCCTAGCAACCAAACCCCTTTGACTCCAGTTTACTTATTTTAATCAGGATAGCAAGGAGCCTCATTAAATATCACTTTGGTAACTACCTAGCAACCACATGGGGTTACCCTAGCAACCAAGTAACAAATCACATATCTCTGCACCAGAACATCGTAGAGACTTCCGAGTTGACTTATTTCACTCAGGATAGCAAGAAGCCTTGTTCTAGCAACCAGACGTGGAAGTACAAACGTATATTTGCAATATAAATTTGCCAAACTGTGTTATGTGTAAACGGTTTTACGGTTTGTAACGTTAGGCAGTGTTGTTGTAGCAACACTGACCATTGTTCTTGTAGCAGCAGCGACCATTGTTGTTGTTAGCAGCAGCAACCTAGCCAATTTTAGCTGTACCAGTTTATAAACAACACATTACGTGGTAATTCACGCATAACAGGATCGTAGCAACATGCCTATAGCAATGGTAATACAGTATTGTGTATACGACTTACTAAATTGGACACAAAAAAGACAAAAGTGCTAAAAAAAAACTTTAAACCCACAGCATACTATGGTCGATGCTCTTCGTAGCCATCTTGCTTTCTGAACTTGGGATCCTCTGAGTTCGTCAGACTTTTCGAGTAGGAATTCCGACATCGGGGGGCAGTCCATTTGTCAGTTCCGGTCTCGGAACTCGGAAAATAACTCGGAGCTCCGACTTCCGAGACAAATGGAACGCAGCATAAGTTTCACTCTGGTTACTGCCTAGCAATGACATGGGGTTACCCTAGCAACCAAGTAACAAATCACATATCTCTGCACCAGAACATCGTAGAGACTTCTGGGTTGACTTATTTCACTCAGGATAGCAAGGAGCCTTGTTAAGTATCACCTTGGTAACTGCATAGCAACCAGATGGGGTTACCCTAGCAACCATGTAAAAAAACACATATCTCTGCACCAGAAAATCATAGAGACTTCCGGGTTGACTTATTTCACTCAGGATGGCAAGTAGCCATGTTAAGTATCACTTTGGTAACTGCCTAGCAACCAGATCAGGTTACCCTAGCAACCAAGTAACAAATCACATATCTCTTCACCAGAAAATCGTATAGACTTCTGGGTTGACTTATTTCACTTAGGATGGCAAGTAGCCATGTTAAGTATCACCTTGGTAACTGCCTAGCAACCAGATGGTGTTAAACTAGCAACCAAGTAACAAATCACATATCTCTTCACCAGAACATCATAGAGACTTCCGGGTTGACATATTTCACTTAGGATTGCAAGTAGCCATGTTAAGTACCACCTTGGTAACTGCCTAGCAACCAGATGGGGTTACCCTAGCAACCAAGTAACAAATCACATATCTCTGCACCAGAACTTCGTAGAGACTACCGGGTTGACTTATTTCACTCAGGATGGCAAGGAGCCTTGATGAGTATCACCCTGGTAACTGCTTACCAACCAGATGGTGTTATCCTAGCAACAAAGTAACAAATCACATATCTCTGCACCAGAACATCGTAAAGACTTCTGGGTTGACTTATTTCACTCAGGATGGCAAGGAGCCATGCTAAGTATCCCCTTTGTAACTGCCTAGCAACCAGATGGGGTTACCCTAATAACCAAGTAACAAATCACATATCTCTGCACCAGAACATCGTAGAGACTTCCGGGTTGACTTATTTCACTCAGGATGGCAACTAGCCATGCTAAGTATCCCCTTTGTAACTGCCTAGCAACCAGATGGGGTTACCCTAGCAACCAAGTAACAAATCACATATCTCTGACCCAGAACATCGTAGAGACTTCCAGGTTGACTTATTTCACACAGGATGGCAAGGAGCCTTTTGAGTATCACCTTGGTAACTGCCTAGCAACCAGATGGTGTTACCCTAGCAACCTAGCAACAAATCACATATCTCTGCACCAGAACATCGTAGAGACCTCCGTGTTGACTTATTTCACTCAAGATGGCAAGGAGGCTTGATAAGTTTCACATTGGTAACTGCCTATTAACCAGATGGGGTTACCCTAGCAACCATGTAATAAATCACATATCTCTGCACCAGAACATCATAGAGATTTCCAGGTTGACTTATTTCACTCAGGATGGCAAGGAGCCTTGGTAAGTATCACCCTGGTAACTGCTTAGCAACCAGATGGGTTTACTCTAGCAACCAAGTAACAAATCACATATCTCTGCATCAGAACATTGTAGAGACTTCTGGTTTTTTTCATTTGACTCAGGGTAGCAAGGAGCCTTTTGAGTATTGCCTTGGTAACTGCCTAGCAACCAGATGGGGATACCCTAGCAACCAAGTAACAAATCACATATCTCTGACCCAGAACATCGTAGAGACTTCCGAGTTGACTTATTTCACTCAGGATGGCAAGGAGCCATGTTCAGTATCACCTTGGTAACTGCCTAGCAACCAGATGGGGTTACCCTAGCAACCTAGCAACAAATCACATATCTCTGCACCAGAACATCGTAGAGACCTCCGTGTTGACTTATTTCACTCAAGATGGCAAGAAGGCTTGATAAGTTTCACACTGGTAACTGCCTATTAACCAGATGGGGTTACCCTAGCAACCATGTAATAAATCACATATCTCTGCACCAGAACATCGTAGAGATTTCCAGGTTGACTTATTTCACTCAGGATGGCAAGGAGCCTTGGTAAGTATCACCCTGGTAACTGCTTAGCAACCAGATGGGTTTACTCTAGCAACCAAGTAACAAATCACATATCTCTGCATCAGAACATTGTAGAGACTTCTGGTTTTTTTCATTTGACTCAGGGTAGCAAGGAGCCTTTTGAGTATTGCCTTGGTAACTGCCAAGCAACCAAATAGGGTTACCCTAGCAACCAATTTGCCATTCAGAAAAACAAGCAAGGGGTATGGATGCATAGGACTTCTTGCAGCTGGCTGTCTATCTGTATGATGTTCCTTCTGTCTGTCTGACTGTAAGACCTTCAAACTTCCAACTCTTCAAACTATTTTAAACTTTCAGACAAGGCTTTGTCAAGCCAACATAAAGTTAATCTTCAAACTTTACTATCTAGTTATTATTATTATTATGTTGGCTTGTCAAAGCCAACATTCTGATCTACTATTTAAACTTCTTCTTCTTCTTCTTCTGAGCCAAAATTTAAACAGTATCTCCTCCTAGAGCTTTCAAGCTACAACCACCAAACTCAGGTCAGACCATCAGACTGTTCTGACTTCGGTTGCTATCGCTTTTCTAACTGATTGGACTTAAGGTTACAATCAAACATCGAAAAAATCCTCATTCACTTACACTGATGGAATGTTCAGACTATTCAATCTCCAACTGTCAAAAATCCAAAAGTATACAGACACACAGAAGGCCTTTAATATGCCTTTAGCTGCTCTATCTAATTTACCACTCATACTTTCTATCTATAACTCCATCACTCTCTTTTCTATCTTTCCATCACCCCACTCTTTTTATTCTTTCTTTCACTCCATCACTTTAACACCCTAGCATCTGCATACAACCTAGCAACCATTTAGTGCACCCTAGCAACCAAAACCCATTGACTACCATTCAGAATGGCTTAGATGGATATCTCCTGATCAGAATGTCATAGAGTCTTCAGATTTGACTCAATACACTCAGTCCAGCAAGCAGCCTTTTTAGGATCACGCTGACAGCTTCCTAGCAATCAGATGGACTTAACCTAGCAACCGTATAGCAAAACACACATCTCTGCACCACAGCAACATAGAGACTTCAACTTTGGCTTATTTGATTCAGACCAGCAAGGAGCCTTTAAATATCATGCTGGACAATACTTAGCCACACCCTAGCAACCATTTAGTGCACCCTAGTAACCAAAACCCATTGACTTCCATTCATAATGGCTTAGATGGATATCTCCTGATCAGAATGTCCTACAGACATGAGAGATGGCTTGTTTGAATTGGGTGAGCAATCAGTCTTCAAGTATCATCATGGAAACTACTTAGCCATGCCCTAGCAACCATTTAGAGCACCCTAGCAACCAAACCCCTTTGACATCCATTCAAAAAGGCTGAGTGTGATATCTTCAGATCATAATGTCTAACAGACATGAGAGTTGGCTTCTTTGAATTGGGTGAGCAAATCAGTCTTCAAGTATCATCATGGAAACTAAGCCACGCCCTAGCAACCAATTTGCCATTCAGAAAAACAAGCAAGGGGTAGTGTTGCATAGGACTTCTTGCAGCTGGCTGTCTATCTGTATGATGTTTCTTCTGTCTGTCTGACTGTAAGACCTTCAAACTTCCAACTCTTCAAACTATTTTAAACTTTCAGACAAGGCCTTGTCAAGCCAACATAAAGTTTGTCTTCAAACTTTACTATCTAGTTCTTCTTCTTCTTCTTCTTCTTAGCCAAAATTTAAACGTATCTCCTCCTAGAGCTTTAAAGCTATTACCACCAAATTCGGGTCAGACCTTCAGACTGTTCTGACTCGGGTTTCTATCTCTTTTCTAACTGATCGGACTTCCGAACTGGACTGATTTTAAATTGATCCAATTCAAGGTGTGAAAACTTTTCCCTATAATAACTCCTTTAGATTATTCAGTCTACTTAGTATCACTCCACCACTCATACTTTCTATCACTCCATCACTCTCTTTTCTATCTTTCCATCACTCCACTCATTTTATTCTTTCTTTCACTCCATCACTTTAACACCCTAGCAACTGCATACAACCTAGCAACCATTTAGTGCACCCTAGCAACCAAAACCCACTGACTGCAATTCAAAATGGCTTAGATGGATATCTCCTGATCAGAATGTCCTACAGACATGAGAGTTGGCTTGTTTGAATTGGGTGAGCAATCAGTCGTCAAGTATCATTACGTAAACTATTTAGCCATGCTTTAGCAACCATTTAGAGCACCCTAGCAACCAAACCCCTTTGACTTCCATTCAAAAAGGCTGAGTGTGATATCTTCAGATCAGAATGCCCTACAGACATGAGAGTTGGCTTGTCTGAATTGGGTGAGCAATCAGTCTTCAAGTATCATCACGGAAACTACTAAGCCACGCACTAGCAACCATTTAGAGCACCCTAAAAACCAAACCCCTTTGATTTCCATTCAAAAAGGCTGAGTATGATAACTTCAGATCAGAATGCCCTACAGACATGAGAGTTGGCTTGTTTGAATTGGGTGAGCAATCAGTCTTCAAGTATCATCATGGAAACTACTTAGCCTCGCCCTAGCAACCATTTAGAGCACCCAAGCAACCAAACTCCTTTGACTTCCATTCAAAAAGTCTGAGTGTGACATCTTCAGATCAGAATGTTCTACAGACGTGAGAGTTGGCTTGACTGAATTGGGTGAGAAATCAGTCTTCAAGTATCATCATGGAAACTACTTAGCCTCGCCCTAGCAACCATTTAGAGCACCCAAGCAACCAAACTCCTTTGACTTCCATTCAAAAAGTCTGAGTGTGATATCTTCAGATCAGAATGTCCTACAGACATGAGAGTTGGCTTGACTGAATTGGGTGAGCAATCAGTCTTAAAGTATCATCATGGAAACTACTTAGTCATGCCCTAGCAACCATTTAGAGCACCCTAGCAACCAAACCCCACTGACTTCCATTTAAAATATATAGAAGGTATCTCAGGATCAGAATGTTGTAGAGACTTCAGTGTTGGCTTGTATGACTCAGAACAGCAAGCAGCCTTCTTGTTTCACAGTGGCAACTGCCTAGCAACCACATGGGCTTACCCTAGCAACCAAGTAACAAATCAAATATCTCTTCACCAGAACATCGTAGAGTCTTTCGGGTTGACTTATTTCACTCAGGATGGCAAGGAGCCTTGATGAGTATCACCCTGGTAACTTCTTAGCAACCAGATGGGGTTGCCCTAGCAACCAAGTAACAAATCACATATCTCTGCATCAGAACATCGTAGAGACTTCCGTGTTGACTTATTTCACTCAGGATGGCAAGGAGCCTTTTGAGTATCACCTTGGTAACCGCCAGGCAACCAGATGGGGTTACCATAGCAACCAAGTAACAAATCACATATCTCTGCACCAGAACTTCATAGAGACAACTGGGTTGACTTATTTCACTCAGGATGGCAAGGAGTCATGTTAAGTATCACCTTGGTAACTGCCTAGCAACCAGATGGGGTTACCCTAGCAACCTAGCAACAAATCACATATCTCTGCACCAGAACATCGTAGAGACCTCCATGTTGACTTATTTCACTCAGGATGGCAACTAGTCATGTTAAGTATCTCCTTTGTAACTGCTTAGCAACCAGATGGGGTTACCCTAGCAACCAAGTAACAAATCACATATCTCTGACCTAGAACATCGTAGAGACTTCTGGGTTGACTTATTTCACTCAGGATGGCAAGGAGCCTTTTGAGTATCACCTTGGTAACTGCCAGGCAACCAGATGGGGTTACCCTAGCAACCAAGTAACAAATCACATATCTCTGACCCAGAACATCGTAGAGACTTCCGGGTTGACTTATTTCACACAGGATGGCAAGGAGTCTTGATATGTATCACCCTGGTAACTGCTTAGCAACCAGATGGGGTTTCCCTAGCAACCAAGTAACAAATCACATATCTCTGCATCAGAACATCGTAGAGACTTCTGGGTTGACTTATTGCACTCAGGATGACAAGGAACCATGTTAAGTGTCACCTTGATAATGCCTAGCAACTAGATGGGGTTAACCTAGCAACCAAGTAACAAATCACATATCTCTGCACCAGAACATCGTAGAGACTTCCGGGTTGACTTATTTCACTCAGGATGGCAAGGAGCCTTGATATGTATCACCCTGGTAACTGCTTAGCAACGTGATGGGGTTACCCTAACAACCAAGTAACAAATCACATATCTCTGCACCAGAACATTGTAGACACTTCCGGTTTCGTTCATGTGACTCAGGGTAGCAAGAAGCCTTGTGAGTAGCACCGTGGTAACTGCACAGCAACCATATGGGGTTACCCTAGCAACCAAGTAACAAATCACATATCTCTGCACCAGAACAACGTAACGACTTCTGGTGTCATTCATTGGACTCAGGGTAGTAAGGAGCCTTTTGAGTATCATCTTGGTAACTTCCTAGCAAGCAAATGAGCTATCTATCTATCTATCTGTCTGTCTGATAGACAAAATAGTTGTAGAGCCGAGGAGGGGCGGGGCCGGGCTGGAATGATGCACGCCTGGTCCCCAATCAGCCTGATGGGGCACGCGAGGGATAAAGGCGGCCAGGGACGATGTTCGAGAGAGAGAGAGAATTGCAGGCAGCTGTACTGTGTGGTTTTTGGTTGTGTGTTTTTGGTTAAGTTTATTATTAAACTATTATTTAAGTTGTCAAGCCGGTTCTCGCCTCCTCCTTTCCATTGAACCCCTTACACTGGTGCCGAAACCCGGGAAAAAGGTTTGAAGATGGACGGAAGTCGTCCCGTAGAGTCCTCCCAGTTGGCTGAGATCCTCCAAGCCCTCGCTGGCTTACATCGGAGCCACCAGCAATCCCTGCTTGAGCTCCAGCAAGATCAAGACCGCTGGTTTGTGGAGCTCATGTGCACTCAAGCAGAGGACCGACAGGCGATCCGGAGCCTTCTCAGCCAGGAGGCATCCCCAGCCACGACCCCGGACACCCACATGCCTTTACCCCCACCTGTGTTACAAAAGATGGGGGCGGCGGACGACCCAGAGGTGTTCCTGGATCTCTTCGAGCGCACCGCCGAGATCTGGGGCTGGCCGCTCGGCCAGTGGGCGGCCCGACTCATACCGCTACTGTCTGGGGAAGCCCAACTCGCGGCTCAACAACTACCAGCGATGAGCCTCCTGGCTTTCGGAGACTTAAGGAAAGCCATCCTGCAATGGGTTGGTCGAAGTCCGGAAGAAAGTCGTCAACTCTTCCGGAGCCTGAAGCTGGAGAGCTCCGACCGCCCGTTTGCCTTCGCCCAATGGCTCTGCAACGCCTGCCGAAGATGGTTGCTAGCGGGGGACCGTGGCGTTGACGGGATCATCGACCACGTGGTACTGGAGCAATTAATACATCAACTGCCAAAAGGGACAGCGCAGTGGGTCCAGTGCCACCACCCGGCATCGCTGGAGGAAGCCATCCGGCTTGCGGAGGACCACATGGCGGCGATCCCGAGGGCGGAAGAGCCCTCCCACTCTCTCTCTCTTCCCCCTGTCTCATTTCCCTCCCCTCTCTCCTCTCGTTCTGCTCTCTCTCCAGGTCCCGTTCCTGCCCCACGCAGACGAGGAGGACTTCAGCCACTGAGACCAGTTCCTCGAGTGTGGGAGCCAACATCTTCCCCTATCCCGATGCCCCGCCGCTCTCCCCCTCAGGGGGGGCACCCGCCGACGCAAGTGCGGGCGTAGCGCCTGGGACAGCCTGCTGGAGGTGCGAGGACCTGGACCACTTCCGGGATCAGTGCCCTCTGATGGAGCTGGGGACAGTGGTGCATGTCTCTGACCTCCTGCAGGCTGCCCCCGACCGGGCTGGAGCATACCGGATACCAGTAAGTGTAAGGGGTTCAGTGGAAAGGAGGAGGCGAGAACCGGCTTGACAATTTAAATAATAGTTTAATAATAAACTTAACCAAAAACACACAACCAAAAACCACACAGTACAGCTGCCTCGAAACCATCATACCCGGCCACCTTTATTCCTCGCACACACCATCAGGCTGATTGGGGACCGGGCGTGCATCATTCCAGCCCGGCCCCGCCCTCGGCTCTACAATAGTCTTATAATCTTTAAACTTTTAACTTTTAAAACTACTAAACTTCAAGCTTTTACAGCTACTTCAAACTTTCAGGCTAAGCTTTCTCAAGCCAACATCAAAGTTTGTCTTGACAAACTTTTTTATCTAATTATTATTATTATTCTGCGACCCAAAAATTTCCAAGAGTATCTCCTCCTAGAGCTTTCAAGCTACAAACACCAAACTCGCCACAGACCTTCAGACGGGTCTGACTCGGATTGCTATATCTTTTTTAACTGATCAGACTTCCGGTATTCCCATATCGGACTTCTAAACAGGGCTGATTTTAAATTGACTCCCATTCAAGGTGTGAAAACTTTTCCTTGTAATAACTTCTTTAGAGGATTCAATCTATTTCCTATCACTCCACCACTCATATTTTCTATCTATCACTTCATCACTTTCTTTTCTATCTTTCCATCACTCCACTCTTTTTCTTTTTTCTTTCACTCCATCACTTTAACACCCTAGCAACTGCATACAACCTAGCAACCATTTAGTGAACCCTAGCAACCAAAACCCATTGACTGCCATTCAAAATGGCTTAGATGGATATCTCCTGATCAGAATGTCCTACAGACATGAGAGTTGGCTTGTTTGAATTGGGTGAGCAATCAGTCTTCAAGTATCATCATGGAAACTACTTAGCCTAGCATGCCCTAGCAACCATTTAGAGCACTCTAGCAACCAAACCCCATTGATTTCCATTTAAAATCACTTAGATGGGTATCTCAGGATCAGAATGTCTTAGATACTTCATTGTTGGCTTGTATGACTCAGAACAGCAAGCAGCCTTCTTGGTATCACACTCACAATTGTCTAGCAACCACATGGGCTTACCCTAGCAACCAAGTAGCAAAACACATATCTCTGCACCAGAATATTGTAGAAACCTCCTGTTTGACACGTTTGACACAGTCTCATGCTAGCAACACTTAGCGAAGTGCTAAAACATTCTAAAAACATGCTAGCATCTTGCTAACACATGCTGGCAACGCCTAGCGAAGTGCTAAAATGTGCTAAAAACATGCTAGCATCATGCTAACACATGCTGGCATTGCCTAGCGAAGTGCTAAAACGTGCTAAAAACATGCTAGCATCACGCTAACACGTTGGCATCGCCTAGCGAAGTGCTAAAACGTGCTAAAAACATGCTAGCATCATGCTAACACATGCTGGCAACGCCTAGCGAAGTGCTAAAACATGCTAAAAACATGCTAGCATCACGCTAACACATGCTGGCAACGCCTAGAGAAGTCCTAAAACATACTAAAAACATGCTAGCAACCCTAGGAACCAAGTAACAAATCAAATATCTCTGCACCAGAACAACGTAAAGACTTCTGGTTTCATTCATTGGACTCATGGTAGCAAGTAGCCTTTTGAGTATCACCTTGGTAACTACCTAGCAACCAAATGAGCTATCTATCTATCTGATAGACTGAATGGTCTTATAATCTTTAAACAGAACTTTTAAAACTAGTACTTCAACTTTTAGCTACTTCAAACTTAAAACCTTCAAACTTCAAGCTTTTACAACTACTTCAAACTTTCAGGCTAGGCTTTCTCAGGCCAACATCAAAGTTTGTCTTGACAAACTTTTTTATCTAGTTTACTATTACTATTATATTGACCATGGAAAATAAAGCAATGTGATAACAATTTTACCTGGTCGCAAAAAGTAGTCCAGTTTGCTGACCATTTATGCTTCGCAGAGCTAATGTGTGCTTCTAAATCACTTGCACCTTTATTAGCAACTGAAACATAAGTGCCAGCTTTACATGTCATACATTCTGCGTCCCACGGATCTCGACCTGGATGAAAGCATGGGAATTCTTTTGTGCAAATCTTCTGTAAATTTACACTTTCATTTGGGCATTGTTTCCACTCAGCTGTCATTTGCTGCTAAGGTCAAGCAAATGTTTGATGCCGAACACAACAGTGCTTAGTGCGTTCATGGAGAGATTGACAGGCAGGAATTTGGCCAATAGTTGCTGCAAGCCTCTTATAATTGACCAATTGGAGTGCGAGAAGGCAGGACTTACAAAGAGGGGTTAAAGCAATGCAAATATGCGCGCACACACAATGAAGTATTAGACCAGATGCACATCATAATGCAACTAAAGCCAAATCCCGGACATTTTCGCAAATTTTGAAATCCCGGCTGGACAATTTATTTAAGGTCCGAAAACGACGTATGGTCACCCTAGTTTATGACCCTTTCCTGGACTATTACTATGACACCTGTTTGCTGTTTGGAGTTTGTATTTCGCCTGTTTGTTTTAATAAACTTCCGCATGTGGATTCTAATCCGATAACCTCCTACAGTTCCTTACATATACTTTCAAAACGTGAAAAAAAGTGATGCAGGAGCAACCCCTGGGCATGAACACATGAAAATTGCAAATGTCGTATGCCAATCACTGCATTACATGAGACACAAAGTTTTCTTCCTCCAGGGGGCCCTAGACCAATCACCACAAACTCTCTCACCAAAGACCAAAAGTTTACAAAAAGTTCAGTGCATGAGCAGTAAGTGGTGGCAGAAATTCGGTATATTGTTGTGGTAGATTTGACAGATTAGATGATTAAATGAAAGTACGACACAAAACCATCATGAATACAGACATATTCTTAGCTGTAAACAATTATTATGATGATATGAGTTAATAACAAACATGCAATAATGTTCACTATAAATGTTTGCTGCGAAGTCGTGAGTTCAAATGATCTCCTCAGTCCATTCAGCTCTTTTGATGGCTGGAAGCCATATCCGTCTACGAGAGCCCTGGAAATAATTTTTCAACAATGAAATCCGATAAAAGTTTACATTATTGCCACCACTTCTTGTTTGATGTAAGCGGTGACGTTGCCATAGGATTGGTCTATTCATCCGCATTTAAGTATCAGAATTTTTATACCTCATTGGAGACATTTTTACACTAGATATTTAGTTATTTTTAATAAAAACTGATAATTGCAAGGACTCATACCAGTGAATGGAAATAAGCTTCAGCAGTCTCTATAAAAGAGACTTTTTTTAAAATCCTCATCCAGTAATATTAAACAACTGTGATTGGTGCATCCTGGCCAGCATTGGAAGAAGTATTGTGACAGCGCCGTCTATGCGCTGTTTCAGTAGCAGTCTGAACATCTGAAAAATTTACACCTGATTAATGATTCTGTCAAACTTTAGTTGGAGGCGGAAAGTTGTCAACACGCTGAACGTGCTGGGTAATGCCGTTGCACACCATCTCCACTATGAAAGCTGGGTCTGAGTTGGGGTGGCAAGTCCATTTTTAGGATGCAAAGCTAATTTTTAGGGTGCAAAGCTCACCCCGTGCCACCATTCTGGCCATGCCCCTAGCTGCTGTGCCATGCGTATGTTTAAACAAGGCAGAGGAAAAGAAATTGCGCACATTGGTTTGCTGAATGTGTGAAAGTGAACTACATTTGAGGACAGGTCAGTCTGCTGTGATGCAAAAAGATTTCAGTTGGATGAATTGTGAAATATATTTTTAAATTACTTAATAAGTTTAATGTTTTTTTGTTTTTTGCTATACCAATGCCACACTATGCCCTAATTCTATGTAAACAAAAGAATAAAATTGTCGGCAAGAATTCACATCCATTGCTGATATGACATTGTGCAACATTCAAGTGGGATCACCCTAATTGTAATCTGTATTATAATTGTAATTCTAATTGCAATTTACATTTACATTTAGTAATTTAGCAGACGCTTTTATCCAAAGCAACTTAAAACTGAGGAACATAGCGAGCAATTTATCATACAAGTGTCAACAATTTCTGCAGTATTGCACTGCCAAGTTTTCAAAGTTGCTGGAGTAGTATAGAAGCTAGTGCACTGTTAAATAATAAGTTAAATTAGTGTGGATTGGTCAAGTGCTCATAATAAATTTGTTTTCAGCTAATTTTTGAATATTGAGATGGTTTCAGCAGATCATGTGGAGGTTGGAAGCTTGTTCCACCACAGGAGAACAGAGAAAGTGAACGATCGTGAAATAGGCTTTGTGCCTCTTTGCCATGGGACCACCAGCGCCACTCGTTCATTGACTGCAGAGGACATGCCCAAGACCTGGAGCAGTGAATTGAAGTAAGGGGCTGCTGTTTTCAAGGCCTGATTCAAAGTCTTGACTGTGCCTTCTCTGATTTAAAATTGTACAAACTATAAAATAGTTGTTAAACTGAGTCTCACCGAATGCTGTAGGTCATCTGAGTATTTTTTCGCTAACAGTTTCATGAATACGGAGGACGTCCTACCCATTTGACAAACTGCTATAGACCTTATTCACAGTGGCACCATCTTTGAATTTTGACTGGAATGTTGACTCAAGATGGCGCCGAGTATGGCTGCTGCGTTGCGAGCTCCAACACAACACTGCAGTTTTTTGTTTGTTTTGTTCACAATTCTATGTTTTTGTCTTGGATGTTGTCTGCCTTATTGTCTATGACAGACAAACACTTTTGGACATTGGTTCTGCAATAGCACACCGAAAACCGGAAACGCAGAAGGAAAAGGGGAAATAGAGCCGGCGTTCTCATCAGAGTAAGACGTCGCGCAAATCGACCCCCGCTACCCAGTACTCTACTGGCAAATGTTCAATCTCGTTCCAACGAGAGACGAGGGACTGCTGCATTATCTGCCTTATGGAAACTTGGATGTCTGCTGAGATTCCAGATTCAGACATCGAACCCACTGGGATCTCCGTGCACCGAGCGGATAGAGCGAAAGACCTCTCAGGTAAAAGCAGAGGTGGTGGTGTATGTTTTATGGTCAACAAATCCTGGTGTGATCAGAGGAACGTACATTCTATCAAGTCTTTCTGCTCTCCTGATCTGGAATTTCTCATGCTTCTATATCGACCATTCTAGCTACCGAGGGAATTCACAGCGGTCATTATCACAGCTGTGTACATCCCCCCACAAGCCGACACAGAACAGGCACTCAAGGAACTGTACAGGATTATAAGCAAGCAGGAAACCGCGCACCCTGAAGCCGCGTTCATTGTGACCGGGGACTTTAACAAAGCCAATTTTAAATCAATCACACCAAAATACCACCAACACATCAGTTTCAACACATGAGGGGACCGGGTTTTGGACCATTGCTACTCTCCCTTCCGGGATGGCTACAAATCTCTCCCCCGCCCATCATTTGGCAAATCAGACCACTCTTCCATTCTGCTTCTGCCCGCTTACAGGCAGAAACTGAAACAGGAAGCACCCACCCTCAGAACAATCCAGTGCTGGTTGGACCAATCAGATTCTACGCTACAAGACTGTTCCGGTCTGCCTCTAATGACGACATCGATGTGTACGCTGATAGCGTAACATGTTTCATCAGAGAGCGTAGAGGATGTTGTTCCAACCAAAACAATACGGATCTACCTCAACCAGAAGCCATGGATTAATAGCGATTTTCGTGCTGCACTTGATGTGCAGACCTCCGCTTTTAATTCTGGGAATGTGGAGGAGCATAAACAAGCCAGTTCAGAGCAGCCAAACGCCAGTACAGGGTCAAGATTGAAGGACAGTTTAACACCACCAACTCTAGAAGCATGTGGCAGGGAATTAATAGCATCACAGAATAAAAGCTCTGCCATGAACACCGCTGCCTCACTCCCGGATGTGCTAAATACTTTTTATGCTCGTTTTGAGGGAAATAACACTGCCCTCACGGAGAGAGCTCTCACGGCCGAAGCTACAGAGGTTAGTTCACTCTCTGTCTCTGTAGCGGATGTAACCCATTCCTTCTGACAGGTGAATATCCGTAAAGCCACGGGTCCAGACGGCATTCCGGGCCACGTCATCAGAGCGTGCGCGAACCAACTGGCCATCTGTGGTCCCCACATGCTTTAAAACGTCCACCATTATGCCTGTACCAAAGCAATCCAAAATCACTTCGTTTAATCGCTGAAATGACTGCCGTCCTGTTGCTCTGACCCCCATCATCAGCAAATGCTTTGAGAGACTAATCAGAGATTACATCTGCTCTGTGCTGCTTCCATCACTGGACCCATTGCAGTTTGCTTACCGCAACAACCGCTCCACTGATGATGCCATTGCATCTACATTTCACACTGCTCTCTCCCACCTGGAAAAAAGGAACACTTATGTGAGAATGCTGTTTGTAGACTACAGCTCAGAATTCAACACCATAGTGCCCTCCAAGCTTGATGTGAAACTCCAGGCTCTGGGCTTAAACAGCTCGCTGTGCAACTGGATCCTGGACTTCCTGTCACGCAGATGCTAGGTGGTTAGAATGGGCAGCAACATCTCCTCATCACTGACCCTCAACACTGGAGCCCCACAGGGCTGTGTTCTCAGCCCACTCCTGTATTCCCTGTACACACATGACTGTGTGGCAACACATAGCTCCAATGCCATCATTAAGTTTGCTGATGATACGACGGTGGTAGGTCTGATCACTGACAATGATGAAATGGCCTACAGAGAGGAGGTGCTCACTCTGACATGCTGGTGTCAGGAGCACAACCTCTCCCTAAACGTCAGCAAGACAAATGAGCTTGTGGTGGACTTCAGGAGAAAAGACAGAGAACACAGTCCCATAACCATCAATGGAGCACCGGTGGAGAGAGTCAGCAGCTTCAAGTTCCTCGGTGTCCACATCACTGAGGAACTCACATGGTCCGTCCACACTGAGGCCGCTGTGAAGAAGGCTCATCAGCGCCTCTTCTTCCTGAGACGGCTGAGGACGTTTGGAATGAACCACCACATCCTCACACGGTTCTACACCAGCACTATAGAGAGCATCCTGACTGGCTGCATCACTGCCTGGTATGGCAATAGCACTGCCCACAACCGCAAAGCCCTGCAAAGGGTGGTGCGAACTGCCAGACACATCATCGGAGGTGAGCTTCCCTCCCTCCAGGACATATATACCAGGCAGTGTGTGAAAAAAGCTCAGAGGATCATCAGAGACTCCAGCCACCCAAGCCATGTGCTGCTCTCACTGCTACCATCAGGCAGGCGGTATCGCAGCATCAGGACCCGCACCACTCGACTTCATGAAAGCTTCTTCCCCCAAGCAATCAGACTTCTGAACTTGATCTTTCATGATCAATATACATCAGCACTGCACTTTATTAATCTTATTATCTCACACTGGACTGTCTTAAATTATATTCTCTCTTAACAACACACTGGCAACTGACTATCAACCGACAGCCTGAATGTCAATACAGTACAAAACAATCTACTGTATATTTTATATATACTATATATACTTTTTTTATTGTATAATGTGTATTCTATATTGTGTGTATGTGTATTCTATATTGTGTGTATTGTATACTGTACAATATTCGATATTATGTGTATTGTATACTGTATATTGTATATTATTATTTGTATATTGTGTTGTGTGTAATTATGTGTATATTAGATATGTAAATTGTGATGTGCAAATCTGTTTATTGTAAATTGGTATATGTCTCATCTATGTCTCATCACTGTCACGACTGCTGTGTTGCTCGGAACTGCACCCAAGACTTTCACCCACTATTGCACTTGTGTATATGGTTGTGACAATAAAAGTGAAGTGAAGTGGGAATGAAAACGAGGCAGTGAGGGATAGACATACCATCTCTTCAATTATCCAAAAACACTTTAAACAACTGTACAACCCATAGAAGAGATTGTACATCTATCCCTCACAGCCTAGTTGTCATTCCCATAAAAAATGTAGGCATATTTGAATGCAGAAAGTGTGTTTGGGAATTCTCTGAGTTGCTAAACCTGTTCACTTCCTCTGTCAAAAATGAATTCCTTACAGAATGCTTGTAAATACACCCATGATCCTTTTTATTTCTCCAGCACACAATGCTACACACTAGCTGCCTGTGGTGAATTTTATTGTGATACTCCACTGACCCCTGCTGGTATTTATTTTCTGCTGCTTTCACTAGGATGGATGGTAGATGAAGGACAGACGGACAGACAGATAAACAGATTTCAACCACAATGAACTCAAATTATTACATTTGAGTAAAAACTATATAAATGTATACATGAAGAACTATATAATTTTAAAGGATTTTTTTTTTAAGATCAAATAAGAAATATGTATTTGTTAGAAAAAAAAAAGAAAAAAAAGATGCATTTTCACTTGTAGTGTCAGACTTTTGAACCCCACTGTACATATATGCATATAGATATATCTAGATCATAAATGTCAGGTCAAGACAAGTTCAATAAACTGTTAAATAGCTTTTCTGTAGTCAAGACTGTATGTGCCTTTAGATCTACACCGAACTAGCTTTCAAAAATAAACCTTAAGTTTAAGTTTAGTATGAAATGTGACAACTAGCCCTGCTCTCCCCCATACCATGAAAAACAGTGAAGGTCTTCATACAAAAGGTGAGAAAATGTTTTATATATATATATATATATATATATATATATATATATATATATATATATATATATATATATATATACATACAGAGTTGGGAGAGTTACTTTTGAAATGATTTCCACTACAGATTACAGAATACATGCTGTAAAATGTAATTTGTAACATATTCCGTTAGATTACTCAAGGTCAGTAACGTATTCTAAATACTTTGGATTACTTCTTCAGCACTGATAGATTTTTTTCACTTGTTTTGACTATAAAAACTGCCAGTACGGTAAGACAAAATACACATGTTAAAAATACATTCTCTGAAAAACTGAAATATCTTATGCAGTGTTGTTTCTAAAACAAGATCAATCAAACTGATCTTGTTTTAAGGATTTTTCAATATTTTTAAAGGAAAACAATACAAAACGTATTATCAAGAATACGATTTTTGCCCTAATATCAAAGGTCTTACTAGAAAAAAAAAATTATTATCCAATGTGAATTTTCTTGCTAAAAAAAATATGATCATGCCTGGTAACGTGCATGTGAAATGGCTAGAAATAGCATTTTAGCTTAGTGTAAAGCTGACAATTTACACAAGGTTTATTTCTATTTCTTCTCCTCCAAACTTCAAGCTTACTTCTCTGTCTGCTCGTATGAATGTAACACATCATAAGGTGTTTCAGCGCTGTTCAAATGAACTTTGGATCGCATCATTTATATGTATAAATTTTTCCATCTGAAAGGACTAAATATTAAATGAAACAAATGACAATAAAATGCAATGTAATCTCTTCAGTAATCAAAATACTTTTTGAATGTAACTGTATTCTAATTACCAATGATTTAAATTGTAACTGTAGTGGAATACAGTTACTTATATTTTGTATTTTAAATATGTATTCCCATAACATGTACTCCATTACTCCCCAACACTCTGTGTGTGTGTGTGTGTGTGTGTGTGTGTGTGTGTGTGTGTGTGTGTGTGTGTGTGTGTGTGTGTGTGTGTGTATATATGTATATATGTATATATGATAGATAGATAGATAGATATATATAGATATATATATATATATATATAGATAGATAGATAGATATATATAGATATAGATATATAGATACATAGATAGAGCAGTGGTAGCTGAGTGGTTAAGGCTTTGGGTTACTGATCAGAAGGTCAGGGGTTCAAGCCCCAGCACTGCCAAGATGCCACTGTTAGGCCCTTGAGCAAGGCCCTTGACCCTATCTGCTCCAGGGGTGCTGTATCATGGCTGACCCTGCACTCTGACCCCAGCCTAGCTGGGATATGTGAAAAAGAAGAATTTTACTGTATATGTGCAAATGTATAATGTGATAAATAAAGAAAATTATAATTATTATATATATATGCCACATATTTTTGTTTAATTTTTGCTGTTTAAACTGTTTTGTGTTTCATAATTGTTTAACTGATAAAATGAAACAAAATCTGTTTTAATTGAAATTTTGAGTTAATAATTAAACTGAAAAGTCATTAAATAGCCTATAATACAATTTAAATACAGACACTTTGCGGAAGTTTTTTTTTTTTTTCTTACTTTAGGGTCTCATACAGTGGGGCCAAAAAGGTCTTACACCACATTAAATATCTTGTTTTTTAAACCAGGAAATGAACACAGTTTTAGAATTCAGAAAAATGTCAAACAAAGAATGGTTACAATGTACAATAATAATAATAAAAAAAAAAATATTTAGTATTCTGAACTATTTCTATAGGTTTCTGTAGGTTTTGTGAAATTAACATTTGTACAAAATGTCTATGGTGTTTTCAAATTCATTATTTTATTTTTTATGTTTTCATATTCATATTAGTTTTTATGCTGATAATAAAGAATGCTGAATAAAAGTATTTTCACTAGTGGTCACAGACTCAGATTCCACTGTAGGGATAGACCAAGGCTAGTGGTCAAACATTTTTCTCCTCTGAATATTTCTCAGGGTAGGTTAATTTTTGTAAGCTGTCACAGGGGAACCTGCAATTAAAAAAAGACCATTATAGGTTTTCATTCAAATGTAAGCAAAAAAAAATAAAATATTATGAAACAATTCCAGAAAGAGCGTATATGTAAATGAGTAAAAGAAAAAAGTCCATCCATTGTTTTCGCCAGTAAATATTGTAATTAATAAACTGTTTAAATGTATTAATTAACATTTAAAACACGTAACAACTTCCCCCAACAACCGGACATTTATGAAAATTATCCTTGTCTTGAGAACACAGTTCAACCTTCAATATGCAGTTGACCATTGCCTTATTGTACACCAGAGTGGTTTTATTGTGTTCACTAGTTTAAAGTTTTTGCTCGGAGGACAGAATTTACCAAAAAAAAAAAAATATTCTAATTTAAAAGGGTTTTGAATTAGGTGTTTGAAACTATCAAACAAAACCACTACTAGAAAAAAACATGTGTAATTGGACTTTTGACCGAAAACTTAAAAGGGAAAAAGGTTAATATTTTCTATTGTTTAAAGGTAACTTTTTGTTTGTGTCATCTTGGACTAACAGTGACACCTAGTGGTGTGGGTGCAGTATCATTTAAAATCAATAGTTTTCAGTTTCAGATGCCATTGCAGAAATTCACTATTCACAATCAGCCATGATTAATTTAATCCAAGAGTGAAAGTGTCCAATAACAAGACGGTTACTGAGATTAAGTGAGTAGTATTCAACTGGTCTTGTGATTCTAAAATGGCAGCCCCCACGAGGGCACCCCTGCCCCATGTAGAATAAAACAGCTTTTATAAGGTTACTGATATAACTAGAGTCCTCATCTCAAGTGAGTGGTCATGATTTTATACATATGTTTCAAAATTACCATTAATTTCTTCAGGAGTAAAACTTTTTTTAATGGGGGGAAAAATACTGAGTGCATGTTTAATAGGGGATACCAGGGCTAGTTGTCATACAGGGAAGTTGTCACATGGTAACTAAGGTTTTGAGTCAAAAGTCTATTCATAAATGCACTGTCTAACAGCAGTTTTGTATGTTGGTTTCAAATACCTGTTTCAAAGCTGCCTTAAATTAAATAATTTTTAGGAATTCTACAGTATTCTCTAAACTAAAATTCAAGATAAAAAACAAGATCATCATATTTTTGTAATAGCTGTTGGGAAAACAAGATTTCACAAGTTTTCACATTTGTTTCAACTTGTCCTGATATAAATGTATTAAATGTGATATTTTTTTTTTTACAATGAATTAATTGCACTTTCTGTTGGCACTGTTGTTCTGTGCTTCATAATTGTTCGTTTAAACTCAAATTGCCTTTAAAACATTTAAAATATGTTGTAGATGACCTTTTTACCTTAGACAGTATTTCATATTTTCTAAAGTCTTTTTCATAACAAATCAGTGCCAATAAATAGCAGGTTCCCATTGTGACAACCTATACAGTGTGACAACTTGCCCTGCTATAGGGTCAAAATGTATTCATTGAACTGTTCAATTTATTTAATGCAGTCAAGACTTTCAGATAGATGTCTGTAGATCTATACAGATACTGACTTTCAAAAATAAACCTACCCCAAGAAATAATGCTTAAAATATATTGGGTAAAAAGTGCGGCAACTAACTCCAGTCATTGCGTTCTGTAAGATTACAGAGTACTTTGTGTCATTAAGAGACAAATTCTGAGGTAAATAATCATGGGTGTTAAAAATGCATGAGGTACACGAATACTTGAAAAATATTTTTTATAAGCAGTAGCCTATAACAATGCAAAAGAATACAACAGCATGCAGTAGCCTATGTGAACGTTCACTGAAACATGCTGACACCTGTAAATTTACATTATGATTATAGGTCCTCTTTTTTTTATTATTCGAATTTGTATTTTATATCAAATTTCATGTTTTTTTTTTTTAACCATCCTACGACTCACCGCTAGGGGGAAACGATCAAACATTACAGATTTGAGAGGTAAAGCGGAAAACGACAATAAGCATAAAAGTCCTTTGCTTCAAGATTCACTTTGTAATTATTTCTATCTAAAACTCTGCAGCACAAAAATGGGTAGCTAATGTAGTAATTTGCTTTACATGTAAACATGTATGTGTATATGATAACATTATTTCCCCTCTCTGTAAAATAATATAGCAATAAACACAACTAAAGTCTTATCATGACAAAAAGCATTGTAATTTGGGCAACACACAGTTTCCATAACTGAACAAGTGACATTTTTGTGTCTAACAATTTTTTTTTAATTATTATTATTATCCTACTATATAGCTACTATTTCATAAATGTAAAACTCCTGTTCTGCATGGGCACATTTTCTATTGCATTGCAGCCTGCAGTTCAATGTTTTTGCATATCTAACCTAGTTGTTGGGCCAGCTGACGTGATATAAGCTACATAAAGGCATTGTGTGAAATTAATGCATTTGCAAATTGAGAACCTGCCCTTGCATGATGGCGGATGTGTGTGTGTCCATAGGACAGACTGCAACATTACCGTAACCGACCAACACTGAAAAATCGACCGCCAGTGGCGTATAGCTATCAGGAAGACACGAGACAAATCCATAGAAATCAAATCGGGAACTCTGTTTCTAAAAAAAAAAGAAAAAAAAAGAAAAAAAAAAAAAAAAAAAAAAAATGCTCCGGAAAGGGCCGCTTGTTTCGTCATTTTAAGATCCGAAAGGGAGGATTTCTTCATTCCCAGAAAATTTTTCCGCATGACCTGCATCATTTTGGGAGGTAACAAAGTAGCGCGAAAGCGCCTTTCCTCATTAACAAATGATATGTAATAAAATGTAACACAACTGAGTTTCAACGCTTTGATTTCAGTCATCTGGAGTTCGTTTTTGTGCACGCGGTAAGATCTGATTGCGAATTATCTCAAATGTGGTCTGAATGTGTCGTACAGTGCATGGATCGGTTGAATTGTTTCGCGGAGCAGTTTTCAAAATAAAGTTTTGAAGCGAGTTTGTGTTGCGGTTCTTCTGTTCTTTTCTCCGCGTGTTTGGATGTAAAATCGAGTTGATGCCTTTGCAGGAAATCTATGGAGTTGAAATCATACGGGGTAGGGTACAATCTGAAAACATAAAAACCACACAGAGCAGCCATGTTTGCTGAATTTTCATGAGAATTTTTCTGTTCTTTGCGATGAAAAAGATGGCTTGGCTTGATCTGTTCGGTTTATTAAGCAACTTCATGAACTGAGTTTGGAATCAGATTAATATTACGAAACTGGGGTTACTGAGTGAGAACGATATATTCGGAAAAAAAGAAAGAAAAAAAAAGAGATTATAAATGCCGTTTTTGTTTTTGCAGCAAAATTGGCGCCATCTGTCGGCAGATATTTCGAGAAATTACGAAATTACAATTAATTTTGCTTGGAGGGATTTTTTTTTCTTTCTCTCATCACTTCCCATTTTATGAACTGCATGTTTTGGTGACAGTGCGTTTGTGAATGTTTTGTTGTTGTTGTTGTTGTTGTTTTCCCTTTCGGAAAAACTGCATGATGCGTTTGTTCTCCCCATTTATTTTATGAATTTAGGAGTCAAGCTGTTTTGAAACACAACAAATTTCCTCAGTGTCATTAAAATATTAAACCGCCATTGCCAAGTCACTCTTTTTACCCTATCTGGTATTTTCCTTTCTCACACATTGATTTTTTTTTTATTTTTGTTTTCCAGCTCAACTGCAAATATTAGTGGGTGGAACATAGTTGGAATTTTCTTTTTCTTTTTTTAGTGAGTCATGATGGTCACATATATTTGGTATCTGATGATTTCTGTAAGTTACACGAGGGAAGTGATATACAGGACTATTTCGAACGTCCTCTTGAAATAACTGAAATCATATCTTTAGTTTTATGGCATGAAAAGGAGGCGATTCAGCCATTTTGTGAAAAATGGGGAAAATATGAATGTGCCTCAGCAGATTTTTATTTAACAGTAGCAGCACAGTCCTAATCCATTTCTCAAATGTTTACATTAAAATGTGTGGACGGAAAGCAATTTTCTGTTCTGGGAAGCCACATTTTGTTTTTCCGTCAGCTGTGAGATGATGGGGCCTTTTGCAATTTAATGCTGATCTTTCTTTACATTGATCTGAATTTAAGTGGTCAGAATTTGGCAGCTCTTTTCCTTAACAGTTTTTAATCTGATCAAGTCCAGTGAAGTTTGGAAAACCAAAACAAACATGTGAATGTAAATTTGCAATACTGAGTATCTGAATGCACAGTAAAGGGGAGATTGGGGCTGGTTATTACAGTAAATTTATTTATTTTTATCAGAGTTTTTGTTTTATTTTTTTCAGGGTAGGTGATTTGGAAGTCAATTTCTGTAAACAAAGTCTTGACTACAATAAATGAATAAAAATATTTTAGTTCATTGATGCACAGGAAGAAGAAGAAAAAAATGGCATAGACTGTCCTCCAACAACTAATCTATGAATAGATTTTTTTTTTCATGGATTTTTTTCAGAAGGCTGCCTTTCCCCATTTTGTGTAATAAATTTAGGGATTTTCCATGCAAGCAGTCTGGAATGGGTCTGTAATTTTCCACTGCATTTCATTGTCAGTCGATTTAACGTGGAACAGTTGGCTAATTTTTAAACCATTTACTCTTGTTTTCAGGTCTTACTCTTGTTTGGCTGTTTCAAGAAAAGGGGACAGGAAGGGAGAGAAGATTGAAGGAATAGTAGAAGAGTGTCCTCAAAGCTCTGCACCAGGAGGTGAATGCCTTTTACTGTTGAATACAAGAGTGTTTTACACCAACATAAATGGTGTACTTTTGTCTTTTTACTCAAAAGAATAGTTCACCCCAACATGAAAAGCTATCATAACTAACCCTTGAAGTTCTTCTTCTTGAGGCAACTAAGCTACAACATCAGTCCAAATTAGCACTTGGTGTATACAGAATTGGATGCAGTGTTTTCTGTTAAATCTCTCGGAAACGTTAATAATGTCCTGCTTTTTCCAAAAACAGCAATGAATGCAAAATGCCTTTTTGATATTTGTTTGACTGTAGGATAGAGCTTAGCCCAACGGTCTTTACAAAATTAGTATTTCGCTGTAGAATATGTGAAATTAGGCCTTCTTTACAGAATGTTGTAATGCTGTTTATGTAGCTCCACGGCTCATTGTTCCACTCTGTTCCTGTGTGCTTGGAGTCGGTATGTGACAATTTAACATTGTTGTTCGAGTTCTGTCTTTTTCCTGAAGGGTAAAGGAATAGTTCACCACAAAATGACAATTCTCTCATCATTTATTCGCCCTAATGCGGTCTCAAACTCGTAGAACTTTCCTCCTCCTGTGGAACACAAACGATTTTTTTTTATGCCGATATGATGCGTTTATATCCATACAATGTTAGTAAATTGGGCCCAACCCTTTTTAAGCTCCAAAAAGGACAAAGGGGCATAAAGGTAATCCATACATTTTGAGTGGTTGTATCAATCGGTTTTGGATAAGAAGCAGACCAAACTGCAACTAATTTTTCTCTAAAAATCTTGACATTTGCATCTCCTAGGAGCGATCATGATTTGAAGCTCACTCACGGTTGATGCTTGCACAGAGCATGTGTACAGCACTCTGCACATGCGTCAATCACAGTTCTCTCAGATAATCGCAGTTATAACAAATGATCGTGATCAGGTGATATAATAATCGCAACAGGCCTAATATTAAATCCTCATTTGTGTTTTTAGTTTACAGTTTTATTGTAGGTCTGCTATTTTAACCTTACTAACTACTATATCTACTATTAACCTCTTACTATTTAATCTTGAACCGAAGTTTACTTGCATTGTCTAAGGCAGAACATTTTAATTAAAAAATAACGAAGGGTCTTCCATTGAACTCATATTAGCCATATCTCGGGTTTCATATCTTAAATGTGTTGTAGTTTTGTTTTTATTTATTATTTTTTGCTTGCTAGCTGCATATTCAGTGGTCATGCACTAAAATAATTTCAGGCAACTGCACTTATACCGTCATTGACACAAATTACAGAAGTGTACTATGATTATTTGTGAGTTTTCATTGCAAACAACAACAAAGAAAACTCTGCAAATTGCATCACAATTTTTGAGCAAAGCCAAAGCAAATTTAGTCATTTTGGGCCGCATTAATCAGGAAAAAGTGCTGTGAAATCCTGGTGGGACTGACAAGAGGGTAACGAGACACATGCCACTCGTGTGTGTGTGGTGAGACTCGCTGAGAAATCAAAACATACAAGCACCACAGCGCAATAAGTTTTTATTATAATAATTCATTATTTGTTTTTTTTTTATTATTTCTTCTATTCTTGGAAATCACAATTTTAAAATTCCCAGATATTTCATGGTTTTCTCTGAAAGTGCCCTGTAACCAGATGGGTTCTATTTCTGCAGCAGAATGTTGAGTAACCCTGCCAACATGTAAATATCATTGGGCCAAAATACTGCTCCACAGCTGTATATTAAACATCAACTATATTCGGATTGCCTGTTATTGTGTTGTGTTGCACAACACTTTTGCTTTCAGTCTCTTTTGGAATGGTGATGGGAAAAAGAAATTAAGGAAAAGGGGTTCCAAGGCAGGTAGTGTCAAGTGTTTTTGGATGACTATAATCGTTGGCCAAAAGGTCATGGTTGTGACAGCCATTCTCCAGGCATAGCTTGCTGTTGGCCTTTCTTAAGCCCCGTTTACACCGCGGGCAGCATGTTGTTAGACTTTGCGAGCTGTGTCGCTGCTGGGCATTCCTACTGCTGCCGCTGCTCTAACGTTATTGGTGGACTACATAACTGGCCATAGTAGCGTTTGAAATGCTGTTTACTGATGATACTGCCGATAAAGCTAAGATATACTAATTTGACAAGAAATCAGTTCTTTTACCTCTAAAAATGCACATTCTGCAGGGGAGAGCGTTTTACATAACCTGCAGCAGTGTTTAATACATCATATCATTAAACAAGATGAATGCTATATCAATATATGAATCAAAATCACTCAATGACAACACGGTTTTCCACGCATCATTTTATTAGGCCATATCCATGTATGTGGTTGCAGACAAAAGATATAAAACAGTGAAATTGCTCACAGAAACATTTAACTTCTCCTCTGTCTAGCCTGCACTTGAGTTGACTCCAGTATCTCACACTCACCCTGCCTGGAGACGGATGACATGAGCTACACTGTCTTCACTCTCATTGGTAGTCGCTCGCGAATGTCGCTCATAATTTACATTAAAGTTTAAATTTTCTCAACTTGTCGCTCCCCACGGCAATCTGTCGCCAACGGTCACGACAGCTCATGTTGCCGGAAGTCGCTGTGCTCTCATTGAAAATGAATGGCTTGGTGTCGCTCTCTCATGCAATGTCGCTGGCAGTGTGAACGGGGCTTTAGGCTGGTATATCATCAAGATGGCGCCACGGATGGCCGCCTCGGTGTGTAGCTCTTCAGTTCTTTTGTTGTTTTTGTTTGTTTGTCCTGTGTTTAGTAATATTTTTCCTGTCAGTTTTACCAGGGACGAGCTGCTGAACATTCAGCAGCATATACCAGACAACCGTTTCCCGGTTTGTGAATATTCAGACGTCTTGCTGGACATATTAGTCAGAGGCGCAACTGTGTTTAAACGCGCTATGAGATGCAGGCGAGAGAGACGAGCAGGCGCGCTGGTCAGGCTCCGTTGGCGCGGCTTTCGAACAATGCTGCTGAGCGTTCATCTAGTGAATCTCCGCTCTCTTCCTAACAAAACGGACGAACTACAACTCACCAGTACAAACAAGGACTTTTCAAACTCTGCTGCATTGTGCTTCACAGAAACCTGGCTGAGTGAAGCCATTCCGGACAGTGCGTTACATCTGCCGGGCTTTCAGCTGTTCAGAGCGGATTGCATCGCGGAGTTAACAGGGAAAACGAGAGGCGGTGGAACATGTTTTTACTTCAGTGAAAGTTGGTGTACAGATGTAACAACGTTAAAGAGAATATGCTGTCCTAATTTGGAAGCGCTTTTTATTAACTGTAAGCCATTCTACTCACTGCGGGATTTTTCCTTGTTTATTCTGGTGAGTGTGTATATCGCGCCAAACGCGTGTGTGAACACAGCGCTGCAACAGCAGACTGATCAAATCACAGACACAGAACAACAATACCCAGTTATTATTCTTGGGTTTTTAACAAAGCAAATCTCACATGTGAACTGCCCAAATACAAACAGCACATTACATGCCCCACCAGAGACAGGAACATACTGGATCATTGTTACACAACAATAAAGGATGCATATTGCTCTGGCCCTAGAGCAGCTTTGGGACTCTCTGATCACTGTCTGGTTCATCTTCCAACCTACAGGCAGAAATTAAAATCAACCAAGCCAGTAGTAAGGACTGTAAAGAGATGGACCAATGAAGCAGAGCAAGAACTAAAAGCCTGCTTCGATTGCACAGAT
Organism: Myxocyprinus asiaticus; assembly: GCF_019703515.2. Classification (NCBI taxonomy): domain Eukaryota; kingdom Metazoa; phylum Chordata; class Actinopteri; order Cypriniformes; family Catostomidae; genus Myxocyprinus; species Myxocyprinus asiaticus. Next base: position 4,792,093 of record NC_059347.1, read on the forward strand.
TGGAGTGTTTTTGAGGCTGCAGCCACAGACCTGGACGAGCTCACAGATACTGTTACATCACATATCAGTTTCTGTGAGGATATGTGCATTCCTACTAGGACTTATTTAAAGTTCAACAATGACAAACCGTGGTTTACAGCAGAGTTCAGGCAGCTTCGTCAGGCCAAAGAGGATGCTTACAGGGGTGGGGATAAAGTCTTGTACAATCAGGCCAGGAACACTCTGAACAAGGAAATCAGAGTGGCTAAAAGAAGATACTCTGAGAAGCTGATATCAAGTTTTCAGCTAACGACCCTGCATCAGTGTGGAGTGGCATGAAACAACTCCCAAATTACAGGACTCCTACCCCCAACCCTGTGGTGGACCAACAACTGGCTGACGACCTGAATGTGTTCTACTGCAGATTTGAAAATCCCAATCTCACACCCCACACCCACTCTGACCTTCACTTCACACAAACTCCAACACCTCCTGCAACCCCCCTCCTCCCCCCTCCTACTACTCAACCTGCACTTAAGATCTGTAAAGATGTTGTGAGCCGGGGCTTTCAGAAACAAAAGACTAGGAAAGCTTCAGGCCCAGATGGCGTCTCACCAGCGTGTCTTTGATCCTGTGCTAACCAGCTGGCCCCCATCTTCACACAGCTCTTCAATAGATCACTAGAGCAGTGTGAAGTCCCATGCTGCTTCAAACGCTCAATCATTATTCCTGTCCCAAAGAAACCAAAAATCACAGGACTTAATGACTACAGACCTGTCGCCCTGACGTCTGTGATCATGAAATCATTTGAGAGACTGGTGTTGGCCCACCTGAAAAACATCACTGGACCCTTTCTAGATCCCCTTCAATTCGCTTATCGAGCAAACCAGTCTGTGGATGATGCAGTCAACATGGGATTGCATCATATCCTGCAATATCTGGACAGACCAGGGACACATGCAAGGATCCTTTTTGTGGACTTCAGTTCAGCTTTCAACACCATCCCAGCTATACTCCAGAATAAATTACACCAACTCTCTGTTCCCATGTCTATCTGTCAGTGGATTACCAGCTTTCTGATGGACAGGCAGCAGCTTGTGAGACAGGGGAAACTCACTTCCAGCACCTGTACAATCAGCACTGGGGTGCCCCCCAGGGATGTGTGCTCTCCCCACTACTCTTCTCCCTCTACATCAACGACTGCATCGCCAAGGACCCCTCTGTCAAGCTCCTGAAGTTTGCAGACAACACCACTGTCATCAGCCTCATCCGAGATGACGATGAGTCTGCATATAGAAGGGAGGTTGAACAGCTGGCTGTCTGGTGCAGTCAAAACAACCTTGAGCTGAACATGCTCAAAACGGTGGAGATGATTGTGGACTTTAGGAGGAACACCCCAACACTGACCCCCCTCACCATTCTGAACAGCACTGTGGCAGCAGTGGAGTCATTCAGGTTCCTGGGCACTACCATCTCACAGGACCTGGCTGAGGATGTTCAACCTGCTACAGGCGCTGCTTACAGTTCTACTCGGCAGTCACTGAGTCTGTCCTCTCTACTTAATAACTGTCTGGTTTGGTTCAGCTACGAAATCAAACATCAGAAGACTACAAAGGACAGTTCGGACTGCTGAGAGGATTATTGGTTGCCCCCTGCCCCCCCTTCAAGAACTATACACTTCCAGAGTGAGGAAAAAGGCTGGAAAAATCTCTCTGGACCCCACTCACCCTGCCCATTACCTTTTTGAACTGTTGCCTTCTGGCCAACGCTTCAGAGCTCTGAGCACCAGAACCGTCAGGCACAGGGACAGTTTTTTTTCCCTCAGGCTATCCATCTCATGAACAGTTAAATTGCCCCATTGAGCAATAACTATGTGCAATACACAGTTTAGTCTTTTTTTATATTTATCCAACACATTCGACCTCTTCTGCCATTTCTTTCCTCTTAAAAAAAAAAAAAAAAAAAAAAAAATTTGCACTGTACATAACAGATTTGTATTTTTCACTGTACATAACATAACAGATTTGTATTAGATTTGCACTATGTGTGTGTGTGTGTGTGTGTGTGTGTGTGTGTCTGTACGTATGTGTATAATTATTTTTTATTATTATTTGTCTTGCTGCTGTTTTTGTATTGTACACTGGAAGCTCCTGTCACCAAGACAAATTCCTTGTATGTGTAATAATAATAAAGCTGATTCTGATATACTTCTGCGTTAAGCATAAGCCATAGGCTCCATGTCCTTTTAGTTCTGTGTTTGTGTGTCTGCGTTGTTCTGAGAGTACCCAGCCAAAATGCTAGTGTTCTGAGAGAAAATGCCTTTGTTTCTAAAATAACTGCTATTTTATAAATAAACAACTAATGTAATTTGTGTATTCCCAAAAAAAGTATTTATTAAACTAATTTGTCATTACAACGAACATGAACGTTGAGATTTAGTACTTATTATACATGTCGTCTGCCATGCAGAGAGAAATTAAATCAGGCAAATACTGTATGATTGTTCTGTAGTTGCTTAATAATAATAAATAAATATTTAATATTAAAACTTTGATGCTCCTTGAAATAATAAAAAAAAATGTATGACTACACTTGACCAACACAAAATAGGTGTTGTTTTAAAGCTTGGAAGCTGGATGCATAAAGGCAATATAACCAAATTTTAAGCAGTGCTTTTTAATTTGCTAACAAATCAGAATTGTTCTGTTTGCATAACTCATGAAATATGATTATTTACTGTCAAACACATCATATATATATATATATATATATATATATATATATATAGTTTCACTCAAACACAAAATACACCATATGGCCAAATGTATGTGGACACCCAAACACCACACTCAAATTTGCTAGTTGAGCATTTAATTTCAAAACAATTGGCATTAAAAGAGAATTGGTCCTCCTTAATGGCTTCCTCTCTGGAAAGGCTTTCCACAAGATGTTGAAACATGGCTGTGGGAACTTGCTTCAATTTAGGCACAAGAGGTCATCATTGAGCATCATTGAGGTCACCATCAAGCATAATTGTGGTCAGACAATGTTGATTGGCTATAGGGTCTGGCTTACAGATGGCATTTCAATTCATCCCAAAGGTGTCCAATGGGGTTCAGGTGTGGGCTTTGTGCATGCCAGTCAAGTTCTTTGACGTAAACCATTTCTTTATGGACCTTGCTTTGTGCACAGGGGCATTTTCTTGCTTGAATAGAAAAGGGCTCTCTCCAAACTGTTGTTGCAAAGTTTGAAGCATGTAGTTTTCTAGAATATCATTGTATACTGCAGTATTAAGAATTGTTTTCACAGGAATTAAGAAGTCTTTCCAAACCTGATTTGAATTAGAAGGGGTGTCCTCTAATTCTTCCTTTTGTCTACAGAGTGTGTATATAAAATAAAGCACAGAGAAATAAAAGTTTAAAGTCGTAAACAGATGTATTTTTAATGCAACGCTAATTTGGATATCTTTTTATCATCATTGGGGAGGTCTCTTTTATTGGACTAATCACAGCTGTTGTGGTCTGCATTGACGCAACAAGTTGCACGTCAGACGCTGTTGAAAAACACCATTTTGATGCAGATACATGAAACTGCCTTTGGAAAAGTGACTTGATGGCTGTCACTTCTAAAGTAGGCTACTGAAGAAATTGTTGATGTCTAGACAGTCTCCCTTTTCCAAAGGCAATTTAATTTAGACAATTTAAACTTTACAGCTCAAATAATACATGAGTTTGAGCAGAATAATTAATGTAAGGAACGAGTCTAAATTTTTTGTGGTAGTCAACATTATGCCACAAATGCTGCTGATTGAGCTTAATTTGTATTGAACCTGGAAAATTCCTTTAAATAAATTTTCATTTAAATAAATAAATAATTGGTTACTTTTAGAACTCAATCATAACTTATAACTGATGATACAACACTTATAACTCTTAGATAAAATATTTTAAGTGGTGTACGTCTACATAATTCTGTATTTTCTTTAAATTATTACTGTAATTTAGGCGATTTCATCCTCCGCTCCACCATTGCTCTGAAATGTTACAAGAGAAGTGTCATAGACGGCTATTCTCATCAACTACTTTTACAATTAAAATAGCAGGGATTTTATGATGATACCATACAATCCTATAAATAAATATATTTATTTTGATGAATGCCATTTAAAAAAAAATAATCAAATGGTGTTATTTAGTGAGTTATATTGTGAGTGTGCCTATTATGCAATTGCCACATGCAAAAACCTTCTTTTGATGGGTGTGCTCAACACAGGGATGCTGCGATCGATAGGCCGTCAGTGGTCTCATAATTTGGCCGCTCGCACAAACCGATCACCCCCGTCACAAAGACATGCAGCTGTTTCAAGACTTCAGCATCACTTTCATGCATCACAGGAGTGTGGGGGACTTTGGCCAAATGCTGTAGGATAAGGAACTTGATTCAGCAGTCAGTTATGAACTAAATCTTTTTTTTTAAATAACTCCCGCACAAATTGCAATAATAGTAGCACTTGTTCAGTCTGCAAACCTGTGTGCTCTTTTTCTGCTCTGCTATCTTTATCTCTCCACTCACGTGAGAGCATGTGTTCCCTTCATTAAAGTGAAAGAGGAACTAATATTACCAACATCCCAAAAAATTTAAAAGCAGGGAATGTAAACTCAGCAGAAAGAAACGTCCCTTTTTTAGGACACTGTATTTTAAAGATAATTTTGTAAAAATCCAAATAACTTTACAGATCTTTATTGTAAAGAGTTTAAACAGTGTTTTCCATGCTTGTTCAATGAACCATAAATAATTAATGAACATGCACCTGTGAAACTGTCGTTAAGATAAAAGCTTCCAGAGGGTAGGCTATTAAGGTCACAGTTATAAAAACTTAGGACGCTAAAGAGACCTTTCTACTGACTATGAAAAACACCAAAAGAAAGATGCCCAGGGTCCTTGCTTATCTGCGTGAACGTGCCTTAGGCATGCTGCATGGACACATGAGGACTGAAGATGTGGCCAGGGCAATAAATTGCAATGTCCGTACAGTGAGACACCTAAGACAGCGCTACAGGGAGACAGGAAGGACAGCTGATCGTCTTTGCAGTGGCAGACCACATGTAACAACACCTGCACAGGATCGGTATACATCCGAATATCACACCTGCGGGACAGGTACAGGATGGCAACAACAACTGCCCGAGTTATACCAAGTACACACAATCCCTCCATCAGTGCTCAGATTGTCCGCAATAGGCTGAGAGAGGCTGGACTGAGGACTTGTAGGCCTGTTGTAAGACAGGACCTTACCAGACATCACCGGCAACAACGTCGCCTATGGGCACAAACCCACCTTCGCTGGACCAGACAGGATTGGCAAAAAGTGCTCTTTACTGAAGAGTCGCAGTTTTGTCTCACCAGGGGTGATGGTCGGACTCGCATTTATCGAAGAACGATACATGAGGCCTGTACTCTGGAGCGGGATCGATTTGGAGGTGGAGGGTCCATCTTGGTCTGGGGCAGTGTGTCACAGCATCATCGGACTGAACTTGTTGTCATTGCCTGCAATCTCAACACTGTGCGTTTCAGGGAAGACTTCCTCCTCCCTCATGTGGTACCCTTCCTGCAGGCTCATCCTGACATGACCCTCCAGCATGACAATGCCACCAGCCAGACTGCTCGTTCTGTGCGTGATTTCCTGCAAGACAGAAATGTTAGTGTTCTGCCATGGCAGAGCCCGGATCTCAATCCCATTGAGCACGTCTGGGACCTGTTGGACCGGAGGGTGAGGGCTAGGGCCATTCCCCCAGAAATGTCTGGGAACTTGCAATTGCCTTGGTGGAAGAGTGGGGTAACATCTCACAGCAAGAACTGGCAAATCTGGTGCAGTCCATGAGGAGGAGATGCACTGCAGTACTTAATGCACCAGATACTGACTGTTACTTTTGATTTTGAACCCCCACCCCCCTTTGTTCAGGGACACATTATTCCATTTCTGTTAGTCACATGTCTGTGAAACTTGTTCAGTTTGTGTCTTAGTTGTTGAATCTTTTTATGTTCATACAAATATTTACACATGTTAAATTTTCTGAAAATAAAAGCAGTTGAAATTGAGAGGACGTTTCTTTTTTTGCTGAGTTTAGTTATAAATTAGCAAAATCCAATGGCAAAACTGCCCGTATAGGACAGTGCTTGGCCAAAACAGCTTCAAAAGAAATGTGGGCACACCACAGCTCCAAAAATTGACAATTTATTATATTCCCTCCTTAGTGACGTTTCGAGCCCTAATGGAAAATCATAGGAAAATGCTGAAATTTGGCACGCTGATGGGGTGGGTATGAACAGCCCCCAGACACAATTTAGGGTCTGTAGAAAAAAATTAATTTGCGAAATCTGAAACATTGCTATTTTTGCCATTTAACTTTTTAGCCATATGTCCTAAGTCATGAGCTTTGTGTCTATGTAGTCCTTGGGTCATGAGGATGTCAACAATACCAATTTTTATTGAATTAGATTATAAAGCAATGTGTCTTTTGAATGCTTAGTCGGATTTGTATGGAAATTGTGATGCGTCTTTGATATCATATCCTGAGGACCTGAGTAGTTTGGATACGCACCACATAGTTATCAAAATGCTTAGTCAATTTAAACAACTTTGTAAACATCATTGCTTCCTAATTCTAAGTCTTCAAAAAAATTGCAGAGAACAATTTGTAATTCTTTTTCTTTCTTTTTTTTTTTTTTTTTTTCAAAACCTGCTGACTGTCAGCTTATGTCTTTTTAGCCGCTTTAGGCTGAATCTTGTGGTAATGTGCTGTAGAGATCAAAAGGGTACTGGTTCGAGACCAACTTGGGTGAACTTGTAAACAATTGTGAATTTGTAATTTGCAACAAATCCACTCTTTCTTTCTTCCAGTTATGTTTGATATCAGCCATATCGACTCGCTGGCATCAAAAAAAAAAAGAAAAAAATATATATATATAATCTTTTGAATGCTTTGTCAGATTAAAAGAAGATTGGTATGTGTCTTTGACATGTCTCTAGAGTACCTGAGCAGTTTGGAGACAGCGTCACATACTGGTCAAAATGCTTAGTAAGCTTAACTTTTTATGTATTGTTGCTACTTCTACAAGAAATGGCAGAGAGAAATTTCTGTGTTTTTATTTATTTATTTTCAAAACCTGCTGACTCTCAGCTTGGTGTGTCCTTTTTGGTGGCTGTAAGTTCTGTGGCTGTGTGGTGCCGTGTGAAGTGCGCAGAAATGTGAAACAGAGAGGCCGGGTTCAATCCTTTCCTGAGGCGACTTGTAGAGTGGTGTTGGTTTGCTTTGCTTGTCGTATTTGGTCTGTGTGTGCTGCAATGCTTGCCGTTTCAGGGCTTGGCCCTGTTTTTGCTGCTTGCAGCTATATTTATTATTATTTCTGTGCCTGTTTTGTGCCATGTTTCCCCTTTTTGTTAGAGCAGACTTGATGGTGCTCCTAGGATGCTTTAAAGCTTTGCTAATGTTTTATACCTTTCGCCAGCTTGTGGAGCTTCATGAATTTCTGAATTTAGTGTTTGGTATGTCCCCTTTTGCTTTGATGACAGCATGCACTTGAGCTGGCATGGACAAAACCTGATGATCCATGTTAGCTCAACATGATTTGAGTGTTCCAAAGGGCATTTTATGTGCCTCAGTGAAAGCAAGAAAATCTGACCTTTTGTACAAATGTCAATGTCACAAATTTGCTTACATTTCATAAGTGATGGTCTGTCTTTTTTTTATTTTTTTTATTTATTGTCCCTACCACAGTGAAGGAATCCCAAAATATGATGCTGCAGCAACCATCCTTCTTTGTTGGGAAGGTGATCGCAGTATGATATAGATTTGCGCTGAGCTTCAAAAGTTCAGTTTAGTTCTAATCAGAGCATCAAATCTTCCTGCAGGTTTCTTACATGGCCTTTAGATTTTATCTCTCTGTTGGGATCTTCATTTCATGGAGAACTGTAACTCCTTAGAGTTGCTGGTGGCATCCTTTACTGTGGCTATTCTTGGCCAGATAATTTGGAGGATGGCCAGTTCTGGGCAAATTCAAAGTAGTTCTGCTCTACTTGAGTTTCTCAACTTTTTATTATTTGTAGTGCATGGTTGGCTACATAAAATATTGTCATAGTTTTACTGTTCTAACTAATCTGGCTTGTGATTATCTTTTTCTTTTTTTCCCCTCACTTGTCAGTATTGTACAGTACTCGTATAGAGATGAAGATAATAGAATAAAGAATTTAATTTGGGTCTGTTCCTCACACAAAGATGTCACATGCCGTCTGTAGACTTGGATTGTAGTGCGCAAATAGAATGGATTAGCTTTATGATTCTTTTAAGGTGGTTTTGTGGTGTATTTTTTTATTTATTTATTTATTTTATTTATTTTGAGCTGCAGCATATTCAAAAAGTTCCCATGCAAACAAAATAAAATAAAAATGAAGTAATGATTAAATGTTTGTAGAATTTTATTCTTTGTAACATTTTTAAAGTTTAGTCTTAAAGTGATAGAGTTGAATACGGCACCAGAACAGAATAAAACATTATAATATCAAATTAAGTAAATGCATCAATTGTGTTAAATCTGATTAAATATTGAAACTCTTCGATTTAAACATTCAATGAAAAACCAAATAATTCCATGAATTCAGTATTCAAGAATTTATTTGTGAAATAATTTGTTCATATGTAAAATGATTTACAGTTTAAATGCTGCCAATATGTTAGAATTGTACTTTTCAGTGTCTATGCAAATGTATGTCTGCTAGAGCCACACTTTCCACAAGAATACATGCGTAGATACTTTCCCAATGTGTCTGTAAAGGGATGTAAGTAGACAGTATGTGCACTTGCGTTTGTAAATGCATACACTGGCGGCCAAAAGCTTGGATTAATGTACAGATTTTGCTGTTTCGGAAGGAAATTGGTACTTTAATTCACCAAAGTGGCATTCAACTGATCACAATGTATAGTCAGGACATTACTGATGTAAAAAAACAGCGCCATCACTATTAAATGACTAAAGTCATTTTTGATCAAATCTAGACAGGCCCCATTTCCAACAGCCATTACTCCAACACCTTATCCTTGAGTAATCATGCTAAATTGCTAATTTGGTACTAGAAAATCACTTGCCATTATATCAAACACAGTTGAAAGCTATTTGTTTCTTTAAATGAAGCTTAGCATTGTCTTTTGTGTTTGTTTTTGAGTTGCCACAGTATGCAATAAACTGGCATGTCTTAAGGTCAATATTAGGTAAAAAATTACAAAAAAGATACCGCTTTCTCTAGAAACTTGTCATTCAATCATTATTTTGAGGAATGAAGGCTATACAACGCTTGAAATAGCCAAAAAACTGAAGCTTTCATACAGAGGTGTACACTACAGTCTTCAAAGACAAAGGACAGCTGGCTCTAACAAGGACAGAAAGAGATGTGGAATGATGTACAACTAAACAAGAGGATAAGTACATCAGAATCTCTAGTTTGTGAAATAGACGCCTCATGTCCTCAGCTGACAGCTTCATTGAATTCTACCCGCTCAACACCAGTTTCATGTACAACAGTAAAGAGAAGACTCAGGGGTGCAGGCCTTATGGGAAGAATTGCAAAGAAAAAGCCATTTTTGAAACGGAAAACAAAGAGGAAAGGTAGAGTGGGCAAAGAAACCGACATTGGACAACAGATAACTGGAAAATAGTGTTATGCGTCTTAACCCCATTGAGCTTTTGTGAGATCAGCTAGACTGTAAGGTGCATGAGAAGTGCCCGACAAGACAGCCACATCTATGGCAAGTGCTACAGGAAGCATGGGGTGAAATGTCACCTGAGTATCTGGACAAACTGACAGCTGGAATGCCAAGGATCTGCAAAGCTGTCAATGCTGCTCATGGAAGATTTTTTGATGAAGTAGTTTTACCTTTTTTTTTCTTTTTTTTTCAAATTGTAATAGTAATGTTTCACATTATTAATGTCCTGACTATATATTGTGATCAGTTGGATGCTACTTTGGTGAATAAAAGTACCAGTTTCTTTCCATAAGAGCAAAATCTGGACATTATTCCAAACTTTTGGCTACCAGTGTATGTAATAACATATTTGCTAAATTTGCATTACATAACTGGAATGCAAAATCATGATGAAAAAAAGAGGTAAGGCATGATTTCAAGGCATTTTTAAAGACCCCAGAATTCTAACAAAATAGGTTGCTTCTGATTCACACAAACTAATTTTGACTAACTAACGGTGTAGCATAGCTAATATATAGCCAACACATAGGCAGTTTATCAGTGTAGAAGTTGCTATTTATGTTCATTATATGTCATAGCAGTTTCAAGATGATTTTAATAATTTTGACAATTTTATTTTTTGGGTGAACTATTCCTTTAATGCTGGAAAGTCTTAAGTGGTGTTATAAGCCTTTATAATCCTTTTTATAAGCATTGTACAATTACACAGTAATGCATGTAAGCACATACACTTGTACATATTTTATAATAATAGTTTTTTTATTGAAGATTAACAACAGTCAGTATAAATATAAACTAAAAATAAATAAGAGCATCACAAACGTACATTAAATTCATCTAACAATGACAATCTTCCAGGCTTTCCTGTTATTTATAATAATAATAATAATAATAATATATGTTTGGAAATGTGTTAAATTGAACTTTAAATCACTCTTAGTCTGATGAATTAAGTTTTCAGAGTAACAAAAACGAATTAGCAATGTAGATCTTTTTTTTTTTTTTTGTATGAAGTATGATGGTATGGTGATTTTTCAAGGTTTCTGGAAGAGGAGAGAAATTTATTCTGCCTTTTTAGTTACAGAAATATTTGCCCCCATCCTGATTTCTTCTATTTTTGTGTATTTTTCATACTTAATTGTTTTAGATCTTCAAACAAGACAGCATAAAACAAAGGCAACCTGAGTAAACACAAAATACAGTTTATATATATATATATATATATATATATATATATATATATATATATATATATATATTTTTATATTAGTATTAATTTTTTTTTTTTTTAATTGAAGCAAAAAAGTGATCCAACACCTATATCACCCATGTGTAAAACTAACTGCCCCCTTAAACTTATTGGCTGGTCGTGCCACCTTTAGCAGCAACAACTGCAACCAAACGCTTCTGATAACTGGAGATCAGTCTTTCACAGCACTGAGGTGGAGTTTTGTCCCACTCTTCTTTGCAGAACTGCTTTAGTTCGGCCACATTAGCATGAACTGCCTGTTTAAGATCCTGCCACAGTATCACAATTGGGTTCAAGTCAGGACTTTGACTAGGCCACTCCAACTTTAATTTTGCTTCTTTTGAGCCATTCAGAGGTGGACATACTCCTATGCTTTGGATCATCGTCTTGCTGCATAATCCAGTTGCGCTTGAGCTGATGAACAGACGTTCTTTAGGATTTTCTGGTAGAGAGCAGAATTCATGTTCCCCTCAATTATTGCAAGTCGCCCTGGCCCTGAAGCAGCAAAGCATCCCCACACCATCACACTACCACCACCATGCTTGACCATAGGTATGATGTTCTTTTTGTGGAATTCTGTGTTTGATTATGCCAGATGTAACGGGACCCCTGTCTTCCAAACAGTTCCACTTTCAACTTCTCGGTACACAGAACATTCTCCCAAAAGGTTTGAGGATCATCATCATGTGTTTTGGCAAAATTCAAATGAGCCTTAATGTTCTTCTGGGTTAGCAGTGGTTTTCGCCTCACCACACTTCCATGGATGGCATTTTTGGCCAGTGTCTTTCTGATAGTAGAGTCCTGAACAGTGACCTTTATTGAAGTGACAGAGGCCTGCAGCTCCTTGGATGTTGCCCTTGGCTTTTTTTGACTTCCTGGATGAGTCATCGCTGTGCTCTTGGGAGGAATTTTGGAACCACGGCCACTTTTGGGAAGGCTCACTACTGTTCAATGGGGTCCTTTGGAGTCCCAGAGCCTTTGAAATTGCTTTGTAACCCTTCCCAGACTGTTGTATTTCAGTCACCTTTTACCTCATCATTTCTGGAATTTCTTTCAAATTTGGCATAGTGTGCTACTGGGTGAGACCTTTTAGTTAACTTCATACTGCTGAAAATGTTCTATTTAGGGATTGATTTGATTGAACAGGGCTGGAATTAATCAGGCCTGGGTGTGTCTAGTCCAGCTGAACCCCACTATGAATGCAGTTTCATAGATTTGAGAATTTAATAACTAAGGGGGCAAATACTTTTCACACAGGCCCAGTTGGTATTTGATAACTTTTTTGCTTCAATAAATAACATTATCATTCAAAAACTGTGTTGTTTACTCTGATTGCCTTTGTTTTATTTGTTCAGAAGAAATCACATTATTGTAAATTTCGTTTGTCTTAATTTGAGTAATCTCGAGTCTTCTGATAGAAATGTAAGCATTGTTCTAGCAGGAAGATCTTGGAATTCCTTTTATCAGGCATATTGTCCGCTCCGCTCCCCTGCCGTCATTGCTTCCGGCAGGATTTGATAGTTCAAGCAAGCATCGGAGCACTGAACCATAGGACGTGGCTTATACCAAATTATAAAATTATCATTTTATTCATAGGAGTCTTTTTGATAGAACATACTGTCATAGTGATTGATGTATGTCGTCATGAAATCAGAGACACTTTTTAAATTAATATATATTTAAATATAGATATATTTTGGTCTGTGATATACGTATTGTTCCAAATGTAAAAAGAATGTGTTGAAAATTTGTTTAAAAATCAAGCAACACATCTGAAAGACTTGCCTGTGAAAATTAGATAATTTAAGAGGAATGCCACCAAGTTGTTCAAATACAGTGCATCCGGAAAGTATTCACAGCACTTCACTTTTCCACATTTTGTTATGTTACAGCCTTATTCCAAAATGGATTAAATTCATTATTTTCCTCAAAATTCTACAAACAATACCCCATAATGACAACATGAAAGAAGTTTGTTTGAAATCTTTGCAAATTTATTAAAAAATAAAAAACGAAAAAAATCACATGTACATAAGTATTCACAGCCTTTGCTCAATACTTTGTTGAAGCACCTTTGGCATCAATTACAGCCTCAAGTCTTTTTGAGTATGATGCTACAAGCTTGGCACACCTATTTTTGGGCAGTTTCTCCCATTCTTCTTTGCAGGACCTCTCAAGCTCCATCAGGTTGGTTGGGGAGCGTCGGTGCACAATCATTTTCAGATCTCTCCAGAGATGTCCAATCGAGTTCAAGTCTGGGTTCTGGCTGGGCCACTCAAGGACATTCACAGAGTTATCCCGTAGCCGCTCCTTTGTTATCTTGGCTGTGTGCTTAGGGTCGTTGTCCTGTTGGAAGTTGAACCATCGCCCCAGTCTGAGGTCCAGAGCGCTCTGGAGCAGGTTTTCATCAAGGATGTCTCTGTACATTGCTGCATTCATCTTTCCCTCGATCCTGACTGGTCTCCCAGTTCCTGCCGCTGAAAAACATCCCCACAGCATGATGCTGCCACCACCATGCTTCACTGTAGGGATGATATTGGCCAGGTGATGAGCGGTGCCTGGTTTCCTCCAGGCATGACGCTTGCCATTCAGGCCAAAGAGTTCAATCTTTGTTTCTCATGGTCTGAGAGTCCTTCAGGTGCCTTTTGGCAAACTCCAGGCGGGCTGTCTTGTGCCTTTTACTGAGGATTTGCTTCCATCTAGCCACTCTACCATACAGGCCTGATTGGTGGAGTGCTGCAGAGATGGTTGTTCTTCTGGAAGGTTCTCCTCTCTCCACAGAGGAATGCTGGAGCTCTGTCAGAGTGACCATCGGGTTCTTAGTCACCTCCCTGACTAAGGCCCTTCTCCCCCGATCACTCAGTTTGGCCGGGCGGCCAGCTCTAGGAAGAGTCATGGTGGTTCCAAACTTCTTCCATTTATGGATGATGGAGGCCACTGTGCTCATTGGGACCCTCAATGCTGCAGAAATGTTTCTGTACCCTTCCCCAGATCTGTACCTCGATACAATCCTGTCTCGGAGGTCTACAGACAATTCCTTGGACTTCATGGTTTGGTTTGTGCTCTGACATGCATTGTTAACTGGGGACCTTATATAGACAGGTGTGTGCCTTTCCAAATCATGTCCAGTCAACTGAATTTACCACAGGTGGACTCCAATCAAGTTGTAGAAACATCTCAAGGATGATCAGTGGAAACAGGATGCACCTGAGCTCAATTTTGAGTGTCATGGCAAAGGCTGTGAATACTTATGTACATGTGATTTTTTTCATTTTTTTATTTTTAATAAATTTGCAAAGATTTCAAACAAACTTCTTACATGTTGTCATTATGGGGTATTGTTTGTAGAATTTTGAGGAAAATAATGAATTTAATCCATTTTGGAATAAGGCTGTATTCATAGCCTTTGCTCACAGCACTTTTTCCAAAATGTGGAAAAAGTGAAGCGCTGTGAATACTTTCCGGATGCACTGTAAATGTTTAGGGAAAAGATTCCACAGAGAGCAACCAAGTTCTTGAGCCAATTTATCTTAAGTGTTATTTGACGTTGTGAAATCCAAAACATTTTAACCACCATGATCATGGAGATAGCATATAATATTTTTCTTAAATTACAAGGTTTATTTTTCCACTCAAAATTAAATAATTATCTGTCAAACTTTGATAAATGCCTTTGGTATGAACTGACAGAATGCCCATGTAGAATCACACTATTCTATTAGCTGATGCAGCTTGACCATCCACCCCGTATTCGTGCGTTATTGTAGGCATATTAACCAGAGCACAGAGCCATTTCATCAGAATTTTTCTTCTTTAAGGTCGTGATTTACATCTTCCGTACTCTGCACGACTCATTGCTTCGTCCTTCTGATCTACACTTATACTTGTAAACCGTGAGTGGATTATTTTTCATCTCCCTGTTGTTGTTCTTCTGACGATAAACATATCCTTTGCACTACTGTGTTTTTGCGATTATGTATTGTCTCTTTCTTTCTAGCTAAAGAAACTAAAAAAGCTTGTTTAACGTGTCTTTTTCAATATGACATTTCACCAGTGTTTTCTTGGCGATTTATCTCTTTGTTCGGCATGAGCACTGATTGTTTTCTTTGGTCCGATCCCACGATGATGCAGCATTCACTGAGATTGTGTTCATTGCAATGCACAAAACTCAAATTGCTTTGCTCTCAGCTTGCCGCTTTAGAAAGCTGGTGCCAGTCCCCTCGAGCGAGGGAAGTGAGGATGGGATATACAGCATGAAAAGTTTGAGGATTTGTTGCCGGCTTAGGCCTGGCGTTTCTTACCTACTCCATCTCAAGTGGTTTCACCTGCTCAGTACACCCGTGATGATCTTTGGCCTGCTCTGGCATGCTGGGATCGATCATGTTTGGTTTTGCCGCCGGGGCCGTTCTTTCCATAGCTGCACGAGCAGCTTATGATTTGGTGCTCCCCCTATTCAGAGAGAGTTCAGGTCCTTCGCCCTACCACATTCATGGCATTGGTTCACGCAGTGCCACGAATTTTGCGCACTTGTCACCATGATCTCTGCCCAGGGAATTGGCAGGTGTATGGGTGGCCTGGTGTCTTTGGAGTGACACCCCTGGCTGATTTTGTTAGGGATTTGATTCTTATTTTACCCACCGTTGTGAGCTGGGAATGCGTATATAAGAGGCTTGCTGGTTAAGCCTTGCAGAGTGGTTTCTTTTGCATTCCCAGGACAGTACTCTCACTTTCCTCGCTGCTGTGGTCTGGGAATGAGAACACTAAGTCTTGTGACTGCCTTTGCAACGTGTCAGTAGGCCGGCATGTCTCGTCGTATGTTACAGACCTCGTTGTGGATGCAACGCTGTATTTAAGTCCTTATTACCATAAATCTCAACTTTCACTTTCGCTTTCAAAATGTGAAAGAATCAGAAAGTGAAAGTGGAGATTTATGGTAAAAAAGGACTTAAATATTGATCTGTTTCTCACCCACACTTATATCGCTTTTAAAGATATGGATTTAACCACTGGAGTCACCATTCACTTGCATTGTATGAACCTAGAGAGCTGAGATATTCTTCTAAAAATCATGGTTTGTGTTCTGCAGAAAAAATCTGGAATGGCATGAGGGGGTGAATAAATGAGAAAATTTTCAGTTTTGGATGAACTAATTTCCTTTAATTTCCTTGTAACTTCAATAAAAACTGAAATGTTTCCTTTGTTTAATCACTAAAGACAACTTGATTGCATGATGGATTCCTCAAGCCAGTATTTTTTTATTTATTATTATTATTTATTTTTTTATTTTTTTGTTTACTCATTTTAATGGCCAAACTCTTCACTTTATTTCATGAGTTCCCAATGCAACCCATATTGGTTACTAATTTTAATTTTATTTTGTATTTTTTTTTTATAAAGTTTCATTGGCTTTGTAAAGCAGCATATAAGTGCTGCAGAACAATAGAATTCTGCCTGTAGTTTTTATAGTTTCAAAAATCACAGCAGTACAGGTTCTTCATCTGCAGGTTGTATTGCAATTTTGATTTCCATCAAAAAATGTAATCTCTGTGTTT
Organism: Myxocyprinus asiaticus; assembly: GCF_019703515.2. Lineage (NCBI taxonomy): Eukaryota > Metazoa > Chordata > Actinopteri > Cypriniformes > Catostomidae > Myxocyprinus > Myxocyprinus asiaticus. The sequence continues at coordinate 4,808,631 of NC_059347.1, forward strand.
ATGGGCTCAGTGCTGGCCTGGATGCTGCCCTGAGTTTCTAATTTTAGTCTTCTTTTGGGGATTTTTTATTTTTATTTTTTATAATTCAAGCATGCTTTTCAAAATCTCCTAGTTATTACATTTTAATTCAGAGATCATTATCATATAAATTGAAAATGCTTTGAGTTGCCCAGTCTTAAATTTTATGTGAATGAGGTGATATTTGTTTTAATCCCCCCCCCCCCCCCCAAATTTAAAATAAAAAAACAACAAAGAAATTATCCTCTGCAATATATTGGTTCATGCAAATATGCACTGCTAATAAGAACATGGCAATGTTGTTGTCAGTGTGTTCTGGTTCAAGGAAACTAGGACTGTCAGCCTAATGTTCTCCCATCATCTCCTGAAATAGCCCAAGAGAGATACATCCTCATTAGATGTTAAAATGAATGATTCTGCTCATAGTTACCACAGTTTGGTGCAAAACATCCTAACCACATCTTCCAGCAGCTTTGTTTTTCTAACTGAATCCATATAGAGGCCTTTGCACACTTTTTATGCTTCCTGGCTCTTTTCTTGATGGATCGTAATTAAGAGGTAGTAGCCGCACTTCAGGTATCTCATTTCTGAAAAAATTTGCAGAATTTCTCATTCGATGTGTGTAGAAGTTTGCCGGATATTTTATACCTGAATATTTTGAGATGCAACCAACCTATCAGTATTTAATTTATTTTTTTAAATGTGCAATCCCTGCTTTATTTCCATTTGTGTTTTTAATTTTAGGACAAGATGTAGGGCTGTACAATTCCACAAATTTTGGAATTGCTGGTTTCGAAATTGATGTGACTGGGCAGCCCAGACACACAAACTACAAAAGTCAAATGAAATCCCAGATTAAGTTTATTGTGCTACCAAAATCTCAATAATAAGCAGTTAAAATAAATAAATATATGGTACATAAAGTGGGACTTTTAATTATAAACAAGCCCGAAATACCCAGTGACTCTTATTTTGAAATGTCTGCGCTCCCAGTTGTGAACTCACTGACGGCTGATTCGCTGCATGATTCAAACTGCTAACCTAAGCTCCTGATTTCAGACCAGTTTTGTGAATGTTTTCTGCTGATTCATTATAAAGACACAGTTCAAAAGAGTCGATATGTGGCGTTATTACAGTTTTTTTAGTTGTAGTGCCCCCTATGGGTACAAGTGTATGACAATATGTGTGCATCCTCAATATGGCCTGTTGATTTATGTGTACTGGGATTCATTAAGTTTGGACTTTGCATTGAGTGTAGATATTGATCAACGAATCAAAGTGCATTCAACCGAAGGAATTGAATCGCTAATGTCTTTGGAATGATTTAACGTATCAGTTCTTTTGTTAACTATTTGTCAGTGGGGTCTGTAGATGATGTATACCAATTTCCGTGCAAATCAGGCAAACAGCCTAGGAGGAGTTTGAAAAAGTAGATTGAAAAAAAAAAAAGTAATGGTGGAATATTTTTATAGACGGAAAATAAAATTGGAGATAAGTTTTGCAGAGCTTGATGGCTGAGCCCATACGGTTGAGGAGATATGAGCAAAAACGTAAAAGTGCTTATTATAGCGCCACCTAGGATCGGACAGGTGTGTGTATGTGTGCCTGAGTAGTGGTGCATGTTTGGGACCATCCTGCCAAGTTTGGAGTAATTTACGGTCTCTGATGCCCATACATTTTTAGGGCAGAAAAATAAAGAAGAAAATCAGAACAAACCATCCACTATTACATCATGCTGTGTGAACAAAGTTAGATTAAAGAATGACCTACTGTACATTAAGAGGAACCAAATATCAGCACATGCATTGTGAGTTTACAAAGGAATAGTTAATCCAAAGATTATAGTTCTCTCATCATTTACTCACTCTTATGCTTTTTCAAACTCATGACTTTTCCCTCTGCAGAACACAAACAATTATATTTTGAAGGAGATATGATGGATATATCCAAACAGTGCAAGTCAGTATAATCCAAAACTTTCAAGCTCTTAAAAGGACACAGCATAAAGGTAATCCATATGACTCGAGTGGTTTAAGCGATACGATTGGTTTTGGGTGAGAAACAGACCAAAATGTAACTATATTCACTAGAAATCTTGACATTAACTGTCTTTGGCACGATCATGAGAAGCTTAATAGACCTTTTCACAGACTGTGACTCCTTTCTGCCTTATTTAGCAGCGGAAATCTAGCAAACATTATATGATAATTTTTTTAAATATTGAGTGCAAGTTTATAACATTATGCTTTGTGTTATGTTACCCTGAAAAAATTAATTACCACAGCTGCGAGGGGGTTTCAATTACAGCTGCTGAGAGAGTGACCGTAAATTTGGCATCTTCTCCCATCTGACTATCCACCGCTCCTTTTTTTTTTTTTTTCTCTGGAAAGTCATTCAAATGTAATAGTGGATTTTTTCTTTTGCTCTTGGAGTAAATGGGTAAGTGAAAATAATATTTGCTGTGGTCTCCCATTCACCGCTGTCGAAATGTTTACCCTGCAAACATTTACTTCTGCGTTCCAAAACCCGTCGAAAAAAAGTCTATTATACGTGCTGTACACAGTGGGCATAGCCTTGAAGTTTTGATATTTTCATGCAAGCATGCGCAAATGGGTTGGTGAAATTGCATGGAAATGGGCACGGCCAAGTGCAATTTAATTCTGAGGTTCTTCTACGGTTATTTATCAGAATAAATTTGAACGTTGTTTTTTTTTTTTTTTTTTATGTGATCGAAACTTATGTAATGATGCATGCAATGATATTTATCACAAAATGAGTTACTGTCTGGAGTTAGTATTGAAAAAAAAGTTGATCAGAAATCAATTAATTAGCATCGCTGTGAAATAATAATAATAATAATAATAATAATAATAATAATAATAAAAAAATCAGTTAATCAAAGAGAATTTTTCATTTGTTGATTTTCAAATGTGTGAACAGTCTTGCTCCACAAATAATTTGCCAGTTAACAATGAAACAAATTACACCTGACACCTGTTTCTGTCTTTTATTTTTTTATTTTATTTTTATTTAAAATCCTACCGGAGCTGCAAATTAGCTACTAGTCCATGTAACATGATATTCTTTATTGTACCTGTCAAATAAACAATTAAAAACAAATTCAGCTCTGAGGGCTACAAAGCTAATAATTCTGCTGAATTTGACTCCACTCCTGTTTTTATCTCTTGTAGTTTCAATCGCTCTTGCTGTACAGACGAGTCATGAGCTGTCAGGAGGTGCCCAACCCCAGCCAGGAGCCGAAGGACACTTCCGTAGTCCCCACAGAGGCAGGAAACACACAAGCTGTCCCTACGACCTCCCCAAAGCCTCTATCCGTCAAAGTAAAGACTGAGGTGGCTTCCCCCAGCGAGTCAGTGGCCAGTAATGGCAAAGCCAGTGACAGCAACATGCCTGCTGAGATCTGTGTGGTTTTAGGGAACAACTCGCGCAACTCTCAAACACAAGGTACAGCTCTTTCTCCAACTAATAGTTTCAGGATTAATACATTTATTTATCCATTTTCTCTTCTCTGTCTTCATCTAATACAGTCTAACAGAGTTTTCTCTTCCACAGGATCTTACATTTGTGGAATATGTGGAAAAAAGTACAAATACTACAACTGCTTTCAGACACATGTCCGAGCTCACACAGGTCTGGTTCTGTTCTTGGCCTACGGTTGGGGGTGTGGGGGGTCAAAATTACCCTTTTTTTCCTTTGGAATTCTGATTTACCATGGGATTTTGGATCAGTTTTGTCAATCAGTTATTCCTTGACATTCCATAGATAAATCAAACTCTTGTTTATGACTGTATATTTCTTTATTTTTAATATTTTTTTTTAGTTGTCATTTTCATTTGACACTCTAAGGTAAGTTTTGTCTGCAAAGTTTTTTTTTTAATTTTTTTTTTTTTACTTTTTAAAGTATAGGATATGTTTTAAAGCATAGACATTCAGGTATTCTAAACAATATTCTACATCAGCTGTCTAGCCAACCACACACAAGATGGTATGTTTTGTTTTTAAATACTTTTTTAATAATGAGAATTAAGTGAGGTTTAAAACATTACAGTGGAGAAAGCTGTTTACTCTGCACTATTAGATGGTTTGAAAGATGAAGGCTCAGAAAAAAGAATTTTGTGAAAAGCTGCAATTAATTTAAATAATATTGAATATTATCTCTTTGTTATCCTTTTTTAACTGGGTATGTAAATTAAAAGTGAACAAATAAGCATTAATTAAACATTAAAAATTGAGGGTCGGGTGGCACCATGCAAGAGTCAGACGTGTGAATGGCGAGCTCTGCGCACTTTGCTAGTTTTAATACTTTTTATGTCATAAACCGGTGAGATTTGATAGACTCAGATTCTTGACTGTTCTAGGAAGACAATGTCAAAGAATTCAAAATTCTTGAGCTCTGGAGACATTAAAAGACACTTACGTGCTCAAGCTGAAGCCCCTGAGGAGGCCGCAAGCCCGTAACTCAATTTGGACAGTGCATTGAGAGAGATTCAGCGTCAACTGTTGAACATGTCGGCAATGCTGGCGAAGGTCATTGCTGACTTGGAGGATCTTGCTGTAATATGTCAATCGATCACTGCCATGGAGACGAAATTCACTGAGATGGTTACAAGAGTGTCGGATGTTGAGAAACGGATCAATTCTCTGGAGTTATTGGAGAGGGAATTAGCTGCTAATCTGCAAGCGACCAAGGTAGACTTGGAGCATGTCTGGGAAAAGTTGAAAGACTTAGAGAATCATAGCCGGTGAAACAACGTCCGAATTGTTGGAATTCTTGAAGACGAAGGAGGTCGAGATATGGTGACATTTCTGAATGGGGTCATCCAGAGTCTGCTCGACATAACAGGCCATAAGATGGAAATCGAATGAGCTCACAGAGTTCCGGCTCAGAGATCCACTGAGGGAGACAGGCCCCAATAAATTCTGGCCAGATTTCTGAGATCATCCGATAAAGATCTCGTGTTACATGAGGCGAGGAGTAAAGGAAGGCTTTCTTGGAAGAACCACTACATTTTCTTGTTCCCAGACTTTGCGAATTTGACGAGAGAAATGTGATCGATTCAAGGAATGCAAGAAACTCTTAAATCAATGGATGTTCCCGGCCAAATAGAGAATATCAGGGGCAGTGGTGGCTCAGCGGTTAAGGCTCTGGGTTACTAATCAGAAGGTTGGGGGTTCAAGCCCCAGCACTGCCAAGATGCCACTGTTGGGCCCTTGAGCAAGGCCCTTGACCCTATCTGCTCCAGGGGTGCCGTATCATGGCTGACCCTGCATTCTGACCCCAGCTTAGCTGGGATATGTGAAAAAAAGAATTTCACTGTATGTGTGCAAATGTATAATGTGATATTAAATAAATACAATTATTATTAATTATAGATACTAAGGATGGCCGTAAAATATTTACATGCCCACAGCAAGCGATGTTCTTCATAAAGTCAATGGAGTGAGTAGATCATTGTGTGATACTTTCTATGCAGCTGAGTGGGCCTGACTCACTGAACATTCACTTGACGTCTGAGGAATCTGAGCAGCATCTTTGTTTCTTTTTGTGCTGGTTCCGCCTAACAGCTGGAGTTTGTTTTGTTGGATAGCACTCATTTGGGACAGTTTGTGGATGAATCTGCTCATTCTTTGTGCTTACGCCTCCTGTTGGTTGGAATTTGTTCTGTGGAATATTTCTTGCAAAACATTGGAGTGATTAGGGCATCTGTTGCACTCATGTAACAGCCAAGTGGGCCTGACTCACTGAACATTCACTTGACTGTCCGAGGAAACTGGGAAGATATGGGGTGGATATGTTTTCTTTAGTGCTGGCTCAAGTAAGAGCAAGAGAGTCATTACACTGATAAGTAAACATCTACAATTCAAATGTCTCAAACGGATTAAAGATAAATTAGGAAGAGTCATTATTGTTTTAGCAGAAATTCAGACCTTGATCATAGTGAAGCAAAAGTGTGTTAGCCCCCTAGTGCAACGGTGACGCTTCACAGGATGTGTAAAAATCTTGGTCTTACAGATATTTGGAGACTTTTGAACCCATCTTGTAGGGACTATATATTTTTTTCATCAGTACATAAGATTTATTCTAGAATAGATTTTTTTTTATTTATCCAAATCCCTCATTTCACCTGTTGTTGATTGTTCATTTGGAAACATTTTAGTCTCGGATCATGCCCTGGTGAGTTGAGATATTGCCACATACGGAAAAAAAGAAATCATATAGTTGGCATTTTAAAATCCTGAATTCCAACAAATGCTAAAGGCTGAAATCAGTGTCTATATGGAGACCAACTGGTCCTCGGTATCCTCTGTGGGCATGGCTTGGGAGGCACTTAAGGCAGTTCTTTGGGGTCTGATCATACAGTATGCCTCATTCACCAAAAAATCCAAAGCACGAGATCTCGTGGAGTTGGAAGGGAATATTAAAAATGCTGAGGCAGAGCTGAAGCGCCGGATGTCGTCTGATGGCCTCGGAGAATTTACCCGATTGAAATACAGATATAATACTATTTTGTCGCTGAAGGTGGAGTTTTGGCTATTCAGGGCAAGACAGTCATACTTTGAGTCAGGGGACAAAGCAGGGAAGCTTTTGGCTAGATATATAAAGCAGAGAGAGTCTTTTTCTACCATTTCCCTCAGTGAAATCTGCTGGTGATGAAATATTTACCTAGCCAGTGATTTTAATAATGCTTTTAAAGAATGATATCTTTATAGTTCCACATCTTCATCTACTGATGAAGATATTAGAAACTTTGTGGAACCATTAGTACTCCCTAATCTGATGACTGCGCAAAAAAAAATTATCTTGATTCTGAGATTAACTTGGAGGAGTTTGGTGAGGTAATTAAGGCCTTGCCTACAGGCAAGGGTCCAGATGGCTTTGCCGCTAAATTTTTTAGATCTTATGCGACAGAGCTGGCTCCACTTTTGCTAGAAGTTTATACAGAATCATTGAAGAATGGAAAAAATGGAATCTTCCGCCAACCATGACACAAGCCCGGATAAGTCTGATTCTTAAAAAGGACAAAGATCCAAGCGATCCCTGATCTGGTTAGACGTAAAAATACATTTTGGCTAACCGATTAAGGAAAGTTATGACACCTTTTATACATTTAGATCAGGTGGGGTTTATTCGGGGCCGCAGCTGTTCTGATAACATCAGGCGTCTCATCAATATGATGTGGTCTGTGGCAAATGATCAGACTCTGGTCGCTGCCATCTCACTTGATGCCGAAAAGGCATTTGATATGGTAGAATGGGATTATCTTTTTTTATAGATTTTGGAAATATATGGGTTCGGGAATACTTTTATTGGATGGAATAAGTTACTTTATAGACACCCGGTAGTGGCAGTACAAACAAATGGATTAATTTCAGATTATTTTACTCTGGACAGAGGCACTCTGCAGGGTTGCCCTCTTTCCCCATTATTGTTCTGTCTTGCCCTGGAACCATTAGCAGCTGTGATAAGAAAGATGATTTTCCAGGGGTGGTGGCGGAAGGTATGGCGCATAAGTTTATGCTTTATGCAGATAATATTTTATTATTAGTCTCTGACCCCACTAGATGTATGTCTTTGGCTCTGACAGCATACTGCCCAGTAACAGCTTTTTAGCTGGGCACCTTCCAGTAGCCCAAACAGGGCATTAAATATTTGGGTATTTTATTCCCAGCAAATCTGTGTGATTTTAGTTAGTTAATTTTGACCCCTTAATAAAAAGGTTTTCGAGCGATGTGGGCAGGTTGGCTTCATTACATTTATCTATGATTAGGAAGGTTAATGTTATTAAAATGAATTGTATTCCAAAATTTAACTATCTGATACATTCTCTCCCTATAGATGTCCCCCTCTATTATTTCAAGCAATTTGATAGCATAGTGAAGTCCTTCATTTGGAATGGTAAACCTCCTAGATTACATTTCAATAAATTACATGGGCCGATTGACAAAGGGGGGCTAGGCCTACCCAAGATTTTGTTTTATTATTATGCATTCAGTCTCAGACATTTGGCTCATTGGTCGCTTCCACCTGAGAGAGCCCCTCTCTGTTTTTGTATTGAACAGGAAATTCTTGCCCCTATTTCGCCATTGCAAAGCCTTTCTGTCAAACTAACCGGAGAAGTTAAGTTACACCGTTATCTCGCATTTGCACTCGGTATGGACAAAAGTGTCCATAGTGTTTAATTCGGACATTTATTTAAATGTTGCCTCGAGCATATGGATGAACCTAAAATTATGTATCAATAAGTCAGCTTTCTGCTGGTCAGAGTGGATTGTGAGGGGGGTTGCTACACTTGGTGACCTATATGAGAGTGGAGTGTTGAGATCCTTTGAAAATTTGGTTCAACATTTTAAGATTCCCAGATCTCAGTTTTTTAGGTACTTACAGCTGCGCCACCTGCCCTGTACTATTTTTGGGAGTAGCATACACCCCCCTAAGGCGGCAGACACTCTGGGAGTGGTGATTACTGCTTTTGGAAAAGGTCATGAGGCATCGGTGTATTACTTCCTGCTAATTCAGAGTCTGGGGCACGGAGCTTTAAGTTCTATCAAGAGATTATGGGAGAAAGATTTTAACTTGGTATTGGAGGAGGGAGTGTGGGCTAGGATTCTAAAAAACGTCAAGTCTATCTAGAGATGCAAGGGTGCGCCTTATGCAATTCAAGATTCTACATGGATTCTATTGGACCCCCTCTAGATTGAATAGGCTTGGTCTTAAAGACACACCCACCTACTGGCGATGCCAATCAGAGGATGGAGACACGGCCTATGTTTTTTGGTGGTGTGCTGATATCCAGGAATTTTGGTTGAAGGTTCAGAGTTTTGCGTGTGATGTGTTGGGCACTCTGATTTCGTTTTGCCCCAGACTCTGTGTTTTGGGCGATGGGGCGGTCATCGATATAGGAGATAAAATACATAAAAAATTGGGCCATGACCAGTGTTATGATAGGCAGGGAGATTGTTTTAAGGGGTTGGAAGTCAGCTAGAGCGCCCTCAAATCGGGAGTGGTGCGAGGAGATGGTGAGGGTGGCAGCTTTCGAGGAGGTGTCATGTAGAAGGCTGGGGATCTGGGATTCATTTGATGGGAAATGGGGCAGTTATTTTATGTTTTTGGGGGACTCTCGGGGAGGGACTGTGGAGAGAGGCGTAGTTTTAGATATGTATGATTATTATAATTTTTTTTTATTTATTTATTTTTCTGTGTGTGTACTTACAGTGCATCCGGAAAGTATTCACAGTGCTTCACTTTTTCCACATTTTGTTATGTTACAGCCTTATTCCAAAATGGATTAAATTCATTATTTTCCTCAAAATTCTACAAACAATACCCCATAATGACAACATGAAAGAAGTTTGTTTGAAATCTTTGCAAATTTATTAAAAATAAAAAACAAAATAAATCACATGTACATAAGTATTCACATTCTTTGCTCAATACTTTGTTGAAGCACCTTTGGCACCAATTACAGCCTCAAGTCTTTTTGAGTGTGATGCTACAAGCTTGGCACACCTGTTTTTGGGCAGTTTCTCCCATTCTTCTTTGCAGGACCTCTCAAGCTCCATCAGGTTGGATGGGGTGCGTCGGTGCACAGCCATTTTCAGATCTCTCCAGAGATGTTCAATCGGGTTCAAGTCTGGGCTCTGGCTGGGCCACTCAAGGACATTCACAGAGTTGTCCCGTAGCCACTCCTTTGTTATCTTGGCTGTGTGCTTAGGGTCGTTGTCCTGTTGGAAGATGAACCTTCGCCCCAGTCTGAGGTCCAGAGCGCTCTGGAGTAGGTTTTCATCAAGGATGTCTCTGTACATTGCTGCATTCATCTTTCCCTCGATCCAGACTAGTCTCGCAGTTCCTTCCACTGAAAAACATCCCCACAGCATGATGCTGCCACCACCATGCATCACTGTAGGGATGGTATTGGCCAGGTGATGAGCAGTGCCTGGTTTCCTCCAGACATGACGCTTGCCATTCAGGCCAAAGAGTTCAATCTTTGTTTCATCAGACCAGAGAATTTTTATTCTCATGATCTGAGAGTCCTCCAGGCGGGCTGTCATGTGCCTTTTACCGAGGAGTGGCTTCCGTCTGGCCACTCTACCATACAGGCCTGATTGGTGGAGTGCTGCAGAGATGGTTGCACTTCTGGAAGGTTCTCCTCTTTCCACAGAGAAATTCTGGAGCTCTGTCAGAGTGACCATCGGGTTCTTGGTCACCTACCTGACTAAGGCCCTTCTCCCCCGATCGCTCAGTTTGGCCGGGCAGCCAGCTCTAGGAAGAGTCCTGGTGGTTCCAAACTTCTTCCATTTACGGATGATGGAGGCCACTGTGCTCATTGGGACCTTCAATGCTGCAGAAATTTTTCTGTACTCTTCTCCAGATCTGTGCCTCGATACAATCCTGTCTCGGAGGTCTACAGACAATTCCTTGGACTTCATGGCTTGGTTTGTGCTCTGACATGCACTGTTAACTGTGGGACCTTATATAGACAGGTGTTTGCCTTTCCAAATCATGTCCAATCAACTGAATTTACCACAAGTGGACTCCAATCAAGTTGTAGAAACATCTCAAGGATGATCAGTTAAACAGGATGCACCCGAGCTCAATTTTGAGTGTCATGGCAAAGGCTGTGAATACTTATGTACATGTGATTTTTTTTTTTTGTTTTTTTTTTGTTTTTTTTTTTTTCCCCTTTGCAAAGATTTCAAAAAATTTTTGAAATCCATTTTTTAATCCATTTTGGAATAAGGCTGTAACATAACAAAATGTGGAAAAAGTGGAGCACTGTGAATACTTTCTGGATGCACTGTATGTGATACCATGGGGTTGTCTGTTGGGGGGAGGGAGAGGGGTAGTAGTGCGAGTTAAATGTTGATTCATTGTATATATGTTTTGTTTTTCTTTGTCATTTCTGTGATTCAATTAATTTAATCTTAAAAAAAAATAAAAAAAAATAAATAAAAAATTTGCCATTGATCTAATTTGTAAATGTTTGAAGATAAAGACAAAGAAATAAAAATACCTTTTCTTAGAAGAAAACCATTAAATCCAGTATGGGTCATTTTTACCACCTCAGTGCATTTGTGAAAGTTGTTTGGGTCATGCATCCTGGGGTTAAGAGCTTTGTTTGTAATAAATAGTACTTCAATAAAAAAAATCACAATGTTACCATAAAGTGTTTTTTTTTTTATTTTTTTTTTTTAGCATTTTAGTTTAGTATATAGTTGGGGCCAATTATTGGGTGGGGTGAAGTGCTTCTTTATTAAAAGAATCATTAAGTGGAATTTGGAACTATTAAGTAACAATAGTGACCAATTTATAGATTTGTGTAATTTGTGTGCTTTTTACTCAGAGTCAGAGAGTACAGCATCTGGAGAAGGAGCATCCCTAGGAATCAATAGTAAGTAATTTTATTTATTTTTTTGTTGTCAAAGATGTCCAGGAATTTCTTAAATCAAGTGGGAAATTGTCAGACTTGAGTAATTAAATTTCTGATTATAGAAGTCTTTTTTTTTTAATCCAGGTGCTTTCCGCTATACTTGTGATGTATGTGGGAAAAAATACAAGTACTACAGCTGTTTTCAGGAGCACAGAGACCTCCATGCTGTTGATGGTGAGCAATGTATGTCCATCTTTCCATTTGGTAATATATCCCATTCATGTTTGATTTCTTGGTTTATCTGATGAAGCACATTGTTTTTGTTACAACTGTCTGGAATGTCTGTCACACTGTCAGAAAAAAGAAAATGTGCAAAAATTTTACTTTTAGGGGCTATGTTCCCTCTAGTTTTTTTTTTTTTTTTTTTTTTTTTTTTTTTTTTGTTGCTGAGCAAATCCTGTTTCTTCAGCCACCTGAGCAGGATTATATATACAGTATATACTAGCATTTTTGTTGATGTCAATACAAGTGAAGTTTCACAATTCTTAGGAATTTGAAATATTAATACCACAGTAAAAATGGCTAATGTGCTATTGAACACAATTCTTCATTTAAAAAGTCAAATATTAATGTACATTTTACAGGGTTCCCAAGGTCATGGAAAACCTGGAAATATCAGGGAATTTTAAAATTGTGATTTCCAGGCCTGGAAAAGTCATGGAAATTAATCAAATCTTCAAAGTCATGGAAAAATCATATAATTGTTTTTTATAGTTAATATATTTTTATTTATTATGCGCTGTCCTAAAATATTTAATCGGGTGTTACATAGCACTGGAATAAAAACACATGGTGAAGAGTTTAGAATACCTGACCCAGGGCTCGACAGTAAGGACTGCCTGATGGCCCGCACATTCCACAGTTCACAATCACAGTGCACGAAATTCCCAATTTTTTCGTTTTAACATATTGTTGAAAATGAGCAATCACATTGGAACACATGAAATCAACAGTTAATTTCTATAAGACTGTAAATCCATCTCTGTCCGTTCATTTCTCTCTCATCTCTCCATGCAGCGTAGACACTGTTTAACGTGCACGCACACTCAAACAGGAGAGAGTATTGTTCCAACAGTTAAAAAAGAGCAGTTTCTCTTATTATTTCGCGTTTAGAGATGAAGCGCTGAATAAAACCTAATAAATTTGGTTAAAACCCGGTTATACATGTGGCTGGAAATCTGAGCTGCTCAGTATCCAAAATGCAAGTAGGCCTTAGGTAATGTTTATCAGAATGTAAACATTAATTCAACATGCTAAAGGCGTTTGATATGAATAGAAGCAAAGTCACTATGGTTATTATTTATTTTCAGAGCTGTTCAGCTGCAGGGTGAAGATGACTATTTAAAACAGTCTACTTCATATATTTCTCATAACACCTGTTACATTTCTCGTTGCTGGATTGTACAGATACTTGTACAGATGCTTTGTGTATCAGTCAGTGTTGGTCTTGTTTGGGTTGTCTAATTTCAAGTTTATATCCACACTCTTAATTTACTGTACACATCACAACCGATTTAGTAGCATGGTCTCCTCTCTCAGGGATTCATATGTTTATAACATTCAGCCAATAATCAAATATTTAACTCGGTGAATAAATCTTTGATCCTGCTTGTGAAAACTACACAGAGTTTAAAAGTTGACAGCAAGACCAAACGGGTGACGGAAAACCCATCATTTGCTCCACAGAACTCTTCACTAAAAAACATACGTAAATGGCTGGATGTTAATATGATGAATTTATGAATTTATATCTGTAAAGCACTGTTATGGGGTTACATAAGACATAAATCATATCTTGCAAATTATAAATGTGATACAATTTTGGGGGAAATTATCTTTAAAAAAAAAAAAAAACAAATCGCTTCAGAAATCACTTTAGCCATGATGGTAAAAACAGCTATTTTGTGTTAGTGCCAGTGAAAATTTTGGAAGGGCAAGTAAAAATCCGAACTAAATTCAATCTAAAATTAAATGTTTTCAGTTGAACTTTTATCAAACAATGTTGTGGTTTTGTTTTTTTACAAATTTGTGATTGTGATTTCGGTGCCATTTCAGAATGAAAGGCTAAATGGTTGGGCATGGAAATTAGCTTTCAAGCCATGGAAATTAATTGGCTGAAAAGAGTGGGAACCCTGATATTAACATATTCAATTTAAACTTTGAACATGTCTAATTATTGTACTAAATATGCACATCAGTGTAAAAGGGAAAAACACTGTCTCACCATTTATCAAGCACTGAAAGTTGCTTGGTGTAAAATAAACTGGAATCATGTTTAACAGGGCTCCAGACTGTGACTAAAATGTTCACTAATGCAACCAAAAACAATTTATTGCAACAATAATTTAAATTCTAGTCACCATTGGTGACAGTCGTGTTGTATGCGTTCATATGCGGTTTCGTCAGATATCATCTTGTGAGTTATTGAATATATTTTTAGAATGCGCACAACCAGTGTGTCTTGCGCCGCTTTTCACCCGTTCTGTTTCTGATGAGCTCGCTGCACCGCACTCATCAACAAACCCAGCACGAGAGAGTTGTGAACAAATTACTCTTTTGAACAGGATCTTTTTCATGAATCACCTGAAAAGAACTGAGGGTTTTAACTCAGGAGCTCAGGTTAGCAGTTTGAATCAGATTCACTTACTCAGCGAATCAGCCGTCAGTGAGCTCACAACTGGGAGCGTATACATTTCAAAATAAGAGTCCCATGTGTATTTCGGGCTTCTTTATAATTAAAGGTCCCGTATTGTGTACCACTTTTCTTCTTCTGGTAATTATTGATTGCGATTGGAGTAGCACAATAAAATGCATCTGGGATTTTATTCAATTTGCAGTCTTGTAGTCTCTGTGTCTGGGGCCATCTGGTAACATTAAAGAAAGACTAAAGCAATATTTTAAAACAATTACAATTTTTATATATATATATATATATATATATATATATATCAAGCTTTTGACACTTTTTGTACACAACTATTACACAAGGTGCAAACATTCATTGATGCTCAAGAAGACAACACTACTATTTGCATACTATACTTTATTTAGATATCTGTAATGTAGATTCTGAAGAGAAATAATAAATAAATAACCTCTTATCTCTTAATTTTATAAATTATGAAAGGGATGTGAACATTTGAGACAAAGGGGAATGCAAACTTATCTTCTCAACTATATATACTGTTTATTAAACCTTCAATGAATGGGTTATCAGCTGGCTGACTTTTCTTTGGCTTTCTATCTTGTTTCTGAACAGCAATCTAATTCAAGAAAATCTGTGATATGGCTTCAAAAACAGCCATTTGGCTCCTTAATGTTTCAGTTTAGGAGCCAATGGCTCCGAAGTAATGTTTTTAGTCTGGAGCCCAGCAAACAGTCACAAAGTACTATTCTTCAGAACGCAACACAACGAATGAAACACAACGCAAACATAATGCATACTTGTTTTCACATAAGATTTCTCTCAAGGCTTCAGCTCTTTACTGGAAAAAAAACACTGAGCATGCATTTAGGTCTAATACAAGAAATCTCTAGGTTTTCCCCACACACCTTTGAACCTGCGAGGAGTGTGTGGATGTTTTTTTTTCCAGTAAATTAGAAATATGTAAATTGGAGGGAGCTGGTCTTCTGATTAATCTGAAGGGTTCATGAATTTCGGCCTAACCCTAATCTCTTCTGTATCATCAACACAAGGAACACAGTTGTAATAAAATGAGTTTTATTTACAAAAAGATAAATAAGAAATGACTAACAAAAACTACAGAATGGTACTAATATGCTTAAAGATCAAATAAATGAATGGGTAAATAAAGTGCATAGGATGGAAAGATGTAAGTGGTTGAATTGGATGTAGCAATGGTAAAGTATGACTATTATCTTATGGAAAGATACATTGCTGTTTCTCTGTTAATTAATAAGGTGAAAACCTTTATTTACATTTAAACAAATAACTCAACAACTGTGTTTTAGAAGTGTATCCTGTTAATAACCCTCTGGACAGGGACTCTGGACAGGATATTGATGATTATTCTGTTATTGCCCCTCTCTTGTAGAGTGAGAACAGAATGAAGGTGTGGCTGTTGTAAGGATGCTTTATACCTTCCTGATGAGGAGGAGATTTCAGTTTGGCACCTTCCTATTTCAGGGTCATGATTAGCTACTGAGAACAGAGGGGAGGGCACACAGTGTGGTCAGCCCTCCCTTCTCTGTGTGGAACTTATTTGCGTACTCATTGCATGCTTAAAGTTCACAGTTAAAACAATGTCCTTAAAGTTTTATCTGTGCATTGTTCCTTTTCCAAACCTCTTCAAAAATACTCTTGGCATTTTTCTAAAGATATAGAGACCAAACATGATATTAAAAGATTAAATTTTATGCATGCATTAATTTATACCACCATAGTTCAGTTTGTGTGAACTATTGTGCTAATTGAACTACTGCAATTTACATAAACAGTTCTTTGAACAAACATGGAGTGGATGTGTTGCATTTGGTGTCAATGTTAGGAGTAAAGTTTGTGCGTAAAGATTAGTTTCAGCTTTTGCCACATGTTAAGTTAATGCTGCTTTGAGAGGTCTTGAAGAATTTTATGGTCCTTCTCACCTCTGGCCTTGGGGTGTGGGGGATTGAGAGGTTGCTAAGAAACCACTCATGGACCAATGAGAAGTCTTTTCCAGTGTGTTCGAATGTCCGGGGCCTTACTTTCTGATGTATCTGGTAGTTGTCCGAGCAGCTTATCTGATGGCTGTACAAAATTGTCTCTGAATTTGTAGAACCTCTTGAGAAAAACTTGTAAAAATAAATAAATAAAAAGTTAGGGAAAGTAACCCTCGAGGCCCAGATCCAGACCCTACCCCCAAATTAAATCCAAGAAATGGCATTGCAAGATTTTGGCTGTTCATATTAATTAACAGAAATGGAGCCTTCATTTTAAATGTTTAAAATAAACAGAAATACCAGAAAGTATAAAAAACTTTTTGCATATTAAAAATTGTAAACACAAGAAACACAAAACTCTCATACAAGTTCCTCTCACAAGTTTGTAACATCTGAGGTATGCCAAAGATTGGTATACGCCACATATAACGCAGAGTTTTGGTCGAGTTAATCATCACCTTTAGCTCGCTGGAAATAGATTTCAGCCTTGTCTGAAACCATAAGCTCCAGAGTTTAAGAGTGCTGGATCCAGACCAAGACTTTACATTATGAGACTTGGACCCCGAGCAATGGCACATTTATCTTTATTGATCAGTCACATGACCACCACCACTAGATTGAAACTCAAACACTGCTTTATGATAAAAAGACAAACCTTCTCTGAGAATTCCCCTATTTTTTTCTCAACTTGACCAGATCCATATGACCATGTGATACCTGTAGATGACCCAAAAGAGGAGACTGAACCCTACCAGAAAATGGGACCAAGTAAGAGTGCTTCCAATCCATGCTAGTTCTGATTTTTCTGCTGGTGATTTAAGATTGATTTGCTTTTCAAATAAGAAAACTTGCCTCAGTTATATTAAACAAACATGCAAATGTACTGTAGCATCATGGTTGTGCAATTGCAGCTGCTGCAATAGAGATCTGATTCTAATAGATCATCTTGATTGTCAAACAAATTAATCTTAAAATAATCATGTTGATCAGTGATGATGTATCTGTTATTCAGCCACTGTCTAATTATTGTATTTTTTTTCCTCCAAAGAAACAGGAAGTTACACATGTGAGTACTGTGGAAAACAGTACAAATACTTCAACCCTTATCAGGAGCATGTGGCTCTTCATGCTCCATTAAGTAAGTTCTCTCTTCATAACCAGTGTTTGGTGTTGACTAGAACATTGCTCTTTGCATTGTTTTTTAAACCTTCTTTGTAAGTTAAAGATTTTAGAGATTCATAGTACATTTTCTGTAGTATTTAGCAAAGCTCATTAGTAGGGATGCACCGATGCCACTTTTTTTCTTCAGATTCCGATACCAGTGTTGTTGTTTTTTTTTTTTATTATTATTTATTTATTTTTATTTTTTTGCATAATCGGTTTAGAATATCTTTTCATTATTGTGTGGAACTAATTGGGTGTACTCTTTAATATGTAAAGAAACACAAACCTCTAACTACACATTATTTCAATATAAATGTATAGCTTAAGGAAATCTTTATTGTTAACTAGTATACTGGATAATGTAGCAGAAAAAATTAACAGTAATTCCAGTATAAGTCATCAGTAGAAAAGAAGCCGTTTTTTTATTTTTTTATTCAACTTGTATCTGGACTTTAAAGGATTAAGATCTCTTAATTTGTTCAGTTTAGTTGTAAGACATCAGTCCACTTTTCATTCACAAAGTTATTTTTTGGAACCCATTCAACTTAAATATTATTAACATTTGTTAACAAATGATAATAATAATAATAATAATAATAATAATATATTATAATAGTAATATATAGTAATATATCTCAATCGTGCACCTTTTGTCACGGATCCACCGGTCTCTTTCTTCCTCACAGCCGTCACAGTGCTCACTCTCACCTGAGTTCTGATTACACGCACCTGCATATCATTAGTGGCTAATGAAGGACTGCAAATATACCCCGCTTTCACAC
Organism: Myxocyprinus asiaticus; assembly: GCF_019703515.2. Taxonomy (NCBI): domain Eukaryota; kingdom Metazoa; phylum Chordata; class Actinopteri; order Cypriniformes; family Catostomidae; genus Myxocyprinus; species Myxocyprinus asiaticus. The sequence goes on from NC_059347.1 coordinate 4,826,704, forward strand.
ACACTCTTTGTCTGTTCTCATCGATAGTATCTCTGAGACTCCGGAGCTTTCTACTATGTCAAACATACCTGTGTCTTCATTATTGCCTGCAAGTATCATAAGACTGTTGTGAGTTATCTGTTCATCGTGTCTATACCCTCATGCTTTTATTTTGACATTCTGAACTGTCCAGGAAGTCCTGTATGTGTCTGTTTGTAGGCAAGTTCACAGTAGTTTAATTCACTTATTCAAATTCTGGTAAAAAAAAAAAAAAAAAAAAGCACCTCCAGTGCCAGTCTAAATTCATATTATAAGTGAACCAAACTATTGAGCATCTACATCTGAGATGTTGTTTGTGAGTAGCTCTCAAATATTGCGCACCGCTTTAAGGCTAACAATAGCTGTGAGAGTGTGTCTAAACAGAGCAGCACCATTCAATAACACGCTGGAGCTGCACGTGCGTTTTATATATTTACTTATTAAATTCACAGAGCTATTGCACATCTTCAAGTGGCTTTGAATAAAATGCACGAGTCATATGAACTACTTTAATTGTGTTTTAATGGTTTTTTTATGTCATTTTATTTAGCTTGACAGTAACGAACATGACTAACAGTATCGGATTTGGATCGGGCTCGTCGGACCGATACCCGATCCGTTTTAAAACGCCAGTATCGGAGCGGTGCATCCCTATTCATTAGGCTAAATGTGGAAACCTGATCAAGAAATCTCTGTTGTAAATCTACTAAATATGTCTGCAATAAACCTTAAATTTACAGGGTCTTAAACTGATAATGCAATCTCCTTTCTGTACTTTAACCTTTAAAAGTGTCCTCTGTAAAGTCTGTCTCATTATTTTCGTCCTTCGTGTCTCCTCTCATTTATCTCTTAGTCCTGCAGTGAGGATATACAGAGGAGTTTGACATTGAAAGCTATTTAAAGTATGGTGGAAATATAGAAATGGGTCAGAGAGACTTTAGTGATGCTACCAGAATAAATTTTCAATTGTTTTAAAATTAAGGATTATTCTAATGAGCTTTAGAAATATGTAAAAAAAAAAAAAAAAAAAGTTTATGATTGGGTAAAGGTTTAGTTCATCCAAAAATGACTATTCTGTCAGATTATATTTCCCATCAATTAAAGAAAAATGTTTGTTGATCACAGTAACTGTGAAACTGGGGTTGAATGGTTGCGCTTAAGGATGGATTATGAACCGGCCACCTGGGAACTTGGGGGGGGGGGCGGGGGCTCAGGCTGAGAGGCCCACAGTGGCATGACACTCAGAAACAAAGCACTGCAAATGCAAAATTGATAGAAACAGACAAACAGTTCTTGAATGTGTGACAACCATGTTATCTCTCCCTGGGCCCCTAATCAGATTTAATTTAAAAGAATATTCCGGGTTCAATCAAGCATTTGTGGCATAATATTGATTACCACAAAAATTTATTTTGACAAGACCCTCCTTTTAAAAAAGCACAAATCTGGTTTGCAGTGAGGCACTTACAAAAGTAGTTAATGGGGGCCAATTTTTGAACGTTAAAATACCGTTTCAAAAGTATAGCCACATGACATAAACAATATCTGTGTTAACATGATTTTAGTGTGATAAAATCAGTTACTGACCTTTTCTGCGTAAAGTTTACAACTTTGTTACCATGAGGATGTAATGTCAACAAACCCTAAAATGACCGTAAAAATGACAATTTAAACAAATTTACAGCTCAAATGATACATGAGTTTTAACAGAAGAATTAATGTAAGCGCTTTTATAAAATTATACAGTGCATCCGGAAAGTATTCACAGCGCTTCACTTTTTCCACATTTTGTTATTTTTTACAGCCTTATTCCAAAATGGATTAAATTCATTATTTTCCTCAAAATTCTACAAACAATACCCCATAATGACAACATGAAAGAAGTTTGTTTGAAATCTTTGCAAATGTATTAAAAATAAAAAAAAATATCACATAAGTATTCACAGTCTTTGCTCAATACTTTGTTGAAGCACCTTTGGCATCAATTACATCCTCAAGTCTTTTTGAGTATGATGCTACAAGCTTGGAACACCTATTTTTGGGCAGTTTCTCCCATTCTTCTTTGCAGGACCTCTCAAGCTCCATCAGGTTGGATGGGGAGCATTGGTGCACAGCCATTTTCAGATCTCTCCAGAGATGTTCAATCGGGTTCAAGTCTGGGTTCTGGCTGGGCCACTCAAGGACATTCACAGAGTTGTCCCGTAGCCACTCCTTTGTTATCTTGGCTGTGTGCTTAGGGTCGTTGTCCTGTTGGAAGATGAACCTTCGCCCCAGTCTGAGGTCCAGAGAGCTCTGGAGCAGGTTTTCATCAAGGATGTCTCTGTATATTGCTGCATTCATCTTTCCCTCGATCCTGACTGGTCTCCCAGTTCCTTCCACTGAAAAACATCCCCACAGCATGATGCTGCCACCACCATGCTTCACTGTAGGGATGGTATTGGCCAGGTGATGAGTGGTGCCTGGTTTCCTTCAGACATGACGCTTGCCATTCAGGCCAAAGAGTTCAATCTTTGTTTCTCATGGTCTGAGAGTCCTTCAGGTGCCTTTTGGCAAACTCCAGGTGGGCTGTCATTTGCCTTTTACTGAGGAGTGGCTTCCTTCTGGCCACTCTACCATACAGGCCTGATTGGTGGAGTGCTGCAGAGATGTTTGCTCTTCTGGAAGGTTCTCCTCTTTCCACAGAGAAATGCTGGAGCTCTGTCAGAGTGACCATCGGGTTCTTGGTCACCTCCGTGACTCTAGGAAGAGTCCTGGTGGTTCCAAACTTCTTCCATTTACGGATGATGGAGGCCACTGTGCTCATTGGGACCTTCAATGCTGCAGAATTTTTTCTGTACCCTTCCCCAGATCTGTGCCTCGATACTATCCTGTCTCGGAGGTCTACAGACAATTCCTTGGACTTCATGGCTTGGTTTGTGCTCTGACATACAATGTTAACTGTGGGACCTTATATAGACAGGTGTGTGCCTTTCCAAATCATGTCCAATCAACTGAATTTACCACAGGTGGACTCTAATCAAGTTGTAGAAACATCTCAAGGATGATCAGTGGAAACAGCAAACAGTGTCATGTCAAAGGCTGTGAATACTTATGTACATGTGATTTTTTTTATATATTTTTTTTTTTTTATAAATTTGCAAAGATTTCAAACAAACTTCTTTCACATTGTCATTATGGGGTATTGTTTGTAGAATTTTGAGGAAAATAATGAATTTAATCCATTTTGGAATAAGGCTGTAACATAACAAAATGTGGAAAAAGTGAAGCGCTGTGAATACTTTCTGGATGCACTGTAAGCTTCACATTTCTGCCTTTAAACCCTCCAAAATTCGGCCCCCATTGGCCTCACTGTAACATTGATTTGTGTGTGTTTTTTTTTTTTTTAAGGATTATTTGCTAAAATGTGAGTGCCATTTTGTTTTTTAGTTATCAGCTATCCCTTGCACAGAGTAAAATATATAGTAAATATACTTTGTGTTATCTATTTTATTTTGAGCTGTCCTAGTAGGGCTGTCACGATTATGGAATTTAGCCCACATTTAAATACTTATTTGTCAAATAATTAACAATTTATGTGTTTTAGGGCTTGTCAAAATTATGATGATTAATTGTCATATGATGAGTAATTATCTTTGTCATACGTAAGGTGTGTGTGGGCTTAATGCACAAACACCTTAAGAAGTCATTGTCATATTTAACTGGGATTCTTTAAGAATAGAGTTATATGATTTCCTTTAAAATCGTGCAAAATATTGCACAGGGGAAGAGTGACATTAAAATTTTTTATATATATATTTCTTTTTTTAATTACAATGGTTCCAAATAATTAATATACATATTTAAAATATAATTTTAACGACATTCTACTCCTGTGCAATATTTTCTCTCTTTTTGATCAACTTTAGCCATGGGCCAACTTTAAATTTACTGCTGATGTGGAACCCAGCTGAACTGAATAGTATATTATTTTATACAATAGTAATGTCTTTCTGTCCAAATTCTTAACTTCCATGCGTTATTTTAAGGCTCTCCAATTAAAACCACCAGTCCTTATTTTGCATGAAAGAAGACCTCTGACAATCTGTATGAAAATCTGTTTATTCATTCTGTATCCTCAATGGAATTAGGGTAAGCGGACATCTCCACTGTGTCATTAACACTGCCTATATGTTACCTGCAATTTGCCATAACTCAAACGATAAATTAAAGTGAAACCGGAGCGCTATGCGCTCACTGTCAAAATCCTTGCTTAAACTCGCATGAACCCCCATGGGTGGCATGCGCTTTAAACACTTCAGAAGCAGTTAATCTTCACACACTCTTCAGAACCTGCTCTTAGGTCTGCGGTGCGGCTTGGTGAGAAGGTCCAAGATCATTTGGAGTTTCACATAATGCAATAACACCAGTAAATGCAACACAAAAACACCGCATTCGTGTAATTTCTAGATTCGCTTAAAATTCCGTCCCATGCTTGGTGCTTATATTAAGGCAGTGGAGGGGGGCCTCCAGAAAGTTGTGCTTAACAAATGCAGTCAAATCTTCAATTTGTGTAGAAATAGAGAAAAAGAAATGAGAATATTTACTTGTCTTCCCGCCATGGTGGGACAGACTAAAATCAGACTTGTTTTAGCTACTAATATAACTACTTTTGTTGTCTCAATTTTATGTAATCAATTAAAAACTTTTAACTAATTAATCACACAGTTTTCTGTGATTAATCATGATTAAATTATGGTACATGATACAGTACATTATAACATACATTAAAAAATAATCATAAATATATTTACTTTATACTTGTCTCAAAGAACTTGTGATAAATTGGTTAGTCATTATGTATTGTAATTATTGAAATATGTACATAATGTAAAATGTTCCTTTTTTTTGTGGCTGGAGTTAGACACATTTTAACAGGTATGAATCTTTGATACAAGTATATGTATACATGTCATAAAATCAGTGAACATGTAATTACAATTTGGGCAAAATTGTGTACTTTATTTTTTTTTTATAATAGGATCAAATGGGCAGATTACATGATATCAAACTTTGTCTATATATACAGTACTGTGCAAAGGTTTTAGGCACTTAAGATGTTTCACAAAAACATTTGTCGTAATATGGTTATTTATATCTTCAGCTTTAGTGTGTAAATAGGAAATATACATTTTAGACTCTCAAACATTCCTTTTGCAAAAAGAATAGAATAGAAGAACAGGGAGCCCTGCAACAGATGGCATGACCCCCACAGAGCTCCCACCCCAACACATACACACACACACACACACACACAGACAGAGTAAATCAGGGCTAGAAAATGTTACGCGTTAATCTCTGCGCTTAATAGTTTTTGTTTAACAATTAAGAAAATTAAACCTATTACTGCAGTATCTGTTTTTTTTTTTTTTTTTTTTTTTTCTGAAACTTCATGCAATGGCAGAAAGGTGTCTCAAGTTGTTCCTGTCAGGCAAAAGGCTCCAAGGGGGACGCATGTCCTGGGCATAATAAACATGGGAGCAGATTTACTGAACAGGGAATGGAGACAAGCTGCAAGGCAAGCTCCTTTATCTCAGCACATCGTCTGTAAATGCGCAGCTACTGTCGTCTGAACCAGTTTCAAAAGCGAAACTGCGAAAGAGAGACCTAGCGTGTGCACAATAGGGACTGAGAAAACTTTAGCATATTTCACTTCAGTATTCAGTATTTTTCAGTGTAGTGTCTAATAATGCTTTATCAATGCACACTTAAGTTTCTCTTAGCAATAAAGTTTGACATTAATTGAATCTGCCCAAAGTCCACTGGAAAATAGCAGAAGATTTTGCCCAAATTTTTTAATTTAACATGTCCACTGATTTTATGTATACATAGACACATTTTTACATGCATTAATCTTTGATACAAGTACAGTATAATTAACTGCAAAAAAAAAATATTTAAACAATTAAAATTAATGATGACTAACCGATTTCTTTTTATTATTATTTTTTTTTATGTTTGTTGTAATGTATCATGCACAGAAAACTGTGCGAATAATTAGTTACATTTTTGTGATCGATTCACAGCCCTAATATATATAAATATATATATTAGGGCTGAATGGTTTCCTTTTTGACTGATACATTGAGAAGGACATGTGCAATAATTTGTATTTCTCAGCATTACTCACCTTAGACTGATATCTGTAATCTTACCTGCTTGATTTATGGCTTTGCAGAGGGAAATTACAGCCTTAAAATGGAAGGGAAAATGTCAAGCCAGTCAGGACAGTCTAGTCGTGCAGACATCAGTTCCCAGAACTCAAGTGGTATGTGACATTAAAATGGGTTATGAATGGGAATCTGGGGTTTTTCAACTTTCGATTTTTCAACTGTGGCATATTTGAATATTATAGATTTTTGACTTTGCTCACAGTGATGTTTTACTGTCACAATCAAAGGTCTGTGGCGTCTTTCTACAGGTGGCCTTTCATTGTTCTGCAAGAGCTGTGAAACTTTTGTGTAAATCAGTAAATTTTACTTATCAGTAAATTTTAATATCCTTTTTTATAATGCTAGTCAAATTCTTGCACCAAAAAAAAAAAAAATTTTTGTTTACATCACCACCCTTTCTGTGACCCTGAGAGTCTGTTTTTGCAACTGCTCCTTTAAAACTTCTGTAAAAGTAAATGATTTATGATTGCTAAATGCTTTGCATGTGAAATGAATAACAGTGCTGGACCAACATTATATTAGCTACTATGTAATTAAGTTTAAAAATGCGCCTTTAAAACAATTAACTTATTGTATTTTAATGTGCTCGTGGTTCATTAATGCCATGACCGTTTTTGCAGCATAGTTTCCATAAATAATCTGGGTGGACTGGGGAAGGTAGTTTTAGGTTTTAATAAAAAATACATATATACACTACTGGTCAAAAGTTTTGAAACACTACTATATTCTAAAATGTGAAAAAAATTTATAATAAAGAATAAAAGTCATCAAAACTATGGAATAACATAAATGGAACTATGGGAATTATGTTGTGACTAAAAAAAATCCAAAATAAATCAAAACTGCGTTATATTTTAGCATCTTCAAAGTAGTCACCCTTTGCCTAAAATTTGCAGACATGTACTCTTGACATTTTCTCAACCAACTTCTTGAGGTTTCACCCTGGGATGCTTTTTAAACAGTATTGAAGGAGTTCCCATCTATGTTGGGCACTTATTGGCTGCTTTTCTTTATTATTTGGTCTAAGTCATCAATTTCAAAAATGTTAATTTAATAAAAAAAAAATAAAAAAAACAGTTTTATAATGAAATAAATGAATATGGTGGCACAATTATATTTTTGTCTACAAAACTAATTTCAAACATTTAAGCATACACCTTCAGATCAAAAGATTTTTAAGATCATGAGAAACATTTCAGTCAAGTGTTTCAAAAATTTTAACCGGTTTTGTGTGTGTGTGTGTGTGTGTGTATATATATATTGTAGTTTCCCTCCCTCTGTTAATTTGTTTTTAATTAGTCTTTTTATATATTTGGATTTTGAAGTTGTTTCATTTATAGTATTGTGTTTTTGCACAGAAGTGTTGTGTATTGACATTAATTGTTTGTCTTCCAGATACTCCAAACAGCCGGGCTTTCAGTTCTCTCCCCAGCTCTCAGAGTATGTACTTTGGAAATACTTCAGTTTTACTTTTTCATTTTCACTTGATCTCATTCTTCCAATCTTGCATATTGTCTCATGTCTTCACTCATGCCCATCTGTGTTCCATTGCATGGCTCTCAAACCTCGCAGGTTCACAGTGTTATGTTAAAACATTTTGCATAAATGCTTGACGGTGACCTAAATTTGTTAGCAGTATGTAGTGCTCTGATGTGGATCATTGGCTTGCTCTCCAAGCTTTGTCATGAGAACATTGCTGTGTTCTGAGAGAGAAACTGGACCTTGTGTTCCAGAAACCTACACGTGTGGAGCCTGTGGAATTCCATTTCAGTTCTACAACAACCTCCTGGAGCACATGCAGTCCCATGCTGGTGAGTGAGCCCAAAAAATAAAAACCTTTTCAGCTGTGAGCTCTTTCCAATTTGGACTCGTTATCTGTTTTTTTTTTTTTTACATCATATTTTGCCTCAGCACGTGGATAACATTTGAATGCAAAGAGCACGTTTTGACAGATGGCATGATGTGAGCACTGCATATCAAATTTATTTTCACATCTTTTGCTGTTTCTGATCTGTAAATAATTTTTTCATCTTTACTCATCACTTGTTCATAGGCCTGCACTAAATCGGTGCTTGCAGAATTCCACAGGATGCCAATAATTCATTCAAGTTAAAAACATCCCATCTTGCATTTATTAACCGGGTCCCCACTGCCAAGGAAAATTATGCGATTGTTTAGAAAAATGTTGTGATTATTATACTGTATGTTGCAATAGCTTTTATTTTGGCAGAAAATGGAATGAGTTTCTGTGTGAGGTTGACAACCGCTTTATAATGTGCTGCTCATAACAAATATGGTGAAATGCACTCAACTCCTTTTCTGTCCACAAAACCCTGGTGTCATTGAGTTACTTAAGATTTGTTTTGTAACTTGTAGCAGCCAAACATATTTGGAATTTAGCAAATTTGAAATTAGGGTGAATCTGGAGCGCTTTAATTACAACGCGCTCAGTGCATGGCACACCACAAATTCAACTGCACTCTGTTACTCTGAGCACTGGATGGAATTTGTGTGTATTGAGCCTCATGCTTTTCAGAGTGTGCAATTCACTAATACACTCCACTAATACTACTAATTTCATTAAATGAAATATCAGGGAATTTTAAAATTGTGATTTCACAGTTGTGATTTAAAAAATGTTATGCTAAAAATTGCTCTTTGTGAGTGCAATCTCTATAAAATGATTTTTGTTTTTGTTTTATCCAGCAATCAAGAACAACTGGAAAATTAATGGAAATACATTGTTCAAAAGGTGTGGGGACCCTGTATTAAAGGTTTTGACTAAGTTTAGCTCAGGTTTGTTAATCCATTTTTTAAAATCCATTCCACAGAATTCATAGACTTATCCCCCAAAATCTGCACAGAAAATATGAAAATTGCTGATTCCGTGTGGGCCTATTTATTTGTACATCACTTTTGTGAACACATTGCTCAAAAGAATCATCATTTTTAAGTTATTGTTTTCACTGCTTTCATAACTCTTATTGTATAAGTCTATTTCTCATTGTTTTATAGAAATTCTCCTGGAATAAGTACATTTAAGTATTTTATTTTTATCTCTCTGTTAATACTCTTGTAGCTGATAATGAGAATCATATTAAAGATGAGTCTCCGAAACCTTGCCAAGCACCTGCAGCCACACAGGAGCAGATGTGGAAACCTCCACAGCCGGCCCAACAGAGAAACCATGTACCCTCTTTTCGTAAGTTCTTGATTAGTGACATAACTAGAACCCACTCAGTGTTAAACAACAATACGCTCGCTTAATCATAAAACTGCTTATTTTTTATAGGCCAGTAAAGTTGTGCATTTGACAGTGTGTCAAGTCATTTTTATTTGTATAGCACCTTTCACAACACACATCGTTTCAAAGCAGCTTTACAGAAGATCATGCATTAACAGAAGATAAAACTGTAATATCTATAATGTCATAGTCATCATTGTGTAGTTTGATAAAATAGGATTGTGAATTATGTTTTAAAATAATTAAATAATAATTGTATTTATAACCCCAGTGAGCAACATATGGCCCTGCCCTGATAGCCAGCGTTACTTAAACTATGCGTTGCGCAACAAATTGGGTTGAGCACTCAAGCTTGGCATATTCACGACACCGCAGTAACAGCGTACACTTGCCAAACAGAAAGATGACCACTTTCTTGATTTTTCTTTTTTTTTTTTTTTTTTTTTTTGACGTTTTATTTGATCAGAAAGTGTGAGAAGCACCCACAGTGCATTCTGTGGGCAAGTACAAACTACTGTCTCTTTTAATAACAATATTAGACAGTGTCTCCTCATGCAGCACCCACAGCTCGAGGAAAAAGATGCAAAAATTCAAAACAAGGCAAAGTCAGAAATATGCGAGTATTGACTATCAATGTGGGATAAGCAAATTGCTTACGAACAATCTCTCTGCTCTGTTGTGTGTCATGTAGTGTTCATTTTGTCAGCTATTTTTTAATTTAATCTTAGTCCTGTGTCAAATGTCCTTGTTAGTTTTTATCATATTTAGTCAACCGTATCCTGTTTTTTTGTTTTGTTTTTTTTTAGTTAAGATTTAGTTGACAAAGTCTGGCCATTTTAGTCTTGTCTTAGTCAAAGAAAACCCTCAGTATTTTAGTCTAGTTTTAACATTTTAGTCATATTTTAGTCACATTTAGACAGATGCAGCATCAAGAAATCCAAGTGTTGCACTATAAGTAAATCATTGCTATGATTTTAACTTAACACAGACCCGGAGTATCCAGAAAAAGAAAACTCTACACAATCAAAATTAGGTGGTATTATACTCACAAAGTAAGTACTTTATGCAGGTTATCCAGGCATATTACTGCAGACACCTTTTTTGAGGTATGTTTTTGTAGGCAATTAGTTTTTATAGCATTCAAATTAATTTTGATGCCAAATAAAATTAATTTTGATGGTAATGTGAAGGACGATAAATGCAGCATTGTCACCAAATTCATGCAAAATACATAAGTCATTGGTCTACGCTCAATCCTATGTTACCTTTGCCGCTCATTTTCAGCTCCTTCACAACAATTTGCTAGCCTATTAGCTTAATGAGTTCGGTTTAGCTATAAAACACAGCCTATATAATGTAACACCACTGCCTTTTCTTAATATAGCTTAAGTTGTCTAATATAGTTGTTACTAGTTGTCTTAATATAGCTTAAAAAACAACAACCTAACATTACCACCAAGACGTTAACCTACCTCAATTTCTTAGCCTTCATATCATCTTCTCTTTCTCCCAAGTCCAACTGTTGCTACCATTATTTAACGAATGTTAGCTTTCCGTAAACTACTTGAAAGGGACTCCTCACTGTGCTTGCTTAGTCCTGATATGCCACGCACAGCACAGGAAAGGAAAATGCTGCTCATGCTGTCCAATGAACAGGATATTTGGATTGTAATTAAGAAGGGAAGAAAAAGACTAATATTTTCTCTTTTTTTTTTCAACGAAAATAAAGATTAATGAATTAAGTAATTTTGGTAAAGATTTTATTTTTTAAACTACATTTTAGTCTTGTCTTTTTCCTCAACAATATTGCATGTTGATATAGTCACAGTTAGTGTTTAATGACGTCGGTGCTGTCTCGTCATTGTCTCGTCTTAGTCATGGAAAAAAAGGTCATCGAACATTTTTCGTCATAGTTTTCGCTAATGAAATTAACACTAGTGTCATGCAGTTCATTTTTCATAGTTCAGTCCTAAATAAATAGACATCAGTATGACCAATAATGGTCAGCTTCACTAATTTGTTGATCTTATTTGTTGAACTATTATTCACAAACATGTGAACCTTTTACTATGGTAACCATAGTTTCTTGTTTCTTCATAGTTATAAATGTAATAGTTATTGCAATTATTTTTACTAGGCTAACTATAAAACTTGAAATATCCTTTCCTGACTAATAAGTTGCCACTGGTTTTATTTATTTATTTATTTATTTTATTAACTATAGTCACTGTGGTACTGTGCAAAAGTCTTACAAGGTGCATTATATTTTTCACAAAAACATTTGTCATAAGATGGTTATTTGATATATTCTGCTCTTAGTGTATCAGTAGGAAATGTCAATTTTAGATTTCAACATTCCCATTGCAAATAGAATTGAAAAAAAATAACAACAAGGAGTCTTGCAACTAATTTTATAGACCCCACAGAGCCCGGATCTCAACATTGATTCACTCTGGTATTACATGAAGAGAAGGAAGCAACTGAGAGAGCCTAAATAGATACCTAGAAAACCTGGAAAAACTGTCTAGATATTCTTAGGAGAATTGATGCTGTTTTGAAGGCAAAGATGGTCACACCAAATATTGATTTAACTTTTTGGTATGTTTACTGGACTTTGCTTGACATTTAATTATGAAAACTATTTATGGTATTATTTTTGAAGAAATCCTCATTAGCCCTATTCAGACGGCAATTATTTTACATGGGGAGGTAATTCCAGCATTTACAGGGGGTAGTCTGTGATTTTATTCCCGTTCGAATCCGAAATGTTGCCGTTTTTCTCCCACCTCCCCTGAGAATTCCAGGCCAAATTACCTACTGTTTTTTGACAAACATCAAAGTCGTGTGGTAATTTAATTAGCGTCCAAATCCACATCTCTGAGTTTATAATCCAAAAGCTGTTTTGGAAATCCGTTTTGACCACTGCCAAGTGCCGTACATTTGCGCTGTGCGTGGTAACAGCTCTGGCGGTAATGGACAGTTGTGAAAGTTGGAGGATTGTTTTGAAATAATTCACAATAATAAAATTACGTTGCCGCTCCACGATAGTGAGTGGGAACTCTTAAGTAGAAGGGAAATAAAAATGAGAGCCAGATCACATAAACTTTGAAATGGTCCATTATTATGGCAGCAATGTAATAAAATTTTAATATCACATTTTAATGTGGAAATGTTTACTAAATACTTTTATACATAGGGCTTGCATGACTACTCGTTTATATGGGTCAAGTAGTCCCAGAAAAGTTGCAGGGTTAATGTCTATCTTATTTAAAATGTTTAATTTCCACCTCCACTTTTTAAACACTGACAGATAATTCCAAATGATGTCTGTCATTTTGATAGATAAAACATAAGAAAACCATTTTTACCATAGCTCCTCAAATTTCATTTTAACTATTTTTACTGTCCTTGATATGTGCGGCTTCTATATTTCCTTGCGTGCGCTTAGGAGAGAGTGTGCAACTGAAGTGATGCGGTTGATGAAACATGCGTACCCACATTGACAGATTTATTTGGCTGCATTGACAAACAGTCTTGTCCCTACAGTTTCTTGATTTGTTAAATTGCTCTTTGCAAGAATTTTGGCTTGCTCCATATGTGAAAATGTACATTGTAAATGTCCGCAGCACTTTGCAGCGCGGTTCCCTCATGCTTTAATAATTTTATTTTCACTTTAGCGTAATTCCAAACATATTTAAATGCAGTTAAAGAGGACACAGTTTGTGGATTGATGAATTTTACATATAACAAGCGCAGCTGCAATCATGTGATCGACAAAAAGTCTCGCTCGTCCCCCGTGATTTAATTGTCATCCAAACGCATGAGTTTTATCACAGAGGAGTTATGAAAATTGACTTGTACAGACGACACCCTGAGAAACAATTGCCATCCGAATAGGGCTTATGCAACAAGTGCCTAAAACTTTCGCACAGTAGTGTTTTTGGCAGAACTATGGTTGCCATGGTACATGTTTATATCATGCTTTCAAGTTCAAACTGGATGCAATTGATTTGATCAGTTTCTATATATATTATTTTGTCTTTATTTCAACAATTCAAGATTGTGCATGTTTGTGTGCTTGTTCAAATGTTTAATTTCAAATAACCTGTTTTTTTGAGTATGTGAAAGAATAATAATGATTTCTGTAAGAGTCTGTCTACATCAGAAATGCTTTAATGATAAAAAGTAAATGAATGGATCTAGCAAATACAGCATGTTACAACTGGGGCCTGGGTAGCTCAGCGAGTACTGACACTGACTACCACCCATGGAGTCGCAAGTTCGAATCCAGGGTGTGCTGAGTGACTCCAGCCAGGTCTCCTAAGCAACCCAAATTGGCCCGGTTGCTAGGGAGGGTAGAGTCACATGGGGTAACCTCCTCGTGGTCGCTATTAGTGGTTCTCGCTCTCAATTGTGTGCGTGGTAAGTTGTGCATGGATTGCGGAGAATAGCATGAGCCTCCATGTGCTGCGAGTCTCCGCGGTGTCATGCACAGCGAGCCACGTGATAAGATGCGCAGATTGACTGTCTCAGAAGCAGAGGCAACTGAGACCTGTCCTCCGCCACCTGGATTGATGTAACCGCGCCACCACGAGGACCTAGTAAGTAGTGGGAATTGGGCATGCCAAATTGGGGAGAAAGGGGGATAAAAAATAAATAAGTAAATAAATAAATACAGCATGTTACAAGTGTGTGTCTGCAGGTAAACATAAAATGTCATATTTGGGTCCTGGGCTGAGATAGTTTAAAAACACCTGCTGTAAGCTAACCAGTTAGCAGGTGCTACATGTGGCTTGACCACTGTTGTTTGGAAATTTAAGTCACCACAATCATGACAACTGACCCTTTCACTAAGCTCCACCCCCTTGGTTAACATTGCTTGCTCAGCCATGCTTTACAGAAATGTATGTATGTGAGATTTCTGTTAAAGCATGACTTTTAGTTAACTGTTAAAATGATAAATTACACAAAGCGATTATAATAAAAGGCCCTTGCTACAATGTACTGTACCACTGTGTATTTGGATAATTTCTGTGGCATTATGTTTAGTACCATCCAATCACAGAGAGACATACATTAGGAAACAGCAAAAGCATTTCTGATAATATTGTGGACAGTTGATGTAGTAATACTGTTGGTAAAGTTTTTAAGGTGGGGCTTCGAGAAGGGTCAATTAACTAATCTTTTAGAGATAACATAGCCTAATTTATTTGTCACTCTCTCGTTTTGCAGAGAATAGATTACTCCCAGAAAAAGAGAGGCAACAAGTGGCTGAGCGTTTACTGAGGGTTATGTGTGTGGACCTTGGCCTTCTGGGTGTTCTCAGCAGTAAAGATTTCCTTAAACTGGCTCAGACCCTGGTGGACACTGGTGCACGTAACGGTGCTTACTCCATCCGTGAAGCCCTGGGAGATATGAGCTCGCTTGCCCTTAAGCAACTCCCTCGGATGTATAATCAGGTGAAAGTTAAAGTGACCTGTGCCCTGGGTTCCAACTCTTCCTTGGGCATTGCAGTGACCTGCCATTCACAGACAGTGGGACCCGATTCATGCTACTTGCTAACAGCATATCAAGTAGAGGGTGTGCGACTCCGACGCTACGTGTTGGGACTCAAGGAGGCCACTCTAAGGGAGAATCCTGAGCAGATACACCACTGGGTACAGAATGTTCTGTCCGAGTTCGTCATGTCAGAAATCCGCACAGTCTATGTGACTGAGCCACGCTTGTCTTCGCTAGCATTTTGCGGTCGCACCGGAGTTAGTCTCCGTTGTGCAGGTTGCTCTCTAACAGCCACAGTTCAGGCTGTACTTGGCCGGCGAAGCCTGCAAGCACGAGGGCTCCACGAACTAGGTGAGCTTCTGGCTACATGTCGCGACATTGCTGCAACGACCAGCTTTAGCCGTGAGGTTAAAGCTGCAGAGGAATCAGCCGCTCCGCCCTGCTGGGATCCAGTTGCAGAGGCCTTGCTCAAGGTTCATGACAACTTTGAGGCCACCTGCGAAGCATACGGCCGGTCCAAGAGCACCGTGCCACTCTTGCAGGGCCTGAACAAGCACCTCCTTGGCACTCTTGCATGTTTGCTAGCACCACTAAGACAGGCAGCACAGGAGCTGAGTGTCGAACGCTGCCCCACACTGCAGCACATGCTCCCTGTCTACCTTCGTCTTGAAAAACTTTTCACCTCTAAAGCTGGTGAGGCGGGTGCTGGCAGTAAGCTCTGCCACTACTTCCTGGAGGCCCTGAAGGAGAACTTTAAAGTGGAACGCATCCATCAAGTTGCAATGATCCTGGATCCACAACTGAAGCTACGGCCTGTCCCAGCATACCAGCATGAAGACATAATCTCACGAGTGTGTGACATGGCTGCTAATATTAAGGAAACAGGAAGTGGTGGATCTGGAGGAACATCTGTGGATGAGAGGGATAGCGACGGACCCTCAGCAGCCAAGCGAGGGCACCTGGACTGTGGGTTAGAGAGGGCACCATGCGGGACTGAAGAGCCACAGGTACGAAAGGAGCTGTTCCAATACCTCGGTGAACCACTGTTCAGTGGCACAGGTGATCTGTTGCAGTACTGGAGTTCGGTCATGGACCGATACCCCAGGCTAGCGCGGTTAGCACTGTGGTTGCTGGCCGTACCGGCAGTAGCTGTTCATGGAGAATGCGTGAACATATGCGAGCAGACCTTAGCCATGAAGAGAAAGCAGCAGGTCACTGCAGAGGAGATGAACAAGCTGGTCTTCCTCAAAAGTAATTTTGCTTGAGGCAGCTCAGGGCTTTCAGCTAATTGCACCATAGACTGTTTAAAATGAAGACATCAATGAACCAGATGGATGATTTATTTCTCTTTTTTCCCCTCTTTACGAAACATATTTTACGTAAGTGTCTACCATTGAGGCTCGTGATAGGCATATGCAAAGAAGAGATACAATGACAATAGATCGACAAATGCCTGTTCAGACCATAGTTTAGCTTTTCCTACAAAGCAACTCATTATGCCCTGGATTTGAACATGTTTTTAATATACTGTATTAGTTGAACATAACTTAAACAAAATTGTCATCTTTTTGAGTCAGTTGGCGATTCATTTATCCCTCTTAAAATCATTTTGTGGACCACATTAGAGTTTCAGTGAATTGATTGTTGAAATTATCAATGACAATTTAGTGAAGGTAAAAACGGGGTACTTAGAAAAAGCCATGATTTGCAATTACGTCTTTATGAAAATCACACAAAGCTCAATACCTCTTTGCGTTTTTGCAGTGGGCAAATAGACTGTATAGATCTAAGTGTTGTGATTTGGTGTGCCATGATTTAGTAACTGTTTAACCACTTTCAGTGTGTTAAGCTCAGTATTGTACAGTTGCAAGAGTTTACGGCCAGCAGAACTCCAGTTTGTAAATTAATGCTTTTGCAGTTATTTATTTTCACAATAACATTGCAATAACATGTTACGTAGCACAAGTTACTCTCAAGCTGACTTTGATGCCTTGGACCTTTTTGTAGCAGCCTTTTTCCCTCACTTTTATAGCTCACTGGCATAATTTCCATCTACAATACAATCTGCAGTAGTTAAAAATTTATTTTTGTGTTTTAATCCAATGTTGTTGGGGATCAGAAGTATATGGGATTGTTCTCTGAAGCTGTGCAAAGTTCTGGTACAGTTATGTGTGAAGTTTGAAGTTGAAATAAGGCTAAAATGTTATTCAGAATCTGTCTCTCTCACTGTCTCAGTACAAACCTTGCACAGAGGCAGCTAATTGTATTATTATTTGAATGCATTTTCTGATTGTAAGATAAGGAAAGCTAAACTAATGCTTCATTATTAATGCACTGGATTTCTGTTATCAGCATTTTCCTCATCAATCTGTAGCAGTTTATTTGAGTAGTGAAAACCTTGCAAAGTTATTCCATAAAGTTCAAACTTCCACATGAATTTTCACTGCCTTGGATCAACATTTTTAAACACTTCAGTGAATGAACAGAAGTTCTAACTTCCATGATAAAATAAATAATCTTCAAGAGTATTTTACTGTAGTTTTCATGGAAAGATGTGATTACCGGTAGTTTTATATAATTTGTCTAGTAATGACTTGAACATCTTTGTGATTTTACAGATATGCATGCAGGCAAAATAAGAGTTTGTTTATTTATTTATTTTTTATCTTTGTTTAAGAGAGCCCGAGATGCTTGTGGGGATCAGACAGGCTGCGCTGCGTTCACACAGCTGTAATCACTAATATCAACCTTTCTCAGGTTATGGAAAATGGCAGAAAATAGGGCTGTTGACAAAATTCCTGTCTGCTGTTTCAAAGTATGTACAGGACATTTGACAGTAAGTAAATGACAGCTGTTAGTAAATATGGTTTAAATTTTAAACCATGACTGTGTGAACGTAGCCATAAAGCGTGAATTGCTGAAGAACGTAGCTAATGCAAAAACTATTCTGCTGAAGAGAAATCTAGCAAGGGTGCATGTGATCGGTTGAGGTATCTCACATACCCCAAAATAAAGATGTTCATACTGGCTAGCATGTAAAGAAAAGTTTGTGTAAAAAAGGCTTTAAATTTGACCCTGAAATGGAAACAGCTGCTGTCGTATATTGTTGTATTTCTCTGTAACCACAAGAGGGCAGAAGTGTCTTTGCAAAGAGTCTCTAAAAACCTTACCTCTGTTTTCTATTCAAACATTACAGATATTTTGATAAACTCAGTCAATGAATATGATGGACTTCATGAAGGTTTTACTTTTTTGTTCATTTTTCTGAATGAATGTGTGTTAGTCTTTGGGTAAAAATGAAAATGAGTAGAATGCAACATGCTCATGCAGCCAGGTTTGTTTAAAATATACTGATATCTGAAAGTATAAAACACTGTTTTAATCACAACTATTTATGGATACACCACAGTTGTTAATATTACTCTCTGTTTGAGAAGAATTTTTTTTTTCTTCCTGTTGTTGTCTTGCTTAGTCTATATGTTTGTCATTGACAGGCATCTTTCTGATTTTGTGTATTGAGTTGTTTTAGCAGTAGGTCTAATTTATACATTTTTTTAACAACACTATTTTTATAAACATGACTGATAATGGTTTTCTCTCCTTATTGACTGTCAGTAGTGTACTACACTGTTCTGAGAATCTATCTACACTTGTAGTATGTGCTGTGTGAATAAAATATCCTCAGTGAGTTCATTTTTATATAATTTTGGATGGTTGCGCTTTATATTACAGTGTATTAATGCAAGTATTGAAAACTGCAATTACTTATGTTTATGTAATAATGTTTACGTAATGAGCAAATATTTTGCAAGTAGAATTGAAATAAAGACGAACAAGGAGTCTTGCAACAAATTGTATAGCCCCCACAGAGCCCGGATCTCAACATCATTGAGTCACTCTGGTATTACATGAAGAGATGGAAGCAATTGAGACAGCCTAAATAGATACATAAATAGATACCTCGAAAAAACTGTGTCCAGGTGTTCCTAGGAGATTTGATGCAGTTTTGAAGGCAAAGATGGTCACACCAAATATTGATTTAGCTTTTTGTTTACTGGGCTTTGCTTTACTGGACTCCTGTAGTATGTGCTCTGTGAATAAAATATCCTCAATTAATTCATAAGTTTTATATAATTTTGGTTGGTCACACTTTATATACAGTGTAGTAATGCAAGAATTGAAAACTGCAATTACTTATGTTTATGTAATAGGCCTGTTTGTAAATATTTTTTAAATAGATGATTTTGGCTTGCTATGAGGGATGTCATGGAACCTGGTCATGTTTCTCTCAAAAAAAAAAAAAAAAAATGAAATGAAAGAAAATAACACTATGTAACACAATTTTTGTTTCCTGGGTAGTAAGTGTTATTTACACGTGGGTAGTTACAATTATACTGTAAATCACTTTCACGAATCGGCCCCAAATGTACTCATCATACTTAAAGGTGTCCAGCAAGGTCTTGATGCTGTTGTAATCCTCTTTGAGGTGCACAGAGTGAGCCAGGGGAAGAGACAGGTACTTGTTACCATTATGGAGCAGCACGGCTTTGAGGCTCCTGGATGAGCTGTCAATGAAGAGGTGCAACTCATTCTGGTTACAGGTGATTCCGATTGCCTCGAACAGACTGGTCACATTGTGGCAGAAGCAGAGCCCATCTTGACGGGTGAAGAAGCTGGAAAAAGATTGGTGACGCTTCCTCTGATCTGCGACTTGCACACTTTTATCCAACAAGTTCCACTGCTTGAGACTAGATGTCAAAAGCTCGGCATTGGACTTGGTGAGACCAAGATCTCTAATCAAGTCGTTGAGGTCTTTTTGGTTGGGGCAGTATGGGTTTCTCTCCTTAGCTCCACCTCTGAAATTGTCATCTGGATCAACAACGTCTTCCTCGCTCTCTGACTTGCTGTTCTCTTCTAAAGACGGCTGCTCTCTCTCAGGAGGATCGGGTACGGGGAGCTCATGGCAGTGTGGCACCGGGGCGATGGATGGATGAAGGAAGGTCTGGATACATGATAGCAGGTGCATTCTTGCCTGTCCTATATTTAGAAGTTAGAATGTTTTAGAATGTTTTAAAATTAAAAAATTTTACAATTGTAAAAATTAAAAAAAATTTATAACATAAAAATCCGAGCAACAATTGTCCATCTTCCAGAGTTTTTTTTTTTTGTTGTTGTTTGTTTTTTTTGTTTTTTTTTGCAGTGCTCGCAGGTGAAATGAGGTGCCCACGGTTTGTGTTGATCCCTGACAGGCATGCCAAAATATGCCTTGTAGGCCTCACACATCTTAGCAGATGCTTCCAAGGAGTACTTTTTCGCTCTTGATACATAGCAAAGTGTGTCTGCTGGATGCTTGCAGACTCTTGATGCCATCTCAGAAAAATGCAGAAATGTATCCACTTAGGCAGCTGGAACTAAACAACTGGTGGGCTTAAGGCCCCTGTATTTATACTACTATTTATATTACTAGAAAGTTCTAGAAGTTACTCCAAATTTACTCAGCACTGAATCTATCTGGAATGTTCTGGAAAATAGGTAAATTTCTAAATATCACTGTTCTGGTCACAAAAGCAAAGTTTGTGGGTAATAATAGCCATTTTCTATACTTTTGAGACTTAACTACCCAGGAACCAAAAAATAAATAAAATAAATTTGTTACACTGTGTAATAATTTAAAAAAATAAAATGTTTTGCTTAAAGAAAATTTAGATTTTTATAGCATTATGATAAGTATCAATACATTATGGAGGTATCTGTTGGACTGCCTTTAAATTTTGCTGATTTAAATAGTATTCTGTAATGTATTTGAGTAAATACAGTAAAATCATTTAGAATAATGTTCAGTACAAGAAAAAAAAAATCTTAATTAGTCCTAAAAAATAAATTCCATTTTCTTTATGCAAAATCTACTTCTTCAGAAGATGGTTGTTATACGGAAGCCCTGAACCTCACTGTTTAAAGAAAAAAGAAAAGAAAAATCAGTAGGTGAATTTATTTATTTTTATTTTTTTTTTAGGTGTCTTTGTGCCTTTCCTGTGTCTATGTCCTACATTTTCTTTTCTTTTTTTTTTTTCACAATTTTGTTTTCTCTCCATTTTTTCCCCCTCAGATGTCTCTCTCCAAAATAAAACATTTTTTTTCAAATATTTTTTTCTTTCAAAAGCTATTTTTTCTTTCAAAAATATATATTTTTTTTTCTCTCAAGGAAACACATTTTTTTATGTTTGCTTGCTAGCTAACAATTAGCATGCAGTACCAGCCTCAGCTACCAGGTGCCACTATCAGTAAGCATGGGATCTTATGCTTAATGTTACAGATGACCGCTGTGGTTCTTGATCCGTTTATTTTTATGGTATAAGACATCAGGAATTTAGTCAATTTTAGTCAAGGAAAGAAACAATGATTGAGAGTCTACTAATACATGAAATCCCCCAATTAAATGTATATACAATGGTAGCCATAAATATTGGCACCCTTGGTA
Source organism: Myxocyprinus asiaticus (assembly GCF_019703515.2). Classification (NCBI taxonomy): domain Eukaryota; kingdom Metazoa; phylum Chordata; class Actinopteri; order Cypriniformes; family Catostomidae; genus Myxocyprinus; species Myxocyprinus asiaticus. Next base: position 4,848,152 of record NC_059347.1, read on the forward strand.
AATATGAGCAAAGAAGGCTGTGATAGATATGTCTTTACTGTTTATCCTTTTGATCTTTCATTCAAAATATTCACAAAAAAAATATCCTCTAATGGATATCGAACAACTGCAAACAAAAGTTTTATCAAAAAACAAATATTTTTGTCAAATATACTGTACGTGTGGCACAATTATTGGCACCCTTTTATTCAATACTTTGTGCAACCTCCCTTTGCCAAGATAACAGCTCTGAGTCTTCTCCTATAGTGCTTAAATATGTTGGAGAACACATGGCAAGGGATCTGAGACCAGTCCTCCATACAGAATCTCTCCAGATCTTTCAAATTCCAAGGTCCACATCCTGGACTCTCTTCTTCAGTTCACCCCACAGGTTTTCTATGGGGTTCAGATCAGGAGACTGAGATGGCCATGGCAGAACCCTGATTTTGTGGTCAGTGAACCATTTTTGTGTTGATTTTGATGTGCATTTTGGATCATTGTCTTGCTGGAAGATCCAACCAGAGCCCATTTTAAGCTTTCTGGCTGAGGCAGTCAGGTTTTGATTTTTTTATCTGTTGGCATTTGATAGAGTCCATGATGCCATGTATCCTAACAAGATGTCCAGGACCTTTGGCATAAAAACAGCCCCACAACGTTAAAGATCCACCACCATATTTAACCGTGGCCATGAGATACTTTTCCATATGGCTACCTATCTGTGTGCACCAAACCCATCTATGGTGTTTGCTGCCAAAAAGCTCTATTTTTGTTTTATCTGACCATAGAACCCGGTCCCATCTGAAGTTCCAGTAGTGTCTGGCAAACTGAAGATGCTTGAATTTGTTGTTGGATGAGAGCAGAGTCTTTTTTCTTGAAACCCCCACAAACAAATTGTTGTGATGTGACCCCAAGACACAACAAACTTTTGCAATTCTTCAGCTGTAATACTTGAAGAATTTTTGGCCACTCGAACCATCCTCCACACCATGCCTGGAGACAATATAGACACATGTCCTCTTTCAGGTCGATTCTTAACATCTCCAGTTGATTGGAACTTCTTAATTATTGCCCTGATGGTGGAAATAGGTATTTTCAATGCTTTAGCTATTTTCTTATAGCCATTTTCCATTTTGTGAAGCTCAACAACCTTTTGCCGCACATAATAGCTTTATTATTTGGTCTTACCCATTGTGATAGATGACTCTGCTCATATTTACTAGGGTGCCAATATTTTTGGCCACCACTGTACCCCAGGTTACTGTTTCAAATGGCATTTGTTGTGAAGTGTGACAACAGGAGTTCTTTCTGGTTGTTTGATGACATTAACCACCAGGAATATCGATGCTGCTATTGATATTGTGCTTTTTTAAAATTTGTTGGCCCATGTAAATATGTGCTAGATAGACGTCTTTTACTGTTTTGACACCTCTCGCTCTGTTTTTAGTGCTGTGTTTAAAGGGATGACTCGTGTTAGAGTTTCCCAAATGAATTAACTCTTTGGAGTGACGCGTCAGCTTCAAACCACAGCACCGTGTTGAGTTAAAGGAAGATGCAGGGCTGCTTGAGGAAATGGTGCACGCTTCATGTTCAAACATCGTCTGGCTCTCTGGTTGTCCTTGGTCTGTTAAATGAGGGGAATTTGCAATACTTTGCAAATATTGCAACGTAGGCAATGCCTGTCCCTTTGTTGTGATGCGTGTACAACTGGTAATGTTAATCATTGTAAGTAATGTTATAATTTCTGGACTAATACAATAATGCATTTTGTCATTGACGGAACTTTTAACAAAAGTAAAGTCATGCAGACTTATTTACGTTGGACCTTCATCACAATGACGCACTGATTCCAGATTGTTTTTCACCTGGCACAGTTTCTGGGTCCCTGGGTAGAATTACACATTTTCCACTGATTAAGAATAGGCCTACTATGTTGCAGGCAGTGACAGAGATTATTTTTGTTCGACTAATGTGATTTTATCATTTGAAGATCTATGTATTGTGGTTTTTAGGCTCACAGTTCACTGTGCACTTTATTCCCTGCTATCTGAGATTGTGTTTGACGCATACATGGCAATAAACATTCTTTATTCCCGAGTCCTGACAAAAAACACAATAACCATTTGTGAACACTCACAGTTAACCAAATATTACAAAAGGTTACTGTGAACATACAGTATTTAGGGTATTAAGGCACCTTTGTCTTTATCTTTAAACATTAAATGCATGCAGGACTTAAACATTTTAAAATCCTCTATAATGTTGCACGAATTCTGTCACTTATATGAATTTAAACCATCATCGTTGTACACAGCCAAGGTAAACTGCACTTTATCTTTGTGTTTGTAAGCGTTTTGTAAATCAGACGAAGTTCTCTGTAGTCCTTCAAATAAATGCGCTGCACCTGTGAGACGCAGATTCTCTGAGCACGCCGCTGTCCTCCAGCACACATTCTGCCAAACAAATGTTATTTCACATAAGGCTGACATTTATGTGGATTTATAATATGTATCTCAAAATAAATAAATAATTTGTGCCCTTTGGTTTTAGAGGCCCCTGTGCAATGGCCTAATTGGTCCGGTGGTTAATCCGTCCCTGCATATAACAGTTCCCTTTAACCAATCTATAGTACACTAAAAAATAAAAAACAGCCTATAGATTTTACCCCCAAAAAATGAGGCAGCAATTTGCGGCAACTTTCTTTGAATACATTTTCTCAATTTTGCAATATATAGGTTAAGAATATCAGGTAAAGTCTAGCTAATATAACTTAGTGCAATTTCCCTTTGTAAAATAGGCAAAATGTATGTTTAAATATTGGGTTAACTTAACCTGAAAAAACTTTAAGTAGCCTATTTTTATACCTATTTATTTCCATTATAATTATTGTAGATTTTACTAGATACACACAAGAAACACAAAAGTCATTGTTAATAATATTTATTGACCAACATGTGTACAAATGGGTTGACTAAACAAAAATCGTTCACAGATAATCATCTTTGAATGTTTTAATTCACAATACAGTAAAATTTTAATACATAAGAATCACATCTGATCTGATATCCAGTTCTTTAAAAAATGTGCTATAGTGCACAATCCTTGTTGCTGCCAGTACTTCACTGTCCTCAAAATGATAGCAAAAGAAAGATTTCCATATCACATGGGTGTTTAACAGCTAATTCTGTGTTTAATTCAGATGGGCTGCACAACTCGTTTACCACTGTACATCAGGGGCTGGTTGAACCAGCTATACGTAAGTTACAACTTAGCCTAGTTGTGGGGTAAATGGGCACTAATGCCTCCTACACACTACACGACTTTCAAAGACGTCGGATTGTGGTACCGTTCATATTACACAACTGTCTGTCTTGTCATGGAAGTCGTAGGGTTTTCAAATTACACGAGGAATCGGCGACAGGGGTGAACACATTACAAAACATTTCACTACTGACAAATCCCCAACGACTCTGCCTGGACTCCAAATTACGTTTCACAACAGAGTACACGCGAGAAGTGTTACGAGATACGAAAACAAATGCATGATCATATGATATGCATTAGAATATGATGTGTATGTTTTTAATCGCCTTTACATAATGTGTAAAGGCATCATATATTTTATTGGTTACAATATGAAAAAGTACCTTCTACTGAAAAATCTACCTATTTGCTTACCTGATTGTCCAAGAGAATTGGCAGTTTCTCTCCAACTCTTCTCTTTCTCCAACCTGCCAATGTTCCACTAATTTTTCCTCCATTTCTTCGATCCAATGAGACTTTCTTGATACCGCAGCCATGCTAGTTGATGTTCTGTTGCAGGTACATCAGGACTCCTCCCACTGAAACTTCCTGTGCCCTGTTTCTTGCTCTCTCATTGGCTGTAGGTCAACACTGCAGTTGTATTCAGTCAAAACACATTTCACATTGCGTGATTTGGAATCGCAGACAGGTCCAGATATTTAACATGCTAGATATCTCGCTGACATCAGCGACGTGTCTGCGCTTCTCTCAGATTGCGCAGAGCCATTGAAAAAGAGAGTTGCGACACTCCCATAGACTTCCTCTGTAATCGAAGAATGCTGAAGTAATGCATGTCATGGGCTGACCAATAGTTCCAAACATTGTATAGTTCCAACATGCAACCACATTCATTTTCAGTGTTTCCAAAGCACGCTAGCTGGTAAGTTGATGAAATGAACTTACCAGCTATTAAGTTCATATTCCAAGTATTCATATTCCAAGTATTAGTGGACCTCATATCAGTTTAGTCAATAGTGGTATTTTATGTAGCCAGCTTTAGTTAAAGTTTATCGTAAGATAACAGATCATGAGATTCTAAACGCAATTAGCACTAGTAGCTAACGTAAGCAACACCGTTACTGTAGCTAGCTACTATCTCCCTGTTGTGTCTTCTAGGATAAAATGATGAAGCGCAGGAGTTGAATATGGACATTTTATACTGTATTTCAACCACTATAATGATGTGTGTGTGTCTAGTCTGAGGTTTGTGAACAGCAGACATCTAGATCAGTGGTCTTCAACCCTGGTCCTCGAGTACCCCCTGCCCTGCATGTTTTATATGTTTCCCTCTTCCAATACACCTGATTCAAATTACTTGGCTGTCAACAAACTCTGCATAAGCCTGATAATGACCCATTCATTTGAATCAGGTTTGTTGGAAGAGGGAAACATATATGCAGGGCAGGGGGTACTCGAGGACCAGGGTAGAAGACCTCTGATCTAGATCACAGGATCTAGCACTACAAATAACAGGAGTGGAAGACCATGGGTGGGGGAACAACCTTTACCCTTTCACTGGACATATTGTTTAATAAAATGTTTTATTGAATGCAATTGGTTGCCTTTGTATATTCTGTACTATTGACCAAACTCCTTTCTTGGCTTAAATTGAGCAGTTACTGGTGTGATTGATATTTAGATTAGATTTAACTTCGTTATTGCATCGAGTACTATAAATATAAGTTTCGTCAATGTAGTAAATTGTAATGTGGGCTAATTAATAAAAGAACATGTTTAACAAGTCCCATTTACTTAAACAGTCTAACATTAAATGTGAAGTAAAACAATAGTTCTCAGTAGGCTACAGTACAGTAGCTAGCATAGCCATTTCTAGCTCTGCTTCACAATACTGCTGCCTAGTGTTATACGGTAATATAAATAAATGTAAATAATAATAATAAAGTAGCAGACATATAAATGATAAAACACACCAGTAACCAATGGACATTATGTGTTAATATACCGAAAATTGCTGTAAATCTAGTTGGTGCTGCTATCTGTCCTGCCGAAAACCATTCAAACTGGTTGACAGCGCGGATTTGTTTGGAACTATTGAAAGCTACGTGAACCACGTGATCGCATGTCGGCGAGATCAAAGAGTGTCACAGCTCTCTTTTTCAATGGCTCAGAGACTTGACACCGGGCGAAGCACCCTGAAAACTGCACTGTTAGAACGGTTTCATGCTGAAGAGCCGCTTAAAAGTTTTTTTTTTTCTCTCTCTCTCGTAAATGTAAATGAGTATAAATTCCAACATCATCATATACAGGTGCATCTCAATAAATTAGAATGTCGTGGAAAAGTTCATTTATTTCAGTAATTCAACTCAAATTGTGAAACTCGTGTATTAAATAAATTCAATGCACACAGACAGAAGTAGTTTAAGTCTTTGGTTCTTTTAATTGTGATGATTTTGGCTCACATTTAACAAAAACCCACCAATTCACTATCTCAACAAATTAGAATACATCATAAGACCAATAAAAAAAAAAAAAACATTTTTAGTGAATTGTTGGCCTTCTGGAAAGTATGTTCATTTACTGTACATGTACTCAATACTTGGTAGGGGCTCCTTTTGCTTTAATTACTGCCTCAATTCGGCGTGGCATGGAGTTGATCAGTTTGTGGCACTGCTGAGGCGGTATGGAAGCCCAGGTTTCTTTGACAGTGGCCTTCAGCTCCTCTGCATTTTTTGGTCTCTTGTTTCTCATTTTCCTCTTGACAATACCCCATAGATCCTCTATGGGGTTCAGGTCTGGTGAGTTTGCTGGCCAGTCAAGCACACAAAACACCATGGTCATTTAACCAACTTTTGGTGCATTTGGCAGTGTGGGCAGGTGCCAAATCCTGCTGGAAAATGAAATCAGCATCTTTAAAAAGCTGGTCAGCAGAAGGAAGCATGAAGTGCTCCAAAATTTCTTGGTAAACGGGTGCAGTGACTTTGGTTTTCAAAAAACACAATGGACCAACACCAGCAGATGACATTGCACCCCAAATCATCACAGACTGTGGAAACTTAACACTGGACTTCAAGCAACTTGGGCTATGAGCTTCTCCACCCTTCCTCCAGACTCTAGGACCTTGGTTTCCAAATGAAATACAAAACTTGCTCTCATCTGAAAAGAGGACTTTGGACCACTGGACAACAGTCCAGTTCTTCTTCTCCTTAGCCCAGGTAAGATGCCTCTGACGTTGTCTGTGGATCAGGAGTGGCTTAACAAGAGGAATACGACAACTGTAGCCAAATTCCTTGACACGTCTGTGTGTGGTGGCTCTTGATGCCTTGACCCCAGCCTCAGTCCATTCCTTGTGAAGTTCACCCAAATTCTTGAATCGATTTTGCTTGACAATCCTCATAAGGCTGCGGTTCTCTCGGTTGGTTGTGCATCTTTTTCTTCCACACTTTTTCCTTCCACTCAACTTTCTGTTAACATGCTTGGACACAGCACTCTGTGAACAGCCAGCTTCTTTGGCAATGAATGTTTGTGGCTTACCCTCCTTGTGAAGGGTGTCAATGATTGTCTTCTGGAGAACTGTCAGATCAGCAGTCTTCCCCATGATTGTGTAGCCTAGTGAACCAAACTGAGAGATCATTTTGAAGGCTCAGGAAACCTTTGCAGGTGTTTTGAGTTGATTAGCTGATTGGCATGTCACCATATTCTAATTTGTTGAGATAGTGAATTGGTGGGTTTTTGTTAAATGTGAGCCAAAATCATCACAATTAAAAGAACCAAAGACTTAAACTACTTCAGTCTGTGTGCATTGAATTTATTTAATACACGAGTTTCACAATTTGAGTTGAAATACTGAAATAAATGAACTTTTCCATGACATTCTAATTTATTGAGATGCACCTGTATGTCGAAAGGATTGAAGTCTGTCACGCAAAACATGAGTTCATTGATGTCATTAAATGAGTTTTTATTCCATCAGTTACTCTTGGTCGGAGTCTTCCGTAAATATTTAGTTCATACATAGTTACGTTCTACCAAAGTTTAATGGTGCAATGCTCAAATATTTAGTAGTGCGTATATTGTGACTTAGTGCCCATTTACGCCACAACTAGGCTAAGTTGTAACGTTCGTATATGTTGTATCTTAGGGTACTTTCACACTGGCAGTTCAGTTCGAAACAGAGCACGGTTCGCATGAAAAATTGGTAATGTGAAAGCTGTCATGTGGACCGGGGAGCGCACCGTGGAACCAAACCTGAGACTACCTGTAGGAGGTGGTCTGAGTTTGGTTGCAATGGAACTGTAGCGCGATTCGCGTGAATGTGAAAGCAACTCGGACTCGGGTGCACACTTGTTCAGGAAGTAATGTAACCTGCGCATGCGTTTTACCCAGCATGTGGGGCTGTAAGTCCTCTAAAGCCTCATACTTTTTTTTTTTTCTGTAAAACCATTTACATTAATAATGTTAAAATCCTTATCTAAGAAAGCCAGATTTGCTAAAATTGCCCACCTATCCCTCACCACAGTGCTGCACAAACTCAACGGAAAAGGTCAGGGAGCTCTTTTTTTTAAACGAATGCCCAGGGGAGAGCGTGAACGCAGTCCCCCACTACCAGAAATTATGAAGTTGACATTCCCACATTTGGGGAATTAGCAGGGGTCAGAAAAGCCAGAGTGCAATGGTTGAGCCTTGTCCTGAGGAAGCCACCTTCTTTTTTAAGATTAATATTTTTATTGATTCCAAAAAGACAAAGAAAAACAAAACATATATACAATGAATCAGCATTTAACTCCTACTACTACCCCTTCCCCTCCCCCATCAAGAACCCCACCCCGACCCCAAATGAATATCCCAGTGGTCGCGCGCACACACACACAAAAAATATATACATAATATATATATATATATATAATCATACAACTCAAACTACACCTCTCTCTCCACAGTCCCACTCTGAGAGTCCCCCAAAAACATCAAATATCTACCCCATTTCCCATTAAATGTATTCCATATGCCCGGCCTTCTTCACATGACCTCTTTGAAGGCTGCCACCCTCCCCATCTCTTCGCACTACTCCCGAATTGAGGGTGCTCCAATCGACTTCCAACCCCTAAAAACAATGTATTTATCTCCTACGTTGATGACCGCCCCATCACCCAAAACACAGAGTCTGGGGCAAAATGAAATCCGAATGCCCAACACGTCACACACAAAACTCTGTACCTTTAACAAAAATTCCTGGATCTCAGCACACCACCAAAAAACATGGGCCATGTCTCCATCCTCCGATAGGCAATGCCAGCAGGTGGGTGTGCCTTTAAGACCAAGCCTATACAGTCTAGAGGGGGTCCAATAGAATCTATGTAGGATCTTGAATTGCATAAGGCGCACCCTTGCATCTCTAGATACAGACTTGACTTTTTTAGGATCCCAGGCAACACTCCCTCCTCCAATACCAAATTAAAATCTTTCTCCCATAATCTTTTGATAGAGGTTAAAGCTCCGTCCCCCAGACTCTGAACTAGCAGGGAGTAATACACTGATGCTTGACCTCATGACCTTTTCCTCATGACCTTTTCCAAAATTAGTAATCCCCACTCCCAGAGTGTCTGCCGCTTTAGGGGGATGTATGCTACTCCCAAAAGTAGTACAGAGCAGGTGGCGCAACTGTAAATACCTAAAAGCTGAGATCTGGGAATCCCAAAATGTTGAACCAAATTATCAAAGGATCTCAACACTCCACTCTCATATAGGTCACCGAGCATAGAAACCCCCCTCACAATCCACTCTGACCTACAGAAGGGGAATTTATCAATACATAATTTTGGGTTCAGCCATATGCTTGAAGTAACATTTAAATAAATGTCTGAATTAAACACACTGGACACTTTTGCGAGATAACGGGGTGTGACTTAACTACTCTGGTTAGTTTAATAGAAAGGCTTTGTAATGGCAAAATAGGGGCAAGAACTTCCTGTTCAATACAAAACCAGGGAGGGGCTCTCTCAGGTGGAAGCAACCAATGAGCCAAATGCCTGAGACCGAATGCATAATAATAAAACTAAATCTTGGGTAGGCCTAGCCCACCTTTGTCAATTGGCCTATGTAAATTATTAAAATGTAATCTGGGACGTTTACCATTCCACATGAAGTACTTCGCTATACTATCAAATTGCTTGAAATAAGAGAGGGGGACATCTACAGGGAGAGATTGTAACAAGTAGTTACAATTCATTTTAATAACATTAACCTTCTCAGTCATAGATAAATGTAATTGAAGCCCACCTGTCCACATCGCTCGAAAACCTTTTAAGGGGTCAAAATGAACTCTAACTAAATCAGACAAATTTGCTGGGAATAAAATGCCCAAATACTTAATGCCCTGGTTGGGCCACTGGAAGGTGCCCGGCTGGAGAGCCGTTACTGGGCAGTATGCTGTCAGAGCCAAAGCTTCGGATTTAGACCAATTGACTCTGTATCCTGAGAACTTAGAAAAGGAATTAATAATTCTGTGGAGGCAAGGCATAGATCTAGTAGGTTCAGAGACAAATAATAAAATATAATCTGTGTAAAGCAGAAGCTTATGCATCATACCTCCCGCCATCACCCCTGGAAAATCATCCTCCTTTCTTATCGCCGCTGTTAATGGTTCCAGGGCAAGACAGAACAATAAAGGGGAAAGAGGGCAGCCCTGCCGAGTGCCCCTATCCAGAGTAAAATAATCTGAAATTAATTTGTTTGTACCGCTGCTACAGGGTGTCTATAAAGTAACTTAATCCAACCAATAAATGTACTCCCGAACCCATACATTTCCAAAATCTTAAAAAGATAATCCCATTCTACCATATCGAATGCCTTTTCGGCGTCAAGTGAGATGGCAGCGACCGGAAACTGATCATTTGCCACTGACCACATGATATTGATGAGATGCCTGATGTTATCAGAAGAGCTACGGCCCCGAATAAATCCCACCTGATCTATATGTATAACAGATGTCATAACCTTACTTAATTGGATAGCCAAAATTTTTGACAATAATTTTACATCTAGTTGGATCAGGGAGATTGGACGGTAACTTTTACAATCGCTTGGATCTTTGTCCTTTTTAAGAATCAGACTGATCCGGGTTTGTGTCATGGTTGGAGGAAGCTTTCCATTCTTTAATGATTCTGTATAAACTTCTAACAAAAACGGAGCCAGTTCTGTAGCATAGGATCTAAAAAATTCTGCAGCAAAACCATCTGGCCCCGGAGCCTTGCCTGTAGGTAGGGATTAATTACCTCATCAAGCTCCTCCAAGGTTATCTCAGAATCAAGTTTAGGTCAATCGTCAGTTTAGGAAGAATGGTTCCACAAAGTTTCTAATATCTTCATCAGTAGATGAAGATGTGGAACTATAAAGATCAATATAGAATTCTATAAAGGCATTATTAATATCAATGGCTGAGGTAAAAATTTCACCACCAGCAGATTTCACTGAGGGAATGATAGAAAGAGACTCTCACTGCTTTATATATCTAGCCAAAAGCTTCCCTGCTTTGTCACCCGACTCAAAGTATGACTGTCTTGCCCTGAATAACCAAAACTCCACTTTCCGTGACAAAATAGCATTATATCTGTATTTCAATCGGGTCAATTCTCTGAGGCCATCAGCTGACATACGGCGCTTCAGTTCTGCCTCTGCACTTTTAATATTTCCTTCCAACTCCACGAGTTCTCGGCTTTGGATTGTTTGATGAATGAGGCATACTATATGATCCAACCCCAAAGAATTGCCTTAAGTACCTCCCAAGCCACACCCACAGAGGATACCGAGGACCAGTTGGTCTCCATATAAACATTGATTTCAGTCTTTAACATTTGTTGGAAATCAGGATTTTGCAAAAGGTACACATTAAGGCGCCAACAACAGTGCATCCGGAAAGTATTCACAGCGCTTCACTTTTTCCACATTTTGTTATGTTACAGCCTTATTCCAAAATTGATTTAATTCATTATTTTCCTTATTTTCCATTCTACAAACAATACCCCATAATGACAACATGAGAGAAGTTTGTTTGAAATCTTTTTTTTTGGGGGGGGGGGGGCGGATTTTCCCCCTTTTTCTCCCAATTTGGAATGCCCAATTCCCAATGCGCTCTAAGTCCTCGTGGTCGCATAGTGATTGCCTCAGTCCGGGTGGCGGAGGACGAATCCCAGTTGCCTCCACATCTGAGACAGTCAACCCGCGCATCTTATCAAGGTGGCTTGTTGAGCACGTTGCCACGGAGACATAGCGCGTGTGGAGGTTTCACGCCATCCACCACGGCAACCACGCTCAATTCACCACGCGCCCCACCGAGAACAAACCACATTATAGCAACCACGAGGAGGTTACCCCATGTGACTCTACCCTCCCTAGCAACCGAGCCAATTTGGTTGCTTACGAGACCTGGCTGGAGTCACTCAGCATGCCCTGGGATTCGAACTAGCGAACTCCAGGGGTGGTAGCCAGCGTATTTTACCACTGAGCTCATTGGGAAAAAAATCACATGTACATAAGTATTCACAGCCTTTGCCATGACACTCAAAATTGAGCTCAGGTGCATCCTGTTTCCACTGATCATCCTTGAGATGTTTCTACAACTTGATTGGAGTCCACCTGTGGTAAATTCAGTTGATTGGACATGATTTGGAAAGGCACACACCTGTCTATATAAGGTCCCACAGTTAACAGTGCATGTCAGAGCACAAACCAAGCCATGAAGTCCAAGGAATTGTCTGTAGACCTCCGAGACAGGATTATATCGAGGCACAGATCTGGGGAAGGTTACAGAGAAAATTCTGCAGCATTGAAGGTTCCAATGAGCACAGTGGCCTCCATCATCCGTAACTCTTCCTAGAGCTGGCTGCCCAGCCAAACTGAGCGATCGGGGGAGAAGGGCCTTAGTCAGGGAGGTGACCAAGAACCCGATGGTCACTCTGACAGAGCTCCAGAATTTCTCTGTGGAAGGAGGAGAACCTTCCAGAAGAGCAACCATCTCTGCAGCACTCCACCAATCAGGCCTGTATGGTAGAGTGGCCAGACGGAAGCCACTCCTCAGTAAAAGGCACATGACAGCCCACCTGGTGTTTGCCAAAAGGCACCTGAAAGACTCCCAGACCATGAGAAACAAAGATTGAACTCTTTGGCCTGAATGGCAAGCATCATGTCTGGAGGAAACCAGGCACCGCTCATCACCTGGCCAATACCATCCCTACAGTGAAGCATGGTGGTGGCAGCATCATGCTGTGGGGATGTTTTTCAGCGGCAGGAACTGGGAGACTAGTCAGGATCGAGGGAAAGATCAATGCAGCAATGTACAGAGACATCCTTGATGAAAACCTGCTCCAGAGCGCTCTGGACCTCAGACTGGGGCGAAGGTTCATCTTCCAACTGGACAATGACCCTAAGCACACAGCCAAGATAACAAAGGAGTGGCTACAGGACAACTCTGTGAATGTCCTTGAGTGGCCCAGCCAGAGCCCAGACTTGAACCCGATTGATCATCTCTGGAGAGATCTGAAAATGGCTGTGCACCGACGCTCCCCATCCAACCTGATGGAGCTTGAGAGGTCCTGCAAAGAAGAATGGGAGAAACTGCCCAAAAATAGGTGTGCCAAGCTTGTAGCATCATACTCAAAAAGACTTGAGGCTGTAATTGGTGCCAAAGGTGCTTCAACAAAGTATTGAGCAAAGGATGTGAATACTTGTGATTTCTTTTATTTTTAATAAATTTGCAAAGATTTCAAACAAACGTCTTTAACGAATGTCATTATGGGGTATTGTTTGTAGAATTTTGAGGAAAATAATGAATTTAATCCATTTTGGAATAAGGCTGTAACATAACAAAATGTGGAAAAAGTGAAGTGCTGTGAATACTTTCTGGATGCACTGTATATGATTTATTTTTCTCTATATGTGGCAACACCTCTAAACTCACCAGAGTGTGATCTGAGACTAAGATGTTTCCAATTGAGCGATCAACAACAGATTAAAAAAAAAGGGACTTAGATAAAAATTTTTAAAAAATCTATTCTAGAATAAATCTTATTGGACTGATGAATACAATTTATAGTCTCTACCAGATGGGTTCAAAAGTCACCAAATATCTGTAAAACCAAGATTTTTACACATCCTGTGAAGCATCAATGTTGTTCTAGGGGGCTTACACACTTTTGCTTCACTATGATCAAGGACTGAGTCCATCAAAAGATTAAAGTCTCCACCCAATATTATATCATGAGGGGTGTCAGCAGCTTGCAACATCCCTTCAAGATCTATAAAAAAGCCCTGATCATCAGCGTTAGGTGTGTAAATAGTCAAAATCAACCTTTGCTCCTGAATTTCTGCTAAAACAATAATGACTCTTCCTAATGTATCTTTATTCTGTTTGAGACATTTGAATTGTAGATGTTTACTTATCAATGTAATGACTGCTCTTACTTGAGCCAGCACTAAAGAAAACATGTCCACCCATATCTTCCCAAATATTTCAGCTTCCTGCAGGGAAAGATGTGTTTCTTGAAGAAACACTATATCATATTTCTTACGTTTAAGAAAAGAAATAACCTTCCTCCTTTTTATGGGGTGCCCCAACCCATTCACCTTTCATGTGGAGAGAGACAATCCACTTATTTTAACATTTGGCATTTTGACATATTAGAAAAAATAAATTGTGTGTCAAAAATAAAATTATAAAGACCACATTCCAACATTAGTGCCACAGTCAGACTCCCAACTTACCCCCCGAACCAAACAAACAGAAAAAAGAAAAATGTGTGCATTAACCCCGCGCACGACAGCTGGCGTCCATACCTCTAAACACAAACAGTCCATGTGCGCCTACGAGAGTCCCCACGACAACTTTGCCATCGGATTTCTCAAGTCAGTGTTCCTGTACAAATTTTGTGAGACAGAATTACATAACAGAAAATAATCTATAAAACAAACTCCAGCCAACAGGCAGAATAAACACAAAGAACGTGTAGATTAATTCACAAAACTGTCTCGAAGGTGTGCTCTTCCACAAAACAAATTCCAGCCACTAGCAGAACCAGCACGCAAAAAATAAATAAAATAAAATAATAAAGCCGTTCAGTTTCCTCGGACAGTCAAACGAATGTTCAGTGAGCCAGCTGTTCATGAGTGCAGGAGATGACCTAATCATTCCAATGTCCTGCAAAAAATACTCCACGAAACAAACTCAATCCAATAGGACACATAAGCACAAAGAACAAGCAGATTCATCCACAACTGTGCCGAAGGAGTGTTATTCCACAAAACAAACTCCAGCTGCCAGGCAGAACCAGCACAAAAAGAAACAAAAAAGGTGCCCAGCTTCCTCAGACGGTCAAGTGTATATTCAGTGAGTGAAGTTCACTTGGGGCCACATGAGAAACACCAAATGACTTACCCCATTGTCTCGATGAAAGACAATGCTTGCTGTGGGCATGTAAATATTTTGCGGCCATTTTCAATTTGGCCGGAAACATCAGTGCAAAAGTGATCCTCCGTCGATGCAAGAGTTTCCTGAAGGAGTGTTACTACACAAAACAAATACCAGCCGCTAGGCGGAATCAACACAAAAAGAAACAAAATTGTGCCCAGCTTTCTCAGTCAAGTGTTTATTTAGCCACATGAGAAACACAAAATGGCTTACTCTAATGTTTTTATGAAGGACATCACTTGCTGTGGATATGTAAATGCCTTGCGGCCATCCTTAGTATCTATTCTCAGTTTGGCCTGAAAAACATCAGTGCAAAAGCGATCTTCCACTGATGTAAGAGATTCTTGCATTCCTTGAATCGATTACGTTTCTCTCTTGTCGAATTCGCAAAGTCTGGGAACAAGAAAATGTTGTGGTTTTTCCAAGAAATCTTTCCTTTACTCCTCGCCTCGCACAACACGAGATCTTTATCGGATGATCTCAGAAATTTGGCCAGAATTGATCAGGGCCTGTCTCCCTCAGTGGATCTGCGAGCTGGGACTCTGTGAGCTCGCTCGATTTCCAGCTTATGGCCTTTTATGTCGAGCAGACTCGGGAAGAGCTTGTCTAGGAATTTCACCACATCTCGGCCTTCCTCATGCTCAGGAATTCCAACAATTCGGATGTTGTTTCGCTGGCTACGATTCTCCAAATCCTCCAGTTTTTCCCAAACGTGTTCCAAATCCACCTTGGTCACTAACGGATTAGCAGCTAATTCCCTCTCCAATGACTCCAGATAATCAGTCCCTCTTGATGTCCGACAATCTTGTAACCAACTCAGTGAATTTCATCTCCATGGAAGTAATCGATCAACATATTACCGCAAGATCCTCCAAATCTGCAACGACTTTTGTCAGCAATGCAAAATATAATCCCCTGAAAAGGGAGTGCATCATTCCTGGAAGTACTGCCATACCAGGTTGATACATCTCCAAGATCCAAAAATAAATTAAATATATGGTCCCCGGATATGGGACATATCTGATATTAAACTGATATTAGATTTTTTCTTTCAAACATTTTTTTTTGTCACAATTGCAGTCCAATAAAGTCCAATAAAAGTCCAAAAAAAGTCCAATAAAAATACACATCATTTTATAAATAAAATAAAATCTTGCTTAAATATTTAAAATGAAATTGTTTAGATGGTGTTTTTTGTGTGTCAGTGCAAGAGTCCATGTATCAGTGTCTCCTTAAAAACAAACAAATAAAAAATAACTGATTAAAAAAATTATATGTTGGTCAGGACTGGGAGTGAGTCCTTACTAATTGGGCCATCATCTCAGTCTCCAGTACAGGCTTTCAAACTGTCATTTCAGGGGCCCAGTGGAGATCCCCTCTCCTCCGGCCCACTGGCCCACTGTTCCTGCAACCGACGTTGGTGAGGGTGCATCTACGTGCGGCCAAGGTCGATGGCGGCCGGGACCTTCTCAGTTCGACCCTGGCCCCCTCTTCCAAATGATGACAAGCGGTACCCCTGCAGTGTTGATGTTACCATGTGCTCGCTCGCTTGGAGGGGGACCGTCAGGCGTTTCCCCACCAGAAGGTTTCTGTTAGTCCAGATGGCATCCTTAATTACAGTTTACCTCGCTCTGGCTCACCCTGAATGCAGAGATGTCAAGCCCTTCAAGCCCTTACCCACCCCCAGGATGGTGAGCTTGTAGTACATCTGGATTTCACCCACTGGCAGGGACAGGAAATACAGGGTCTCGTGCAAAGAAGCACTCCCAGAGCAGATATTGTATGGTCTCCGGTGAATTACACCTAGACCGTGGGCAGATGAGGTTTTTGGCCATGCATCTGGAGTGCATAACTGCCCTGACTGGGAGGATCTTATGGGCCACCAGCTACGACAAGTCCTTGTGCCTGTTCTGGAGAGCAGGTTGGGAAACATTCCTCCAAACTTGTTTGGCCTCACCTAGTGTGAGGCCTGGAACTGGACTCACTGTTTCCTGATCCTGCACAAGAGAGATAAGAGATTTATGGTTGGTTAAAATAGTGACATCTTGCTGTTGTAAAAGGTATTTCTTTAAATATGTCTTAATAAAAATTTACTCTTTGGGAAAGCTAAAAGACACTGGGGTTTTTAGGTCTACAGGTAAAATCCTCAAAGTTCTTAGGTACGACCCCATTCAGAATCTGGTCATAGCCATTGTCTTGTTCTCTCTGGATGGGGTCACCGCATAACCAATGTGGAGGTTAGTGAAGTGGCTTCCTAAAAACAGGTGGGGGTCTGGGAGGCCTTTCCCACCATTCTCAGGCCTTCTTTTGATAACTTCCCTTTTGAGTCGTTCTCAGTTGGACCCCCATGTGGAGTAAACAAAACGCCCTCTCCAGGTCTAAAAGGAATTGTCTAGGGGGACTAAAAATAGAACATATTAGTAATATCAGTTGTAAAATTAAATCTTTAAAAATTAAAACCTTGCCTTGAATTGTCATCTGTCTCATTCCCCAAAACCCCTGTCTTTGCCTAACTTTCCCCTATCAGGTCAGTCCAACTTCCCCATCTACCACCCTCCTTGTCGAATTTTACACCTAAAATTTTTTATCTGTCTTTTTAAAATCCAAATCAAGTCCGTCCGAGGTCCAAAAAGCTGGGCCTCGGACTTGCTCTGTTGAGCTTAGCGCCTGAGGCCTGACCGTACTAGTCAGTCAAGTCCATTGCTCTTCATACAGATAAAATGTCTGTGGCTAAAATGGTCATCCATTTATAGAACACACGTCACTGTCAGTCCACAAGTTCCAGGAACGTCTACATTTAATCCATTTATCCCTTCTCAAGATCTGTGCCAGTGGCTCAAGGAAAGAGATAATGGGCACCCCTGAGGGACACCACTGCAGATACACACTGCGTTGGATAAATGCTCATTAACAAGAATTATGCTGACAAGGCTGTTGTACAGCAGTCCCACCCAGGCTATAAACCTCCCTAGAAACCCCATTTTTCTAGAACTTGAAACATGACTGGTGCGAGATGCGGTCAAAAGCTTTTTCAAAATCTAAATTTAGGACTGTTAGCCGAATGATTCTGTCTCTTGCATAACAGATGCCATCTCTGATCAGCACTAGGCTGTCTGTGATCTTCCTCCCAGGCACTGTACAGGCTTGATCCAGGTGGATCACTTCTTCTAAAACCGTCGACATTCGTGTGGCTAAAATTTAGTTAAAAAGCTTACAATCAAAGTTTAAAAGTGTGATAGGTCTCCAGTTTGAAAGAATTTAAATTTTTGGGTGAACTATCCCTTTAACCCCTCTTAGCAAGGTAAACCCCCAGCCAAATGGACGAGGCATGACAGTCACCTGACTATCCTCACATGATCTATTACCAATAGGGGGGCGACTTGCCAGCATGATTTCAAAGCGAGGGACAATCCAGAACTCGCCCCCACTCAGGACTGAGACCCCCTCTGTTTCTTTTATTCAGTCAGAACAAATGTGCACTAAAAATGTGTATCAAATGAAATCATGAGACAATCACGTGTAAAAATCAGACAGAACCACTACTGATCTAAACAGATTTTCAATGGATTAAGCGCTTTGAACTCTCTTTAAGCACAGGACCCAGAATAACTCGCTACATGAAACAACTTTTCCTATTTTTTTCTTACAGTGCCTCCACTCATATTCTAGGACAGGGGTCCCAAACTACGGCCCTCCAAACTATTTTAACTGGCCCACAGAACCATGCCTGTCACACGTTTTGGTGGCTTTTTATGCCTGTAAGACTGACTATAGTGTGAGCCAATACCATTAGAGTACAAGCTGTAAAGGAGCATATCATTAGTTCCACCTGCTGAACGAATACACCCCTTCACTGAAGTTTGAGTTGGACGTTTGAGTCTGAACGAGATAAGACGTCTCTTTCATGATGGAACTGAATGTACTGGCACAATTGTTCGCGAACGAAATGCATGAATCAGTAATCATTGACGAGGATCTGCTGAACAACTAAACGAGAGGAGGCGGCAAGTTGTTTGTTTAATTAGGCAATCTCTTTCAACAAGAAAATGGGCCTGATTAATTAAGAATACAATGAAGTGATTGACAACTTATTACAATGGCATACAGACTTTATTGAAACTCATAATTATTTTTTAGACTAGTATTGTCTTTTTTTGTATAGCTTGATAAAAAGTCATGCTCAGCAGTTCACAGTATGATAGATATGCTTTCTGACATTTGCAGGGAAACGCTTATGATGCCTAAACACTTTGCAGTGCTGAAGTCTCTTAGCAAAATTGTTGACAAGCAAATTTTAAGAAATGATAATTAGACTTTATCCAGTCTTGTATAACACTGCTTTTCCTTATTTAAAGCATAAAACATGGTAATTTGTTGCCATTTACTGGAGAAAAAATGCAATTTGCAGAAATGGTCAATGAATGAATCATTGAACTAATCTGAACAGCTCTTTTTGGTGAACAGATTCAAAAGACTTGAGTCACTGAGATGAATCAAAATCATCATCACTACTAGATAGAGTACCTATTACAAGTTCTTTAAACCAATGGATGGACAATTCAGAATGGAATTTTAAAAACACTTAATTATTGGGAGTCACGTGGCGCCATGCGAGGTTCGGACGTGTGAACGGCGAGCTCTGCACACTTTGCTAGTTTTAATACTTGTGTCATAATCCGGTGAGATTCGATACACTCGCTTTCATAACTGTTCTATGAAGACAATATGTCAAAGAATTCAAAATCCTCAGGCTCTGGAGACATTAAAAGACATTTACGTGCTCAAGTTGAAGCCTCTGAACAACAGGCCGAAAGCCCAGGACTCAGTTTGGCCGGTGTGGTGGAAGAGATCCAGCGTCAACTGTCGAAAATGACGGCAATGCTGATGAAGGTCGTTGCTGACTTGGAGGATCTTGCTGTAATACGTCGATCAATCACTGCCATGGAGACGATTTCAAGAGTGGGGGACGTCGAGAAACGGATCGATTATCTGGAGTCATTGGAGAGGGAATTAGCTGCTAACCCTGAGCTTTCAAGGCAGGCTTGGAGTGCGTTTGGGAAAAGTTGGAAGACCTTGAGAATCATAATTGGCAAAACAACATCCGAATTGTTGGAATTCCTGAGAACGATGAAGGCCGAGATATGGTGAAATTCCTAGACGAGCTCTTCCCGAGTCTGCTCGACATAACAGGCCATAAGCTGGAAATCAAGCAAGCTCACAGAGTTCTGGCTCAGAGATCCGCTGAGGGAGACAGGTCCAATCATTTCTGGCCAAATTTCTGAGATCATTCAATAAAGATCTTGTGTTACGCGAGGCGAGGAGTAAAGGAAGGATTTTTTGGAAGAACCACAGCATTTTCTTGTTCCCAGACTTTGAGAATTCGACGAGAGAAACGTGATTGATTCAAGGAATGCAAGAATCTCTTACATCAATGGAAGGTCGTTTTTGCACTGAAGTTCCTGGCCAAATTGAGAATAGATACTAAGGATGTCCGCAAAATATTTACATGCCCGCAGCAAGCAATGCCCTTTATAAAGTTAATGGAATAAGTCATTGTGTGATGCTCTCGATGCAGCCAAGTAAGCCTGACTCACTGAACATTCTCTTGACTGTCCGAGGAAACTGAACACCTATTTTGTTTCTCTTTGTGTTGGTTCCGCCTAGCGGCTGGAGTTTTTGTGGAATAACACTCTTTCGGGACAGTTTGTGGATGAATCTGCACGTTCTTTGTGCTTATGCCTCCTATTGGATGGAGTTTGTTTTGTGGAATATTTCTTGCAAACATTGGAGTGATTAGGGCATTTATTGCACTTGTGTAACAGCTGAGTGGGCCTGTCTCACTGAACATTCTCTTGACTGTCCGAGGAAACTGAGTGCCTATTTTGTTTCTTTTTGTGTTGTTTCCGCCTAGCGGCTGGAGTTTGTTTTGTGGAATAACACTCCTTTGGGACAGTTTGTGGATGAATCTGCACGTTCTTTGTGCGTATGCATCCTATTGGATGGAGTTTGTTTTGTGGAATATTTCTTGCAAATTATTAGAGGGATTAGGGCATTTGTTACACTCATTTAACAGCCGAATGGGCCAGCTCACTGAACATTTGTTTAACTGCCTGAGGAAACTGAACGTTCTTTTTTTTTTTTTTTTGTGCTGGTTCCGCTAGTGACTGGAGTCTGTTTTTTGGAGGAGCACACCTTTGGGACAGTTATGTGGATGAATCTACACGTTCTTTGTGCTTATTCCGCCAATTAGTTGGAGATTGTTTTATAGATTATTTTCTGTTGTGTAATTCTGTCTCATAAAATTTGTATAGAAGCACTGGACTTGAGCAATCCAATGGCAAAGTTGTCACGGGGACTCTCATAGGCATACATGGACTGTTTGAGTTTGGAGTGATGGACGCAGGTTGGCGCTGTCGTGCGCTGGGTTAATGCACATGTCTTTTTCTTTTTTCTGTTTGTTTGGTTCTGGGGGAAGTTCGGGGTTTGATTGTTGCACTAATGTTGGTATGTGGTCTTTATCATTTTATTCTTGACATCAATCTATTTTATCTAATATGTCAAAATATCAAATGTTAGTATGAGTGGATTGTCTCTCTCCATGTGGAATGTGAATGTGTTGGGGCAACCCAAAAAAGAAGGAAGGTTATTTCTTTTCTTAAACTTAAGAAATATGATATAGTGTTTCCTCAAGAAACACATCTTTCCCCACAGGAAGCTGAAAATTTTTGGAAGATATGGGGTGGACATGTTTTCTTTAGTGCTGGCTCAAGTAAGAGCAGGGGAGTCTTACATTGATAAGTAAACATCTACAATTCAAATGTCTCAAACAGAATAAAGATAAATTAGGAAGAGTCATTATTATTTTAGCAGAAATGAAGGTTGATTTTAGCAGAAACAAAGGTTGATTTTGGCTAATATTTATGCACCTAATGCTGATGATCGGACCTTTTTTGTAGATCTTGAAGGGATGTTGCAAGCCACTGGCACCCCACATAGTATAATATTGGGAGGAGACTTTAATCTTTTGATGGACTCAGTCCTTGATCATAGTGAAGCAAAAGTGTGTAAGTCCCCTAGAGCAACATTGACGCTTCACAGGATGTGTAAAAATCTTGGTCTTAGATATTTGGAGCCTTTTTTTTTGTCATTAACAATTTTTATTGTTTCCAAACTCAAATCAACACAAACAGCCATTGAAAACACGGAATCAACTTTCATCAACATATGCCCCCCTCCCTCCTGCCACCCAATACACATCCCAGTGGTCAGACACTGAATAACAACAGACGCACATACAAGCAGACAGTCCAAAGAAAATACTCAATGACATAAAAAGACACAAAAAATTTACCAACAAAAAAGAAAAAGAGTTCCACATATCAATCACTTACATACATTCAATTCAAAATGTCCCTCTCCACTGCTCCTCCCTGGCAACCCTCTAGGAAGGCCAAATAAGTGCCCCACTTCTTGTCAAAGGCACCCAAACTGCCCAGCCATCTATGCGACATCTTTTCAAAGGCCGGTGTACCACTCTTGAAATGAGGGTGCACCAGCCGACTTCCATCCCCCAAGAAACACCTTCCTGCCGATCATTACGCTGGTAAGGACCCAGTTTTTATGGGTTTATTCCCTAAGTTAATACCCACCCCATCACCCAAAATACAAAGTCTGGGGCAGAGTAAAAGTGCTCAAGACCTCACAGACATAACTCTGAACCCTCGACCAAAACTCTTGAATCTTGGTACAGAACCAAAAAACGTGGGCTATGTCCTCATCCTCCAATTGGCATCGCCAGCAAGTAGGTGTGTCTTTAAGGCCAAGCCTATACAATCTAGAGGGAGTCCAATAAAAATGATGCAGAATCTTAAATTGAATGAGGCGCACCCTTGCATCCCTAGAAATAGACTTGACATTTTTAAAAATCCTACCCCATTCTTCATCCTCCAGTACTAAATTCAAGTCTCTCTCCCATAACTTCTTAAGAGATGTGATATTTGGAGACTTTTGAACCAATCTGGTAGGGACTATAATCAGTCCATAAGATTTATACTAGAATATATATTTTTTTAATCTATCTATGTCCCTCATTTCATCTGTTGTGGATTGCTCAACTGGAAACATCTTGGTCTCAGATCACACCCTGGTGAGTTTAGAGGTGTTGCCACATACGGAGAAAAATAAATCATATAGTAATTGGCGCTTTAATGTATCCCTTTTGCAAAATCCTGAATTCCAACAAATGTTAAAGGCTGAAATCAATGTTTATATGGAGACCAGCTGGTCCTCAGTATCCTCTGTGGGCATGGCTTGGGAGGCACTTGACCCTCTGGGGTCTGAGGGTGTTTTGGGCCTCGGAGATGTTTTGACATGCCTTGACATTTGTGCTTTTTTCAGTTGCTTAAAAACATATTAATGGATAAAGTCTGATAACACTGTATTCAGCACAAACTGGGCTACAATAATATGTGAGCAACATGTATGTACATGTTTGTATTTTTGAGAAAATAACATTTATGCGTGGCTTTTGAAATAACAAAAATTGTAAGTCACTGAAATAAGGCCACATAACACATACTAAACATTTGTTCACAAGACGTTTGAGAACTGGATCTTGCAGCCTAGAGTTTTTGCTACAAAAATGATGTGAAAACCATCCTGATCACTCATTCATACAAAACAATATAGTCATTTAACTTTTGTAAGACACTTTTAGTGTTAGAAAGGCCATATGCGAGGAGGCGTGGATGATCATGAATATTGATGTGATTCACACCTATATACAAAGACCCCTCCCCTGAGAGAGAATGAATGTGAGGAGACTTAATGATTGAATATATTGTTTGTAGCTTATTCACAAAATCAAGTTTAAGTTAAAAGAAGTAATCTGACTCTACATTTTCTTTACATAAAGACTTTACTTAAAAACCTTAGACCTACACCTTTAATGTTTTTAAAAGAAGTCTCTTCTGCTCACCAAAGCTGCATTTATTTGATCCAAAATACAGATATTGTGAAATATTTTTACAATTTAAAATAACTTTTCTATTTAAATATATTGTAAAATTCAATTTATTCCTGTGATCAAAGCTGAATTTACAGCATCATTACTGCAGTCTTCAGTGTCACATGATCCTTCAGAAATCATTCTGATATGCTGATATTTCTAATATGGGCATATTTACAGCACATTTTACACATTTACACCTGAACAGATATTTGCAAGCACAAGCTTCGTTGATGATAATGAGGCAGCATAAACACTTAGTTAAAATATAATCTAAACATTAATATTATTTTTATATCATATTACATATCGTATTGATATCATACAGCATACAATTTATATACCTGCTTTAGCCGAAACAACATTTAAATGTAACTAAAACTTGCCTATCAGGACATATTTCAAATTTCAGTACTCTGAATCCTGGCTGGCAAGTCTGGAAATAGTCCAACTAGTAAAATATGTACATATTTATATAAAATAGCATGTCAACTAATGTAAGTAAAGACTTTTTGGAAATGCCATCTTCCAAACGCACAGAAAAGTTAATGAACTTGATGCTTTTTAAGGCATTGTTGGGGTCGTTTACCATTTGCATTGATCCCCTCAGCACATTACCGTATAAATAGCACGCTCTGCTGGTGGGTGTGATCACATTAGGGATAGTAAGCTGAGCCAGGAGAAACTGTACATCGCTTTGTTTCATACAGATTACATTGCAGGAGAATATTTGTTTTAAATTTGAATTGTTTTATTTAAAAGTAGACATTTTAAGCTTTTATTAGACATATGTTTCATGTTTTTGTGATAAATATTCGTGGAGTTTCAGTTCATTTTTGTGACGTGTTTCAGAAAGATGCTCACGGAGACAGAGACGGCTGAAAGCGCACCCTGTGTATTTTCTTTATTTGACAAAAGCACAAGGTTTTGTTGTTATTGTGAGTGTACACAAATAAAAGTAGACCCTTTATAGTCTCTAATGATGTCTTACACTTATCTGTATGCCCAAAAATGATGGAGTATTTTAAGTTGTTTCCGCTGTTATGAGGAAAAAATCCAGCAGGACGCGCCGGCACGTCCGTCGACCCCAGAGGATTAAAGCCGTTCTTAGGGGTCGGATCATACAGTATGCCTCATTCATCAAAAAGTCCAAAGCACGAGAACTCATGGAGTTGGAAGGGAATATTAAAAGTGCCGTGGCAGAGCTGAAGTGCTGAATGTTGTCTGATGGCCTCAGAGAATTGACCAGATTGAAATACAGATATAATACTATTTTGTCACAGAAGGTGGAGTTTTGGCTATTCAGGGCAAGACAGTCATACTTTGAGTTGGGGGACAAAGCAGGGAAGCTTTTGGCTAGATTTATAAAGCAGAGATAGTCTTTTTCTACCATTCCCTCAGTGAAATCCGCTGGTGGTGAAATTTTTACCTTGGCCATTGATATTAATAATGCTTTTAAAAAATTCTATCTTGATCTTTATAGTTCCACATCTTCGTCTACTGATGAAAATATTAGAAACTTTGTGGAACCATTAGAACTCCCTAAACTGACGACTGAGCAAAACAGTTCTCTTGATTCTGAGATAAACTTGGAGGAGCTTGGCGAGGTAATTAAGGCCTTGCCTGCAGGCAAGGCTCCGGGGCCAGAGGGCTTTACTGCTGAATTTTTTAGATCTTATGTTACAAAACTGGCTCCACTTTAGCTAGAAGTTTATACGGAATCATTAAAGAATGGAAAGCTTCCGCCAACCATGACACAAGCCCGGATCAGTCTGATACTTAAAAGGACAAAGATCCAGGTGAGTGTAAGAGCTACTGTCCAATTTCACTGATCCAGCTAGACGTTAAAATATTGTCAAAAATTCTGGCTAACCGATTAAGTAAAGTTATGACATCTCTTATACATATAGATCAGGTGGGGTTTATTCGGAGCCGCAGCTCTTCTGATAACATTAGGCATTTCATCAATATCAATATCATGATCAGACTCCGGTCGCTGCCATCTCACTTGACACCGAAAAGGCGTTTCATATGGTAGAATGGGATTATCTTTTTAAGATTTTGGAAATATACGGGTTCGGGAATACTTTAATTGGATGGATTCAGTTACTTTATAGACACCTGGGAGCAGCGATACAAACAAATGGATTAATTTCAGATTATTTTACTCTGGATAGGGGCACCTGGCAGGGTTGCCCTCTTTCCCCATTATTGTTCTGTCTTGCCCTGGAACCATTAGCAGCCTTGATAATAAAGGAAGATGATTTTCCAGGGGTGGTGGTGGGAGGTATGGCGCATAAGGTTTTGCTTTATGCAGATGATATTTTATTATTCGTCTCCGACCCGACTAGATCTATGCCATGCCTCCACAGAATTATTAATTCTTTTTCTAAGTTCTCAGGATACAGAGTCATTTGGTCTAAATCTGAAGCTTTGTCTCTGTCAGCGTACTGCCCAGTTATGGCTTTTCACCCGGGCGCCTTCCAGTGGCCCAAACAGGGCATTAAGTATTTGGGCATTTTATTCACAGCAAATTTGTCTTGACTTAGAGTTCATTTTGACCCCTTAATAAAAAGGTTTTCAAGTGATGTGGACAGGTGGGCTTCATTACATTTATCTATGATTGGGAAGGTTAATGTTATTAAAATGAATTGTATTCCAAAATTTAACTACCTGCTGCAGTCTCTCCCTGTAGATGTCCCCCTCTCTTATTTCAAGCAATTTGATAGCATAGCGAAGTCCTTCATTTGGAATGGTAAGCGTCCCAGATTACATTTCAATAGTTACATAGGCCGATTGACAAAGGTGGGCAAGGCCTACCCAAGATTTTGTTTTATAATTATGCATTCGGTCTCAGACATTTGGCTCTTTGGTCGCTTCCACCTGAGAGAGCCCCTCCCTGGTTTTGTATTGAACAGGAAGTTCTTGCCCCTGTTTCGCCATTGCAAAGCCTTTCTATCCAACTAACTGGAGAAGTTAAGTTACACTCCATTATCTCGCATTTGCACAAGGTAATGGACCAACAGAGCTGAGATATTCTTCGATAAATCTTCATTTATGTTCTGCAGAAGAAAGTAAGTCATAAACATTTGGGATTCAGTTTGATTTTCTGAAATAGATCAGTTCAGTTGTCACTTTGATTGTCAACTAACAAACACCATGAGTGTTCAACATCACATACATGTGATGAAAAAGATGTGTTAAATACTGTTGTCATGACCAAGTTTATTATGGTAAACTAAGTATAAAAAATAAAAAAGACGAAAATGAAATGTAAATAAAAACATTTTCGTAAACTGAAATAAAAATATAAATAGCATAATTGGAAAAACTGAAACTAAACTAAAATACATTTTCATGGCTCTGAAACTAACTAAAATAAAAAAAAAATAATAATCTTGAAAAATATTTAGTTTTCTGTTTTTTGTTTTTGCAATATGTTTTTAAACCGTTAAACCCGCCATTACCGTAACATGAAGAAAACACTAGACGGTGATTGACAGCCTATTGACCTAACTGCACAAGCAACAAAGCAGGGACACACCCTGGGGTGCCGCCAGTACTGGCTAAGGGTGTCGCGAAATGTCCGCTCAGTTTAATATTTTAATTGTAATTGATGTTTAAAGTACCGGCAGTACCGAGTACTGATTCAGTTCTGTAACCGCCCGCTGTTTGAGTGCAGCCAACTGCTTTCAAACGTTCACAGGCATATGTCTGTGCGTGAACGCTTATGTCTCGCTGTGAATGCAGCTGTGCATGTGAACAGTCAAATGAGCTTCTTGGTCAAAATAGACCTTATTCACAGCAGCGCCATCTTTGATTTTTAATAGGAATGACAACGAGGCTGTGAGGGATAGATGTGCAGACCCTTCAATGAATTGTACTGCAGTTTAAAGTGTTTCTGGATCGTTCCGCAGATAAAATATCTGTCCAAGAACATTCAGTATACAAAGAACTCCAGACAACATGAGTTGTGATCTAGGAGCTTTATACAGCTTTACACCGTTTGTGCCATTGAAGAGATTGTAAGTCTATCTCTCACAGCCTCTTTGTCATTCCCATTAAAAAATCAAAGATGGCACTAGCATGAATAAGGTCTATGCCCCTCTTGAAGAGACCAAATCTGCCATCAAAGCGATATTAATGCAAACACAGTCAACTCGAGGGAGAAACCAATGAACTTTCGACTCAGTTTTAAGATAAACCCCCTCTCCCACGTGCCACTAGTATGAGATGCAAGACAGTCTGTCATTAGACGGTTATTTGTGGTTATTTGTAGAGGTATGTGTAGTTTACATGCTCTTTGAAGGCACTGGCAGCGCAAAAGTTTCGGATGCAAAGCTTATCAGAAGGTAATGTACACTAATACACTAACATTGCTGCTGTTAAATGCAGCGCACATTCCTCCTCGAGTGTACACAATTGAAGGGAGCCGTTAACCGCGATGCAGTCAACATGCTTTTTTAAAATGCAATTTAAAAGTTTTCAAAAAAGATTTATTAATTTGCTTTTTTATTGTTAAATTTAATTGCATTTTAAACATGAATTAACTAATAATAATATTTTTTTTAATATAATTACATTTTTAAACAAATTATACATTTATAAATTGGTTTATTTATGCACGTTTTATTCTCTATTGATCTATTATTATTATTAGTGATCTATTATTATGCTAAATGTGAAGAGCATAGTTTGGATAATTTGGTCTTGGAAGAATTTTACAAGTGTCTCAATTCATTTTTAAATTAGTGTGCATGTAAACACTAAAACTGAGCACTTAATAAGCATTTTATACTTAAGTCTAGTCCAGCGCTTCTCAACACGCAGCCCACGGCCGCATGCGGCCCTCGAGTCATCTTTTGCAGCCCGCCTTATGATATCATCATCAGAAACACATGATTTATTAACTTAACACTTACATTAGCAAACACCACTGATGAAATGAAGGAACAGTTCAAGAACACTTTGTCTCTGAATGAGAATGACAATGAGGCTGTGAGGGATAGACTTACCATCTCTTCAATGGCACGAACGGTTTAAAGCTGTATAAAGCTCCTAGATCACATATGATTTTCCACAACTCATATTGTCTGGAGTTCTTTGTATACTGGATGTTCTTGGACAGATATTGTACCAATGTTTTGTCCATGGAATGATCCAAAAACACTTTAAACTGCAGTACAGCCCATCGAAGAGACTGTAAGTCTATCCCTCACAGCCTTGTTGTCATTCCCATTAAAAATCAAAGATGGCGCTAGCGAGAATGAGGCCTATAAGGTAGTTTTGATACCTTTTACCTTAGATTGGAGCAGTCAGACCACCTACCTGCAGTAATCAACAAAGAACACTAGGGGGAAATGAAATCCTTCTCAATAGACAAATCATGTGAGGAAGATGTATATATTGAGTCAAACAGCTTATCAGGGCAGTATCGTTTTTTTTTTTTTTTTTTAAATGCTATTGTTAATTATCCCTTTATTACATGCTATTTTAATGATCCTTTAAAAATACCTGTTATTTAATATATATATACAGTATATATATATATATATGAGAGAGAGAGAGAGATCGAGAGAGAGAGAGATCTATGTTTAGAATCAATTATGACAAATTCAACATCTGTAATTCAACTCAACACAGTAGGTTAAGTGTCCCTGTACATTTGCAAGTCATCAGACGTCTAAAACGTGTTCTGTAATTTTATGGCTATTTTGGAATTTTCTGGGTGACCAGGGGCCAGTGAATAAAATGACCTGGTAAGCTTCACTTATTTGGTCACCTTATCACCTCACCTTCATTAAAACATCATATTGCTGTTCGGACACTTTATTTTTTCAGAACAATGAAGGATTGTATCTTTCATATGTGTAAAATAGCACATTTTGACAATTTTTGCATGTTTCCCCGAAATGTAGAGGTACTGTAGCTGCACAAAAATGCACTCTAAAGTGATGCTTGAGTGAGCAGGAAATTTCATTTAACAAATCCGTCTTAACGCAACCAAAGTGAGATGCTTCAAAAGCATCCGTCTGATGCATATGTAGATTGACGCATTCTAAGAAAAGCCCTTAGAATAAATCTATCGTTGACAGATTGAAGAATTAAAATGCAAATTTGATTACTGTGTTCTGTAGGCCAATGATATACTTATGTTCTATAATATGGAAATAAACAATATATTGTCTTATCAATGCCACAATAATGTAATTCATTTTAATTATCTGCATTTGAATCATTATTTGTTGTTTGTTGGGCATCATTTTCATAAAGTAATAAACACATGGAGGAAACAAGTGTAATGTGTGTGACTAGTCCTGCAAAACCTGGTGTGATGCTAATAATGCTTTCATTGGTCACCAGTCTGGTGTGTAATAATGCGAGTAGCCTAGGACTCTTACTGAATAGAAACATGCTAGGATGGTCAACTGCACAACAGAAAGATTGCAGCACATATCAAATGTTGCACAGATGTGTAATACATGCTCAAGTCCTTCCGAGTTCATTCTTTCAAAGTAGCTTGGCAAGACTGGTCTTCATGAGAACACAAGTCCGTTCTCTGCGTTCTTAGCATTGAGAAACACCCATTATGCCTATGTCAGAGCCATAGAAAATTACATCTATTTATGCGAAAATAAATAGACAATTACGAAAATATATGGTTTGTCTATATTTTCCAAGTGTCTTTGGTATATTCATGTTTATTGACAGTTCTGGAGCTGTCACTGCAGCAGAGCTGCACAGCTTTCATCTACAGCATGGTGGATATTCTAAACAGTTGTCAACATAAAAGTAATGTTGTTTTTTTTCTAAAATATCTATAAAATGGTTAATAACTCAGTGTTCATTTAATGTGTTTAGACCTATAACTTTATTTAAAAAAAAAAAAAGAAAACATTCAATGACATAAAAGCATCTCTTAAATTATGTACATGTTTGAAATGTTGTAAGTTAAAATTAATTTTGATACTTTTTTTTTATATAGTAAAAAATGCCAAGGTAAAAAAACCATCCAGCTAACAAACTCACTGACTATTTATACACAGACACTAATTGCAATTTAAAAAGCCACAGGTGTGGGAAATTAACCTTTAAGTGCCATTTAAACCTGTGTGTGTCACCTTGTGTGTCTGTAACAAGGCCAAACATTCAAGGGTATGTAAACTTTTGATCAGGGCCATTTGGGTGATTTCTGTTACCATTATGATTTAAAAAGGAACCAAACAACTATGTGATAATAAATGGATTCATATGATCACTATCCTTAAATAAAAGACAGTTTTTTTGCATGATCAGTCATATTTTCAAAATCAATGCCAAAATTTCACAATTTCTGCCAGGGTATGCAAACTTTTGAGCACAACTATATATATATATATATATATATATATATATATATATATATACACACACACACTACCTGCAAAAACACTTACTCATTCTTTATTATAATGTTTTTTCCACATTTTAGAATAATAGTCAAGTCATCAAAACTATGGAATAACATAAAAGGAACTATGGGAATTATGTTGTGACTAAATAAAATCCAAAATAAATAAAAACTGTATTATATTTTAGCATCTTCAAAGTAGTCACCCTTTGCCTAGAATTTGCAGACATGTACTCTTGACATTTTCTCAACCAACTTCTTGAGGCATCACCCTGGGATGCTTTTTAAACAGTATTGAAGGAGTTCCCATCTATGTTGGGCACTTTTTGGCTGCTTTTCTTTATTATTTGGTCCAAGTCATCAATTTCAAAAACTTTTTTTTTTATTTTTTTATTTTTTTTATTAAATTGTAGTTTTATAATGAAATAAATGTATATGGTGGCACAATTATATTTTTGTCTACAAAACTAATTTCAAACATTTAAGCATACGCCTTCAGATCAAAAGATGTTTAAGATCATGAGAAACATTTCAGTCAAGTGTTTCAAAACTTTTGACCGGTAGTGTGTGTGTGTGTATGTATATATATATATATATATATATATATATATATACACACACACTACCGGTGTATATATATATATATATATATATATATATATATATATATATATATATATATATACAGGTGCATCTCAATAAATTAGAATGTCGTGGAAAAGTTCATTTATTTCAGTAATTCAACTCAAATTGTGAAACTCGTGTATTAAATAAATTCAATGCACACAGACTGAAGTAGTTTAAGTCTTTGGTTCTTTTAATTGTGATGATTTTGGCTCACATTTAACAAAAACCCACCAATTCACTATCTCAAAAAATTAGAATACATCATAAGACCAATAAAAAAAACATTTTTAGTGAATTGTTGGCCTTCTGGAAAGTATGTTCATTTACTGTATATGTACTCAATACTTGGTAGGGGCTCCTTTTGCTTTAATTACTGCCTCAATTCGGCGTGTCATGGAGGTGATCAGTTTGTGGCACTGCTGTAGTGGTATGGAAGCCCAGGTTTCTTTGACAGTGGCCTTCAGCTCATCTGCATTTTTTGGTCTCTTGTTTCTCATTTTCCTCTTGACAATACCCCATAGATTCTCTATGGGGTTCAGGTCTGGTGAGTTTGCTGGCCAGTCAAGCACACCAACACCATGGTCATTTAACCAACTTTTGGTGCTTTTGGCAGTGTGGGCAGGTGCCAAATCCTGCTGGAAAATGAAATCAGCATCTTTAAAAAGCTGGTCAGCAGAAGGAAGCATGAAGTGCTCCAAAATTTCTTGGTAAACGGGTGCAGTGACTTTGGTTTTCAAAGAACACAATGGACCAACACCAGCAGATGACATTGCACCCCAAATCATCACAGACTGTGGAAACTTAACACTGGACTTCAAGCAACTTGGGCTATGAGCTTCTCCACCCTTCCTCCAGACTCTAGGACCTTGGTTTCCAAATGAAATACAAAACTTGCTCTCATCTGAAAAGAGGACTTTGGACCACTGGGCAACAGTCCAGTTCTTCTTCTCCTTAGCCCAGGTAAGACGCCTCTGACGTTGTCTGTGGTTCGGGAGTGGAATACGACAACTGTAGCCAAATTCCTTGACACGTCTGTGTGTGGTGGCTCTTGATGCCTTGACCCCAGCCTCAGTCCATTCCTTGTGAAGTTCACCCAAATTCTTGAATCGATTTTGCTGGACAATCATAAGGCTGCGGTTCTCTCGGTTGGTTGTGCATCTTTTTCTTCAACACTTTTTCCTTCCACTCAACTTTCTGTTAACATGCTTGGATACAGCACTCTGTGAACAGCCAGCTTCTTTGGCAATGAATGTTTGTGGCTTACCCTCCTTGTGAAGGGTGTCAATGATTGTCTTCTGGACAACTGTCAGATCAGCAGTCTTCCCCATGATTGTGTAGCCTAGTGAACCAAACTGAGAGACCATTTTGAAGGCTCAGGAAACCTTTGCAGGTGTTTTGAGTTGATTAGCTGATTGGCATGTCAAAATATTCTAATTTTTTGAGATAGTGAATTGGTGGGTTTTTGTTAAATGTGAGCCAAAATCATCACAATTAAAAGAACCAAAGACTTAAACTACTTCAGTCTGTGTGCATTGAATTTATTTAATACACGAGTTTCACAATTTGAGTTGAATTACTGAAATAAATGAACTTTTCCACGACATTCTAATTTATTGAGATGCACCTGTATATAAATTTTGGAATTGATTTTGAAAATATGACTGATCATGCAATAAAACTGTCTTTTATTTAAGGATAGTGATCATATGAAGCCATTTATTATCACATAGTTGTTTAAATCATAATGATAACAGAAATCACCCAAATGACCCTGATTAAAAGTTTACATACCCTTGAATGTTTGGCCTTGTTACAGACATACAAGGTGACACACACAGGTTTAAATGGCAAGTAAATGGTAATTTCCCACACCTGTGGCTTTTTAAATTGCAATTAGAGTCTGTGTATAAATAGTCAATGAGTTTGTTAGCCCTCACGTGGATGCACTGAGCAGGCTAGATACTGAGCCATGGGGAGCAGAAAAGAACTGTCAAAAGACCTGGGTAACAAGGTACTAAATTATCCAGGATCTGCTCTCTTTTCTGAATCACATACTACAGGTACCAGCCTACCATGAATAATGTAGTTATGCTGCTTGACCTAGTAGCTATTTCCGATTTCTCAAGTAAGTGTTACATAACAGTACTTGAATGTGATAATGTTTCTGGGTCGAAGAAAGCCCATAAAGAAAGCGCTGGGATTCGTCTGATTAAAAGATGAGCCTCATCAGGTGAGAATGAATTACATTCATCCATCAGGAATTGGTTCCTGGGAGAGTTGGATAGAAAATGGAGCTTGAACGTTGACATATTCCAAATGATGAAACTATAAATGGAATTCCATTAGCAAAATGTGCAAAAGGACACGCCCCTCACAAGTTCATGCTGTGGATTGATGATAAAAAGCAACTATGTAATGACAAAACCCAGAGAAATTCCACATATCATCTGAGGAATGATAACTTGGTAACACTTTTCAATAAGGTTTCATTTGTGAACATTAAGTAAGAACATTAGTTAACATGAACTAACAATGAACAATCATTTTACAGCATTTGTTATAGAGGAACATAGTACAACATAGAAACACATTTTTAAAATCAAAAGTTGGATATGTTAACGTTAGTTAGTGCACAATGAAGTAACATGAACTAACAATGAACAAATGTTTTTTTTATTTTTTTATAAGCTTACATTAACAAATAATATCAAATGCTGTAAAAAAAATGTCTAATGTCACGAATCTGAAAAGCTGCACATGGATCTCAACTTCGTTGACTGATCATTACACCTAATGCATTAACTAATGTTAATGAATGGAACCTTATTGTAAAGTGTTACCAATAAAAAGTGTTACTTTAACAGCTACAATAGTGACGTTCAAGATCAGGATCAGAGGATCAGGAATTACTGATTTTGAGTCCCTTTATGGTCTCAAGTGTAATTTTTAAATTCATTGTGACAGATACTTGAAAAACCTTCTATTTAAATAGGACTACTTTAATCTATATAAATTCCATTCAGTGCAAGCCCTACGTAATAAGCGAAATAGGTAGCAGCATAGGACCTCGCGACCACCAGAAGGCCCTCTATCAAGGTTCAGTATAGTATCCTAGTTTTAACTTGACAGTGGATGGGAAGTTTGCGTATGCTTTTCGGGAGAAAGTAAGCAAGAAGAAAAGTATTGATTGTCTGTGATACTGTGGGGTGACTGTGAGAGGTTGTACTTCCTTCACCAGTTGAGGAAGTTCAACCTGCCACAGGCGCTGCTGATACAGTTCTACTCAGCCGTCATTGAGTCTGTCCTCTGTACTTCAATAACTGTCTGGTTTGGTTCAGCTATGAAATCAGACATCAGAAGACTACAAAGGACAGTTCGGACTGCTAAACGGATTATTGGTTGCCCCCTGCCCTCCCTTCAAGAACTGTACACTTCCAGAATGAGGAAAAGGGCTGGAAAAATCACTCTTGACCCCACTCACCCAGCCCACTACCTTTTTGAACTGTTGCCTTCTGGCTGGTGCTACAGAGCACTGGGCACCAGAACCGTCAGGCTCAAGGACATTTTTCCCTCAGGCTATCTATCTCATGAACAGTTAAAACTGCCCCATTGAGCAATAATTATGTGCAATACACAGCTTAGTCTTTATATTTATCCAACATATCCTACCTCTTCTGCCATTACATTCCCTTGCACTATCTGTATATCAAGTCAAGTCATTTTTATTTGTATAGCACTTGTCACAACACACATCGTTTCAAAGCAGCTTTACAGGAAATCATGCATTAACAAAAAATGAAACTGTAATATCTATAAAGTCTTAGAGTGATCATTGTGTAGTTTGATTAAATATGATTGTAAATTGTGTATAGAAATTAAATAAATAATAATTGTATTTAGAAACCTTGTGAGCAAGCTGACACAAAACTCCATAAACTGTTGGATTAATGGAGAAAAATAACCTTGGGAGAAACTAGGCTCACTGTGGGAGCCAGTTCCCCTCTGGCTAAACAACATGAATATAATGTCAATATTAGTTATTTATGTGCAGTGCAAATCATGGTTTTAAATTTGTAAATTAAGTAAGCATTAAGGGCCATTGTTTAAAAAAAAAAAAAAAAAAAAGAAAAGATTGTTTTTTTTTTACTTTAAGATTAAGGACTAATGTATTTGAAGCTCATTCTGGATTAACTGCAGAAATTCACATTGTCACATTATTACAGTCCTTTGTTAGTTGGCTGATGAAGGCTTTTGTTGGCAATTAAATGATAGTCTATGTATTCCATTTCAAGAGTGTAGTCCATCAATAATTTTAAAGTTTCTTGGGACATGTCCTAAGGATAGCGAGGAGTTAATAATATTAAGAAGAGGTTCTGAGATTACTGGGAATACCTCTTTTAAGAGCTTAGTTGGTATTAGGTCTAACATTCATGTTGTGGCTTTTGATTTTTTGAAGTTTCCTTAGCTCTTCATGACCTATGACAGCGAAGGATTGAAGCTGCTTGTGAGCAAAATTATGAGACACTGTTTTTTAAGGTGCTGTGACAGTTTATTGCATAGTTCCAATTTTATTTCTGATTATTTAAATTTTATCAGTAAAGAAATTCATGAAGTCATTTCTATTGTGCTATGACGGAATATCTGGTTCAGTCAAGGCAGCCACAGTACTGAATTAACACCTAGGATAGTTGTGGTTATTTTCTATGAGTTTGCTAAAATATGCTGACCTGGCTGCTTTTAGTGCCTGTCTGTAGCTACAGACACTATCCTTCCATGCACCGCAAAATACCTCTAATTTTGTATTCTTTCACTTGCGCTCTATTTCCCGAGCTGCTCTCTTGAGAGCATGAGTGTGATCATTGCACCACGGTGCGAGGCTTTTTTCATTAATTTTCTTTATTCGAAGGGGGGCAACACTATCAAGAGTGCTAGAGAAGACTGTATTTATACTTTCTGTTATTACATCAAGTTCTTCTAGACTTTTTGGCATATGTTATTTGTTGAGTATGTGATACAATTCTGGAAGATTATTAGTGAAGCTATCTTTAGTGGTCGAAAGAATAGTTCTACCTGAACGATAGCGTGGTGTAGATTGAGTGACATTAGCTGATCGCAACAAACAAGAGACGAGGTAATGATCTGAGTTGTCATTGCTCTGCGGTAGAATGTCTATAGTATCAACATCAAGTCCACATGACAGAATTAAATCTAGCCTATGATTATGGCGATGAGTTGGTCCTGTCACATTTTGTCTGACTCCAAGAGAGTTGAGAATATTGATAAATGCTAATCCCAATGTGCCAGTTTCATTATCTATGTGAATGTTGAAGTCACCAACAATTAAAGCTCTATCTATATTAACTACTAAATCTTATAGAAAATTTGCAAATTCACCACGGAAACCAGCGTAAGGCCCGGGTGATCTATATACTGTAGCATGGGTAAAAGACGACAGAGATTTTTTATTTATATCTGATGGTGTCATATTAAGCATTATTAGTTCAAAAGACTTAAACTTATATCCTGTCCTCTGAGTAACACCAAAATCTTCACTGTAAATTGTAGCAACACCTCCTTCTCAACCCTTCAGTCAAGACTCATATTTATAACAATAACCTGGGGGAGTAGATTCATTTAAACTAATATATTCATCTGGTTTAACCCAGGTTTCAGTCAAACAGAGTGCATCCAAATTATAATCTGTAATAATTTCATTTACAATTAGTGCTTTGTTAGAAAGAGATCAATTGTTTAGTAGCCCTACCTTTATATGATGTTTATCTTCAATTTTATTTATTTTTTTAAGTTTGACCTTAATCAAATTTTTTCCCAGCCTTCTATAAATCACCTCCTCGAATGCTGCCACCCCGCCCATCTCCCCACACCACTCCCGGAACGAGGGTGCCCCAGCCGAATTCCATCCCATGAGGATGATCCGTCTGCCGATCATAACTCCGGCTAGGACCCAACTTTTTAAATGTCTATCCCCAATATTAATGACCGCCCCATCGCCTAAGATACAGAGTCTGGGGCAAAATGAAAATTGAGTGTCCAATATGTCACACACAAAGCTCAGAACCCTCAACCAAAATTCTTGGATCTTAATATATCCCCAAAAAACATGGATTGTGTCCCCGTCTTCTGATTGACATCACAAGCAGGTGGGTGTGTCTTTAAGACCAAGCCTATACAATCTAGAGGGGGTCCAATAGAATCGATGTAAAATCTTAAATTGCATCTCTAGATGTAGACTTGAAGTTTTTTAGAATCCTAGCCCACACTCCCTCTCCAATACCAAGTTTAAATCTTTCTCCCATAATCTCTTGAGAGAAGTTGAAGCTCTGTCCCCCAGACTCTGAATTAACAGGGAGTAATACACTGATGCCTCATGACCTTTTTCAAAAGCAGTAATCACCACTTCCAGAGTATATGCCTCTTTAGGGGGGTGTATGCTACTCCCAAAAATAGTACAGAGCAGGTGGCACAGCTGTAAATACCTAAAGAAGTGAGATCTGGGAATCCTAAAATGTTGAACCATATTTTCAAAGGATGTCAACACTCCACTCTCATATAGGTCACTGAGCATATTAACCTCCCTCACAATCCACTCTGACCAGCTGAAGGGGACTTATTAATACATAATTTTGGGTTCAGCCATATGCGCGAAGCAACATTTAAATAAATGTCCGAATTAAACACTCTGGTCACTTTTGTCCATTCCACGTGCAAATGCAAGATAACGAGATGTAACTTAACTTCTCTGGTTAGTTTAATAAAAAGGCTTTGCAATGGCAAAATAGGGGCAAGAACTTCCTGTTCAACACAAAACCAGGGAGGGGCTCTCTCAGGTGGAAGCGACCAATGAGCCAAATGTCTGAGACCGAATGCATAATAATAAAACAAAATCTTGGGTAGGCCTAGCTCACCTTTGTCAGTCGGCCTATGTAACTTATTGAAATGTAATCTGGGACGCTTACCATTCCAAATCAAGAACTTCGCTATGCTATCAAATTGCTTGAAATAAGAGAGAGGGACATCTACAGGGAGAGACTGTAGCAGGTAGTTGCATTTTGGAATACAAAATTACACAAATTTGCTGGGAATAAAATGCCCAAATACTTAATGCCCTGTTTGGGCCACTGGAAGGCACCCAGCTGAAAAACATTACTGGGCAGTACACTGTAAGAGCCAAAGCTTCAGGTATAGACCAATTGACTCTGTATCCTGAGAACTTAGAAAAGGAATTAATAATTCTGTGGAGGCAAGGCATAGATCTAGTGGGGTCGGAAATGAATAATAAAATATCATCTGCATAAAGCAAAAGCTTATGTGCCACACCTCCCGCCACCACCCCTGGAAAATCATCTTCCTTTCTTATCACAGCTGCTAATGGTTCCAGGGCAAGACAGAACAATAATGGGGAAAGAGGGCAATCCTGCTGGGTGCCCCATCTAGAGTAAAATAATCTGAAATTAATCCATATGTTTGTACCACCGCTACCAGGTGCTGTTACAAAGTAACTTAATCCATCCAATAAAAGTATTCCCGAACTCGTATATTTCCAAAATCTTAAAAAGATAATCCCATTCTATCATAACAAATGCCTTTTCGGCTTCAAGTGAGATGGCAGCGACCGGTGTCTGAGAATTTGCCACTGACTACATAATATTGATGAAATGCCTAATGTTATCAGAAGAGCTGCGGCCCCAAATAAACCCCTTCTGATCTATATTTATAAGAGATGTCTTTACTTAATCGGTTAGCCAAAATTTTTGACAATATTTTTATCTCTAGCTGAATCAGGGAAATTGAATGGTAACTCTTACACTCGCTTGGATCTTTGTCCTTTTTAAGAATCAGACTGATCCGGGCTTGTGTCATGGTTGATGGGAGCTTTCAATTCTTTAATGATTCCATATAAACTTCTAATAAAAGTGGAGCCAGTTCTGTAGCATAAGATCTAAAACATTCCATGGCAAAGCCGTCTGGCCCCGGAGACTTGCCTGTAGGCAAGGCCTTAATTACCTTGCCAAGCTCCTCCAAGGTTATCTCAGAATCAAGAGAATTTTTTGCTCAGTCGTCAGTTTAGGGAGTTCTAATGGTTCCACAAAATTTATAATATCTTCATCAGCAGATGAAGACAGCATTCTTTAAAAGCATTATTAATATCAATGGCCACGGTAAAATTTCACCACCAGCAGATTTCACTGAGGGAATGGTAGAAAAAGACTCTCTCTGCTTTATATATCTAGCCAAAAGCTTCCCTGCTTTGTCCCCCGACTCAAAGTATGACTGTCTTGCCCTGAATTGCCAAAACTCCACCTTCCGTGACAAAATAGTATTATATCTGTATTTCAATTGGGTCAATTCTCTGAGGCCATCAGAAGACATTTGGTGCTTCTTATCTGAGGCCATCAGATGACATTCGGTGCTTCAGCTCTGCCTCGGCACTTTTAATATTCCCTTCCAACTCCACAAGTTCTCGTCCTTTGTATTTTTTGATGAATGAGGCATACTGTATGATCCAACCCATAAGAACCGCCTTAGGTGCCTCCCAAGCCACGCCCACAGAGGATACCGAGGACCAGTTGGTCTCCATATAAACATTGATTTCAGCCTTTAACATTTGTTGGAATTCAGGATTTTGCAAAAGGCATACATTAAAGCACCAATTATATGATTTCTTTTTCTCCATATGTGGCAACACCTTTAAACTCACCAGGGCATGATCTGAGAATAAGATGTTTCCAATTGAGCAGTTAACAACAGATGAAATGAGGGACTTAGATATAAAAAAAATCTATTCTAGAATAAATCTTATGGACTGATGAAAAAAAAAATTATAGTCCTTACCGGATGGGTTCAAAAGTCTCCAAATATCTGTAAGACCAAGATTTTTACACATCCTGTGAAGCATCAATGTTGCTCTAGAGGGCTTACACACTTTTGCTTCACTATGATCAAGGACTGAGTCCATCAAAAGGTCCTCCCAATATTATATCATGAGGGGTGCCAGCAGCTTGCAACATCCTTTCAAGATCTATAAAAGCCCTGATCATCAGCGTTAGGTGCGTAAATATTAGCCAAAATCAGACTTTGTCCCCGAATTTCTGCTAAAACAATAATGACTCTTCCTAATTTATCTTTAATCTGTTTGAGACATTTGAATTGTAGATGCTTACTTATCAGTGTAATGACTCCCCTGCTCTTACTTGAGCCAGCACTAAAGAAAACATGTCAACCCCATATCTTCCCAAATTTTTCAGCTTCCTGCAGGGAAAGATGTGTTTCTTGAAAAAACACTATATCATATTTCTTAAGTTTATGAAGAGAAATAACCTTCCTTCTTTTTATGGGGTGCCCCAACCCATTCACATTCCACGTGGAGAGTGACAATCCACTCATACTAACATTCAACATTTTGACATATTAGAAAAAGTAGATTGTGTGTCAAAAATAAAATTATAAAGACCACATTCCACATTAGTGCAACAATCAAACCCTGAACCTCCCCCTGAACCAAACAAACAGAAAAAAGAAAAACGTGTGCATTAACCTTGCGTACAACAACGCCAACCGGCATCCATCCCTTTAAACTCAAACAGTCCATGTACACCTACGAGAACCCCCGCGACAACTTTGCCGTCTAATTGCTCAAGTCCCGTGTTTCTATACAAATTTTGTAAGACAGAATTACACAACAGAAGATAATCTATAAAACAAACTCCAGCCAATAGGCGGGATAAACACAAAGAACATGTAGATTCATCCACATAACTGTCCCGAAGGTGTGTTCCTCCACAAAACAAACTCCAGCCTCTAGCAGAACCAGCACACACACACACACATACACACAAAAAATAAAAAAAATAATAATAATACAAAAATAAAAATAAAAAAGGCTGTTCAGTTTCCTGGGACAGTCAAATGAATGTTCAGTGAGCCGGTGCATTCAACTGCTACATGAGTGCAGCAAATGATCCAATCACTCCAATGTCCTGCAAGAAATAATCCACAAAACAAACTCCAACCAATAGAAGGCGTAAGCACAAAGAACGTGCAGATTCATCTACAAAACTGTCCCGAAGGAGTGCTGCTACACAAAAAAAACCTCCAGCTGCTAGGATGAACCAGCACAAAAAGTAACAAAAAGGTGCTCAGTTTCCTCGGACAATCAAGTGGATGTTCAGTGAGTTGGTTCACTTGGCTGCAACATGAGAACCACAAAATAACTTACTCAGTCATTAACTTTATGAAGAACATTGCTTGCAGGGGACATGTAAATACTTTACGGCCATCCTTAGTATATATTCTCAATTTGGCCAGGAACATCAGTGCAAAAGCGACCTTCCATTGATGTAAGAGTTTCTTGCATTCCTTGAATCGATCACGTTTCTCTCTTGTCGAATTCACAAAGTCTGGGAACAAGAAAATACTGTGGTTCTTTCAAGAAATCTTTCCTTTACTCCTCGCCACGCATAACATGAGATCTTTATCGGATGATCTCAGAAATTTGGCCAGAATTGATCGGGGCCTGTCTCCCTCCACGGATTGCCGAGCCGGGACCCTGTGAGATTGCTCGATTTCCAGCTTATGGCCTGTTAGTGTGTGTGTTGCTCTATGTACTTCCAGCATCCGAAAGAGTATCTACCGGCTTCTCTTTCTCACTGACCTCCACTAACATTCGGATGCGTGCCTCTAACTCATTAATCTTATCCGTCAGCTTGACTAATTTGTTACATTTATCACATGTAAACCCCTCACTGCTGACGGAAGAAGCTATAGTAAACATGTGGCATGTAATGCAGGAAGAAATAACATGAGCGGATGCCATGACGTACTGCAACTGTTTGTTGTTGTTGTGGTTGTTCTTGAGTGGCGAGGTATTGAGAACAATGTGGTTCCTAATCAGTAGATGTTTGAGATTGATGCAATAATCCGTGTAAATCACAGTGGAGAAAACAAATGCAGGCAGCCAAGAAGCGAGATGTAGACAAGTGGAAAAGCAGAAAAAAGAAAGAAAAAACCGAGAGAAAGCTACAATCGTGCAGCGTGCTGTCAGCAACAGGAACTGGAACAGGAAGTGACTGGTAGAGAGCATGACAAGACGCATGAAAGCTGTGATTGAAAATCAGGGTTATCCACCAAATATTGATTTCTGAACTCTTAAACCATTAGTATTGTGTTGTTTAAAAATTAATATGAACTTGTTTTCTTTGCATTAATTTGAGGTCTGAAACACTGCATCTTTTTTGTTATTTTGACCAGTTTTCATTTTCTGCAAATAAATACTGTAAATCACAGTATTTGGAATTTGGGAGAAATGTTGTCAGTACTTTATAGAATAAAACAAAAATGTTCATTTTACTCAAACACATACCTATAAATAGTAAATCCAGAGACAGATTTGTATTTGTGCATACTGTATATACAGCTCTGGAAAAAAATTAAGAGACCACCGCAAAGTTATCAATTTCTCTGGATTTACTATTAATATGGACCATTGGAGCCTCTACCCAAGGAAGATGCAGTTTGCCGACAGGGAAACGATTTTGCGGAAGATATCACATGGGGTTGCCTTCGGGGAACCAGCACATGTGGAGCACCTACCTCAGTACAGCGGCTCATTAGTGCACATACTGGACCGGTCAGCGAGTTTCTCCACAAACTCAACTGCCAGAAGGCTAAGGAGGAAAGTCATCCATGGAACACAGTCTGTGAACACGACTGGGAGTCAAGAGCACACGTCTTCACCTCAAGGGAGGGGAAAGGCACTATGCGCAAGCGGTACACCCGACCACTTGTCCCGGAACTTACCTGCTCGTGCCTGCCAATACATGGGACGAGACCGGCTCAACCCGGAGATTGTAGAACCTTGCAAAGGTGTTGGGTGTTCCCAGCCCGCTGCTCTGCAGATATCTGCCAAAGAGGTGCCACTGGCCAGGGCCCAGGAGGCCACCACACTCCTGGTAGAGCGGGCTCTTAACCCCGCGGGGGTGGCACATTCTGAGCCTGATATGCCATCGCGATGGCGTCAATGACCCAGTGGGCGATCCTCTTCTTTGGAGACAGCGCTTCCTTTCCGCTGTCCACCAATGCAGACAAAGAGCTGCTCGGAGCTTCTAAGGCTCTGCGTGTGATCCAAATAGATGCGTAAAACTCACACCGGACATAGCAACGCCAAGGCTGGGTCTGCCTCCTCCTGGGGCAGCACTTGCAGGTTCACCACCTGATCCCTAAAAGGGGTCATGGGAATCTTGGGCACATAGCCCTGGAGGGATTCAACCTCC
Source organism: Myxocyprinus asiaticus (assembly GCF_019703515.2). Classification (NCBI taxonomy): domain Eukaryota; kingdom Metazoa; phylum Chordata; class Actinopteri; order Cypriniformes; family Catostomidae; genus Myxocyprinus; species Myxocyprinus asiaticus. Next base: position 4,892,164 of record NC_059347.1, read on the forward strand.
TAGCGCCTCTCAGGAACCTGATGATCAAGTCGTGCTTCCCCAAGTACTTACCATCTACTGCATCATGATGAGCCGAAATAGCAGCTACATACACCTTCAGGGTGGAGGGGGACAGCCGCCCCTCCAGCCTCACCTGCAGGAAGGAAAGCACCGATCCGACTGCGCATCTCTGGGGGTCTTTGCATCGGGAAGAACACCACTTAGCGAACAGACACCACTTCAAAGTATTCAGGTGCCTCATAGAGGGAGCCCTAGCCTGAGTGATCGTGTCTACTACTGCGGGTGGTAGGCCACTTAGGTCTTCTGCATCCCGTCCAGGGGCCAGATGTGGAGATTCCAGAGGTCTGGTCGCAGGTGCCAGATGGTGTCCCATCCCTGAGAAAGAAGGTCCTTCCTCAGGGGAATTTGCTGGGGGGGTGGTCTGTCATGAGGAGCGTGAGATCCGATAACCACGTCTGGATGGGCCAGTAGGGTGCTACTAGGATGATCTGCTCCTTGTCCTCCCTGACCTTGCACAGGGTCTGTGCAAGTAGGCTCACTGGGGGAAACTCGTATTTGCGTAGTCCAGGGGGCCAGCTGTGTGCTAGCACATCTATACCAAGGGGTGCCTTGCTCAGGGCGTACCAAAGTGGGCAGTGGGAGGATTCCGACTTGAGACGCTGCTGACTCCAGAGGAGGAGACGGCAGGCAAGTTGTGACATGCAACAGGAGCGTAGACTGCCTTGATGGTTGATGTAAGCTACCGTCGCTGTGTTGTCCGTCTGGACCAACACATGCTTGCCCTGGATCAATGGCCAAAACCTCCGCAGGACGAGCAGTACTGCCAACAACTATGCAGTTGATGTGCCAACGCAGTCGCGGGCCAGTCCAGGATGCCATATGCCCCAGGAGCCTCTGAAAAAGTTTCAGTGGAACAGCTGTCCTCCATCTGAATGCCTTCAGACAGTTCAGCACCAACTGTGCACGCTCGTTCGTGAGGCGCGATATCATCGAGACTGAGTTCAACTCCAAACCGAGAAAAAAAATGCTCTGAACCAGGGAGAGCTTGCTCTTTTCCCAGTTGACCCGAAGCCCCAGTCGGCTGAGGTGCTGGAGCACGAGGTCCCTGTGTGCGCACAGCAACTCTTGAGAGTGAGCTAGGATTAGCCAGTCGTCGAGATAGTTGAGGATGAGGACGCCCACTTCCCTTAGCGGGGCAAGGGCTGCCTCTGCGACCTTCGTAAAGATGCGAAGGGACAAGGACAGGCTGAAGGGGAGGACCTTATACTGGTACGCCTGGCCTTCGAAGGCAAACCGCAAGAAAGGTCTGTGTTGAGGTAAGACCGAGACGTGGAAGTATGCGTCCTTCAGGTCTACCGCCATGAATCAATCTTGATGCCGGACGCTTGCTAGAATGCGTTTTTGCGTCAGCATCTTGAATGGGAGTCTGTGCAAAGCCCGGTTCAGTACTCGCAGGTCCAGGATTGGTCGCAACCCACCGCCTTTCTTCGGTACGATGAAGTAAGGGCTGTAGAACCCTTTCTTCATCTCGACTGGAGGGACAGGCTCATGCTCTTGCACAGAAGGGTAGCGATCTCCGCACGTAAGGTAGCGGCGTTCTTGCCCTTCACCGAGGTGAAGCGGACGCCGCTGAACCTGGGCGGGCGCCTGGCGAACTGAATCGCATAGCCGAGTCGGACGGTCCGGGTCAGCCATCGCGACGGGTTGGAAAGCGCGAGCCACGCGCCCAAACTCCGGGCGAGGGGGACTAAGGGAATGATCACGTCGCACGTACCGGTGGGTGGGGCCTCGCGGCGGGGCAGAGCTCGAGGTGCCACGTCGAGGGGATTCGAGCCCCGTGGCCATGCTGAGTCCAGGGACATCGAAGCACTTACCAGAGACCTTGCCTTTTTGACACACACACACACACACACACTGTTACGATGTACAGAAAACACAATGCGCTCAATTCTGTCAAACAGTTTTTTCTTTGGATGATACAAGAATACGTATATGCAGGGCTTGAGTTGAGGGGGGATGCAAAGGGATGGCATCCCCCTTGTTACAAGAAATACCAAAAAGCATCTGCCTTGTAAAACTACCATCGCCTTTAGATCAATTTTGTCATGTATTACATAAAATTAAATATTACATATTTTATTTACTTGCATGATTAGTTCTAATACGTTTGATAAATAACAGACTTTAAATAAAGGCAATTAGCTGGTCAGAATTAGATTTCGACGTGTGAGGTTGCCAGATTTCTATAGGTGAAATCCCCAATCAGATCTGGACACTTGTACAGTTTGGATATATGCTGCCAGTGTGACGCTTTAGACATGCAATCTGGCAACCTTAAGCACACTTTCAAACATGGTCAAGTAGTAGATTGGAGTAGAAAAAATGCATGTCTGCAAAAACTTTTTTTTATGATCAGAACGTGGATTCTTTTTACAAGATTCAATATAAAATACAATTACAGAGGGTAACAGGTGCATATTATGGCCATGTGTCCTAAGAATCAATGAACTGACACTCATTTTTGTCAAGATCTATTAAATTAAAAATACATTAAAAAAAATTACATTAAAAAAAATGCAATTCACACAAACCATTTACTTGAATACACCTCTTCTATGATGAATATTTTTCAATTGCTGTGTTTAAAGTCATTTTGATATTTTTTCTAGGGCTTAAATGTAATGTGGTGTCCAGAGACTGTAAAAAAACAAACAAACAAACAAACAAACAACAAAAAAAGGCAGTCTCATTAAAAGCTGAAATTCCTGAAAAAAGAAATGTTGGCATGACTAGTGCAGAATAATCGTTTATTGTTATTTCTTAAAAAAAAAATTAGCAGTGAAACAATTGTTTTAAAATATGATTTAAAACTCTATTCTCCACCATATTAAAGTCACTGGGCAAAACCAACATGTAGGTAGTTATTTTGTTGTTTATATTGACCATAAAATCCATGAAACAGAGCGGACACCTGAAGTTTTAAAAACATCTGATATTTATTTTGACATTTTTATGAAAAGGCACATTTTGTTCATGTGGTGTAACCTTGAGAACACTTCTTGATATTTTTGACTCAAAAATTCACAATATTTAGTAAAAAAAAAATTATAATAATAATAATCTTGAAAAATGTGTTTGAAAACTTTTTGGAAATTAATGAAGTTTTTTATACTCTCATGTATTCAAAGTGCAAATAAAGTATTATTTATTATTATTATTATTATTATTATTATTAATGGTTACACCACAAGACATTTATTGTTATTTTTTGGGTAGAAAATGCTATAAAGGTTTTTCAAAAAAATTATGAAACCAAATTGGACACAAAGATTACATTTCTGAGAACTTGACACAAGTGTTTTAAAGTAGATTTTTAAAAGATTTCTCATTATAACACATTGTACAACCTTATTTGTCAATTACCCATAAGTATTATGGGTCCCCCCCAAAAAGAAATCTTTGACTACACCATCCCACTTGAATTTTTTGTACAAATCGACCACTGCTTATATGTACCTAAAATGTATGACATGTGAGATGTTGTGTTAGTGTTTCACTGTATAATGTATGGAGAAGACAGGTTCATACGTGAAAACTGTTGGAATGAGAGACGCTCTTTGTTAATCAGTAGCCTATCCTTCAGAATCCAAGAGGAGTATCTTGGAAAATGCAAATGTGTGTTATATTTTAAGCATTTCAAATGTCACCCTCCGTTTTGCCTTCTGTCGCTTTCTCCAATTGAAAATGTATTCGTAACTGTAATACGTGCCGTGTAAATTGCCATTAACCATGCGTGTCCACTAGCGCAGAACTGAGCGGGCGCATTGCGCATCTTAATATCAGCTGTGCACAACGTTACACTGCGTGATACGTTAATTCTGGTGATTCCCATGTAAATTTAATTATGATATTACCAATCATCACGCATATACATGATGATTTTATTGACCGATATAGCTATCAGAGATAATACACACTCTATGTACGTTACAGACGTGCCCCAAAGCGGCAGTCCTCTTGGGTTGCGGGCATTGAGCAGATTTCTTTCATGCCAGTGGACACGTATTGTAGAGTGGAGAGGAAAGGCGGGTAGATCGAAGGAGAGTAGTTTGGTTACAAATAGGTTAATGACGTATTGATCTGGCAGTGATAATTCCGAGTGAATAGCCATAAAGTTTCTGTTCAGATTGTCTGCCAAGATTTTCAGCAGAGTCCCGGACAGGATTTCTAGAGTATGTACAGGTATGGTTACTCAAGGTACACGGAGTTACAAACAGTAGTGATGTGTGATTTTGGTCATTTTGCCCACCTACAGTACAAGTCATTCATTTAATGCAGACAATTCATTTCCTATTTAACTTTACTCACAGGTACATTTTACAATTTCTTAATGCACGTCCACACCCATCTATGGATTTATTTTTTTCAACCACAAGGTGACACTGTGGCCTCCAAGTTTCACTCTGGAGCACTCCCAGCTGGATTGTTGTGTCTGAAGTGGAAAGCACGCCCCATTATTACCATACAGACACAGATATGTAGAAATAAAAATTAAAAAAAAATGTAGAAATAATTTTTTTTAGAATTAAATATGGAAATATATGAATGTGGAAATAAATAAATGTGGACATATATACATGTATAAATAAATCTATAAATAAATATGTGTAGAAAAACAAATTAGAAAATAAATACATGTGGAAATACATTAATATGGAAATAAATACAGTAATACATAAATAAGGAAACAAAAGTATAAATACTCATGTCAGATTTTAACATTTATTTATATGTACACATTTAAATTTTTTACATTTCTTTTAAGATTTAGTTTTTTATAATTTAGGCAGAAATGGTCTTCTATAGTTGTGGGTGGTTGTCGGATTATTTCTGTGTGGTTGCTAGGTGGTTAGGAACCACAAGGGTGGCTGTTATTGTTGAGTCTAGTGTTATAATTCAGAGTTACCTTTTACCACAAGAAGCAAGAAGACAGACTGGTTAAATGAAAAAGAAACAGCTGTGAACACCATGTATGTTCTAGCATTAGTGACCATACTGGTGTTTGCCTATGGGACAAATCACATCATCAAGACCCACTCTGAGAAGCACTTTTCTCTTCTAGAAGCTGAACCCCTTGTTCTCTATTCCGCCGCCATCAAATCATCAACTTCTTGATGTATAAATAGCACAGGAAAAATCATAACGGGGGTTTTGAGCACTTGCAGTATTTATACAGACACGTTATGCAACTTTCTGATGTAGGACCACAAACCACGGAATTGGGCTGCATTCCCAGCTAGCCAAGACTCCTATTGAGAGGCCTGGCTAGAGAATGTGAAACCAACAGTTCCTGGCAAAGCATTCAACATTCAGGCTTATGTGAGTAACGCTTTGGAATACTGTTTCATACTTTATAGGTAACTATGCAGGAATTAAATGCAAGACAAATGAGTAGTACTACATTAACACTTCAGTCACTACTATTAAATAATGTAGAAACATAATTAATTAATCAGTAAGTAATAGCGATCTGATGATGCAAGAAGGCAGAATAGGGCTTTTATCTATTGTCCACCAGAGGGTGGAGGAGTGGAGATCGAGGACCAGGTGACGGCGTGTCTGGGAACGGCGAGTACATTTTTCCTCTCTCTCCTCTCTCACGGTCACTCCACGTTGGCCTTTCCCTCTCCTCTTTTTGTTGTTTTGTCCCCCCCCCCCCCATATTCACACATATTCAAAACATATTCTTGTGACATTAAATTCATTAACCATATACTGCATAATACACACTTTACTGGTGTACAATATCTTTTATCAAACCTAGAGCAGGATATAATGCTTATAAAGGCTGGTGCTCACAGTGGCAGTCATGAAAGAGTGCCAGTGGCCTTTCATAAGTTTAATACACAGCAATTAGTGTAAACATTATTTCCACAATCGATTACAAAAGATACCCCAAATAATACAGAAGCTGGACACATACAGAACAACATCGCTTTAGTTAAGGTAAGCGTAAGGTAAGGTAGTCAAGATACTCTACCAGGCACTATAGACCAGTGATTTAGAGTGGTGTCATGTTCATAACTGATTTCCGGTTAAAGAACACATGACGCATATGCATCACTAATGATGCTGTGAAATAAATTATAATATTTTGGTGTATTAAAACATTGTTATTGTTTATGTATGATTAACTTTGAACTAGAAACTGCAGTATAAGAGCAGCTCTATATTGTGCTGATGTCCATCCTGTTTTTTAAGTCACACATCCTGTGTTTAAGTAAAAAAAAATAATACCTCCCTTCCTGTTTCTAACAAAAATTCTGCTGTGGTCAGATGTGCTAAAATTACATGCGATAAGCATGAAGATTGGACATGTGCACAATTGAAATTATGGGAAGAAAAAGAGTTTCAAGAAAACTTTAGCCTGAACTAAATAGAAAAGCTTAAACATTTAGAGGATGTTGATTCTAAAAATGAAAAGAAAACAAAACTAGATTGGAAGGCATTTGGAGAATGGAAAGCAGAAGCGATGTTGAGAGATAATAAAAAAATTAAATCTGGGTGACGGGGGAAATTAAACAATGTGCTAAGTTGTCAACAAGGAAAGTTCACCAGGAACTTGACTGCACTCCACTGGGGAACTCGCCATGGCCGCTGACCTATGCACTGGCCCAGGCCATGTCTGAGGGCAGAAGTGGCAGTGGCCCGTCACCATTGTACCCAGAGGTCCCGTAGCCACAGACACTGCTGGTGTTCTAGCAGAACTAGAGGGCGACAGGATCCCCTGGAGAGCAGAACCCCAGGAAGAGACCAATACCAGTCCCCGTTTAAGCTTGCAACCTACTAACTCAGCACACCAAAGTCAATCACGTGGCCTGAATGTGCCCAGATGCCAATGGTTGAGGTGGCGAATCCAAGAGAGGGAGAGGAAGACCCCCCTCCCACTATCCCGGTCTACCGGGCCTGGACTAACACAGACCTCAGAGAGGTAATGGCCAGCGTACCACAGCCAAGTGAGACTGGGGCCAGGAGTTCGGGGTCCAATTCCGAGAACTGATCCGCCAACATTGACCCACACCTGAGATTAAAAGACTCTTAATCAGGTGGCTATTGGGCATTTAATCACTCATTTGGGGGCTCATTATGAGAAAAGAATGGACTGGGGAAAAGTTAAAGACTGTAAACAAAACCCAGGAGAAGCTGTATCAGATTAACATTTGCGCCTCTCGGATGTGTTTTGTGTGCACAGCGGCCTAACCCCTTCCACAGGTTGCAGTGATAGCCCCTATGAACAGCAGCTAAAAACATGCCTGGTGGATGGGCTTCTGCCAGACACTAAACACCATGTGGTGCACTCTAATTCAACTCTAACTCTAATTCAATTGGCTCAAAAATTGGTCACAAAGAGGGAAACTGACTTCATGCAGCTGCCAGACCTGCATCGTATGGCCTATGTCAAGTGCACGCCGGGCCCAGACCCGGATTTTGAGAGAGACTGCTTAAGGCAGGGATATGAGATAGAGGGCATAATGCCTGTTTTTGAGTAACTGGTAGAGAAAGGAGTGATTGTGCCGTGTCCAGGCTCCCCTTGTCGCACACCTATCTTTCCATTTAAGAAGGCTTCATAAAAAGGGCAGCCCACAGATTAAAGGTTTGTCCAAGATCTGAAAGCAGTAAATTATACAGTTTATGCACGAGCCCCGGTAGTCCCAGATCCCCACATAATCTTAACACAGGTACCTGGTGTACTATTCTGTAGTAGATTTGGCCAATGCATTTTTCAGCATTCCAGTGCCTCCTGATTCACAATACTGGTTTGCATTTACATTTAAGAATAAGACATTGACCTATACCACTGCCAAACTTGGATATGATATTCTATGTAGATGGGTCAAGTAGAAAAGATCCCCAAATGGGTGAAAAAAAGTGGGTTATGCTGTTGTTACTAATTATAATATTGTTGAATCCAGCAGGCTGCCAGGACATCTATCGGCCTAAGCAGCCAAATTAGGTCTTCTATCCTAGGAGCAGGTCTACGTGTCACTATCTACATGGACAGCAGATACTGTATGCCTTTGAGGTGGTACACGATTTCGGTACATTGTGGAAAATGAGAGGGTTTCTTACTTCAACTGGTAAACAAATTTCACATGGTAAACTTGTCTCTAATTTCCTTAAGGCTATTTTGCTCCCACAGGAAGTGGCTGTGTGCAAATATGAAGCACACACTAAAGTGCAAGACCAAGTTTCAAAAGGGAATGATAGTGTGGATGTGGCTGCGAAAGCTGCAGCTCAAGCACCAGCACACACAGCTATGCAAATGACTTCCACACCCATGACCACATCTGTTTCTTTACAGGAACTAGCAGAAGCCCAGAAAAACACTCCTGCACAAGAATGTAAACAATGGAAAAACTCTTGTTGTACATATGTAAATATTGTGTGGTATGGACTTAATGGTAACCCATGTTTGCCTAAATGTTTATTTCCAAATCTAGCTAGGTTGACACACGGGCAGGACCATGTGTCAAAAGAGGGGATGGTAGAGACTGCGAATAGATATTGGTATACACAAGGCTTCTCAAATTATTCTGGAAAATCTGTAAAATTTTGTTCAAAATGTTTAGTGCGCCTAAGAAACAACATTGGCAGAGGGTGGAAGAGTTAGATGATGCAATGTTAAATTACTGCATGATTCTCTCCAACTTTCTAAAGTCTATTCACACACAGGTGAAAGCAGCCTTGCCTACTCCATCAAAGGGACCACTTCATTCTCTGAGACTGGGTGGTGCAAAAGGAGAAATTGGAGGAAGCCTAGGTGGACTGGGCCCTACCAGGTGCTGTTGGTGACCAACTCAGTGGTAAAAATCACAAAGAGGGCTACCTGGATCCATGCCAGCCACTGCAGGAAGGCCCAGTTGAGCCCGGAGGAGTGGGATAAGGAAGGATCAGCGAGCACCTCAGTGCTTAGCAGCGGGGCCAAGGGATCGCAGCTCACACTAGGCATGCCACTAACTTTGACAGAGGCAGAAGTGTCCCTTAGAGGGACCAATAAGGGTCAGGAAAATTGAGGGGGCCCTAAGATTGGGAGTCGAAGATCAGATGCGAGAACACAAGGATACAACCACAACAGGAAATAAGAAACCCACCAAGCACCTGATGGTGTAAACTTTTCGGACACACACAGAACTGTCCAAAGTATGACCCAGACTTGTATACAGTTTCCCCTTCTTAACTGATTGGTCGTAAGGTGTCAGGGCCAGTGTTGGACAGGGAAATGGGGAGGCCACTGACTGCCTCTCTGATAGGCCACCCACTCACTTCTTGGAGGTATTATACCCTGATATATCAACTGAATTGAACTGATGAACAAGTAATTAAGTATGTTTTAAGAAATGGTTTAAAAGGGATCTTAGTGTAAAATTCAATAGATGGATTTGAGGGACTAGCTCTCCTTTTGTCTGAAAATGTATGACAATTGAATTTACTTAATACCTCTGAGTAAATCTACTGAATCAGAGAATGGCAGGATGTATAGGGAAGCTAGGTCAAGGAGAAAGTGGAACTAAGTGGTGGGGATGTTGTGGCAGCGGGGGCGTGGTCAAGTGTCCGTCTGGAGAGAGACAAAGCGGTAAGGGCGCTTGCACCTGAGCTAGATTATGTGTAACACCTGTTTCTAATTCCAGTGAGCATGGGGGGAGTGGCATATAAGCAGCCACACCACCAGCAGAGAGAGTGAGAGAGTCTGGCACAAGGAAGGCCACAGTGCTCCTGAAGCTGCTAAGTTTAATCTGTTATGTTTGTGAAGCTGATGTGTTTAAGTTACTAGTGCCTGTGAAGCTAATAAGTTTGTGAAGTTGTAAAGCATTGAAGTAGCCAATTAAAAGTCCTACCTGAGCCTGGAAAAACCTGTTTCTCTGTGTTCTCCTTCCCTTCTGTTTGTGAGCTGTTACACTGGTGCCGAAACCTGGGATCTTGAAGTACGCCCCATGGAGTCCTCCCAGTTAGCAGAGATCCTCAAATTCCTTGCTGGCTTACACCAGTCCCACCAACAATCCCTGCTTAAGCTCCGGCAAAATCAAGATTGCTGGTTCTTCGAGATCCTTCGGGCTCAAGCAGAGGACCAGCATGTGATCTGGAGCCTTCTCAGCCAGGAGAGAGCCCCGGCCGCCTCCCCAGACAACCACAGCCCCATGCCCCCACCCACCCTTCTGATTAGGGGGGTCAATGACAACCCAGAAGCCTTCCTCGACTTGTTCGAGCGGACCACTGAGATATGGAGCTGGCCACGTGATCAGTGGGCGGCCAGGCTCCTCCCGTTGCTGTCCGGGGAAGCCCAGCTCGCAGCACAACAACTGCTGGCAGTGAACCTCCTGGCTTATGAGGACCTGAAGAAGACCATCCTGCAGCGGATTGGCCGCAGTCCGGAGCAGCATCGCCAGCTCTTCCGGTCGATGAAGTTGGAGACGACCGGCCACCCATTTGCCTTCACCCAACAGCTCCGAGATGCTTGCCGGAGATGGCTGCTGGCGGGCCAGGTGGTATTGGAGCAGCTTGTCCATCGGCTACCACGAGGAATGGTGGAATGGGTCCAGTGCCACCGCCCGGCGTCGCTGGAGGCGGCTGTTTGATTGGCGGAGGACCATGTGGCGGCATACCAGAGGGCGGAAGAGCCCTCCCACTCTCTCTCCCCTCCCCCTGTGTTTTCCCTGTTCTCTTCCCCCTCCCTCTGCTCTCTCCCCAGAGCCTGTTCCTGCCCCACAGAGGCGAGGAGTCCCGCCACTGAAGCCAGTTCCCCGCATGCAGGGTGTTGCATCGCCCACAGCAGCGATGGTGCCTCACCGCTCTCCCCCTCAGGTGGAAGTGTCTGCCGATGCAGCTGTGGGCGTGGCGCCTGGACCGGTCTGCTGGAGTTGCGGGGATCGGGGACACTTCCGGGATCAATGCCTTGTGATGGAGCTGGGAACGGTGGTCCGGATCCCCGACACTCTGCAGGCTGCCCCTGATCGGGCCGGAGTGTACCGGATACCGGTAAGTGTCAAGGGGGGTACTCACCAAGCATTGGTGGACACGGGTTATAATCAGACCACTATCCACCAACACTTGGTTCAACACGAGGCTTTGGGCACAGCTAAAACGGTGAGGGTGAAGTGTGTGCATGAGGATATTCACAACTACCCTGTGGTGACCCGTGTTATTAAATTTCGGGGAACAAAACAGAGTGGAGGCCGCAGTTAGTTCCCACCTCACCCATCCGCTGATTTTGGAGACTAATTGGCCTGAATTTAGAAATGTATTAAAGGGAATATGCGCGGACGGGTCCTGCACTAAAGCAATGAGATGTGAGATGCTCTGGCAGGGGAGGCAGAGCCAGGGCCGTCTTCGTCTGCTCCACGTCAGGATGATGTGAGGGGGGAGAGGCTGCAGCCCCTCCCATCCTCGGGGGATTTCCCAAAGAGGATTTCCCTTTGGAGCAGTCGCGAGACGAAACCCTCTAGCATGCCTTTGACCAAGTGAGGTCAACAACTCCAGCCGGGTGTCGCCCTTTCATATCCTTATTTTGCAATTATAAACGCAGGATGCTCAAACAAAGGAGGATACCACCAAGCTCTTAATACGCTGGCTGCCACCCCTGGAGTTCGCTAGCTCACTAGTTTGAATCCCAGGGCGTGCTGAGTGACTCCAGCCAGGTCTCCTAAGCAACCAAATTGAAGTTGCTAGGGAGGGTAGAGTCACATGGGGTAACCTCCTCGTGGTCGGGATTAGTGGTTCTTGCTCTCAATGGGGCGCGTGGTAAGTTGTTCGTGGATCACGGAGAGTAGCATGAGCCTCCACATGCTGGGAGTCTCTGCAGTGTCATGCACAGCGAGCCAGGTGATAAGATGCGGAGATCGACTGTCTCAGAAGTGGAGGCAACTGAGACTTGTCCTCCTCCACCCGGATTGAGGTGAGTAACCGCACCACCACGAGTACCTACTAAGTAGCATTCCAAATTGGGAGAAATGGGGATAAAAAAAAGAAAAAAAAGAAACATGAACAGTAATTATGGCATACATTTTTTTTTGGCGGCCTCCAAAACAAATTCAGTGATATTCATCTTGCGTTTGCCACTTCATAAGTGCTTAATATGCTCCTCATCTGACACGTGTTTGTGTCACGCATGCTATCTCTGGAGCACAGAAATGTGCCAGCAGGCTTCCCGACATCAGGGAGTGGAATCACTTGCGCTACTGAATAATTTTTTGACCCAGGAAAAACCAGACTGGGAGAAAGACTTCTCCACAGAACGGGATGACTCCCAAACAAGACATGAAAATGAATAGGAGCTTGTTATTAAAACAGGTGCTACATATGTGGTGTGGGTTCACAAAAGCCAACACAGAGCAGAAAAATTAGACCTGCAAAATGTATTGCACGATGATAATCATTCCTAATACAAGCAATCTATTTTACCTTCTCAAATGAACCACGCGTCACATGGGGTAAACTCCTCGTGGTCGCTATAATGTGGTTCATTCTCGGTGGGGCGCGTGGTGAGTTTAGCGTGGTTGCTGCGGTGGATGGCATGAAGCCTCCACATGTGCTATGTCTCCGTGGCAACGTGCTCAACAAGCGACGTGATAAGATGCACGGGTTGATGGTCTCAGACACGGAGGCAACTGGGATTCACCCTCCGCCACCCGGACTGAGGCGAATCACTACACGACCATGAGGGCTTAAAAGCACATCGGGAATTGGGCATTCCAAAATTGGGAGAATAAAAATAAAAATAAAAAAAAATGCCGCGGAGCTGTCGGGAAATGGTGTTTCAGGCGGCTCATTATAATCCCATGGTGGGTCGTCTACGGGAAAGAAAAACACTGAACCGCCTAATAGCCCGTTTTTATTGGCCGGGCATTGGCGGCGATGTCCGCAGGTGGTGTGCTGCATGCCATGAATGCCAGCTGGTAAATCCACTGGCCACCCCAAAAGCGCCATTTCACCCTCTTCTGCTGATCGAGATCCCCTTCGAGAGAATTGGAATGGACCTCGTCGGGCCATTAGAGTGGTCAGCACGCGGACATCGCTTTGTATTGGTCCTAGTGGACTATGCAACGTGATATCCGGAAGCAGTGCCTCTGCGCAACATCTCAGCATGCAGTGTTGCGGAGGCACTCTTCAAAATAATCTCCCGGATGGGGATTCCGAAAAATATCCTCACCGATCAGGGCACAACCTTTATGTCACAAACACTATGCAAGCTTTACGAATTATTGGGCATTAAATCAATCCACACCAGTGTTTACCATCCACAAACAGATGGCCTGTTGGAGCGATTTAATAAAACCCTTAAAAATATGATTCGTAAATTCGTGCATGAGGATGCTAGAAATTGGGACAAATGGCTCGATCCCTTGTAATTCGCAGTACGAGAGGTCCCGCAAGCCTCCACGGGATTTTCCCCATTCGAGCTGCTATATGGGTGGCGCCTGCGTGGCATGGCGCACGAAGCTTGGGAAGAGGGACCTTCAAACAGTAAGAATGAAATTCAATACGTTCTCGATCTTAGAGCAAAGCTCCACACTTTGGGGCAACTAACACAGGAGAATTTGCTCCAAGCTCAAGAATGACAGAGCTGACTGTACGACAGGGGAACTCGGTTGTGGGAATTTGCACCGGGAGAAAAGGTACTTGTATTACTTCCCACATCGAGCTCCAAATTACTCACCAAGTGTTCTCATCAAATATATCACCTCAACCTCCTGAAATTGTGGAGGGAGGCGGTCCCTGTGACGTTGGCTATGGTAGTCCCGAAGAGGGCGGAGCTCAGGCCAGAGGTGAATACAAAACACAATCATTTCATCCCGGTCACTTGAGGAGACCACCTCTCACCGTATCAACTCGCAGAGGTTGCCATGTTGCAAAAGGAGTTTGCAGACGTGTTTTCCCCTCTACCGGGTTGTACAAACCTCATACAGCACCACATCGAGACCAAGCCAGAGGTGGTGGTACGTAGCCGTCCCTACCAATTGCCCCGAGCACAAAAAGAAAATTGTCCGGGAAGAATTGGTTGCAGTGCTCGATATGGGGGTAATAGAGGAATCCCACAGCGATTGGTCCAGCCTGGTTGTTCTAGTTCCTAAGAGCGACGGGTCTGTACGGTTCTGTGTGGATTATAGAAAAGTCAACGCGGTGTCTAAATTTGACGCATACCCAATGCCTCGCGTTGATGAGTTGCTCGATCGGTTGGGCACTGCTCGATTTTATTAGACATTGGATTTGACAAAGGTTTATTGGCAGATCCCCTTGACACCAATTTCCCATGAAAAAACAGCCTTCTCCAAGCCGTTTGGATTACACCAATTTGTGACACTTCCATTCGGTTTGTTTGGAGCCCCGGCTACATTTCAGCGTCTCATGGACCGAATCCTCAGACCACATTTGGCTTACGCCGCTGCCTACTTAGATGACATCATCATTTACAGCAATGATTGGCAGCGACACATGCAGCTTCTGAGGGCGGTTCTGAGATCACTGAGACGAGCGGGACTCACAGCAAACCCCAAGAAGTGCACGTATCTGGGGTTCCACTTGGGCCATGGGCAAGTGCGTCCCCAAATTGACAAGACTGCAGCGATTGCGACCTGCCCGAGGCCCAAGACCAAAAAGGGGGTGAGACAGTTCCTGGGGCTGGCTGGCTATTATAGGAGATTCGTGCCTAATTATTCAGATGTCACGAGCCCGCTGACTGATCTCACTAAAAAAGGAGCTCCAGACCCGGTCCAGTAGAAGGAGCAGTGTCAACAGGCATTCATGCAGGTTAAAACCACACTGTGCAGGGGGCCGCTTTTACATTCACCCGATTTCTCTCTCCCTTTTGTCTTGCAGATGGACGCTTCAGACAGAGGGCTGGGGGCCGTACTCTCGCAGGTGGTGGAGGGGGAGGAGCGCCCAGTGCTGTACATTAGCCGCAAGCTTTTGCTGAGGGAGACTAAGTACAGCAACGTAGAGAAGGAGTGTCTCGCCATCAAGTGGGCAGTCCTCACTCTCCGGTACTACCTGTTGGGGCGGGCCTTCACCCTTTGCTCGGATCACGCCCCACTCCATGGTTCCACTGCATGAAGGATACCTACGCATGGATCACCCTTTGGTATCTGGCTCTTCAGCCATTTAAGTTCAAGGCGGTCCACAGACCGGGAGCGCAGATGGCTGTCGCCATCTTCCTTTCCAGAAATGGGGGGGAGTGGTAGAGTTTAAGTCTACGTGCCTGTGAAGCTGATGAGTTTGTGAAGTTGTAAACCATTGAAGTGGCCGATTAAAAGCCCTACCTGAGCCTGGAAAACCCTGCTTCCCTGTGTTCTCCTTCCCTTCTTTTTGTGAGCTGTTACAGATGTGTATTGATAATATTAATCATTTTGCCTGTGCTTATATTGCATAATTCACCAGAATTGGAGGATGACAAGGTGGCAAAATGGCATGCACAAAAGCGAAGGGTTATGGCAGGCACAGAATGGAAGCCGTGGGGTTTTGAGGCAGACAACATGATAATTGAAGATTATGGGAAACAAAACTCTTGGTGTGGCTTCCTAGACTATTTGAGTAAAGGGGTGCCAGGAACAGGGCCAATATTAGCAAAATTTGAGTGCTGGGCAGCTGGAACCCACTATTCAATCTGAAAATAGTCCCCAGTAATTGTACAAGAGAAGCAATAGAGTTTGTGAGACACATTAACACCAAGAAGGAAAACTCATCCAATGGGGTGAAGACTAAGAGGGATGCAGAAGGGCAGTCAAAGCATTCTTGGATGCCAAGTACAATAACCACTGAATTTTAGCTAATGCTCTGTAATGACAATTTTAACGAGAGAACGTTACACCAAAAGAAAGACCGACTGGAATAAAAAAATCAGAACATCTGAGATGTGTCTGTAATAATGGCCCAGGGCAATTTTTTAATTGGGTAATGAGCCTATTCTGTTATAAAGATGGGGTGTCGATGGCTATAACTAGCAACATGGATAAGAATATAACTTTGACAATTGGTAGCAAAACAATTGTGGTAAACAACAGCCTCAAAAACCATGTGAACCTAGGTATAGGGTTTATGTACTCCAATTATAAGCAGTGTGAAAATCAAACATTCGATAGACTACTGACTGATTGGAGTGGATGTTGTTATTTGATCAAATTAAAACTATACAATATAATGATGCCGAGGGGCGAAAGAGTTAAACGAAATAGGTTAATGTGAGCCATGGCCCAATTTGAAAAAATAGAGTTGTTCCATTGGCGAATATCTTTAGGGGAGAAATGGGGATTAGGGATTTTTCCGTGGTATGGAGTAACATTCCTTGCGGACCACATATACAGTATCACCTACACTGTGGCAGGATTCGCTAAAGAAACTATTAAAGGATTCCGCTTTCTGAAAGACAACGATAAGTCCCATCGACTCACACTGCTCAAGCATGAAATGGCGTTAGATTACCTTATGGCCAGAACCGGAGGATTGTGTGTAACACTGAACCTCACAGGAGATGCGTGTTTAACTCTGATACCAGACAATTCGGATAATATCACCAATGTGATGACAGCCTTAGAGAAAATTAGGGATGCATTTGTGGAATAGTAGCTGGACAATTTTCCCTGATAAATTACCAACAGGTAAACAATGAGGATGATGGAAAGGAAGAAGAATGGCAACTGCCATTCACAGAGGAACGGAGCGAAAACAATGTATGACTTAGAAGAGTAGTGCTATGCTGAATGTTCCTTGCGGGGAGCTAATGCAGAGGTGAGGGGTTGGAATATCAATAGGAGTCCAGCGTCTCTACCCTGGTAAAGAAATTTTGGAGTGAACCGCTTGTTAACCCTTTCCAGCCGGAGCGTTCAAATTTGGGAACAATAACAATTATTCCCATGGTTCCTGTCTCAATATCTTCGCCGTCCAATCACCGATTTTATTTCTGAAAACTGCCAGATACTCATGACAATATCAGCTAAAAGCACATATGATTGGTTAAGGGGTAACTGGGCGTGAATAATAAATGTATCGTCATCAGCCTCATCCTCCATTTGCCTGGGCAGAGCCTGAGAGGATATCCCGGGAGATTACCTCCAGTGTTGGACTTACTGCTTCAGATTGAAAACTGAGGCGATCTTTCGAGGTAAGACAAGTTATTTAACATGTGTTGTCAATATTGTCTATTGAAAGTCAAAACGTTTTAGTTACAAAGCATTTATTTGTAGGAGTAACGCTAGTCATTTCTAGAAAAAATGACATGACCATTGGCGTTCATCGGACAGGCAGCTAGCCTCTATTTTAAAGCACATTTCTGTGAAACTTACTAAATAAACATTAGCTAGCAATACTATGTACATTTTTAGCTAAATATCAATAACATTTTTGGCCAATTCTGTTGCTTGTGGAAGATAGTCAAACCTTTATAGTTACCTTTGGTTTGGCAGTTTCTGTGAAACTTGCTAAATAAACATTAACTAGCAAAACTGTAAATTTTTAACTAAATATCAATAACTTTTTTTTTTACCAATTTTGTCGCTTGTGAAAAATCCGCCTGAAGTAATGTGAGGCAGAGAGCAGATGCTGTTCAGACCTTTTTTTTTTTTTTTTTTTGACACTGTTCAGACCTGCCTGGAAACTGGCCTGCTAGTTAGGTAAGTTATCTAGCTTGATGATTTTCCCATGTAATAAAAGAAAAATGGTAGATATCTTTCTATAATTTAGCAGATAGCCTTAACAATCCATCACACAGACATGATTTTAGATTGTGTGTAGCTTCCTGTTCACAAGGAAAATGTGAGAGGGCTGTCTGCAGTTGGACATTCTGGTTAGTCTGCAAGCCTTTGGTGACTATTCAGTGTATGGATTTGTGAAGAACACACTGCTGGCTACCAATTGTGTACTTTTATTCTGTTGTAGAGATGGAAAGACTATGGCTCCCTGCTTTTGAGGGCATGAGCACACAGGAGGAAGATCTGCTGGACCAGGAAATACTGCAGGAAGACCCGGACCACCAGGAGATGGAGGATGAGATGGAACCTGATCCCCAGCCAAGACCATCAACTGGGTATGTATGAATGTGTATGTATTGTTTGTTTCCATTTCTCATATGACTGATAGTCACAGTAACACTAACACTGTTACTCTTATTATTTTGGGTATGGCTAGCCATTCTCGCACAGGTCCCAAATCAGCTAGAAAGCGTAAACGCTTTCTTGACTCCGTTTTTTATCCCTCGTACTCTGACATCGATTCACAGGCACCAAAACCTCTCCCATTTAAACCTAGCTGTCCATTTGGTATTGACTTAGGTAGCGTGCCTCAGGCTGTGCAGTCAACCTCCAATATGATGTTGCAAGAAATTGACTTTTTCATGCTGTTTTTTACTCAGGCTGTAGTTGCTGAGATATGCAGCTTTACAAACCG
The DNA here is from genome assembly GCF_019703515.2 of Myxocyprinus asiaticus. Lineage (NCBI taxonomy): Eukaryota > Metazoa > Chordata > Actinopteri > Cypriniformes > Catostomidae > Myxocyprinus > Myxocyprinus asiaticus. The sequence continues at coordinate 4,910,593 of NC_059347.1, forward strand.
TCAAGAGTGGGAGCTCGTCCTAAACTGTCCGTCATATTCCAGCTACCAAGGAGCTTGGATGGAGGTGACCCCGATTAATTTTACAAATTTCTTGGGTTGCTCATTTACATGGGATTCTGTCTGATTCCCATCGTCATTGGGGAACCAAGTCACTTCAGGGCTCGTGGGCGAGGGGATTTATGTCGCGTGACCGCTACAAGGCTCTTTTTAACAGCTCTACATGTTGTAGACCCTACCACAGAGGATAATCAGGATCGCCTTAGGAAGTTGCGTTATCTTATGGACCACCTCAAACAAAAATGCCAGCAACTCTTTCAGCCTAACCAAAATCTCACAATACATGAACGTAAGGTCAAGTCTAAAGCTCGGTCAGGATTTAGACAATACATGAAGGGCAAGCCTACTCGGTGGGGTTTTAAATTATGGGTAATTGCAACATCAGACTCGGGGTATACTCTTGACTTTAATGTTTACACAGGTAGTCATGATGGGCGTGTCATTGACTTGGCCACCAAAGCAGTTGAATCGTTACTGCAGCCATTCAAAGACCAGGGCCACAATGCTTGGTTTGACAACTTTTACACATCCCCAGCTAATAATAATAATAATAATAATAATAATAATAATAATAATAATAATAATAATGGTTAAGTTGTTAGAAATGGGAACTATTGCCTGTGGGACATGCAGGGTGAATCGTAAACTGTTTCCTGCAGAATATAAAGACATCAAAAGATGGGAACGCAAGACAAGCTCATGGGGATATGAGGTGGTGTAGGATTGAGGGGAATATACTTGTAATTCAGTGGAAGGACAAGCGTGCAGATACATGCCTCTCCAATTTCCACAATGCGAATGGCTCAACCGAATTTACTAGGTTTGTAAAAAATGATGGCGACTGGACAAAAGAAGTAGCCCTCCAGCCCACTGTCATCAGCGATTATAACAAAAACATGGGTGGTGTTGATAGGTCAGACCAAATGATAAAATCTTACAACATCCTACAAAAAACTCAGAAGTGGTGGAAGACTCTTCCCACTTCATAGACATTGTTTCATATTGTTTAAGGAATGGCAACACATTCATGCGGCACCAGGGGATGAGCATAGACCGGTGAACTTAACCCAGATAGATTTGAGAGAAAACCTGGCTCGTCAGCTGGGCGGTATCGATATTCACGCAAGTTTCCCTTTGCATACATCATCACACCACACAGCCCATGTCCCTAAATTTGAAGAGTCCTCTAAGAGATGTTGGCTATGCTATCAGAAAAGTAGGACTGAAAATAAAACAAAAGTAGCTTGTTGCGTGCCGGAATGTAATGGCAAAAGACTTTGCTTGGTTTGTGATAGGAACTGTTTTCAGTCTTGGCACTTAGCGGAGTGTGACCAGTTTCATGAAGAGGCCTAGGCTGGGCTGTGTTTACTGGTGTTATCACTTTTCTCCCTCTCTTCTCTCCACAGGTATTGCAGTTGTTGAGCATTTATGAATTTATATATATTCTGTTCCTGCACTCTTTATTAAAAATGTATTTACTATAGATAATTCGAAAGTTTGATTTTGTATGTTTTGCTGTGTAATTCATGTGTAATTCTAATGTTCAAATTAAATAAAGTGTGTGTTTTATTGAACACATAAAATGTATATTTCAGTGTTTGTGTCCTTCAATTTCAGATGCAATCTCAATTTATTATTATTGGTGCTCAAAAGGAGTATTTGAGGAGTGGTCATGTGAAATGTATCTTAACATTCTAAATGTTTGTTTTATTCCGTTTTCCCACATATCACTAGAATGGTCATAACTTTTAAACAATAGATTATATTTCTAATCTGACTGCTATTCTACATTGCCCACAAAATTATGTATATTTCATACACTCTAAGTTTCCCTCTAGCTTGTAAATAAAATATTTGAAAATGCAGTTGTCTGATGAAGTATAGTGGCCGGAGAAGATTTTTGTAAAAATTGCTGTGTGAAATCTTATTGATAAAGGATGATTAGCCTTAAATAATCATACATATATTTATATCATTTGAAAGCCCTAGTTCTTCTCTTCAATATGGTATATGCAGTGTAGGTGTGTGATGTTATATAAATATGAATGTAATATGAAAATTTATATGAATATCTTAGTCTGGTACAGAATGGAATTTTCGGAATTTTGGGCTCAGGCTTTAAAGGGTTAAACATGAGGCATGCATGATGGAGGGTGAGAATTTATTTACTCATGATGATATAAAATGAAACAAACCCCCATTCTTGCTCGAAACATGTTAGTAAAAAACAGCAAATGCTATTTGATTGTGATTAACAAAATTAATCAAAGGGGGGAAGTGTGAAAGAAATTATAATAGTTAGGTGTATTAAAACATTGTTATGATTTATGTATGATTGACTGTCCATCCTGTTTTTCAAGTCACACATCCTGTGTTTAAGTAAAAAAAAAAACAAAATTCTAACAAAATTCTGATGTGGTCAGATCTCAGGGGAGGGGTGGTATTGTGAAATGACCTATTCTAAGAACTTGTTTACTCAAAGAATAAGGAACTATACGTTCCAGCTTACATAAGCACATCCAATATAAGCCTGACACAAGTGTAAGGAGGTTGGAAGACACTGAAGCTTCTTCCCCAGCTGTGAGAATGAATAAAGCTGAGAAAAAACTGCACTGCGTCCTATGTGTTTGGAACACTGTTCACTTGTGTGAATTCCAGGTGGACAATTTTCATGACAATGCAATTTCATATTGACAAAAAAGTATAATTGTTCACATTTTAGACACTAGATTTTGAGGAGTTAATGTTGTGATGAGTAATTAATTAGTAGTTCTTTTATTTTAACCACAGTTTGTTAATAGTTCTCAATGAGGCAAATAAAGTTCAGTAAATATGGATTAGCTAACACTGAACTACTGCAGTCATCAGATCGGTATTACTTACTGATTAGTTAATTATGTTTCTGTATTAGTTAATAGTAGTGACTGAAGTGTTAATGTAGTACTACTCATTTGTCCTGCATTAATTCCTGCATAGTTACCTATTAAGTATGAAGGAGTATTTTAAAGAGGCCCTATTATGCTTTTTGGGATTTTAACTCACCTTTAGTGTGTAACATATCTCTTTGTGCATGTAAAAGGTCTGCAAAGTTACAAAGCACAAAGTCCACGCCAAAGGGAGTTATTCTCTCCCACAGACAACACTGCTCAAGAACTACAAGAAACGGCTGGATTGTAGTCCAGCAATTTCTTCCACAAAGTATCTACATCACTACGTAACACATTTGCATAATGCCCGCCTAAGGGCTACTTTGGCCCGCCTTCAAACAAATGCTGTTATAACAGAGGCCAGGATGAGTTGGGTTAGTGTTGTTGCCATGTCCAGAAGACGCTGTTTTCTTCACTGCGAAAGCAAAACCTCTATGTTTGGACTTCCAAAGGCAGACGAATTGAAGAGTCAGTGGTTAAAATTTATTTGAATTATTTAGCAGTACAACCACAACCAATGCCGCATTTTCGGTGAAAGATGGTGCAGTTCCCAATTTGTTGGGATAATCTGGTGCTTCAGGATCACAACCTGTAAGTATGTTTGATTATTTGTGGATTTATTTACTACCGAGAGTTCAAATCCAGAGTTTTGTGTTGTAACTACAGTGTACATCCAGTGCACAGCTGTAGGCCTCTGCTAACCTGCTAGCTAATGTTACTGTCATGGAGAGACTCACGGAGGCAGAGATATGAACTCAATTGCAGGGTTTTATTGAACAGATGATACGAAGCAGTGATGTAAACAACAGGTGAGACAATCCAGAAACAGTTGAGATGTAAACAGAAGGTGAGTAGTATCCAGGCAGGGTATAATAGCAATGTACAGATGAAAGGTGAAACTCACAACAGTCCTTTGATCTTAGCCAGGAACATAAACAACACAGGAGAGTCCCAACGCTGGGAAATGAGCGTGGGGATAAACGACACCAACATCAGATGAGGAGAACACTAAACACAGAAAGTATAACCAGGAAAGTATCAACAAATTAGGGAGTCTGTAGTCACAGGTAGAACATAGACGAGAGGTCTGGGGTTTCTGAGATACTAGCAATGAGAACAGACCAAGAGTGTGAGTGAAGGCTGGGTATATATGCAGTCCTTAATTAGCCACTAATGGAGTGCAGGTGCATGTGATAAACACTCAGGGGAGAGTGAGCGGAGTGTGTCGGCAGTGAGGGAGAGAGAGAGTGAGAACCTGGTGGATCCGTGACAGAACCCCCCCCCCCTTAAAGGGCGACTCCTGGCGCCCAAAGATGGTAGAGGAGGGCAGGAAGAAACAGATAACAGGGAAGGGTCCAGGAGGTGATTATGAGGCCAAGGAGGAATTGGCGGACAATCTGGTGGCCAGGAAGAAGTCTGTGGCTGATCAGGAGGCCAGGGAGATGGTAGCAGGGCTGGGATAGGGCCAGGAGGCCTGGGAGGTGACCACAGGGCAGGGACTGGGCCAGGAGGCCTAGGAGGTGGCCATGGAGCAGGGACAGGAGGTTTGGGAGGTGATTTGGTCGTAGGAGGTGGAGACTTAGGGGGTGAAGCTATAGGCAGATCCGGAAGCAGAACAACAGGGGTAGAGGTTGGAGGTTTAGGAGGTGGAGATCGTGGTGGAGCAGACTGAACCGTAGGAGATGGAGTTTCTGGGGTTGAGGGCGGAGCCGTGGAAGACTGTGAGGGTGGAGCCGTGGAAGGTGGAGCCGTGAGAGGCTTGAGGGGCAGAGCCAAGGCAGGTAGAGCCGTGAGAGGTGAAAGGGGCAGAGCCATGGAAGGCGAAGCCATAGGAGGCAGAACCATTGGAGGCTCAAGGGGTAGAGCCATGGAAAGCAGAGCCATGGGAGGCTCGAGGAGCAGAGCCATGGATGGCTCGAGGGGCGGAGCTGTGGAAGGCAGAGCCATGGAAGGTGGAGCCATGGACAGTGGAGCCATGAGAGGCTCAAGGGTTGGAGCCAGGGAAGGCGGAGCCGTGGAAGACTCTGTGGGCAGAGTCGTTGTGGTCAGGAATGCTGGCAGTGACTGGGGAACGACCTCCGTGGTCATGAGCACTAGTAGTGACTGGGGAATGACCTCCATGGTCGTGAGCATTGGCAGTGACAAGGGAATGACCTCTGTTGTTGTAAGCACTGATAGTGACAAGGGAATGACCTCTGTTGTCATGAGCACAGGCAGTGACTGGGGAATGACCTCTGTGGTCGTGAGCACTGGCAGTGACAAGGGAACAACCTCCGTGGTCGTGGCAGGCATTGGCTCATTGGCCGTGGCAGGCATTGGCTGTGGCAAGCTTGGAGCAAGGTGCTGTGGAAGGCTTGGAGAGAGCTGGTAGTGACTGGGAACTGACCTCCATGGATGTAAGTGCTAGCATCAACTGGGAGTCAAAGTCCTTTTCCTTCTCCTCCTCTTCCGGACAGCTGGAATTATTGTTGCTGGAATGGTTGAGGCTACAGGCATTGGCTCTGGGATGATCGAGGATACAGGCATTGGCTCTGGGATGGTCGAGGCTACAGGCGTTGGCTCTGGCTTGTTAACCGTGGCAGGCATGGGCACTGGCTCGTTTACCATGGCAGGCATGAGTGCTGGCTCGTTTACTGTGGCAGGCATGGGCGCTGGCTCGTTTACCGTGGCAGGCATGGGCGCTGGCTCATTTATCGTGGCAGGCATGGGCGCTGGCTCGTTTACCGTGGCAGGCATGGGCATTGATAACCCGTGAGGAATGGCCTTCATGGCCAAACACACTGACATCAGTGGGGGATCATCCACTTTGGAAGACAGTGCTGAAAACAACGAGGTAAGCTACGTGGCTGTCGGAGTAGGCGGTGGTGGCGGCAAGCGGTTCCGGCCATAACCCACAGTGTAAGGGGAGAATGTTACCTCCGTGGTCATTACTGCTGACTGCGGCAGGGAATCTACCACTGGAGCTTGGAGAGTGTTAGCCCCCCCCCCAAAATGTATTTAGGGGGAATGTTGTGAGAGGAGTTACCTTGGGGTTCATGGTGATGGGAGTGACCTCCTCTGTCCAGCGTGTCGAAACTGGTGATTGGTAATGGATCACCAGCGTGGCTCGGACATACTCCAGAAAAGAAAGGTTCTCCACCTCCGGAAGGGCTGTACATCAGTGGAAGTTCAGTCCCATACCGTAGATGGATTTGAGGGAGGAGTCCGATATTGTAACTGTAGCAGCGAGTTGACAGAACTTTATAGAATATTCCAGCAGTGGAAGATCGTCTCTGAACAGCTACATAAACTCACCCGTCCACTCCATGCTCCTAATAGGTAAACCCGCTGAGTTCAAGGTTACGGTCTGTTCTTCTGTCATGGAGAGACTCACGGAGGCAGAGATATGAACTCAATTGCAGGGTTTTATTGAACAGATGATATGAAACAGCGGTGTAAACAACAAGTGAGACAATCCAGAAACAGTTGAGATGTAAAGAGAAGGTGAGTAGTATCCAGGCATGGTATATTAGCGATGTACAGATGAAAGGTGAAACTCACAACAGTCCTTTGATCTTAGCCTGGAACATAAAAAACACAGGAGAGTCCCAACGCTGGGCAATGAGCGTGGGGATAAACAACACCAACATCAGATGAGGAGAACACTAAACACAGAATGTATAACCAGGAAAGTATCAACAAATTAGGGAGTCTGTAGTCACAGGTAGAACATAGACGAGAGGTCTGGAGTCTCTGAGATACTAGTGATGAGAACAGACCAAGAGTGTGAGTGAAGGCTGGGTATATATGCAGTCCTTGATTAGCCACTAATGGAGTGCAGGTGCGTGTGATCAACACTCAGGGGAGAGTGAGCGGAGTGTGTCGACAGTGAGGGAGAGAGAGAGAAAGCGAGAGCCTGGTATATCCGTGACAATTATTGTATTGAAATAGTTTTGCAAATCAGCTGCGGGCCCACTTTTACCTACAATTATGTAGAATTATGCAGATTGTTTGTCATTCTTACTATCATGAATAGTGATCAAGTGTGGAGATGGATTTATTTTTACAAACTGTAATTTTACGTCTGCAATCCACGGTAGTGCTCCGCTAACTTGCTATGTAATGTTATTGTTTTGGTAAGGGTTTACTATTCAGCTGTGGGCCGGCTTTTACCTAAAACTGTGTAACAAAATGGTCGATCTCAAGAGTCTTATACAATTATATAATTACAAGCTGTAATGTTATGACCACTATCCACGGTAGTCCATAGCTAACTTTCTCACTAACCGGGAGTAAGCCTCCGTCCTCTTTTCATGGATCGGGCGAAAAAAGTTCAGCTACACCCATTCCAGCAAAAGATGACTAACTTAGATGCACTACGTGTCTTTTACTTGAAGCTTTGCTAGGTTCACTATAATCAACAGTGTACTTGTAAGAAAGCTACACAATTAAAACTTACCACTGTGAAACATCCTGTTCAAGTCTTGCTTGCGAAGGTGGTTCGGGTTGATCAGCTTGTTCTTCCAAACTTTAATTTTCGGACTCAAACTGGTATGGCAAAAACCGATGCCACTGTAACCATAGTTACAATAGTGTTTACAGCTGCACAGGAAGCCTGAAACTCTGTTATGGTAAGGGCCGTTACATTTCCGACACACGCTCTACGCGGTTGACCAATCACAATAGACTAGGCCAGCTAACCAATCAGAGCAGACTGGGCTTTTTGGAAAGGGGGGCTTTAAAGAGACAGAGGTAAATCAGAGTGTTTGAGCCAGAGGACGAAAATAGGTTTAGCAGAAATGTACAGTATGTTTTTGAACATAAAGCACATAAACCTATTCTAGTAGACCCCCAAAATGAAATCATGAACCTGTAAATTAGCATAATATGGCCTCTTTAAAGTGTTACCCTTATGTGTTACTTGAGCATGGCCAGGGCTGAGGTGCAAGGTTACTGGGTAAGCATGGGACACCAGAAATGTCCTGACACTCGATTCAAGCTCACAATGATGACTAATAAGAGACAAATCAATATGACCTGTAATACTGAACAGATATTGAACAAAATGCTCTGGCTGATTTAGAATGTATATACTGACATAAATGTTGAAAAATTTTGAAAAATTGTCTAATTGCTAAACAGATTTTTAGATTCTGGTGACTCTTGACTGTTTAAAACTCCAACAATGCTAGGGTGTTGTGGGTTGTTGAATAGTGACCCTATATGGTTGCTAACATGCCCTCAGAGTGTTTATCATATTGCTGTGTGATCGTTAGGTTGTGTTGGATCGTTGCTTACAGGCCCAACTCCAAATAGTTCATCCCAAATTTCCCTAGAAGTGCCTCTCATGTCCCTCCTTCAAAGTCTAGTAGAATTTTTTCTCCAGTTTTATTGTAAGCCTGATTGCTTAGAAAAGTAAAAGCAAACTTCTCAACAAACCACACAATTCAGGGTGTCATTCATGTCTGTAGAACAAACCCAGATAGCAAGGAGACGTCTATTCAACATCTATTTTTAGTTGTAAAGGTCAGAATCAGTTGTCAATCAATTTTCAATGTTGAATCAACATTCACTATTTGTTCGGTACATCAGAACGTTGTTAGGTTGAAAATAGAACATCTTTTCAACATCGAAATGAGGTTGATTCATCAACATGTACCGCTGACCAATTTGGTTGAAAACATAACATTTGTTCTATGTTGAAACTTGGTTAGAGAAATCAGAGTTTTGCGCGTACGCATTTTTGAATCAACAAGGGGCCAACCGTCAGTAGATGCATCGCTAGAAAAAGGTAAGAATTAATGTATTTTTATTCATAATTTTACACAATGGTTTGTCATTCTATCATTGAATATCACTTAATATTTTAATTGTTTTATCCTTCAGTGTATTAAAAACATTCCCGCTTGGTAATTTTGTAATTAAATGCCCTGTTTATGCACTGCAGTCTTCCGTGAGGCAGCCGGTAACTGAGGTCAATTTAGATAATTCACCATGTTGGACTCATTTCAGTTGTTGTAGATTGTCAACTTCAACATGATCAATTTCACTCATATTTTCTAAACTTTAACTTTAGATCATTACTTTATCTGTCTTCCGCTCGCAAATGTCCTTTGATGCGCGTGTGCCATACTGAGTCAATAATACACAAGGTGAATAGATGTTACTGTCACTACTTTCTTAAAGACAGTGTTTTAATTTTAGGGACAAACCTTGTGGCATTTTCTGCACTTATGTTCACCACAGAGGTCCAAATGAGCATGGCAAAGGTAGAAGTCTCAAGTTATCTTTATAATCTCACAACAACAATATAACATACACTTAAATACATTGTCATCTGCTGTACCTATACATTTTGCTGGGAAACAGTTGGTGTCTTTTGTGTCTTACCTAAAGTATTAATATGATGATTTTAAGATGATGATTAGTACTAGGACTGCTAATAATACTGCTTAATAATGTCACTTGTACATATTTCTCTATTTCAGAGAGATGTCCAGTGCCTTACTCCCATTTCATTTGCTTCATACTTAAGAAGGTAATAGTTTTTAGACAATAATATTTTTGCATTGTAACTTTTCAGCTGCATTTTTGCATTTTTTGTTTTTTTGAGGGATTGCTTTTGCAGTAAATCCACCCCAAAGAGGCTCAAATACAGAAGACAGTGGTATTCTTTTTGAGTATTATATCGTAATGTCAAATATCTCAAGATAATGTTTGATATACTGCAGGGCAGAGTTAAAATAGAATAACCTGTTATTTCTTTATATTTCTAGAATATACATTCATAAGACTTGATTTATTATGGAATGGCCCACTGTTGAAATGCAGTTTCACTGTGATTGATGCCTTTTCTTTTACCTTTAGGGAGGAAGTGCACACAGAGCCACATAACAGCACATCACTGAATGAAAAAGGCTTTCTCTTGCTTGATTATAATTTTCCACCTTTGCAAGCATTTGTGTCTACCAAAGGGGAGTTCGCAAATGCATGGATTAAGCATACATGGTGCAGACCGAAAAACAGATGTCAATGGAAATAAATGTTGCATTTACACTTACTGATGCACATTAATTACTCCAGAAAAAAAATCAGGGATGTGATTCTTCTGGATTTATCCGGAATTCCAAAATGTGATCCCGTGAATTGTTAATCCATTAAAAACATTGGCGTTTGTTAATATTTAGTGGGGAGTTAATATGTTATCAACAATGTCCTGTCAGTTTCTCTCTTTCGATAAAGGCAATTGTAAACCATACCATGGAAAAATGGCGATTTCAATGCAGCCATGATGGGTATTATAACGCAATGTAATATATCTCAGAGGTCGAAGTCTGCAGGTTTCAAAGCGTTTTGAATGGTTTCCCCTCACTGTCACGTCTGTAACAAAGAGATGTCACATCCGCAATGCAAGCTCATTTCCTGATCTAAACTGGAAAAAAAATTGTCCACTGAAACTTTTCTAATGTCTGGACTCTATCTGCAATGGTCTATGATTATACATAAAAACTGTTGATATACTGGTAATGAGTACTTTATATATGAAGTTAAATTTCACATTCACTGAAAATATCACATCCATAATGCTGGAATTGCCCATATCATTTTTAACCCAAAGTTTCATTCAACCTTCCCTCGGAACAACTTCACTCACAAACTTAACAGCTGCTTCTGCATCATGCACACACTTGAGAACGCACTAGCCAGAGGCTCCTGATTTTCACCGTCAGGACTTCATTCAAGTAACACAGGTTTAGTTGAATTAAGACAAATAAAATGGTTGGATATAAAACAGTTTTTAACCATTTCCACAGTTGCTGACAGGTTAAAAATCACTTACTTCAATTCCAGCGTTACTGACGTGATATTTGCAGTGAAATTGTGAAATTTATCTTCACATATAAAGTGCTCATTGTCAGTATGTTGAACCGTTTGTATGTATAATCATAAAACCCTGCAGTGCAGACATTTGAAAATGTTCCGTCTAGACACATTTTTCCCATTTAGATCAGGAAATGGACATGAGTTTTTGGGAGAGTACTCTCTGTAAAAACTCTGTGAATTTAAATACACAATCCAGAAATAATACTAACCACACGATAAAGAGGTGTCGGCATTCCTAAGAACATGTAATGTTAGGCCTACATTTTTATTCATTGACATTTTCACATCAATGTTGAAAAACCAGCGTGACAGTTGTAGAAGCAGCACAGGAACAGTACATGTTGGGGGAAATCTCTTTAAATTCTACAAACGATGACCTCTGTGTCTTACCTAAAGGATTAAAGCGAGAATCCATTTTTGCATGCAAATTTCATTCTGTGCACATTTTGTGGATGCGTTTGATCTGCATAATTCCTTTAGTGAATAGGGCGCTAAACCAACGCAGAGAGTGCTTGCAGTAAATAGTGCATTTACCAGTCGCAATTAATTCTTAGTTAATTCCCCCTATTTAAATGTTTTTATTATTATTTTACTATTTATTGTTAAATGATGACATGCAACAAAGTGGTGGCTCATTCAAATAATCACTTAATCAAATATTCTACTTCAAACAATACTCTTTAATTTATTTCAAAGATTCAGTGCTATTAACTTTGGCAGCTTTGGCAAATCTAATCAAAGTGTTAGACTAGTTCTTCCTCAGAGGTGCACATTGTAGCAGCCTGGTAACTTGTTAACAAAACTTAAATTTCCTTGAAACTTCTTTCTCTTATTTTTAGCTTAATTTTTCAGTGTTTTACAAATAGCCTATATTATCAGCTAAAACAAACGGGAGCAAAAAATTAATAATCACCTTTTCATTATCCATAAGACATGTTGATATAAATACATATTTTATTACTATTAAAGCAAAATTATAGCAATTCCTAAAACTCCAATACAACACACAATATGCCTAATTTCTTATTTCCTGCTTTGAAATTACAAAACATGAAGTGGTGAATTCACTAAACAATTGCATCACTTTAGCATGTTTTATTTCAGCGCAAAGCCCAGCATATTTTTCACCAACCACCTGCTGGTTTAAGCAGACGCAATCAGAATTTGTGCTGCATATTGAGTGTTTAAACGAAGTCATTGTCATTCCTTTCCACGAAAACACACTTTTTTTCTATATAAAGTAGGGGTAACACTTTACAATAAGGTTCCATTTGTAAACATTAGTTAGCAACATTAGTTAAAATGAACTAACAATGAACAAATCTTTTTTAGCATTTATTAATCATAGTTAAAGGTGAAGTGTGTAACTTTTTTGATGTCAAAATATGTTCGACTATCCCAGTTTATTGTTCATTGACAACTGTAAGCAGGGTTGGGAGGGTTACTTTTTAAATGTATTCCACTACAGATTACAGAATACATGCTGTATAATGTAATTTGTAACATATTTAGTTAGATTACTCAAGGTCAGTAACATATTCTAAATACATTGGATTACTTCTTCAGCACTGGTAGATTTTTTTCACTTTTTCACTCTGAAAAACCAAAATATCTTATGCAATGTTGTTTCTAAAACAAGATAAATCAAATTGATCTTGTTTTAAGGATTTTTAGATATTCTTACAGGAAAACAATAAAAAATAAAAAAATATTATCAAGAATACGATTTGTGCCCTAATATCAAAGGTCTTACTAGAAAAAATAAATTATGATCCAACGTGAATTTTCTTGATAAAAAAAAATGATTGTGCCTGGTAACATGCATGTAAAATGGCTAGAAATAGCATTTTAGCTTAGCGTAAAGCTGACAATTTACACAAGGTTTATTTCTATTTCTTTTAGTTACTAAAAGAACTTACTTCAAACGTACTTCTCTGTCTGCTCGTATGAATGTAACACTTCATAAGAAAGTGTTTCACCGCTGTTCAAATGCACTTTGGATCACATCATTTATATGTATACATTTTTCCATCTGAAAGGACTAAAAATTAAATGAAAAAATGTATAATAAAATGCAAAGTAATCTCTTCAGTAATCAAAATACTTCTTGAATGTAACTGTATTCTAAATACCAATGATTTAAATTGTAACTGTAGTGGAATACAGTTACTTATATTTCGTATTTTAAATACATATTCCCGTTACTCCCCAACCCTGACTGTAAGTAAGCCATTCATGTGTTTCCCTTCCCCAAAAGTACAAACACTGAGCCTCTCAGGCACTATCAAAACATTGATGTTTATATTTTGAGCAGCCTGCTCAGCTCCACCCATCTCTTTCTAGCATAGCCTATAGCATGAGTTTGGGGGCGTGGCTACTTGAACTAGCTGTTCAGCTGTGAGAATATGAACAACCATGGCAGACTTGTACAGAGGAAAATAAATTTTGCTTCGTCTACAGATGTTTAAGCCAAAATTCGAAGACTTGCTAAAAGACACAGAGACAGAGAACGGAGTAAAACAAGAGTTAACATTGGCATCGCATTTACAAGGTGGAGATCACACACCACCTATGATGAGATCGCGCTGGCAAACATGAGTGCCAATAACAAGATTGCCAATAACAAGAATAGCAAGTATTAGCAAGTTTCTAATACACCGCCGCCACCCCCGTCAACTACAAAGATCTCTGCTAGGGTGCCAAAATAGTCAGAAATGGTGCTGTCGTAACGCTTACTAGTTACCAGAACCATACTACCTAATGTGCTCAATCCCACGCACTGCACACCCAGCTGCCTTTCAATCCGACGATGTTACTGGATGACTGGATGACCGGATTCCTCTGCCATGCTTTCTGCCTGGTGTGTACAGGTGCATCTCAAATTAGAATGTCGTGGAAAAGTTCATTTATTTCAGTAATTCAACTCAAATTGTGAAACTCGTGTATTAAATAAATTCAATGCACACAGACTGAAGTAGTTTAAGTCTTTGGTTCTTTTAATTGTGATGATTTTGGCTCACATTTAACAAAAACCTACCAATTCACTATCTCAAAAAATTAGAATACATCATAAGACCAATAAAAAAACATTTTTAGTGAATTGTTGGCCTTCTGGAAAGTATGTTCATTTACTGTATATGTACTCAACACTTGGTAGGGACTCCTTTTGCTTTAATTACTGCCTCAATTCGGTGTGGCATGGAGGTGATCAGTTTGTGGCACTGCTGAGGTGGTATGGAAGCCCAGGTTTCTTTGACAGTGGCCTTCAGCTCATCTGCATTTTTTTGGTCTCTTGTTTCTCATTTTCCTCTTGACAATACCTCATAGATTCTCTATGGGGTTCAGGTCTGGTGAGTTTGCTGGCCAGTCAAGCACACCAACACCATGGTCATTTAACCAACTTTTGGTGCTTTTGGCAGTGTGGGCAGGTGCCAAATCCTGCTGGAAAATGAAATCAGCATCTTTAAAAAGCTGGTCAGCAGAAGGAAGCATGAAGTGCTCCAAAATTTCTTGGTAAACGGGTGCAGTGACTTTGGTTTTCAAAAAACACAATGGACCAACACCAGCAGATGACATTGCACCTCAAATCATCACAGACTGTGGAAACTTAACACTGGACTTCAAGCAACTTGGGCTATGAGCTTCTCCACCCTTCCTCCAGACTCTAGGACCTTGGTTTCCAAATGAAATACAAAACTTGCTCTCATCTGAAAAGAGGACTTTGGACCACTGGGCAACAGTCCAGTTCTTCTTCTCCTTAGCCCAGGTAAGACGCCTCTGACGTTGTCTGTGGTTCAGGAGTGGCTTAACAAGAGGAATACGACAACTGTAGCCAAATTCCTTGACACGTCTGTGTGTGGTGGCTCTTGATGCCTTGACCCCAGCCTCAGTCCATTCCTTGTGAAGCTCACCCAAATTCTTGAATCGATTTTGCTTGACAATCCTCATAAGGCTGCGGTTCTCTTGGTTGGTTGTGCATCTTTTTCTTCCACACTTTTTCCTTCCACTCAACTTTCTGTTAACATGCTTGGATACAGCACTCTGTGAACAGCCAGCTTCTTTGGCAATGAATGTTTGTGGCTTAACCTCCTTGTGAAGGGTGTCAATAATTGTCTTCTGGACAACTGTCAGATCAGCAGTCTTCCCCATGATTGTGTAGCCTAGTGAACCAAACTGAGAGACCATTTTCAAGGCTCAGGAAACCTTTGCAGGTGTTTTGAGTTGATTAGCTGATTGGCATGTCACCATATTCTAATTTTTTGAGATAGTGAATTGGTGGGTTTTTGTTAAATGTGAGCCAAAATCATCACAATTAAAAGAACCAAAGACTTAAACTACTTCAGTCTATGTGCATTGAATTTATTTAATACACGAGTTTCAGAATTTGAGTTGAATTACTGAAATAAATTAACTTTTCCACGACATTCTAATTTATTGAGATGCACCTGTATATGTTATAGTGGTCTTGTTCATTACAACTTTAAACATTTATCACCTTTTATTTAGTCTTGCCTATTTGTTCATAGGGAATCAGAGAGTGTGAAAGGACGTGATGAGTCTGAGGGGTGTTGCCAAAGGTTGTTTGAAAACATACGTTTTTTTTGTAATTCCGTTTGTTGCTACTAGTAGCGCATACATTTCACACTTCACCATTAATGTTAATTTCAACATACTAATACAATTTAAAATCAACATATTTATTTGTTAACGTTAGTTAATGCACTATGAACTAACATGAACAACAATGGACAATTGTCCATCCATCCATCCATCCATCTTCTTATCGGGGACCAGGTCACGGTGGCAGCAGACTAAGCAAAGTAGCCCATACATCCTTTTCCCTGGCCACATCCTCCAGCTCACCCTGGGGGATCCCAAGGAGTTCCATGGCCAGCCAAGAGATATAATCCCTCCAGCATGTTCTGGGTTTTCCCCTGGGTCTCCTCCCAGTTGGAAACACTTCCGCAGGAAGGAGTCCAGGAGGCATCCGAATCAGATGCATGAACCACCTCAACTGGCTTCTTTAAACATGGAGGAGCAGCGGTTCTACTCTGAGCCCCTCTCAGATGTTAGAGCTTCGCACCCTATCCTTTAGGGTGAGCCCTGACACCCTACGAAGAAAGCTCATTTCAGCTGCTTGTATTTGTGATCTTATTCTTTAGGTCACTACCCAAAGCTCATGACCATAGGTGATGGTTGGAACGTCCACCAACTGGTAAATTGAGAGCTTTGCCTTCAGGCTCAGCTCATTCTTCACCACCACGGTCCGGTACAGCAACCGCATTACTGCAGACGCTGCACCGATCTGCCTGTCGATCTCATGCTCCAACTTTCCCTCACTCGTAAACAGGACCCCGAGATACTTTAACTCCTCCACTTGGGACAGCTGCTCTCTCCCTAGGTGCTGACCCTCATCCCAACTGCTTCACACTCGGCCGCAAACCTCACAAGTGCGGCTGGAGGTCACAGCATGATGATGCCAACAGGACCAAATCATCTGCAAATAGCAGGGATGCAATCCTGAGGCCCCCAAACTGGACACACTCCACACCTCGGATGGATCCTATCCATGAATATCACAAACAGGATCGTGACAAGGGACAGCTCTGTTGGAGTCCAACACCCACAGTGAACCATAAGACATGGAATACTTCATATGCCACTGCCTGAACACTGGACTTAGGATAGACCTCACCGAAATGACCAGCCGGTTGAACTGTGATGCACCTCACTCATCTCTGCCTGAATCACCTTGGTCTAATGATGGACTACACACCTGAAATGAAATACATAGACTATCAATTATTTGCCAACAAAAGCCTTCATCAGCCAACTAACAAAGGACAATGCATCTATTTAAATTTCTGCAGTTAATCTAGAATGGACTTCAAAGACATCAGTCATTAATCTTACGGTTCATACAAAATCTTTGTTTAAACACTGGCTCTTTACACTTCATTTACTCATTTTAAACCATGACTTGCACTGCACAATAAGTAATATTGGCATTATATTCATGCCGTTAGCCAGAGGGGAACTGGCTGGTTTCTGGACTGGACTTCCTGTTCCTGTTGCTGACGGCATGCTGCATGTGTTTGTAGCCTGCTTAGCATTGCTTATTCTTATTCTCATATGTTCGTCTTTTTATCCTTTGTCATTTTAACGCGTGTTTCGGGTTTTCCCGCTTTTCTACTGTTTCATCTGTGTGTATTTTACCTGTTGCTGCTGGCGCCTAGCTCGAGTCTGTGTTTGTAGCCTGCTGGCTTTTTTAGCATCGCTTATCTATCTGTTTTCAGCTTTTAATCCTTAACATCTGCCATTTTTCAGCACGCATCGGGTTTTCCCCTGCATTATTCTCTTATCGCGACTCAACTGTGTGCATTTTCCACGTGCATCCACTTTCTATTTTTATCGCGATTAAACTGCATGAATTTTACAACGCACACCCATTTTTCTACTCTGTGTTACATGGATTATTGCATCGATCTCAAAGCACCGCTTATCAAGAACAACCATAACAACAAACAATTGTGTGAGGGATTCACATCGATCTCAAACCCTCACCGCTCAGGAACAACCAACAACAACAAATAACTGCGGTAAGTCATGGCATCCGCTCATGTTATTTCTTCCTGCATTGCATGTCACATGTTTACAATAGCCTCTTCCATCAGCAGTGAGGGATTCACATGTGATAAATGTAAGGAATTAGTCAGGCTGACGGAGAAGTTTAATGAGTTAGAGACACGCATCCGAACACTAGTGGAGGTCAGTGAGAAAGAGAAGCTGGTAGATACTGTTTCGAATGCGGGTAGTACAGAGAGCAACACACACACTTTGGTTCCGGCTGTAGAGCCCCCGCAGCAGGGCGTTTGGGTGACGTCTCGGCGGCATACTCGGCAAAGCGACACCACACTCCCATTCCTGTTAGGGTTTCCAATCGAATCTCCCCACTCAGTGATGCACTCACTGAGAATCATGTTGAAAGAGACCTTGTTATTTGTGATTCTACGGTAAGGAACATGGAAATAGAGATTCCAGCCACTATTGTTAAATGCATTTCGGGTGCCAGAGCATCTGACATTAGATCAAATTTACAAGTGCTGGCTAATGCTAAACGCAGATTTTCTAAAATTGTTATTCATGTTGCCACTAATGATGTCCGGCTTCGCCAGACGGAAATCACTAGAGATAATGTTAAAGAGGTGTGTGAATTTGCAAAAACAATGTCAGAAACTGTAATATGCTCTGGCTCCCTCCCTACTCATCGTGGTGACAAGGTTTATAGTAGATTAGTGTCACTGAATGGCTGATTGTCTGAGTGGTGTCTGGAGAATAGAATAGGATTTATAGACAATTGAAAGAATTTTTGGGGTAGACCTGACCTGCTAAAGAGAAACGGACTCCATCCCTCCAGGGAAGGTGCTGCTCTCCTCTTTAGTAATTTGGCTCATAGTCTTAATAATGATAGTATTTGACTAACTGGGGCCCAGGTCAGGAAGCAGACAAACTGGTTAATCCAAACATCTGCTAGTTGACTTGAGACGTTACACAGGTCACATCAACTACAACAAATAGAAACTGTATCACCTAAATATCATATAGAGACTGTGTCTGTTCCCTGAACTACCAAACACAAAACCCTCACTAAATCATTTAAAAAATTTGATTAAGGTCAAACTTGAACAAAACAAACAAATTAAAGATAAACATCATATAAAGATAGGGCTACTAAACATTAGATCTCTTTCTACCAAAGAACTAATTGTAAATGAAATCATTACAGATCATAGTTTGGATGTGCTCTGTTTGACTGAAACCTGGCTTAAACCGGATGAATATATTAGTTTAAATGAATCTACTCCCCCAGGTTATTGTTATAATCATGAGCCTCGTCTGGAGGGTCGAGGAGGAGGTGTTGCTACAATTTACAGCAAAGTTTTTGGTGTTACTCAGAGGACAGGATATCAATTTAAGTCTTTTGAACTAATAATGCTTAATGTGACACCGTCAGATATACAGTTATGCTCAAAAGCGGACAGAGCGAAAGACCTCTCAGGTAAAAGCAGAGGTGGTGGTGTATGTTTTATGATCAATAAATCCTGGTGTGATCAGAGGGACATACATTCTATCAAATCTTTCTGCTCTCCTGATCTGGAATTTCTCATGATTCTGTGTTGACCATTCTGGCTACCGAGGGAATTCACAGTGGTCATTATCACTGCTGTGTACATCCCGCCACAAGCCGACACAGACCGGGCACTCAAGGAACTGTATGGGATTATAAGCAAGCAGGAAACCGCGCACCCTGAGGCCATGTTCATTGTGACCGGGGACTTTAATAAAGCCAGTTTCAAATCAGTCGCACCAAAATACCACCAGCACATTAGTTTCAACACACGAGGGGACCGGGTTTTGGACCTTTGCTACTCTCCCTTTCCGGGATGGCTACAAATCCCTCCCCCGCCCACCATTTGGTAAATCGGACCACTCTTCCATTCTGCTTCTGCCCTCTTACAGGCAGAAACTGAAACAGGAACCACCCACCCTCAGAACGATCCAGTGCTGGTCAGACCAATCAGACTCTACGCTACAAGACTGTTTTGATCACACGGACTGGGAGATGTTCCGGTCCGCCTCCGATGACGACATCGAGCTTTATGCTGATAGCGTAATGTGTTTCATCAGAAAGTGCGTGGAGGACGTCGTTCCGACCAGAACAACACGGATCTATCTGAACCAGAAGCCATGTATAAATAGCGATGTTCGCGCAGCACTTAATGTGTGGACCTCCGCTTTCAATTCCGGGAACACGGAGGAGCATAAACAAGCCAGTTATGCCATCAGAACAGCAAAACACCAGTACAGGAACAAGATTGAAGGACAGTTTAACACCACCAACTCGAAGCATGTGGCAGGGAATTAACATCATCACGGACTTTAAAGGGAATAAAAACTCCGCCATGAACACTGCTGCCTCTCTCCTGGATGAGCTAAATAATTTTTATGCTCGTTTTGAGGGAAATAACACCGCCCTTGTGCAGAGAGCTCTCGCGGCCAAAGCTACAGAGGTTAGTTCACTCTCCGTCTCTGTAGCGGATGTAACCCGATCCTTCCGACGGATGAATATCCGCAAAGCCACGGGCCCACACGGCATTCCGGGCCGCGTCATCAGAGCATGCACGAACCAGCTGGCTGATGTTTTTATGGACATTTTCAACCTTTCCCTCTCTTTGTCTGTAGTCCCCACATGCTTTAAAACATCCACCATTGTGCCTGTTCCAAAGCAATCAAAAATAACTTGCTTAAATGACTGGTGTCCTGTTGCTCTAACCCCCATCATCAGCAAATGCTTTGAGAGACTAATCAGAGATTACATCTGCTCTCTGCTGCCTCTCTCTCTAGACCCATTGCAGTTTGCTTACTGCAACAACCGCTCCACTGATGAAGCCATTGCATCTACAATACACACTGCTCTCTCACACCTGGAAAAAAAGAACACTTATGTGAGAATGCTGTTTGTAGACTACAGCTCAGCATTCAACACCATAGTGCCCTCCAAGCTAGATGAGAAACTCCGGGCTCTGGGCTTAAACAGCTTGCTGTGCAGCTGGATCCTGGACTTCCTGTCAAGCAGACGCCAGGTGGTAAGAATAGGCAGCAACATCTCCTCATCACTTACCCTCAACACTGGAGCCCCACAGGGCTGTGCTCTCAGCCCACTCTTGAATTCCTTGTACACACATGACTGTGTGGCAACACATAGCTCCAATGCCATCATTAAGTTTGCTGATGACACGACGATGGTAGGTCTGATCACTGACAATGAAGAAACAGCCTACAGAGAGGAGGTGCACACTCTGACACACTGGTGTCAGGAGCACAACCTCTCCCTCAACGTCAGTAAGACAAAGGAGCTTGTGGTGGACTTCAGAAGAAAAGACAGAGAACGCAGTCCCATCACCATCAATGGAGCACCAGTGGAGAGAGTCAGCAGCTTCAAGTTCCTGGGTGTCCACATCACAGAGGAACTCACATGGTCCATCCACACTGAAGTCATTGTGAAGAAGGCTCATCAGCGCCTCTTCTTCCTGAGACAGCTGAGGAAGTTTGGAATGAACCGCCACATCCTCACACGGTTTTACACCTGCACTGTAGAGAGCATGCTGACTGGCTGCATCTCCGCCTGGTACGGCAATAGCACAGCCCACAACCGCAAAGCACTGCAAAGGGTGGTGCGAACTGCCAGACACATCATCGGAAGTGAGCTTCCCTCCCTCCAGGACATATATACCAGGCGGTGTGTGAAAAAAAGCTCGGAGGATCATCAGAGACTCCAGCCACCCGGGCCATGGGCTGTTCTCACTGCTACCATCAGGCAGGCGGTATCGCAGCATCAGGACCCACACCAGCCGACTCCATGATAGCTTCTTCCCCCAAGAAATCAGACTTTTGAACTCTTGATCTCTCACGATCAAAATACATCAGCCTGAATGTCAATGCAGTACAATACCTTCTATATATACTATATATAATTTTTATTGAATAATGTGCATCTATATTGTGTGTATTGTATACTGTACAGTGTATGTTATTATTTGTATATTGTGTTGTGTGTAATTATGTGTATATTAGACTTTAAATTGTGTTGTGTTAATTTGATGTTATTGTAAATTGGTATATGTCTCATCACTGTCACAACTGCTATGTTGATCGGAACTGCACCCAAGAATTTCACACACCATTGCACTTGTGTATATGGCTGTGTGACAATAAAAGTGATTTGATTTGATTTGAAAAGTTTGCATACCCTGGCAGAAATTGTGACATTTTGGCACTGATTTTGAAAATATGACTGATCATGCAAAATCAGTCTTTTATTTAAGGATAGTGATCATATGAAGCCATTTATTATCACATAGTAGTTTGGCTCCTTTTTAAATCATAATGATGACAGAAATCACCCAAATGGCCCTGATCAAAAGTTTACATACCCTTGAATGTCTGGCCTTGTTACAGACACACAAGGTGACACACACAGGTTTAAATGGCAATTAAAGGTTAATTTCCCACACCTGTGGCTTTTTAAATTGCAATTAGTGTCTGTGTATGAATAGTCAATGAGTTTGTTAGCTCTCACGTGGATGCACTGAGCAGGCTAGATACTGAGCCATGGGGAGCAGAAAAGAACTGTCAAAAGACTTGGGTAACAAGGTAATGGAACTTTATAAAGATGGAAAAGGATATAAAAATATATCCAAAGCCTTGAAAATGCCAGTCAGTACTGTTCAATCACTTATTAAGAAGTGTAAAATTTGGGGATCTCTTGATACCAAGCCAAGGTCAGGTAGACCAAGAAAGATTTCAGCCACAACTGCCAGAAGAATTGTTCGGGATACAAAGAAAAACCTACAGGTAACCTCAGGAGAAATACACGCTGCTCTGGAAAAAGACGGTGTGGTTGTTTCAAGGAGCACAATACTTGTTGACCCCTCTCCAAACATAGCACTTATGGTTGTGACCATAAAGCTCTATTTTGGTCTCGTCACTCCAAATTACAGTGTGCCAGAAGCTGTGAGGTGTGTCAAGGTGTTGTCGGGCATATTGTAACTGGGCTTTTTTGTGGCATTGGCTTCTTTCTGGCAACTCGAACCATGCAGCTAAATTTTTGTTCAAGTATCGTCGTATTGTGCTCCTTGAAACAACCACAC
Organism: Myxocyprinus asiaticus; assembly: GCF_019703515.2. Classification (NCBI taxonomy): domain Eukaryota; kingdom Metazoa; phylum Chordata; class Actinopteri; order Cypriniformes; family Catostomidae; genus Myxocyprinus; species Myxocyprinus asiaticus. The sequence continues at coordinate 4,933,151 of NC_059347.1, forward strand.
CATCTTTTTCCAGAGCAGCCTGTATTTCTCGTGAGGTTACCTGTGGGTTTTTCTTTGTATTCTGAACAATTCTTCTGGCAGTTGTAGCTGAAATCTTTCTTGGTCTACCTGACCTTGGCTTGGTATCAAGAGATCCCTGAATTTTCCACTTCTTAATAAGTGATTGAACAGTACTGACTGGCATTTTCAAGGCTTTGGATATATTTTTATATCCTTTTCCATCTTTATAAAGTTCCATTACCTTGTTACACAGGTCTTTTGACAGTTCTTTTCTGGTCCCCATGGCTTAGTATCTAGGCTGCTCAGTGCATCCACGTGAGAGCTAACAAACTCATTGACTATTTATACACAGACACTAATTGCAATTTTAATTTAAATTAACCTTTAATTGCCATTTAAACCTGTGTGTGTCACCTTGTGTGTCTGTAACAAGGCCAAACATTCAAGGGTATGTAAACTTTTTATCAGGGCCATTTGGGTGATTTCTGTTATCATTATGATTTAAAAAGGAGCCAAACAACTATGTGATAATAAATGGCTTCATATGATCAGTTATGCCCTCCAAAAAAACAGCAAAAACAGAACAGCAAAACACCAGTACAGGAACAAGATTGAAGGACAGTTTAACACCAGCCGTCTGGGCCCGCGGCTTTGCGGATATTCACCCGTCGGAAGGATCGGGTTACATCCGCTACAGAGACGGAGAGTGAACTAACATCTGTAGCTTCGGCCGCGAGAGCTCTCTCCACGAGGGCGGTGTTATTTCCCTCAAAACGAGCATAAAAATTATTTAGCTCATCCGGGAGAGAGGCAGCAGTGTTCATGGCGGAGTTTTTATTCCCTTTAAAGTCCGTGATGATGTTAATTCCCTGCCACATGCTTCTAGAGTTGGTGGTTTTTTGCATGATCAGTAATATTTTCAAAATCAATGCCAAAATTTCACAATTTCTGCCAGGGTATGCAAACGTCTGAACACAACTGTAGATATAAATAAAAAAATCTCTGTCATCTTTTACCCTTGCTACAGTATATAGATCACCCGTGACTTATTCTGATTTCCTTGGTGAATTTGCAAATTTTTTATCAGATCTTGTAGTTACTGTAGATAGAGCTTTAATTGTCGGTGACTTCAACATTCACATAGATAATCAAAATGACACATTGGGAGTAGCATTTATCAATATTCTCAACTCTCTTTGAGTCAGGCAAAACGTAACAGGACCAGCTCATCGCCATAATCATACACTAGATTTAATTCTTTCATATGGAGTTGATGTTGATAATATAGAAATTCTGACACAGAGCGATGACATCTCAGATCATAACCTCGTCTATTTTATGCTGCGATCAGCTAATGTTACTCAATCTACATGACACTATCTTTCAGGTAGAACTATTCTTTCAACCACTAAAGATAGCTCCACTAATAATCTTCCAGATCTATCTCATACACTCAGTAAACCCCAAAGCCTAGAAGAACTTGATGAAATAACAGAAAATATAAATACAGTCATCTCTAGCACTCTTGATAGTGTCGCCCCCCTTTGATTAAAGAAAATTAAAGAAAAAAGCCCTGCACCATAGTACAATGATCACACTCATGCTCTCAAGAGAGCAGCTCGGAAAATGGAGCGCAAGTGGAAGAATACAGAATTAGAGGTATTTTGCGGTGCATGGAAGGATAGTGTCTGTAGCTGCAGACAGGCACTAAAAGCTGCCATATTTTAGCAAACTCAGAAAATAACCAAAAACAATCCTAGGTGTTTATTCAGTACTGTGGCTAAATTGATTAAGCCTCAACAGAACCAGATATTCCGTCGCAGCACAAGAGTAATGACTTCATGAATTTCTTTACTGATAAAATTTAAATAATCAGAAATAAAATTGGAATTATGCAATCATCTGTCACAGTACCTCAGAAAACAGTGTCTCATAATTTTCCTCACGTGCAACTTCAATCCTTCGCTGTCATAGATCATGAAGAGCTAACAAAACTTATCGAAACATCAAAAGCCACAACATGTTTGTTAGATCCAATACCAACAAAAAAAGAGGTATTCCCTGTAATCGCAGAACCTCTTCTTAATATTATTAACTCCTCGCTATCCTTAGGACATGTCCCAAGAAACTTTAAAATGGCAGTTATCAAACCGCTTATTAAGAAGCCACAACTTGATCCTGGAGAACTGGCTAATTATAGACTGATTTCAAATCTCCTGTTTATGTCGAAAATACTAGAAAAGGTAGTGTCCTCCCAAATATGTTCATTTCTACAGAGAAATAGTATATATGAACAATTTCAGTCAGGATTTAGGCCTCATTACAGTACAGAGACTGCATTTATCAGAGTTACAATTGACTTGCTCTTATCATCTGATCACGGCTGCATTTCACTTCTAGTGCATTTAGATCTTAATGCTGCATTCGACATGATAGATCACAACATTCTCTTGAATAGGCTAGAGAATTATGTTGGCATTTGTGGAGTTGCATTAGCATGGTTTAGGTCCTATTTAGCAGACCGCTACCACTTTGTCTATGTAAATGAGGAATTGTCAGACCAAACAAAAAGTAAAGTATGGAGTGCCACAGGGATCAGTTTTAGGGCCTCTACTTTTCTCTATGTTTATGCTTCCCCTAGGAGATATTATCAGGAATCGTGGAATAAGTTTCCACTGTTATGCCAACGATACCCGACTTTATATTTCTTCAAAACCTGACAAGATTTCACAATTCTCCAAATTAGCAGAGTGTATCAATGAAATAAAAGATTGGATGGCCAGAAATTTCCTTCTACTCAATTCCGACAAAACAGAGGTACTAATTATTGGACCAAAAACCTCTAAAAATGAGCCGCTAAAATAGAATTTGACACTCGATGGATGTACTGTTACATCGTCTTCAACAGTGAAGAACTTAGGTGTTATATTTGATACCAATCTGTCCTTTGAAAATCAAATTACCAATGTTTGTAGAACAGCATTCTTCCACCTAAGAAATATTGCCAAATTACGACACATGCTCTCTGTTGCTGATGCCTCAAGCATACTCTAATGCATTCATGACCTCAAGACTAGATTATTGTAATGCATTTTTGGGAGGATGTCCAGCAAGATCAGTAAATAAACTTCAATTGGTTCAAAATGCAGCAGCCAGAGTGCTGATGAGAACCAAGAAATATGATCATATTAGCCCCATTTTATCATCGTTACATTGGCTACCTGTTAAATTTCGTATTAATTTTACAATTCCATTAACTACGTACAAAGATTTGAATGGTCTAGCTCCACAGTACTTAAGTGACCTTCTATCACTCTATATTCCATCAGGTTCATTACGATTGCAAAATTCTGGCCTGTTAATAGTTACTAGAATATCAAAATCCACAAAAGGAGGTAGATCCTTTTCATATTTGGCTCCTAAACTATGGAATAGTCTCCCTAACACTGTTCGAGATGCAGACACACTCACTCAGTTTAAGTCTAAACTAAAGACTCTACTATTTAGCCAGGCATACACCTAATTTATCCTTCAACTCACAATTAGGCTACTTTAGTTAGGTCTGCTGGAACCAGAAACAGTGATCATGATCTATAACTCTGCAATAAATTGAATGGCATCTGTGCTAATATTATTTTATTTGTTTCCCTGTCTCAACCTCGGGACTCCTATCCTGAGGTCACCAGAACCGGCTGGATCCAGCTCCATTCCTGCTTCGTGTTGGACTCCACTGTTATGTGTCACTGTGTGATGATGACTAATAGCAGCCGGTGCCAGCCAAACATCACTTCAGTCTATTACGATGGACTTCAGAGGATGAACTGATGCCAACTCCAACCATAAGACATAGGATACTTCATATACCATTGCCTGAACCTTGGACTTAGGATAGACCTCACCGAAATTACCGGCAAGGTTGAACTGTGATGCACCTAACTGATCTCTGCCTGCATCACCTCGGTCTAATGATGGACTACACTCTTGAAATGGAATACATAGACTATCATTTAACTGCCAACAAAACCCTTCATCAGCCAACTAACAATGACAATTGCATCTATGTGAACTTCTGCAGTTAATCCAGGATGGACTTCAAAGACATTAGTCATTAATCTTACAGTTCATACAAAATCTTTGCTTTAAACGCTGACCCTTAACACTTACTTAGTTTAATAATTTTAAACCATGACTTGCACTATACATAAGTAATATTGGCATTATATTCATGATGTTAGCCAGAGGGGAACTGGCCCCCACAGTGAGTCTGGTTTCTCCCAAGGTTATTTTTCTCCATTAACCAACATCTTATGGAGTTTTGTGTTCCTTGCCTCAGTCGCCTTTGGCTTGCTCACTGGGTTTCTAAACACAATTATTATTTAATTACTTATTTTTATACACACTTCATAATCATATTTAATCAAACTACATAATAATGACTCTAAGACTTTATAGATATTTCCATTTCATTTTCTGTTAACCCTCTGGGGTCTGAGGGTGTTTTGGGCCCTGGAGAATTTTAGACATGCCTTGACATTTGTGCTTTTTTCAGTTGCTTAAAAACATATTAAGGCTAAAGTCTTACAACACTGTATTCAGCACAAACTGGGCTACAATAATATGTGAGCAACATGTATGAACATGTTTGTATTTGAGAAAATAACGTTTATGCGTGGTTTTTGAAAAAACAAAAATTTTAAGTCACTGAAATAAGGCCATATAATACATACAAAACATTTGTTCACAAGACCTTCGAGAACTGGATCTTGTAGCCTAGAGTTTTTGCTACAAAATTATGTGAAAACCATCCTGATCACTCATTCATACAAAACAATATAGTCATTTAACTTTTGTAAGACACTTTTAGTGTTAGAAAGGCCATATGCATGGAGGCGTGGATGATCATGAATATTGATGTCATTCACACCTGAGGAGACAAAGACCCCTCCCATAAGAGAGAATGAAAGGAGACTTAATGATTGAATGTATTGTTTGTAGCTTATTCACAAAATCAAGTTTAAGTTAAAAGTAATCTGACTATACATTTTCTTTACATAAAGACTTTGCTTAAAAACTTTAGACCTACACTACCATTTAAAAGTTTTAGATCTGTAAGATTTTTTAAATGTTTTTAAAAGAAGTCTCTTCTGCTCACCAAGGCTGTATTTACTTGATCGAAAGTACAGCAAAAACAGTGATATTGTGAACTAATTTTACAATTTAAAATAACTGTTTTCTATTTGAATATATTGTAAAATGCAATTTATTCCTGTGATCAAAGCTGAATTTTCAGCATCATTACTGCAGTCTTCAGTGTCATTCTAATATGCTGATTTTCAAATATGGGCATATTTACAGCACATTTGACACATTTACACCCGAACAGATAATTGCAAGCACAAGCTTCGTTGATGATAATGAGGCAGCATAAACACTAGTTAAAATATAACCTAAACATTCATATTATTTTTATATCATATTACATATATTTATATCATACAGCATACCATTTAAATACCTGCTTTAGCCGAAACAACATTTAAATGTAACTAAAACTTGCCTATCAGGACATATTTCAAATTTCAAAAATTTTAATACTGGCTGGCAAGTCTGGAAATAATCCAACTAGTAAAATATGTACATGTTTATATAAAATAGCATGTCAACTAATATGTAAGTAAAACTAAACGATTACTCATCCGAAACTGTATCCTCAGCTGGATCAAGCCGCTCTTCAAAATGCAAACGTTCCTCATCGGATTCCCGCTCTTCTTCTGAGGAAAATGTGAACTCTTCGTCACTATCCAGACCATCTGTAGAGCTTCCTCACCTGTGTAGCATGCCATCTTCCAAATGCGCAGAAAAGTGAATGAACTTGATGTTTTTTAAGGCACTGTTGGGGGCGTTTACCATTTGCATTGATCGCCTCAGCACATTACCGTATGAATAGCATGCTCTGCTGGTGGATGTGATCACATTAGCAATAATTAGCTGAGCCAAGAGAAACTGTACATCGCTTTGTTTCATACAGATTACATTGCAGGAGAATACTTGTTTTAAATGTGAATTGTTTTATTTAAAAGTAGACATTTTAAGCTTTCTTTAGACATATGTTTCATGTTTGTCTGATAAGAATTAGCTGAGTTTCAGTTCATTTTTGTGATGTGTTTCAGAAAGATGCTCACAGAGACAGAGATGGCTGAAAGCGCACCCTGTTTATTTTCTTTATTTTACAAAAGCACAAGGTTTTTTGTTAGTTGTGAGTGTACACAAATAAAAGTAGACCCTTTATAGTCTCTAATGATGTCTTACACTTATCTGTATGCCCAAAAATTATTTTAAGTTGTTTCCGCTGTTATGAAGAAAAAATCCAGCAGGACGCGGCGACGCGTCCGTCGACCACAGAGGGTTAATGCATGAATTTCATGAACCGAATGGCACACATTAGCAGCCCCGGTACACCATTATTCCCGCGGCATCCCCCACAGGACATCCTGAGGGACACGGTCGTATGCCTTTTCCAAGTCCACAAAACACATGTAAACTGGATGAGCAAACTCCCATGCCCCCTCTACGACCCGCACTAATTTAAAGAGCTGATTCACTGTTCCACAACCGGAATGGAATCTGCATTGTTCCTCCTCAATCTGAGGTTCAACAATCGGCCAGAGTCTCCTCTCCAGCACCCTAGCATAAGCTTTCCCAGGTAGGCTGAGAAGTGTGATCCCTTGATAGATGGAACACACCCTCTGGTCCTCGTTTTTAAAAATGGGAACCACCACACCTGTCTGCCAATCCCTAGGTACTACCCCAGACGTCCACGCAATGCTGAAAAAGTGTGTCATCCATGACAGCCCAACAAGATCCAGGGCCTTCAGCATCTCAGGGCAAATCTCTTTAGTTGGGTTTAGGATCCTCAAAGTGTTCCTTTCACCACTCGACTATAATGCCAGGCAAGGTCAACAGTTCTCCGCCCCAGCCAACAACAGTTTGGACAAACCCCTGCTTTCCATGCCTGAGCTGGCTTATGGTTAGCCAGAACCTCTTTGAGGCTGACCAAAAGTCCTTCTCCATGGCCTCCCCAAACACCTCCCACACCCAGGTTTTCGCTTCAACAACTGCTGCCTTTGCAGTCCTTCAGGCCTGCCAGTACCTGTCAGCCAAGTCCAGAGTTCTGCAGGCTAACCAATCCCAAAATGCCTCCTTCACCACAGGTGTCCACCAGTGGGTTTTATGATTGCCACCCCGACAGGCACCAACAACCTTCCAGCCACAGCTCACAGCGGCCGCCTCCACGATGGAGGCCTTAAACAGGGTCCACTCGGACTCCATGTCTCTAGCCTCCTCCAGAATTTGGGAGAAGCTCTTCCAGAGGTGGTGATTAAAAATCTTCTGGACAGGGTTCTCTGCCAAACATTCCCAGTTCACCCTCACAATACGTTTGGTCTTACCAGGACTATTCTGGTTGTTTCCCTGCCATCTGATCCAACTCACCACCAGGTGGTGATCGGTTGTCAGCTCAGCTCCTCTCTTCACCCGAGTGTCCAGAACATACAGCCACAGGTCTGATGATACAACAATAAAGTCGATCATCGTCCTTTGGCGTAAGGTGCCCTGGTACAAAGTACACTTACGAACAATCTTATGTTCAAACATGGTGTTTGTTATGGCCAATCCATGACTAGCACAGAAGTCCAATAACAGAACACTGCTTGGGTTCAGATTAGGCAGGCCGTTCCTCCCAATCACTCCCCTCCAGGTATCTCCATCATTGCCAACATGGACATTGAAGTCGCCCAACAGAACTATGGAGTCCCCAGCTGGCACCCCCTCCAAGGCACCTCCTAGGGTCTCCAAGAAGGCAGAATACTTTAGACTGTAGTTCGGTGCATAGGCACAGACCACAGTCAGAGCTTTTCCTCCTGAAACACAAAGTTGCAATGAGGTGACCCTCTCAGCTACTGGGCTAAACTCCAAGATTGTAGCGCCAAGTCGGGCCACTTGATGCCTTTTACCCTGAGCAACTCCGGAGAAGGAGAGAGGAATACACATATCCTCACAGAAACTGATATATGATGTCACAGTATCTGTGAGCTCATCCAGGTCTGTGGCTGCAGCTTCAAAAACACTCCAATCAGTGCAGTAAAAGCAGGCTTGTAGTTCCAGCTCTGCTTCATTGGTCCATCTCTTTAAAGTCCTTACTACAGGTTTAGCTGATTTTAGTTTATGTCTGTAGATCGGAGGAAGATGAACCAGACAGTGATCAGAGAGTCCCAAAGTTGCTCGAGGGACAGAGCGATATGCATCCTTTATTGTTGTGTAGCAATGATCCAGTATATTTCTGTCTCTGGTGGGGCAAGTAATGTGCTTTCTGTATTTGGGTAGTTCACGTGTGAGATTTGCCTTAAAATCCCCAAGAATAATAATAAGTGAGTCCGGGTATTGTGTTCCGTGTCTGTGATCTGATCAGCCAGCTGTTGCAGTGCTGCGCTCACACAAGCGTGTGGAGGAATATAAACACACACAAGAATACATGAGGAAAACTCCCGTGGTGAGTAGAAAGGCTTACAGTTTATGAAGAGCGCCTCTAAATTAGGAAAGCACATATTCTTCCGCGTTGTTACATCTGTACACCAACATTCGTTGATGTAAAAACACATTCGACTGCTTCTCGTTTTCCCCGTTAACTCCGCGGTGTGATCCGTTCCGAACAGCTGGAAGCACGGTAGATGTAATGCGCTGTCCAGAATGGTTTCACTCAGCCAGGTTTCCGTGAAGCACAATGCAGCAGAATTTGCAAAGTTCTTATTTTTGTGGGTGAGAAGTAATTTGTCCGTTTTGTTAGGAAGAGAGCGGATATTTGCTATATGGATGCTTGGCAGCACGGTTCAAAGCCACACTGTCTGAGCTTGACCAGCACGCCGGCTCGATTCCCAAACTTGCATCTTTTAACGTGCTTGTACAGCACTGCTGCTTCTCCGACTAAAATGTCCAGCAAAACATCCGAATAATCAAAAGCTGGTAAAAGATTGTCTGGCATGTGCTGCCGTATATTCAGCAGCTTGTCTCTGGTAAAACTGATCTGAAAGAAATGACTAAACACAGGACAAACAAACAAAAACAGCAAACGAATTGGAGAGCTCCATACCAAGGCGTCCGTGGCGCCATGATGTAACATTACAATACGGTTGTGTGTAGACATTAATATTACACAATTAATTAACAAGTATTTTATTAAATTTAATGTATTAATAAATCATATTAAAAATAAGTCATGTAAAATCATTAAGAACTAACATGAACTAACAATGAACATTATTGTATGTAGCCTATAAATGAACATTAAAAAAGATGAATATTTCTTGAAACCTAGTTTTGAATGTAATACATGTTACTTGTTCATGCCTTAACGTACTGTATATAACCTTATAAAGTGTATAGCATAAAGTGTATCATTAAATCATAATCCCCAACATCAACATCCTCAATTTAATCCAAGAGTGAAAGTGTACAATAACAAGATGGTTACTAAGATTAAGCGAGTATTATTTAGCTGGTCATGTGATTCTAAAATGGCAGCCCCCATGAGGGTACCCCTGCCCCATGTAGAATAAAACAGCTTTTATAAGGTTACTGGTATGACTAGATTCCTCATCTCATGTGAGTGGTCATGATTTTATACATATGTTTCAATATTACAATTCATTTCTTTAGGAGTAAAACTTTTTTTTTTTTTTAATGGGGAAAAAAATTACTGAGTGCACTTTTAACTAATGTTCACAAATACAACTTTTCATTTAAAAAAGATATTAGTATATCGTCGTTGTCCGATGAAAAACACGTATCTCCTCTTTTGGCAATTTTGACATTTTACCATAGACAGAATGCGCCAAATTACTCTTCCTACTGTTTGAATTGTGTATCGAAATGACTAATGAAAAGATGTTTAATCAGGCTATCTGTTTAATAAAAATCTCCATTGGCCTTGAGAAGTGTCCATCAAAACCGCATATGTCCTGCCCTTATGCTTTGAAGAGCATCAGCTAATTTACCTCAGCAGTCTGCCTGAAGTGTAGTGAAGACATTGCCTACATCGTGCTGGCTCTGTGATTTCCCTGACAACCAAAGCCATTTATGCACGCACAATGTCTGGTGGCTTTAAAAAGTAGACTATACCAGCCATATACGGTTGCCAGATTTCCACCTAATTCTGACAATTCAATGCAATTTATGCATTGGACCCGGAAAACGCACCTAGAAATCGAACTGTCCACTCAACAACTGGACTAGTGATAAAAAATATTTAGTCATAAATATGATTTCGATCTAAAGTAGTAAGTGAAAGCTCAGATTATATCCATAAATAACTGAGTTCTGAGAACACAAACAGTTAGACTTGAGTCTGTAACTCCATGATAAATAAACCATGTATGTCCACATTCACAAACAAAAAGTCCAATTAAAATATCGAACAGTTCACTAACAGACGTGTAATGATAGAATTCTATTTATGGTACTAAAGGTGACTAATTATATTATTTACGATTCATTTTTTAAGACTGTTTATAAGAAAAAGAGTTTTTCCATGTTCTTGAAAAATAAATATTTTGGAGATACATGCTTTTAATCAGACAGTGTCGATATATTGAAATTAACATGAACTAAGATTAATTAATGCTGTATAAGTATTGTTTATTGTTAGTTTATGCTAACTAACTAGTTAGGACAAATCTTGGAGTAGTTTGTAAAATATTTTATTAATGTAATTGACATTGGAGTAGGTTTGGTCTTAGCGGACTAGATCTGCTTTATGCACCCTGCTGCTGCTGCTTGACATTAGTCAATATGCACAAACGTAAATGACTCGATGGCGCCGAGTATGGCTGCTGCGTTGTGAGCTCCGACACAACATGGTAGTGTTTTGTTTGTTTTGTTTACAATTCTTATGTTTTTTTGTCTCGGATGTTGTCTGCCTTATTGTCTACGACAGACAAACACTTTTGGACATTGGTTCAGCAATTACACACCGTAATCCGGACTTCAAATTCCTCAATGTCGACCCACTGTTTACAAACACGCAAGCGGAGCTCTTTGTCTGTGCTGCACGGCTGCGGAAACGCAGGAGGAAAAGGGGAAACAAAGCCGGCATTCTCATCAGAGTAAGACGCCATGCAAATCGACCCCCGCTACTCAGTATTCTACTGGCAAATGTTCAGTCTCTGGATAACAAGCTCTGCGAGCTGAAAGCGCGAATCTCTTTCCAAAGAGACGAGGGACTGCTGCATCATCTGCCTTACGGAAACCTGGATGTCTGCGGAGATTCCAGATTCAGCCATTGAACCCGTGGGGTTCTCCGTGCACCGAGCGGACAGAGCGAAAGACCTCTCAGGTAAAAGCAGAGGTGGTGGTGTATGTTTTATGATCAACAAATCCTGGTGCGATCAGAGGACCGTACATTCTATCAAGTCTTTCTGCTCTCCTGATCTGGAATTTCTCATGCTTCTGTGTCGACCATTCTGGCTACCGAGGGAATTCACAGCGGTCATTACCACTGCTGTGTACATCCCGCCACAAGCCGACACAGACCGGGCACTCAAGGAACTGTATGGGATAAGCAAGCAGGAAACTGCGCACCCTGAGGCTGCATTCATTGTGACCGGGGACTTTAATAAAGCCAGTTTCAAATCAGTCGCACCAAAATACCTCCAGCACATTAGTTTCAACACACGAGGGGACCGGGTTTTGGACCATTGCTACTCTCCCTTCCGGGATGGCTACAAATCCCTCCCCCGCCCACCATTTGGCAAATCGGACTACTCTTCCATTCTGCTTCTCCCGCTTACAGGCAGAAACTGAAACAGGAAGCACCCACTCTCAGAACGATCCAGTGCTGGTCGGACCAATCAGACTCTACGCTACAGGACTGTTTTGATCACACGGACTGGGAGATGTGCCGGTCCGCCTCAGATGACGACATCGAGCTTACGCCGATAGCGTAATGTGTTTCATCAGAAAGTGCGTAGAGGACGTTGTTCCTACCAGAACAACACGGATCTATCCGAACCAGAAGCCATGGATAAATAGCGATGTTCGCGCGGCACTTAATGTGCGGACCTCCGCTTTTAATTCCGGGAATGCAGAGGAGCATAAACAAGCCAGTTATGCCCTCCGAAAAACTATCAGAACAGCAAAACACCAGTACAGGAACAAGATTGAAGGACAGTTTAACACCACCAACTCTAGAAGCATGTGGCAGGGAATTAACATCATCACGGACTTTAAAGGGAATAAAAACTCCGCCGTGAACACCGCTACCTCTCTCCCGGATGAGCTAAATACTTTTTATGCTCGTTTTGAGGGAAATAACACCGCCCTCGTGGAGAGAGCTCTCGCGGCCGAAGCTACAGAGGTTAGTTCACTCTCCGTCTCTGTAGTGGATGTAACCCGATCCTTCCGACGGGTGAATATCCGCAAAGCTGCGGGCCCAGACGGCATTCCGGGCCATGTCATCAGAGCGTGCGTGAACCAGCTGGCTGGTGATTTTATGGACATTTTCAACCTTTTCCTCTCTTTGTCTGTAGTCCCCACATGCTTTAAAACATCCACCATTGTGCCTGTTCCAAAGCAATCAAAAACAACTTGCTTAAATGACTGGCATCCTGTTGCTCTGACCCCCATCATCAGCAAATGCTTTGAGAGACTAATCAGAGATTACATCTGCTCTGTGCTGCCTCTCTCTCTAGACCCATTGCAGTTTGCTTACCGCAACAACCACTCCACTGATGATGCCATTGCATCTAAAATACACACTGCTCTCTCCCACCTGGAAAAAAAAGAACACTTATGTGAGAATGTTGTTTGTAGACTACAGCTCAGCATTCAACACCATAGTGCCCTCCAAGCTAAATGAGAAACTCCGGGCTCTGGGCTTAAACAGCTCGCTGTGCAGCTGGATCCTGGACTTCCTGTGAAGCAGACGCCAGGTGGTTAGAATAGGCAGCAACATCTCCTCAACACTGGAGCCCCACAGGGCTGTGTTCTCAGCCCACTCTTGTATTCCTTGTACACACATGACTGTGTGGCAACACATAGCTCCAATGCCATCATTAAGTTTGCTGATGACACGACGGTGGTAGGTCTGATCACTGACAATGATGAAACAGCCTACAGAGAGGAGGTGCACACTCTGACACACTGGTGTCAGGAGCACAACCTCTCCCTCAGCATCAGTAAGACAAAGGAGCTTGTGGTGGACTTCAGGAGAAGAGATGGAGAACACAGTCCCATCACCATCAATGGAGCACCAGTGGAGAGAGTCAGCAGCTTCAAGTTCCTGGGTGTCCACATCACTGAGGAACTCACATGGTCCATCCACACTGAAGTCATTGTGAAGAAGGCTCATCAGCGCCTCTTCTTCCTGAGACAGCTGAGGAAATTTGGAATGAACCACCACATCCTCACACGGTTCTACACCTGCACTGTAGAGAGCATCCTGACTGGCTGCATCTCCACCTGGTGCGGCAATAGCACAGCCCACAACCGCCAAGTACTGCAAAGGGTGGTGCAAACTGCCAGACACATCATCGGAGGTGAGCTTCCCTCCCTCCAGGACATATATACCAGGCAGTGTGTAAAAAAAAGCTCGGAGGATCATCAGAGACTCCAGCCACCCGAGCCATGGGCTGTTCTCACTGCTACCAGCAGGCAGGCGGTATCGCAGCATCAGGACCCGCACCACCCGACTCCATGATAGCTTCTTCCCCCAAGCAATCAGATTTTTGAACTCTTGATCTCCCATGATCAAAATACATCAGCACTGCACTTTATTACTCTTACTCTTATATCTTACACCGGACTGTCATAATTATATCATAATTATTTTATTATTATATATATTCTCTCTTAACAACTTACTATCAACCAACAGCCTGAATGTCAATACAGTACAATACATTCTATATATACTATATATACTTTTTTATTGAATAATGTGTATCTATATTGTGTGTATTGTATACTGTACAATATATGTTATTATTTGTATATTGTGTTGTGTGTAATTATGTGTTAATTTGATGTTATTGTAAATTAGTATATGTCTCATCACTGTCACAACTGCTATGTTGATCGGAACTGCACCCAAGAATTTCACACACCATTGCACTTGTGTATATGGCTGTGTGACAATAAAAGTGATTTGATTTGATTTGATATGCTGCTGCAGTTGGAAACATGCTGCATCTGAGGCAAGAGAGACATGATGCTACTACTGAACAAAATCACTTGAACCAGTGTTGTAGAATGGGGTGTTGACAATGTTGACCCAATGTTACTACCTGAATGTAGGTTTTGTGCAAATGCGTGTGTTCTTTTATCTATGCGTCATAAGTGAGCACTCCTAGAGGATTCAGCTGAGTTAATTTACAGGTTATTTAAAAATGCCTTACATAATTTATTTTCTTTCTTTTTTTTTTCTTTGCACTCTCAATATTTTACAATTATTATCCCAGTGCTCATGAGACTACAGAGCTTAGGCTGGTGGATTGGGGGTTATTTGGTTGCCACTTTCGCACAAGGAGAAACACTTGCATATTGAGAAAATGGGTCGGCAGCCAACAGCCCTAGGCTGCTGTTCCTAAGAATAAATTCCATTACGGAGAAAAAAATGGATCAGTGCCTCTCTGATTCATTCATGGTTGTCTCTACAGAATAGTGATTCTAAGTTTGTATGCCTCGGAGATGTGCAATGAATTCCAGGTGCTGCAAACATAAATGAGGATTGTTGACTTGAGTTGAGTCAGATGGTAATTTGGTGATCTATACATAATATGTTTTGGGAATTGATTTACTCACACCTAACATGAAATTTGATTTGAAATCAAAAGCACTTTTATGCTCCTGTACACATACAGAACAAAAGGGCTGAGAACTCTGTGGTGTTACACAGCATGGATTTATATCGTTCAATCTCAATGCTGTGTTAACTTACTGAAATACATATAAAAAAATTTAAAAGGAAAATATTAAAATGGGCCCAGCTTTCTGAAAAACTTGTGTGGTGTCTCAGCATGAGCTGTATGGGGCAGAATATATTGGAAGATTGAACAGAAACATGTATGAGAAGAAACTCAGTTTAATATGCTTTTGATCTTCAGTAAAGTTCATGTTAAGATATCCTGTTTGTTTGATTGATTTTCCACGACATAACATATTGGCTACAAGGATGCCGTTGACCCTTAGCCAGCATACACCATTTCTACAATGCATCAGAGAACCGCTGATGCCATTTTAGTCATGGCCATGGATGAGGAACTATCGGATGCACGAAAACGCACTGTTAATTCACTGCTTGGCCAGAGACTACTTTATGCGCTTACTGTTGCCGACAACAAATATGAGACGGCATTGCAGGCTCTTCACACCTTCTTTGAGCCAAAAGTAAATGTAGTAGCCAAATGATACATGTTTCACCAACGAGGCCAATGCCAAGGTGAAAGCATGAATCAATATGTTGCAGCGCTAAAGGAATTAGTGGCGACATGTGAGTTCAGAACTATGCAGGAAGAGATGATCTGGGACCAACTCGTGGAGAAAACAAACTCACCTCGAATAAGAGAACGCTTGCTTTTAGGGGCAGACCGTACCATCAAAAAGGTTGTGACAATGGCGAGCCAAATAGGGACAGCATTGGTGGAGGCTAAAGTTATGAGTGCACCAGCTGGAGCTCAGTGGTAAATCGGCAGCAACACAACAAACTCCGTGGAGCAGAGAAAACATCATAGCTGTCGCGGGGAGCGACACCGATGCACTTAAAGGTGTAACAAGGGAAAACCTGCTACAGGTGTGATTTCAAGCAGCACACAGCCAGCTTCCAAAGATGTCCTGCTAAAGATGCAACCTGTAACTCTTGCAAAAAGAAAGGACATTTCGCTAAAGTATGCCACGGACACAAACATGCAAGTTAAATTACTGTTCCTGAGGTGACTGTGCTTACTGTAGAAAAATCTCCTCGTGATTCCAGTAAAATCATGTGCACTACTCAGGTCTGCACATGCAGCATGATGCAGAATATTACGTTTAATGCTAGACACAGGATCAGCTGTATTGATTATTCCGATGTCAATGTACTCTCAGTATTTTCCAACTGCTGTCCTAACAAAACCAAAGCTGAATTTAGTGAGCTATATTGGCAAACGTTTAGTTGTGAAGGGTTGCTTGGTTACTTTTGGTGTGAGTTGCGCTTCAGCAGAACTATACGTTGCCAGTACCGGCTCCACTGTGTTAGGATGAGACCTGTTTTCCGCCTTAGAAATGCAGCTGCTGAATGGATGCATCACCCCAACATTGTGGATTTGAAAAAGGATTTGAACACTTCATCAAAGTCCGTACTGAAACCAGTACAGCAAAACATGCGGTGATTGCGTGGATATCGCCAATTGTGGTTACTAAAAAGAAAGATGGAGGCATTTGACTTTGCATGGGCTTGAGAGAACAGAATAAGGCTGTCGTGGTGGTCAAATGTCCTCACCCTCACATGGAGGAAATGTTTGCTGAATTAATGGGAGCTACTTTGTTTTCAACACTTGATCTACAAAGTGCCCAAGTCTTACTTCATAAGTACAGCTGCAGCCTAACTTCATTCATTACACATGATGGACTATTTCACTACAAGAGAGTAAAGTATAGATTGGCATCAGGGCCGAGTTGTATTCAGAGACTCATGTCAACCACTCTCAAAGGTCAGTCAAGGGTTCAATGTTACCTCGACGACGTAATTTTCTCAAGGCGGACTGTTGAGGTGCACAATAGGAGGCTGACTGCTGTGCTTCAGTGCATTGACAAAGCTGGACTTAAGCTGAATCTCACTAAATGCCACATCAGACAGACTGAACTGTCATTTCTAGGACATACCATCTCAGCAAAAGGGCTCCAGCCTGATGCCTCCCATGTCACTGCTGTGTCGTAAGCACCACTGCCAACAGACATTCCCAGTTTGCGGTCATTTCTGGGCTTACATTGTGGTATTAAAAATGTATACTGGATTATGCTGCTGTAGTTAAGCCTCTTCGAGCTCTACTCCGGGGATCCGCTTTACTGACTTGGGCACCGGAGTCACAGAAAAGCTTTGAATCAGTTAAAGAGCTCATTGTTAATAGCCCTGCACTGTCACTGTTTGACCCAGAATTACCACCATTGTCACAACTGATGCTTCTGACTACAGCATTAGTGCTGTTCTTACTAAGCAGCACCCTGATGGAACTGAAAGGATGGTGGCTTTTGCTTCGCACAATCTGGCACAGGCTGATAGGAAGTACTCCACAGTTGAGGAGGCATTAGGATGTGTCTGGGTGACAGAGAAGTGGAGAACTTACCTCTGGGGTAGACAGTACACACTACGCACAGACCACAGTCCACTTACAACACTGCTCACTTCAAAGGGTCAAGGAAGAGCAGGGATGTGAAAATGTCACAGCTGACAGTTTGTCCCGGTTGCCATTGCTGAGTAACGAGTCTAGTTCAGAGGAGGATGTGGAAGTGACTGTTCTTACTTCAACACTTACCAGTGTGTCAGCTGCTGAGTTCAAAAAGGCATGTGCTGTCTGCCCTGTGCTGTGTAAACTTTGTGAACTGCTTATTTCTGGATGGCCAAAACATTTTAAGGGTCTAAGACCTGACTTGCTTCCATACTATAAACTACAACATGAACACTCTCTTCAAGATGACTGTGTGGTAAGATGCACACACAGACACAGTACCTGCATCCCTTTAATCAAAGTTAATTGCCCTGGCTCATGATACACATCAAGGTATAGTTAGAACCAAGAAGAGGCTCAGGGAATTATACTGGTGGCCTGGGATGGATGCCCAGGTGGTCAAAACTTGCCATACCTGCCAAATTTATGACAAGACAGCTGTTACTCATACCTCCCCACTACAGCCTGTACCATACTCTGATGGAGCATGGGAGAAACTTGCTATTGATGTTGACTGTCGTTTTGCTGTTATCCTTGTAGATTACTTCAGCAAGTGGCCTGAGGTAGCATTTATGCTTCAGGTAACTTCAAAGACTGTGATTCAATTTCGGTCAACCGTATTCAGCAGAGAGTGCAACCCAAAATAACTGATCTCATATCATGGCTATCAGTTCGGGTCACATGAGTCCAAGGCATTTCTCCAGCATGGGCATTGTTCGCCGAACCTCATCTGTGTGGGAGGGGGGATGCAAAGACTTCACAAAGGACTTTTGTACAAGTTTACTGCACTACACCCCATTCTAAAACTGAGCGTTCCCCTGCTGAAATACTACATGGTAGATCAATGAACACTAAACTAAAAACTTCTGGTCTCCAGAAATTTCTGGGGACTTTCATCCTTTGACTTTCACAGCACATTTCCAACCGTACCTGTTGCTCAGCCTGGCAGAACAGTCAGAGCTAGACAAGCACCTACATGGGTCCAAGATTATGTGTTGAACTAATTGTGTTCTTTTGTTCCAGCGTAGAACTGAATCTTCTAAAATAGGAGTAAAATAGGTTAGTAATATGCACCTAGTCTTAAGGTGATGAGAATGTGTGACTTGGGGGAAATGTAAGCCTAACTAAGAATAATGTTTTTTTTTAATTATTCTTGTTAAAACCTTATAGTATAGTAGTACTCTTTTGTATTAATCAGAATTATGTTAGTTATTAAGAAAAAAATGTGCACAACTGTTCTTAACAGAGAAGGAGATGTGGTGTCTTGGTATGACCTGTAGGGGGCAGAAGAGTTTGGACGATTGAACAGAAACTTGTGGATTGGAAAAATGTGGACATGCAAAAAATTGTTTTTTTCTCATCTGATCGTTTCTTTCATTGTGGTCTGTCAGAGAGCATCCATTGCTATTTATGCTCTCTTTTTGTAATTCTTTATTCTCTTGTTACAGTTTCCAGGTGAATCTTGACCCTAGCACTGTTCTGTGTTTAGTGTGCCATCCCATTCAAATACCACGATTCCTCTTCTCTTGAGATCCACCAGCATCATCTTGGGCTGTCCAGTCGGTGGTGCATTCATAATGTCAGAGCTAAAATTAGCCCCGCATTCATGACCAGTAATCTAGTTATTTTCCTCTGCATGTTTGTCAGTGACGTCACAGATACAGATGGACAAAATGAGCTAATTTGTTTCCATTCTTTTCCAGTTGCATTATCTTGCCTTATTTATTTTCTTGAAGATTCACACACGTTTCAATTTACAAATAAAATATGTTGAATTACATTGACTTTGTTTGCTAGTAGTACATTGGTCCTTAATTAAAAGCAATGGGCGCTGACCGTTGTAGATTACTGCTTGCGCTTTGATTCAGTTCACTGCAAACAATCGTCAGCTGGGTTTAAAATCCTTCACATTTATATCTAGATGTTGAACACTGCCTGTTCCGGACAGTAGGTGGGACTGTTGTCTCTTGGCAGGTTTCTACAAACCATCATCGTTTCAAAGACCTGGGGCCTGATGTATAAACGTTGCATACGCACAAAATGGGCATTGAAATGTGCGTAAGCAATTTCCCACAAACATATCGGAATTTATAAAAAAATAAACTTGCCGTAAATATGTGCACACCTTCCGGACACTCTTGAATGTGCGTACGCACTCTTTTACTGGTGTGTGTGAATTGGTGACTCCAGCTGGACAAATAATGAACTGAACAGACTGATTATAAACTCTGATTTTCATTTAATTCACATTTAGAATAAAAAAGTATGTAGTTAAGCACTTGAAACTGAAGTAATCGTTATCAAGCCAATAGTAGGCTATATTATTTTTATGTAACTAATTGAAAAAGCATTCAAATATAAGCTGTAAAAGGGAAATATTGGTTTGGGATGCACTGCGTTTGGAGAACTTTCCTGTGTCATCACAGAGAAGGAACATACAGTAACTAAAAATTACAGTGAAAATTTCTTAGTTTGAGATGTTTTCTGTTCTATTACAATCATGTACTGAGATAAGTACAGCATTTGAATAAAGATTATCTGTAATGCGATGTGCACTTGACTCTGACTGATGTGAAATGGCTCGGTAAAATGGACAGTAGCTATAAGACAGGCACTGCTAGCCACATTCAGTAGTCGAACGGACTATTGGAGAGACATGTCGCATTAGAAACAGTATTGTACAGCTGCAAACAGGTACAGCAATGCACATAAAATGTGCATCAAATGTGCTGCCTGCTCATCTTCATCCCGACCCTCATCGCAATGAAACCCTGATCTAGTCTAATAAAAACATAATGAAAAGTATATTTGCCATTCAGCTGTTTTTTTTTTTTTTTATATAAAATACCAGTCAAATATAAAATCTTAGTAATCCGATGATATCATGCTGCACAAATAATTTTAAGAATTTTCATTTGTTTCCAGTACTAAATATTTAACTTCTCAATAAAAACACCCTTAAAACAATTTAAAATGTTTTTTGAGAAGCAAAAATGCTTAGGTTTGATTTATGTCTGCAATGATAAAAACATTTTGCCAAGGGATATTCAAGATATATTCTTTGAAAACAAGTTCATATTTTAATAAATAATGTTTCTTCATACTGTAGCATCTAACCTTTGGGCACATGTGGCATTTACAGTCTTATCTCTTATAATACAGTTTATAGTACCGTTAAACACAGTAATCACGTGTCTGGGTGGTGAAATGCATATGGTAATTGTATGCAGATGAGGATATGCATAGTAAAGACAGGTGTTGTACCACTCCATATATGGTTATTTTGGGGAGGAGACAGGGTGGGGAATGAATCACGTGCATGAACGCACAATCTTCTGCTAGCTGGGATTTATTAAGAGAACTACGCGCAGGTTCTGGCATATGTACAGTTTTATAAACATGAATTGTTTTGTGTACGCAAAATCTGACTTTTGTGCTTACGCACACTTTTAGAAAAAAATCTAAGCAGAGTTTTATACATGAGGCCACCGATGAGGTAATACATTCAAAACCAGGTATTATGGATTCGGGAGGTTAGGGCTGCACGATTAACCAAAATAAAATCAAAATCGCGATATGACCTTGTGCGATTATTAAACCGCAACGGGCTGTGATATAAGCTGTCTCGTTTCGAAGGCTGCATGCTAGGTAGGACGCGTCCTTTGAAGGCTGCAGTATACCGAGCGTCCTCCTTTAAACAAGTCTCGTTTAAACGATGGCCTTCATAGGACAAATGGAAACTAAACGTAACATGGTTGCTATGACAGCACAGCACTCTTTAACAAGCACCAGCGCTTTGAGTGAGAAGGTAACAAATTCCCTTTGGATGGGAATGTATGAGGTAAATTTTAGGAGCGTTATACTGATGTAAAGAGAAAAGAAAATAGATTTTATAGGTGTACTTTTAGTCTAATACTTCATTTTAATTATATATTAATATACAATATATATTAATATAATTATACATATGGGCTGTGTCTCGTTTGGAAGGCTGCGTCCTCCGGAGGTCGCATTTGTCGGCCACATACGTCGTCTCGTTTCAGAAAAGTGAGTAAGACACTTCGAATGCAGCCTTCGAACACGACCTTATTTCACGAGAATTCGGAGGGTGCATGAGGTGTATCCTTCGTGGGCACTCACAACCCAAAATTCTTTGCTTCAACGGAAATGTCTAAAAAAAAATGATTCCAATTTGCCCGTAAACATGATGTTCAAACACAAGGAATGTTAATTCCCAAGTTGAAGTACCTCAGTAGATGGGTGCAGAGTATAAAATATTTTGCCCACGGAATGATCCAAAAACACTTTAAATTGCAGTACATGGATGTAAGCCTTTCCCTCACAGCCTCATTGTCATTCCCATTAAAAATCAAAGCTGGCGCTAGCATGAATAAAGTCTATAGAACTGTTCAGCTGTGACATCAATTTGTAGGCAAACCCAAAAGGCTATGCCATGGATTTTCTGGATTTTCCTATAGGGTTTTTCATCTTATGAGTAAAGTCTGTGGTGAATATTACTTGACGATATGTGGACGTTTTGTACTACAACATAAATTACACACTTTCATACCTCAAATGTGAATTTTAAAGTCACCATTGATTTTTAAAAATGCATGCAATTCAATACGGCTTTAAAATTCACATTTGGGTGTTGATTGTGTGTAATTTATGTTGTAGAACAAAACTTCCACATATCTTCAAGTGATGTTTACCACAGAATGTATTTTACTTATACAGTTAATCCAAAATTCCCATTTAAAAATCCACAGGCCAATCCAGAGGGAACCCGTGGAGAATTCTCTTCTGGGTTTGTAGACCACAATCTGAATAGCTTTATATACAGTAGAGAATATTCTGTGTAAGCCTACTTGTTTTTAAGGCCTATTAAATAATAATCGTAAAAATGAATATTTTTGTGTGTGTGGGGAGGTAAGGGCGTGGACGAGTGCCCGTCTGGGGAGAGAGAAAGTGGTAAGGACATCCACCTGAGATGAACTGTGACTAATTACCATCTCTATGTTCACAGTGAAAGTCGGGGGAGATAAAAAGATGGCCAGTTCACAGAGAGAGAAGAGAGACAGACAGACCAGTGTCTTCATGTCTGACCCCTGAGAGAGAGTCTTATGTTGTGTGAAGCTGAAAATCGGACTGATTATTTGAGTGATGCTGAAAAGCCATCTTATGTTTTGAGTGAAGCTGTACAGCGATTGCTGGTTATGTGTGAATAAAACGGACTCACGTGAACTGTGGCAACTGGTTCCCACTTCCTCCTTTTATCTGCCCAACCTGAACCTTTGTTACACTGGTGCCGAAACCCGGGATAAGGAGGAAGGTACGCTGCTATGGTGTCGTCTTTGCAACTGGAGGAAGTGTTTCGATCCCTCGCCAGCATCCACCAGGCTCAACTCCAGGTCCTCATGGATCTGCAAGCGGAGCAGCAACAGCATAGGCACTCCTTCGAGGCCAAGAGGAGGGCCAATGGGTGTTATGGAGCTTGGTCCCCCGGGCAGCGACCCCGGCAGCAGTGAACCCCCATGTGACACTGGCGAAGATGGGGGAGCAAGATTAGCCGAAGCCCTTTCTGGAGCTCTTCGAGCACATGGCCCAAGCTCTGGAATGGCCGTGGGTGCAATGGGCATTCCACCTCCTACCACTGCTGACCGGGGAGGCCAAACTCGCAGCCCAACTCCTCCCGGTCGACAACCTCCTAAGGTACCCTGAGCTGAAGAAAGCCATCCTGCAGCGGGTCGGCCGCAATCCCGAAGAGCATCGCCAGCAGTTCCGAACCCTAATTCTGAGCGAAGTTGCCGCCCGTTTGCCTTCGTTGAACAACTCCGTGACGCCTGCTGGCGGTGGGTGCAGGCCGAAGGAGCCCAGTGACGTCGGGGGCGTCATCAATCTCGTGGTACTGAAACAATTATTTCCAAACTACCGAAAGTAACCGGTAAGCCCCTCTCTCTCTCTCCCTGTCGTCCCTCCCCGTCCCCTTCTTCTTTCTGACCTAAAATCCCCAAGCCTTGGTGGATTCAGGTTGTAACCAAACCTCTATTCATAAATGCTTGGTTCAAAATGGGGCATTGGATTTAAATAATCGGTTGAAGTTGAGGTGTGTGCATGGGGATATTTACGATTATCCTCAGTGACTAAACTATTCTATTTCGGCGTCTAAAGCATAACATTGAGGCTGTGGTTAGTTCCCACCTCACCCATGCACTAATTCTGGGTACTAATTGGCTGGCTTTTCTTGAATTGTTAAAAGGGGTTGTGTGTGGATGGGTCCTGTAATACAGTGGGACGGTGTGGGGTGTGCAATGTGCTGATGGGGGAGGCGGAGCCGGGGCCATCTACGTCAGCTCCGCGTCAGGATGACGTAAAGGAGGGGGAAGCCTTGGCTTCCCCAGCCCTTAGGGGAATTCCCGTTGGGGACTTCCCTCTGGAGCAGACGCGAGACGAGACTCTTAAGCACGCATTTGTCCAAGTGAAAGTAATTGATGGTCAGCCCCTTCAGCCACGCATTGCACTCACATATCCGTATTTCTCAATTATAAACGATTGGTTGTATCGAGTGACGCAGGACGCTCAGACAAAAGAAGATACAACCCAGTTGGAGCCGTCGGGAAATGTTGTTCCAGGTGGCTCATCATAGTCCGATGGCAGGTCACTTTGGACAGGAGAAAATATTAAGCTGTCTCATGGCCCATTTCTATTGGCCGGGCATTCGTGGGGATGTTAGCCGGTGGTGTGCGACATGTTGTGAATTGCGCCCTCTTCTGTTGATCGAGGTTCCCTTTGACAGAGTTGGCATGGCCCTCGTCAGGCCATTAGAATGGTCAGCACACGGGCATAGCTTTGTGTTGGTTCTGGTGGACTATGCAACGCGATACTCAGAAGCAGTGCCTCTTCGCAGCATCTCAGCATGTGTTGCAGGGGCACTCTTCAGAATAATCTCCCAAGTGGGGATTCCGAAAGAAATCCTCACTGACCAGGGCACTACTTTCATGTCACGTACACTATGCGAGTTGTATGAATTATTATGTATTAAATCGATTCAGACAAGCGTGTATCATCCACAAACAGACAGCTTGGTCGAACGATTTAATAAGACCTTAAAAATTTGATTCGTAAGTTCGTGCACGAAGATGCTCGGAATTGGGATAGGTGGCTCGAACCCCTGTTATTTGCAGTACGAGAGGTCCCGCAAGCCTCCACGGGGTTTTCCCCATTTGAATTATTATATGGGCGTAAGCCCCATGGCGTGTTAGATGTCATGAAGGAAAATTGGGAGGAGGGACTTTCACAAAGCAAAAATTTAATTAATTACATTCTTGACCTGAGAGCAAAACTCCACACACTGGGGCGACTATCACAGGAGAATTTGCTACAGGCACAAGAATGGCAGTCCCAGCTGTATAACGGGAGCTTGGCTATGGAAATTTGCACCGGGAGATAAAGTACTTGTATTATTGCCCACATCGAGCTCTAAATTTCTCGCAAAGTGGCAAGGGCCCTTTGAGGTCACACGGCGAGTTGGGGAAGTCAATTATGAGGTAGTGCGTATAGAAAGGGGTGAGGCTCATCAAATTTACCATCTCAACCTACTAAAACCATGGAGAGAGGCGGTCCCCGTATCCTTGGCGATGGTAGTTCCGGAGAGGGAGGAGCTTGTCCCGGAGTCTAAAAGCCAATCAGTTCACCCCGGTCCCTTGCAGAGACCACCTCTCACCGTCACAACGTACGGAGGTTGCCAGGTTGCAAAATAATTTCTCTGACGTGTTCTCGCCTCTCCCCGGCCGCACTAATCTCATAAAACACCACATCGAGACAACCCCCAGGGTAGTGGTATGTAGTCATCCCTACCGCTTACCCGAATACAAGAAACAAGTAGTATGGGAAGAATTAAAGACCATGCTCGATATGGGCGTAATAGAAGAATCCCACAGTGATTGGGCCAGCCCTGTGGTTCTGGTACCTAAAGAGCGATGGCTCTGTCCGGTTCTATGTGGATTATAGAAAGGTCAACGCGGTGTCTAAATTTGACGCATATCCAATGCCTCGTATTGACGAACTGCTCGATCGGTTGGGCTCGGCTCGCTTTTATTCGACACTGGATTTGACAAAGGGATATTGGCAGATCCCCTTAATGCCGATGTCCCGTGAAAAAATGGCCTTCTCCACACCGTTTGGATTACACCAATTTGTGACCCTTCCGTTCATTTTGTTTGGGGCCCCAGCTACGTTTCAGCGTCTTATGGACAGAGTCCTCAGACCGCACGCTGCGTATGCCACTGCTTATTTGGATGATATCATTATTTACAGTAATGATTGGCAGCGGCATATGCAGCATCTGAGGGCAGTTCTGAGGTTGCTGCGATGAGCGGTGCTCACAGCAAACCCAAAGAAGTGCTCAATTGGAATGGTGGAGGTATGGTATCTGGGGTTCCACTTGGGTCATGGGCAGGTGCGACCTCAAATTGATAAAACCGCAGCAATCACGGCCTGCCCGAGACCCAAGACCAAAAAGGAGATGAGACAGTTTCTGGGGCTGGCCGGCTACTATCGAAGGTTTGTGCCTAATTTTTCCAACATCACCAGCCTGCTGACTGATCTTACTAAAAAGGGAGCCCCAGACCTGGTCTAGTGGATGGAGACGTGCCAACAAGCTTTCACTCAAATAAAAGCTACACTTTGTGGTGGGCGGCTTCTGCATTCCCCTGATTTCTCTCTCTCCCTTTTTTTTTTTACAGATGGATGCATCAGACAGGGGGCTGGGTGCTGTTCTGTCCCAAGAGGTGAGAGGGATGAGCGCCCGGTGTTGTACATTAGTCGAAAGCTTTCTAAGAGAGAGACAAAGTACAGCAACATAGAGGAGGAGTGTTTGGCCATCAAGTGGGTGGTCCTCACTCTCCGCTATTATTTGTTGGGACGAGCATTCACCCTCTATTCGGACCACACCCCACTCCAATGGCTCCACTGCATGAAGGATGCCAACACCCAGATCACCCGTTGGTATCTGGCACTCCAGCCATTTAAGTTCGAGGTGGTCCACAGACCGGGGGCACAGATGGCTGTCGCGGACTTCCTCTCAAGAAAAGGTGGGTGGTACGGGGAGTGGGCAGTCCGGATGGTTCCCCCAGCCTGAGTCGGGCGGTGGGGGTATGTGGAGATGAGGTTGTTGTCGAGCGCCTATCTGGGGAGAGAGAAAGCGGTAAGGACATCCACCTGAGATGAACTGTGACTAATTACCATCTCTATGTTCACGTTGGGGGAGATAAAAAGATGGCCAGTTCACAGGGAGAGGAGAAAGACAGACAGACCAGAGTTTTCGTGTCTGACCCCTGAGAGAGAGTCTTGTGTTATGTAAAGCTGAAAAGGGGACTGATTATTTGAGTGATGCTGAAAAGCCGTCTTATGTTTTGAGTGAAGCTGTACAGCGATTGCTGGTTATTTGTGAATAAAACGGACTCACGTGAACTGTGGAAACCAGTTCCTGCTTCCTCCTTTATCTGCCCAACCTGAACCTTTGATACAGTGTGTTTATTTTATTATCTAACCAATCTACAGTATTTTTGTCAGGAAAAATTGGACAACAACTATGGTATTTCCAGTTAACACTGACAGCTTACCAGAGGTGGGTAGAGCAGCTAAAAACTGTACTCAAGTAAAAGTACAATTACTTCAAAAAAATAATTACTCAGGAAGAAGTAAAAGTACTAACATAAATAATTACTTGAGTAAGAGTAAGAAAGTATCCAATTAAAAGAGTACTCAAGTAGTGAGTAACTCGTTACTTTCACAAATGACATAATAAATGTTTACTCCCCTATATTCCATTACATAATACACATTGAACATGTAGTACAGAATTATTATTAATGGAAATTCTGTTATCATTCACCATCATGTTGTTCTAAACCCGTATGACTTTCTTTCTTCCATGCAACACAACAAGGAGATATTAGACAGAATGTTTGCCTGAGTCACTATTTACTTTGTGAATGTTTATATATATATATATATATATATATATATATATATATATATATATATATATATATATATATATATATATTTAATTATATGAAAGTGAATGGTGACTGAGACTGTCAGTCCCTAATATTCTAACATATTTTGTGTTCCACATAATACAAAGCGTCACACTGGTTTGGAACAACATGAGGGAAGAGAAATATTAAATTATGGCTGAGCTATTTCTTTAAAGAGATAGTTTACCCAAAAATTTAAATTCTCTCATAATTTACTCACCCTCATGCCATCCCAGATGTGTATGACTTCCTTTCTACTGCAGAACACAAATTAAGATTTTTAGAAGAATATTTTAGCTCTGTAGGCCAAAATTTTGATGCTCCAAAAAGCACATAAAGGCAGCATAAAAGTAATCCATAAGTCTCCAGTGGTTAAATCCATGTATTCAGAAGTGATATGATAGGTGTGGGTGAGAAACAGATCAATATTTGTCATTTTTTGCTAGACAGCAGGGGGCGATATGCAGAGAAGAATGTGAATCAGCAATTTACCAGAAATGTTTCCAAACCTCTCTTCTTATTGACAAATTCATCCAGATCTGACAAGAGCCCTTAAAGGGATAGTTCACCCAAAAATTACAATTCTCATTATTTACTCACCCTCTTGCCACCCCAGATGTGTATGACTTTCTTTCATCTGCTGAACACAAATGAAGATTTTTAGAAGATTTCTCAGCTCTGTAGGTCCATACAATGCAAGTGAATGGGTGGCAACATTTTAAAGCTAAACAAACAAACAGAAGTCAGCATAAAAGTAATCCATAAGACTCTAGTGGTTAAATCAGTATCTTCAGAAGCGATGTGATAGGTGTGGATGATAAACAGAGAAACAGATCACTTTCTATTACGGTGAAAACATGAAAATGTATCACAAGAACATTATATATAATGTTGAAAAATAAACCAAAGCAAGATCATGCTTTATTAATGCCTTCTTTCACTATTTCATAGCTTTTAAAGTCCTGTGTGGATTCTTATGACACTGAAAACTGTAACTACACTGAAATAAGTATTTAGATCATTAGTTCTGTACAGCAGTACCGCCACTCTCTAAATGCAGAGTACGCAGCCTACGTAGGGCACCAACTCACTCGCTGTGTCTGAAACTGCCCCCTATCCACTATATAGTGCACTATTTCGAGTGTCCACTATTTTGTAGGAGTGTATTCTGAGTGAGAATTCTGAGTGAGCCACTCGTTCCCTACTTTTGTTCACTTAATCACAGTGCACTCAAATTTCAAGTGTACATTTGATGTACACTCAACAATGGTTAATTTCCCACAATCCACCACGGGAAAGACGTAGGAGCTGGGAGTTTACTGCTTCCTTCACTCCTGCAATGTTTTATTTCATGCTGAATGCAGTAAATTACTTTTTGACAAATCATTACTTGATTAAAATAACAATAACATATAAAGAGGAAAAACATAGATACATTTTAAAATGTACTCTTTATTTGATCAAATGTGCTTACTCTTTATATTAACACACAGTATATATTAAAAATGACAAACAGAATGAAGATTTATTGTATTAATATATTATTTAATAAGAATAACAAGTAAGGCCCAAGTATTTTAAAATTTCATATGTGACGTTGTTTCTGCGGCAGCCCCAGAGCTCCGACACTCACGTCCGAATTCACTCATTTCCTTCACTTACTGCTGAGACATAGTGCACTAACTGCAAATCACTATATAGGAAATAGTGAATGAGTGAACGATTGCGGACACAGCCACTCTCTTCGCCATATGATTGCCTCGCGCCCGCACGTGCAGAAATGCTGTCTGTTCGCGCTCCAGTTGTCGATCACGCAAATGGCATTGATTTACACATAACTTGGATGTTTACATGGATTTATACAGTTAATCCGCCTGAAGTAGCTGCGATAGTTTCCAGTGCCCCCGCGAGGGCGCAGAGTAAATGCATAAATACTGCTTATAACATTTGGGACGCGTGACAAAATGCACTGATATATTGCTGCACTGATTTAAAAATGTACACTTAAAAACTGATGTCATTAGAGCCCAGTTACATAATCACCCTGAAAATGACTCTCTCATTACACAGAAAAGCCCACGTTAGGATTAGAGCCAAAATTTACCTCAGTGTGCTGCCTTAAATTGGAGCTGTGATTTTAATCTTGAAATATCAGCTTGTCTTAGTGTTAAATGAAGGCATTGCATGACGAAACTATTCTTTTTTCACTGTGTGTTGTGTAGAAAGTGTTTCACTCTGAGGAGTGCTGCTGCAGTGATTGAGTGACAGTCTGTGACACCGGTTCAGCGTGCGCATCTATGTGAATTTCCGCTCTGGTAAAAGTCCCATTCAATAATCTCTCAATAAATTACACATTAATTAAAATTAAACCCAGTAATGTAAAGAAGTAAAAGTAAAAAAAAAATGTAATAAGAAATTTACTTGAGAGTAAAAAGTACCCACTTTTAAACCTACTTTAAAAGTAAATTTTTCCCAAAAAAGTTACTCAAGTAAATGTAACGAAGTAAATATAGCACATTACTACCCACCTCTGCAGCTTACACATATTTAGTTTTGACAGAGCTACTGATAAAAAGTGAAATGATCTGCATCGGCCGATGAGATGAAAAGACAATCGGTGATCGCTTTCAGCTGTAAAAATCCTAATCAGAGCATTTGTAATATTCAAGTTGAATGGGTTCCAAAAAATAATTATGAATAGTGGGCTGAGACCCTATCGCAAAGCGGACAAAAACAGGTACACAGTGAGTATCGGGAGTATGTGGCCCACTTGCATTTCGCTGTCCCCTTCTGCATATTATGTGCCATTTCAAAATATGGCGGCCCACTTTGGCATATCATAGCCCTGTTTCGTGGCCGACCCACTGGGAAAAGTCTGGGTTCTCCCAATTGCAAGTACACCTCTGGTTTGAACTTTATTTGGGGTATATTCATTTATGTTATTCAGAGAAATACGTTATATATGTGTATATATAACTATACGTACATTGTAACATAATGTTCTTGTAAATTTTAAAGAGCTAGATATTAGAAATATTTTTATCTAGATTTGATAAAGCCAGCTACATAGCTGTCTGACAACATCAGTTACCATACCATTACTTACCTAAAGTACCTACTTCAGCTCAGCAAGCTAGCTAGCGGACTCATTTTTAATGCCAAGAACAATCTGAATATTTACAGCAGTTGCATAATGCAAAAAAACAAAACAAAAAAAACAAAAAACAAACAACAACATAAAATAAAATACAACAGCCATAGGGAAACAATTATGGACATATATCATCAGTGTTTGTTGACATTTATTTTATTAATTCCCAGAATTAAAATAAACCAAAGAGAGTGGGAAGAAATAAATAAATGGACAATATATTGGACAATATATTACTGAATCTGAGTTTTTGTTGTTGTAATAAAAAATTATATCAAAAACATTAATACATATGTCAGATATATTTTTTCTCAGAGGCTATTTGCTGAAAGGCTTTTTCTGAGAGGACATTTGCAAATGTGTTTCGTCATCTTGTCTTTGTTACAAAAAGTACCATTTTTTTTATTTTGTCAATATACTTTGTTTTTTATTTTTATAAAACATACTATTACAGGGAAAGCATTTGTATAATATTTTAAGACATCTCTCTAATTTTATTAATCAGTGCATTTATGGGGAAGAAGCCAAACCAAATTCAAATTTACCTCATAAATACAGTATCTACCCAGATAGCAAGGTGGCATTGACACAATGTTGATTTTTTTTGCCCAAACCATCATTTTGGTTGAGATTGAAATTTCAATGTTTAAAGTATGTTGGTTCCACATTGAAATTTCGATGAAAGGCTACAGCACACATGGGTGGTGACAGTGACAGTGAACTAGCCTTATGCGTGTTCGACTTCATGCTGCGCTGCGCAAACTGATCAGCGCTAGACTTGAAGCAGTGCATGGCTGCATTCCATTTCAAATTTTTATCCCCTTCCCTTGCAAACTTCACTCCGTCTCATGGACTCAGATGTACGTCACTGCTTACGTTGCGTGAGTGTCCACTACTGGCGGAAGACGTGCAATAGGCTTAACTGGAACACCCTTAACCCTTGATCACTTGGAACATGTTGAAGGCTGATGTCAATTTGTGGAATTTTTTAGTGATTTTTGCACCTGAGAAAATGTTTTTGGAGATTGATTTCAGAGGCTTATGTATAAATCTCATATATTTAATTTTTTTTTTTCATTAGAATGAATTGTTAGAAAGGTTTAATCAAGATTTACACAAACGAAAATGTTAACATAACAATGAACGCATAGGCTATAACTGATAAACAGTTTAAGGTAGCTACAAGTATTATGCTGTTAAATCTCAATATAACTTTTCTAAACTGCTTAATTGAACTAACTTCACTTCCATCATACATTAGAGTTGTGTGGGGGTGGGGTTTATGAAGTGCAATCTGTTGTCACATCACAATCAAGTTGCATTGTGGGATATGGAGCTGCCTGAAACGTACATCAGAGTAGGCTCGCTCACTCGGTCATAATTGAGCTAATTCACAGCTAATTCACGATTGGCCAGACTCACAACGTGACAATGGTTACCCGTGTTTCATGGGCTGCTTTCGCAATTGCATACTTCACATACTACTACTTCTGCTATGTGAGTCTATGGCAGAAATAAGAGTAGTGTGGTAGTATGCCATTACCATAGTATTTATTCTGACACCTCCAGTTCGGTGAAAACTCTTACAACTCCATGTTTTTATAACAGTACATCATGTTTATATCATGCTATATTATGTTTATCATAGTAATAAATCATCATGCTGGTGCCGCAGATGGCCGCCTCGGTGTGGAGCGCTCCTATTGTTTTTGTTTGTTTGTCCTGTGTTTAGTAATCTTTTTCCAGTCAGTTTTACCAGAGATGAACTGCTGAACATTCGACAGCATATACCAGACAATCTTTTCCCAGTTTTTGAATATTCAGATGTTTTGCTGGACATTTTAGTTGGAGGCGTGGCTGTGCTGTTCAAGAGACGCAGGCAAGGGAGACAAACAGGCATGCTGGTCAGGCTCCGTCGGTGCGGCTTTCGAACAGTGCTGCCGAGTATTCATCTAGCGAATCTCCGCTCTCTTCCTAACAATACAGATGAACTACATCTCCTCACCCACACAAACAAGGACTTTTCAACCTCTGCTGCCTTGTGCTTTACAGAAACCTGGCTGACTGAAGCCATTCCAGACAGCGCATTACGGGCTTCCAGCTGTTCAGAGCGGATCGCATCACGGAGTTAACGGGGAAAACGAGAGGTGGTGGAACATGATTTTACATAAATGAAAGTTGGTGTACAGATGTACCAACGTTAAAGAAGATGTGCTGTCCTAATTTGGAAGTGCTCTTTATTAACTGTAAGCCTTTCTTTTCGCCGTGGAAGTTTTCCTCGTTTATTCTGGTGAGTGTTTACATCACGCCAAATGCGTGTTTGAATGCCGTGCTGCAACAGCTGGCTGATCAAATCACATACACGGAACAACAATACCCAGACTCAGTTATTATTATTCTTGTGGATTTTAACAAAGCAAACCTCACATGTGAACTACCCAAATACAGACAATAAATGATGCATATCGTTCTGTCCCTACAGCAGCTTTGGGACTCTCTGATCACTGTCTGGTTCATCTTCTTCCAAACTACAGACAGAAACTAAAATCTGCTAAGCCTGTTGTAAAGACTGCAAAGAGATGGACCAATGAAGCTGGAACTACAAATCTGCTTTGACTGCACTGATCGGAGTGTTTTTGAGGCTGCAGACAGCAATCTGGACGAGCTCACAGATACCGTTACATCATATATCAGTTTCTGTGAGGATATGTGCATCCCTACTAGGACTTATTTAACGTTTAACAAAGACAAACCATGGTTTACAGCAGAGCTCAGGCAGCTTCGTCAGGCCAGGAGGATGCTTACAGAGGTGAGGATAAAGTCTTTTACAATCAGGCCAGGAACACACTGAATAAGGAAATCAGAGTGGCTAAAAGAAGATACTCTGATAAGCTGAAAAACAAGTTTTCAGCTAACGAACCTGCATCAGTGTGGAGTGGCATGAAACAACTTATGAATTACAGGACTCCTACCCCCAACCCTGTGGTGGACCAACAACTGGCTGATGACCTGAATGTGTTCTACTGTAGATTTGAAAGGCCCAATCTCACACCCCACATCCGCTCTGACCTTCACTTCACACAAACATCAACACATCCTGCAACCCCCCTCCTCCCCCCTCCTGCTACTCAACCTGCACTTAAGATCTGTGAAGATGATGTGTGCCGTGACTTTCGGAAAAAAAAGATAAGGAAAGCGCATGGCCCAGATGGCGTTTCATCTGCATGTCTTTGATCCTGTGCTAACCAACTGGCCCCCATCTTCACACTGATTTTCAATAGATCACTGGAGCAGTGTGAAGTTCCCTGCTGCTTCAAATCATCATTCCTGTCCCAAAGAAACCAAACATCACAGGACTTAATGACTACAGACCTGTCGCCCTGACGTCTGTGGTCATGAAGTCATTTGAGACACTGGTGTTGGCCCACCTGAAGGACATCACTGGACCCTTTCTAGATCCCCTTCAATTCACTTACTGAGCAAACAGGTCTGTGGATGATGCAGTCAACATGGGATTGCATCATGTCCTGCAACATCTGGACAGACCAAGGACATATGCAAGGATCCTTTTTGTGGACTTCAGTTCGGCTTTCAACACCATCATCCCAGCTATTCTCTGGACTAAATTACACCAACTCTCTGTTCCCACGTCTATCTGTCAGTGGATTACCAGCTTTCTGATGGACAGGCAGCAGCTTGTGAGACAGGGGAAATTCACTTCCAGCACCTGTACAATCAGCACTGGTGCCTCCCAGGGATGTGTGCTCTCCCCACTACTCTTCTCCCTCTACACCAACGACTGCATTGCCAAGGACCCCTCTGTCAAGCTCCTGAAGTTTGCAGACGACACCACTGTCATCGGCCTCATCCGAGATGACGATGAGTCTGCATACAGAAGGGAGGTTAAACAGCTGGCTGTCTGGTGCAGTCAAAACAACCTTGAGCTGAACACGCCCAAAACAGTGGAGATGATTGTGAACTTTAGGAGGAACACCCCAACCCTGTCCCCCCTCACCATTCTAAACAGCACTGTGGCAGCAGTGGAGTCATTCAGGTTCTTGGGCACTACCATCTCACAGGACATGAAGTGGGAGACCCACATTGACTCCACTGTGAAAAATGCCCAGCAGAGGTTGTACTTCCTTAGCCAGTTGAGGAAGTTCAACCTGCCACAGGCGCTGCTGATACAGTTGTACTCAGCAGCCATTGAGTCTGTCCTCTGCACTTCTATAACTGTCTGGTTTGGTTCAGCTATGAAATTGGATATCAGAAGACTACAAAGGACAGTTCGGACTGCTGAGAAGATTATTGGTTGCCCCCTGCCCTCCCTTCAAAAACGATACACTTCCAGAGTGAGGAAAAAGGCTGGAAAAATCACTCTGGATCCCACTCACCCTGCCCACTACCTTTTTGAACTGTTGCCTTCTGGCCGACGCTTCAGAGCTCTGAGCACCAGAACAGTCAGGTACAGGAACAGTTTTTTTTTCCCCAGGCTATCCATCTCATGAACAGTTAAAACTGCCCCATTGAGCAATAATTAATGTGCAATACACAGCTTAGTCTTTTTATATTATCCAACACATCCAACCTCTTCTGCCATTACATTCCCTTGCACTGTATATTTAGATTTGCACTACGTATGTGTGTCTGTGTGTGTGTATGTATTTGTGTGTGTGTGCATGTGTGTGTGTATATATATATATGTATATGTGTGTGTATATATATATATATTTATATTGTCTATTGTGTATTCTATATATACTTTTTTCTTTTCAATATTTATTTATTTTTAATTCAATTGTTAATTATTTTTTAAAAGTCTTGTTGCTGTTTTGTATTGTTGTGTACTGGAAGCTCCTGTCACCAAGACAAATTCCTTGTATGTGTAAGCATACTTGGCAATAAAGCTCATTCTGATTCTGAATATTATATTTATTCATAAAAAAAAAAAATCAAAATGATTAAAAATACTGACTCCTTTATTGGTATTAAAATAATACAGGCTTTTATTGGACTCTCTTCTTGTATAAACAACAGGTACCGTATTAAGCAGCACATAACCTTTTCAAATTAACAGTGTTTCTGGTTATTTTATATAAAGTTCAAACTATTTGAATTCCACTGAATCTGCAATAAAGAAAGGAAACATCGCACAATCTTTCGTGACTGGTTTGGGTGCCCGACTTGATAGCTCTCTTTTCAACTCTTCCCGGACTGCAACCAGAAAATCTTGCCAATCTGCAAATCGAGATGCAGTTCAAGTCGAACACATCTACTGATTTGTGGTTGATCATGTGTGCTTCTCATTACTCTAATTGATGGTTTCTCATTAGCATCCTATACAGAAGTCTTACCCGATAGCTGTCATATCCACATCCTAACTGACCAATTCCGATAACCACCACATGAGGTCTCTCTTGCTTGAATTCTGAGATGCCACCTCACCATGCTCATCTGTTTCCTGTTTATCTCTGTGTATATACACTGTATACCTCTGCCAGTTATCTCAAGTTTTCTCAAAGTCTTGTTTCGCCTAGTTAGCATTTCTGATCATTGTCTATTTTCTGTGGATTACCTGTTTGCCTGATCTCTGCCTGTTTCTTCGTGTTTGCATGCTCTACCTTCTGTTTTGGGTTTGTTTGCTGCGTTCTTATCATCTTATTACATTTACCTGCCTCTGACTCTGATATTGTTTATCCCTATTAAATACTCTGCAGATGGATCCTACTACTTTGAGTTTTCCTTGTTACAGATAGCAAGATGCTGTTGATACAATGTTGATTTTTCAGTTTGGTTGTGATTGAGATTTCAATGTTAAACGTATGTTAGATCAACATTGAAAGTTTGATATAAGCCAACAGCACAC
Organism: Myxocyprinus asiaticus; assembly: GCF_019703515.2. NCBI lineage: Eukaryota > Metazoa > Chordata > Actinopteri > Cypriniformes > Catostomidae > Myxocyprinus > Myxocyprinus asiaticus. Next base: position 4,969,682 of record NC_059347.1, read on the forward strand.
ATGGGTGGTGACAGGACATTGAACTAACATTGTATTTGTAACATGCTTGCTTCTCAATACTCTAATTGGTACTTCTTGTAAATGAGAAAACACAGGTGCATCCTGTACATAAGTTCCCTTTCGTAGGAACTCTATGCTGCGCATGAATGCTATGGGAAACCATTGGAGTGTCACGTGGTATGAAGCCCTTATACAATCACACCAATTTATTGGCTGATGGCACTTAAGCAATGTCCCATAGGGAGCTATGTCACGGGCTCCATAAAGGCGCCTCGCTTTGAACCATCGAGTCAGATTTTCTGTTCTTCAGTGCACGATCTCTTCTGGCCCGTGTTGTAGTAGCGACTCATGTCGAAGCTAGGATTATTATTTCTCCCCTTTTGAGTGGCAACACAGGATGGATTTTAGGAAGTGCTATACCTCCGTGTACACGGTTCATCGTCAGTGAGGATTCCCACAACATGTGTGTTTCCTGCCTGGGGTTTCGCCACACGGAGGTTGCGTTGGAGGGTTCGGATTGCCCAGAGTGTTATCTGATGAATGTCAGGACGCTCCGCGGAAGGCTTGCCTCCTTTGGAATAGATTCAGTCAAGCCGCATGTTCGTTCTGGACGCATATCTGCCAGAGCCACGTGGCCATGTAACTCGTGGGGGGCCGGCACGGACACCGAGGAGATGGGAGCTGAGCAGAAGGCCGATCTTTGGTTCTCTCCGTCACTCTCCCCGGATTCGGCTTGACATTCTTCCGTGGAGTATACACGCGGGCATTTGCGTCCTAGCCCTGAGGCCCGCACAACCGTTTCCTTCGGCATGGAGGACGAAGACGCCATGTCTACAGCTGCATCGGATTCCGAGGATTTTGCCGGTGGCCAGGCTAAAACCTTGCCTCCTAGCGAACGGATTTCCAAGCCATCTGTAACTTGTAAAGAGTGGCCAGATGAAATGCAGTTGGAGGACCATAAATCCATCTTGGATGACTGCTTCTTAGCGAGCAATTACGTCTCGTAGGCCGCTCCGTTTTTCACCAGGCCTCCATCAGGAGATTTAGAAGTCCAGGGATCAGTCTTACTCAGCCAGAATTTCAAATCAATTGGCCTCTGAGTTTTCAAATGTGTGTCAAGCTTCCAACCACAGATAAACTTCGGTCCCGGTGATGGAAGAGACATTGACAGCCCATCTCTTTCCTTCTTCTGCAGCTATGTGGAAGTCGAGGCCTACTCTTCTCTCGAAGCCATGCAGGATGACTTCGTCCTTGTTGAACAAGGCCTACCTGGCTTCAGGCCAAACAGTTTCGGTTTTGTACACGCTGGCAGTTTTGCAAGCCTATCAAGGCCATTTTATGAGGGATTTAGATGTGGGAGATGGACTGGATGCGGAGGCCATCATGAAACCACACTGGGCTTCTGATTTGGTGCTGAGAGCTACCAAACACATATGGCGGGCCTCGTGGCGGTGGAACACCATCTGTGGCTTACGCTCATGGATATTCATGACAAGGACAAGACCTTCCTAATGAACACCCCTGTGCCACAATCTGGTCTCTTTGGCGGTGCAGTCCAGTCATGGTGGAAAAATTCTGTGCTGTAAAACAACAGACTGCCGCATTCCAGCAGAGACTTCCTCACCGAGAGAGAGAAAAGCCTGCTGCAGCTAATATTCTGCATCTTCGCAATGTACCACCAGAGAGCATCGGACATGAGTTTTGCACCGCCTCAGAGGGATTGGGGTCTTCGTACGATTCCGCCATAAAGGGTGCATCCACTTAGGTGTTGGCCTGGGTCCTTTTAAATGACCAGCAGGACATCAGAAGCAAGCCTGACGGACTTGTGGTGGAACGAGCCCCAATTCAGTGTACAAAACGTACAAATGTATCAGTTTGTCTCCTGTTTGCTCTTCGGAGAGTATCGGGATGAGTTCGCTGTTGTACATGCCCCGAACACCCGACAACCAGAATATGGTTCAGTTTCCCCCCGCAGCTTGCGCTGGGGAGCGAACATTAAAAAAATGCATCCCGAATTCAGCCTCCGTCTCCATGACCAAAGGTCTCGAGATATGCTTAACAGAATTTGATGTTCATCAAGTACATGTGTACACAAAACACATTGTAATCATAAGCACCACATGTTGCCCCCCCATAAAAAATGCTGGGGCTGTTGTGGCGAACCAGTTTTCTCCCATTCAAAATACAAGGCAAAAGATTTATTCTGTCAGTGTCCCTGCTGTGAATGCTTTCAGTATGCTCATCATTTATGCCTGAATACAATAAAGGCAGAAACATTATTAAACCCATTCAACTAGCCACAGTAGTAGAGGCGCAAATGCTCCCCTCTGCTGTGTTGCTGGTTGTGGGGCAGCCACCAAAAGTAAGCCAAGCACACCTTCTAGTGGTTACATGTCACGTTACTGGTGAGTCTGCACGTCTAGTGGCTTGGCAGCAGTCGCAGGGCATTTCGAACTGGATACTTCGAACGATAGAGCATGGTTATGTCATTCAATTTAGGCGGGCTCTGCCAGTATTCAATGGGGTTGTTCCAACAGACAATTCTGTTTGGAAAGCCCCATTTTTGATTTGAGAGATTCACTCTCTTAGAAAAAGGGGCAATAGAGGAGATCCCCCCTTCTCAGACAGAATGCAGCTTTTACAGCCGTTATTTTTTGGTCCCAAAAAAAGACGGTGGCTTGCGTCCCATTCTGGATTTGAGACGTTTGAATTTCATCTTAATGAAATGTCAATTCAGAATGCTGATGCAGAAACAAATAATGTACAGCCGGGGGACTGGTTTGTAACAATAGATGTGAAGGGTGCTTATTTCCATATTCAGATTGTGCCGAAGCAGGCATTTTCTCAGATTCGTGTCCTTCCATTCAGACTAGCACTGGCACCACGCCATTCACAAAATGCATGGATGCAGCTCTGATGCCCTTAAGGCTTCAAAGCATCCGTGTTTTGAATTATCTCTATGATTGATTGGTGTTAGCTCACTCAAAATCTCAGGTTGCCCAACGTCGAGATGTCGTTCTCAGCCATTTGAGCATTCTAGGGCTGTGTGTATACCTAGACCTAGACAATTTTAGGTGTGGAGCTGGATTTGCAGGTGATGCAAGCGTATTTGTCTCCAGCTCGTGGTTTGCCATTATGCCAGTTTCTAGCAATGTTCAGAGTGGGACGTGTTCTCCCTGCGAGAAAATTTCACAGTCTTTTGGGGCTTATGATTGCGGCGTCCGCTGTCATTCCCCTGGGCATGTTCACCTTTTCAGTGCTAGATGAACTCCACAAAGGGACTTCAACCATTGATGCATGTGCTTCATCCTTTCAGAGTGACACGTCAGTGCTGCCAAACTCTACTGCCATGGAAACGGACCCACCTTTTGATGTCCGGCATTCCGTTGGGACAGGTATGTCACCGCAAAGTGATAACGACAGACACCTCCTCCACGGGTTGGGGCAATGTACATGAAGGTCAGTCAGCCTATAGAGTCTGGACTGGCCAGCGGCAAAAGTGGCACATAAACTAGCTGGAGATGCTCACAGTACTGCTGGCATTAAGGTTTTTCCTACATCAGTCGCCAGGGAGGTGTGCAATCTCGTGCCATGCTAAGGCTGGCCCTTTGCATTCTTCTGTGGACACGAGACAATGTACTGTCTCTACGAGCCATATATGTTCTGGGCCGGTTGAACTTAGGGGCATATCTCCTGTCCAGACAGGGTCTGATACCCGGAGAATGGACATTACATCTTCAGATTATGGAACAAATCTGGTAGCGGTTCGGCAGAGCGGAAGTGGACATATTTGCTTCGAGAGAGGCGTCGCACTGTCCCCTCAGATTTTCTCTCGCCCCCGGCACTACTGGGCATCGGTGCATCTTTACGCTTTTCCACCAATCAGTCTGCTGCAGGCAGTTCTGCAGAGGGTTCGGGAGGTTTGGGTTCGGCTTCTGTTAGTGGCGCCGTGTTGGCCATCTTAAGTAAGGAGGCTATATACAGTATGTTTAAGTGCCGTATTTTTGCTATTGGTGTACAGCGCGAAGTGAAAATCCATTTCACTGCCCTGTCAGTACAGTTCAGGAATTTTTCAGGAGTGTTTTGGGCCAGGGTTGCCATGGCAATGCTTAAAGACTATGTTGCCACTATAGCGGCTGAACATGCGCTTATCAATGGAGTCTCTGTTGGTAAACATTATCTTGTCTCTTGTTTTATGTGCGGGGTACGCAGGCTTAGACTTTTTCATCCCGTCCATCTATCCCTTGTGTGTGGATTTTGCGCCAGGGTGTTCAAAGGTTGTGTTAAGTCCTTGTTTGGGCTATTTGCCCAAATTTCTACATCATTTCACTCGCAGACCATTAATTTTTAGGCCTTCTCTCCTCCCTCATTTGAGTTGGAGGAGCCTGAAAGGTTACATATGCTTTGCCTAGTTTGGGCACTGCAAGTTTATGTTGACCGTACTAGCCAATGGCGTAATTCAGAGCAATTTTTTTTTTTGCATTGGTGGCTGCAACAGAAGTGTTTCTGTGTCCATGCAAAGAATGCCTCACTGGCTTATTGATGCAATTTTGAGTGCTTATGAAGCACGCGGTTTACCTTCGCCTTGGGTATTCAAGCCCATTCTACGAGGAATGTGGCATCTTCATGGGCTTTGGCTAGAGGTGTGCCCTTGGAGGACATTTGTTTGGCTGCAGGGTGGTCCTCTCCACATATATTTGTTAGATTTTATAATCTGGATGAGAGTTTGAATCCTGCTTCCCAGGTTTTCTCTGTTGGAACAGGAGTAAATTCATAATTCCTTTTATTCAGATGCTTTAGCTCGCTTGTGCGCAGTATGCTTGCCACATAGGCTTAGACAGTTGGCAGCTACTGTTCTCATCGTGTGAATGTATATCGTTCCCATAGTGTTCATACACAGCATAGAGTTCCTACGAAAGGGAGCATCTCAGTTACATATGGAACCTTGGTTCCCTGAGTGGGATCGAGATGCTGCTTAGCTGCCCATACTTTATAGCAGCTGCATAGGCTCTTGCCTTTTATAGAAAATCTGACTTGATGGCGCGACGCGAGGTACCTTTATGGAACCTGTGACGCAGCTCCCTAGGGGGCGCTGCTTACATGCAATCAGCCAATAAATTGCCGTGATTGTATAAGAGCTTCAGACCAATTGACACATGGACGGTGTCGCATAGCGTTCATACGCAGCGTCTCATTCCCACTCAGGGGACCAAGGTTACGTACATAACCGAGACATTTTGTTTGTTGAACCACCTGATGCACTCACACAAATTCTCTGGCATGCTTTCAAACAATGGTTTTAATCTCCATCATTATTTTTCTGTCCCTTTGTTTTACTGGTTGTAAAATATTTAGGGATGTCAAGGAATTCTGGATCATAAGGGAATTATTACAATGGTGTGTCACTCTATAAACAATGAGACGTATGTTTTCAGATTTGTGATATTTCAGTGGGTTGATACTTCAATGTCGTTTCAACACTAATGCAGGATGCAAAAGTGATCACATTCTAACCTTTATTTTTATGTTGAGATTTTAATATTGTTTAAACATTAACTGAAGTTGATGTAGGTAATGTAGAATCAACATCAGATTGCAATATTGATTCTATGATGTAAATACTGATTTTTGGTTGAAATTTCCATGTAGTTTCAACAAAAGTAATATAGATCAACATCAGCGTGTAACATTGATTCAATGACAATAATGTTGATTTTAAGTTAAAGCACAAAAGTGATGTAGAATCAACATTGTAGTGTAACGTTGATTCAACAACATTACCATTGATTTCTTGTTGAAATTTCAATGTTGATTCAACAATATTGATGTAGAGTGAACATCGCACTGTAAGGTTTATTCAATGACATTAACACTGATTTTATGTTACAATTTCAATGTTGATTCAACATTAGTTATGTATCAACATCACACGGTAACACTGATTCAATGACATTAAGATTGATATTATGTTAAAATTTCAACATTGTTTCAACATTAACAGAGAGCAAAAGTGATATTGAACCTACACCACCTTGTAACGTTAATTCAACGTCATTAACGTTCACACATCAACGTTGATTTAGCATTGTTTCAATGGTTGCTTGCTATATGGTATCCATTGAAAAGTATATGCTGTAATAGTTCTTCAAATGAAACATAAAGTGGTTACTAAACTTATCATCAGTAACAGGGGTTCATTGAACTGAGAACTTACTTAAACTCAAAGACGTTGGATCACACAGAGTTTGCTCTCCTTTGAAAATAATCGTAATACCAATAGAAATGGCATTTATGACAATTTGGAAATCTTTTGGAGTGGCCTCAAAATTATACTTTTGGGAAAATTTTGAAAGGGAACATAACTGGTTAAAAAGCAACTGGCTATCAGTGAGAATATTATTACTAAAACAATTCACAAAGTAATTTATTCCTAATATGCAGCTATAGTTAAATCACTGATTAGGATTTGTTTAAGTTAACAAGTAAATAGTCATCCATTCTACGTCAATGCATTACATAGTTAATTAACCTCCATGCCATGTAAACATATATATCTAATTTCTAATAAACAAATAAATAAAACAAATCAGTTTAGCATCACACCCTTTTTTTACTTGTGTGATTGTCATAATTGTGTTTTTTCAAAATGCTCATAATGCAATAAATACAGAAAATTGAAGGTGTTGGTGTAGTATACACTACCAGTCATTTCACATCTAAATGTATTTCAAAATGTATTGAAGGGGGGTGGGTGGTGGTATCCTCTGGGAGCTAAGCTCCTTATCTCTTCCAACCCTAGCAATGACCCTGATTTAAACACATGAATGGTGGACAAATTCCTATAGAATTATTGTATTCTGCTCTCTGTTCTGTGAGGGAAAATATTAAAGGCAGGAGAGAAATATGACTATATTAGATAACAAAAAAGCCATAGAAAATGTTTTCCATATGTATGCAAGTTTCAAGTAGATCTTGTTTTTGCAATGGGCTGTTCCTATAATGGTATATCAGTGTGGCAGAAAAACCAGCCCCTCCCTCATGTCATTGCGTGTGCAATTTGCATTCAACACAGATTTTGTGGAAACGTTTGTGTTGTTAACTGATCTGCATAATTCCAACCCGATCTCACAAAAAATTGTCACAATAGTACGATATGACGAATTCGTGCAATTTCATTCATACAAAATCATACAAGTTATACACCCACCAATAAGAGACAGTTCCTCAGTGTCATTGTAGTTCCCAATGTGGTGTTTGTTCTTTGTTAATCCAAAACTGCCTTTTTGTAACTTCAACCCTTAACCCAAAACCTATCCCCAAACCTAACCATAGAGTGTAACAACTTGTGTAAACATAACATGATATAGCATGATATTAATGTTAAAAGCTCTGATGTGTAATACGGAAAAAAGCAACACTTCCGGTTTCCAATGCATGTTTGAGAAGCATATTTGATTGTTTCATATACAAGTTGAATGTTTATGTAGAAATTAAGTTATACAAATTGGTATGAATTCACCATCTCGTAGTATTGTGACAAATTCTCATGAGACTATGTTGATATTCCTTTAGTGAATCAGGCGCTAAACCAGCGCTGACAGCATGTGCAAATAACCAGTGTTATTACCAGATGCAATTCCTACAGTGAATTCCACCATGTTTCTAATGTAACTATGTAAATTATGATCTACAAATTCGATAGCTTCTAATTTCTTGGCCAGTTAAGGTTGTTAAAACACACTTTTCTTGACTCTAAATGACTCTAAAACGCCAAAGTATACTTGGCACATCCGCGTTGCTGATCGCTCCGTGCACAGTATGCGTGACGTAAATTTCGTCATAATCCAGTCCGCGCGCCGGCCAGATTTTCTTGACTCGTGGATGTGGTCATTGTCTGTGCGCATTGTCGGCACATGCCCTGCCATTGACTCTACTAAAAGAGTATCACAAAGAAGTTGTAGTGGGCATGTGTCAAACGTGTTGGTATTCGCTCGCAGTCAGAAGAGTATACTCACAAAGGCAACACGGTCGACTAGGCGCGAGGTGATCCAGAACATGAAAAAATATACTTGGCCCTTAAGAGACCAACCCCCATTCTCATAGCCACCAATTTAATATAATCAAATCAGCCAAAACATAGATACCTAAACCCTTTCATTAAATATCCAATTCAATGTTTAGAATGCACTGCCCTGAATCTATAGGATCTCAGAGATTCCTTCCATAAGAATCCCACTTGTAAACCCTTTGCTCATTCCTATTTATCTGAAAAATGGCAGCTTTGAAACGTGAAATATTTTTATATTGCAGGTAAAAAAATCTCATTACTACATCTTAATCTCTGATCTGAATGCAAAGTAAAAAAATTGCTTCTTTTTCTTCCACACAGCCAACTTATTGGTTTGAGGCATCAAAAGCATTATACATTTAGCACTTAGTGTATTTGTTTTTAGTAAAGAATAATGCTTGAATATTAGAGCTAATGGAGCTTTAATTTAGCTTTGGCTTCCAGTGGCCTGTCTGTCACATCTGTTTCAGTCCCACTTCTAGATTAACATTCCATTCTCAATGAGTACAGCTGGCACATACACTAACACACACGTGCATGTCATTAGATGAACCCTGCTCCTTTCTGAACAACACCAACCCAGCTAAGGGATTGAGTCTTATTTTTAGTTTATTTATTTCAGTCCTTCACTGTTTTGAGCATGTTTAAAAATAGCTGCTTTCTAGAATACATATTACTGTACATCTCATCCTGGATTGAAAACAAATAAAAGACGATTTGAATCAGTGATTTCATCAAGTCTATTTTTGTGTCTACATGAAATTTATAGTCTAATCTTATAATACTTATTACAGTGAACCACAATTGGGTCTAATGCGGTTGTGTATCTCTTATGAGCATAATGTCCTTTGTTGCTAAGCCATCTTGAGATCGCTAAACACATGGCCTGTCAAAATTTTTAATCGGGCCAAGAAAGTATTTATTTCTATCCCATCCACATGCTGTATTATCTATTGCTCCTATATGCACACCCAGTCCCTGATGCTGGTCTGCAGACCCAAAGCAGAACCTCCGCATTCTGCATTAGGATGACTCATTGCAGTCATTTAGTAATCTGCACATGTGGCTGTGGAGGACTGGCATTCTGCAAAACTAAACCAAAGAAAATTCTTAACAATGTCCATGGTAATAAAAATAGAGACCATATCAAATGGGGTGTCTTAATGTGTTGTGTAACACTGATTAGGCCCAAGCAGTTTATTTATGGCACATTATATCTACAGTATGTATTTTATGTATAGATAGATAGAAAGATTGATTTTTGCCATTTTAAATCTAAATTTAGATCTAAGAAGCACCCATATTTATGGAGGAGTTAAGATATTGACTGAAGAATCATGTGTGCAAGTAGATTAGAGTTCTGTCACATTATTTTTTTTTCTCCGTAATCTCCATCTATGGCATCAAAACAGGATTTTTATCTTGGCTTATTTAAATATTATATATATATATTTAGGGGTTCAAGCGCTTAACAATTACAATATTGTTTCAGCGCTAAGATTTTTATTAGGGGTTCCAGCACTTAGCGCTGAAACCCTATTGTAATTGTTAAGATTTTTATTATTATTATTAGGGGTTCAAGCGCTTAGTGTTCCATTCAGCTGCGCTCCGTCTAGCTGTTTGAAAGGAACAAATCACCTGGTGTGTGTGCACTTCTCCGGCCCTGTCTGTGCACTGTCACACGCCTGGTGTGTGTGCGCGCGCTTCTCAAGTATGTTGAATGCTGTCTCTGCCACGGACAGAAGGTCACTGTGTGATGTGTTGGAGTTTATTGCTGTGATGTTTTATGCTGCTTTCCATTCAACTCAGAATTTCCAAATTCCTACTGGGAAAAGTGCAATGGAATGCCACTTTATGTTGGACTTACAACTTGGAAACTTGCGTGGAAATCTTCAGCTCTGATTTTAATGAGATGCAGGTGTGTGACTTTACACTAACATGTCGGCACCCTGGGAGATTTACAGAGACAATGATAAACATTCTCTTTTATTAAATATACATAAATAAGTAAAAGTTCCTTCATTACATGATAATAAAACTTGTTTAGAAAATGTGTGCAGAGACACTCGTTCAAAACACTGTATACTCTCTTTCTTACCTGTAGAACAAAAGGTAGCATTTCATCATGTTTATCCATTTGGTTGCTATGAGACATCTCTGTTGACAACCAGTGTAGCACTAAAAATCACAATTTAATTAATCTCAAAATTAAAAATAAGGACCCTCTTTGATAAGTTTTTGTATAGTTGTCACAGAATTTTGCATTAATTAAAAAGTCACGTCATGCATTTTCACTATTGATCATAATTTTCATAATCAATCATTGCTGTCACTTCAGAGTACTCAAGTACTTGAGTTCTCATGCCCATTCCTAACCCTAGCATGAAATACAGTATTTCTGTGAGCTTTATGCAAAATTGCATGAAGACTATCCATGACCAAGACAAATAACTTAAAATCGGATCTGAATAAATACCTCTGCTTGATATTGCCTCCACCTCCCCGCCTCACAATTTGCCTTTATCAGAAACAACACTGTTGATGTCTGACCTTGGGAAAAAAAAAAAAAAAAAAAAAGGAAAATTAGACTTTGTGCTCCCTCTCTCAGACATTTCACTCTCTCTTCCATACTTTCATCAACCCCCAAAATAAGCTCACCAGTAGGAGATAAAAATAGGCAGTGAGAGTTGTGAGCATCCTTCAGCTGGGCTTTGTTTAGATGGAAGGAGGGCAGATTCAGATCTTGGAAAGATAAATGAAGGTGTGCTACACACAACAGGTTAGCTGCTCCAAGTGTGAGAATTGGGCTATTCATCTTCTCTACTTTAACAAGTGGAGGTGAGACAGAGACGGGCATCAAATTACACTGAGGCTGTCCACATTAATCAGAATCAATTTGAAAACAGCCTTTGTTTTCAAAACGCTCTCCGTCCACACTGCCATTTTCAAAGGTTTTCGAAGATTTGCTCGTCCACACTGAAACGTGGGAAAACGCTCAAGTCCCATTAAGGTGAATGCGGATAATCACCATTCCATGTATGGTCTAAAACACAATTATCCTGGTGTTGCGCTGGCAGACAACAGAGTAAACATCCTGTTGCCTTTGAATGAATGCAATGTTAACAATGCTATCAAAGTGGATATCAGGCACAATAAAAGCGCTACAACATGGGCCGCCATCTTGAATGTTTTGGATTGCATTTTCGAAAAGCTAAGTTTCTGCTGTCAAAAACGCATATCAGTGTGGACGGTAGCCCAAAACAGAGAAAAAGAATCATTTTCATTGGACGTTGCCAAAGAGACAACAAGAATTGCAAAGGATTTCAAAAATTCAGGGGCTGAGGCCAAAACATTTGGGGCTGAGTGTACCACTAACCCTGCATCCAAGCTGAAAGGTTTTTTGAACTTATCTATTAGCCAATAGGCTCACTCACATGTGACAAGTTAAGCCAATCGGCTCACACGGTGTAAGCCAGGGTTTCTCAACCACTGGATCATTGTTTGTTGGAAAACAATATCTTTCCTGTCATGAGTACAAATGACCAAATAGGAGTATATAACTGTACATTTGCAATGTTTGGGGCAACAGTGATCTCTATAGTCAAATCGTGTTAGTATCTGTAGGTTTACGTTAACAGCGGTAAGGAGGAGGCTGCAATTTCCTGATGTCATTTATTAGCTGTCCAATCATAATAATCAATATCAATGCTACAAATAGTTCTTTTTGGAAAAGGTCTCTTTACATAGCATTGCATGCTTTGGCTCCATGCATTATCGTGCTAGTCTGAATGCAATCCAATTTCTGGGAAAATGCTTCCTTTTTTAAAAAAAAAAAAAAAAAAACACCTTATTGATTCAGATTGTTCTACTCCGAAGACAGCAAAATGTGTTTGCAAGTACAACCCGGTCTATATTAAGTACGGTTTTACGGTTACAGCGGAAGAAAAACCACAGTGTGTTAATTGTGGTGTGGTTTCACACAGAATTAACTTAATTGGAAAAATTGTGTTGGCAATTGCACGGACGGTGCCGCTTCAATGACTGATGAATATGGTGGGGTTGTGCGAAAAAATTCTGGACAGAGCACCTGAAGCGACATAGGTTCGCTGCTTTGTACACCATGAAAGCCTTGCAGCCAAAGAAATGTCAGAGCCCTTAAATGAAGTGATGGGCATTATTGTCAAAATGAGTAATCTTGTGAAGAACAATGTGCTTATTTCCCATTTGTTTTCAGCTTTGTATGACCAGCTAGAATCAAACCACTGCCAGTTACTGTATCATAGCGAAATTAGGTGGCTGTCAGGAGGAAAAGCTCTGAACCATCTTTTCAAATTGTGCTAGCAGGTGCACACATTTCTGAAGGAGAAACTGTCTCCTCTGGCAAAGCAATACAAAGAGGCTGAATTTCTTGGGAAATCTGGCAAACATGTCATATCTTTGACCAGCTAAATCTGTCCTTTCAGGGGAGAAACAGCTATGTTTTCTTGATGGCTAACAAAATTGAGGCATTCAAACAAACTGAAATTGTGGGAGAAATGACTGCAAGGGAAGATTGTTGACATGTTTCCAAACCTCACTGATGTGCTGCAGGAATTCCCTCACATAAGCACTGATATTCAGAGAATTGTGCGAGACCATCTGACAAAATTATCAAACATTCTCCGATTATTTTCCTAATGACTTAGAGCTGGAAGGGCGTGGATTCGCATTCTTTTTTCAGTAGGCCCAAGTGATGTGGATGATGTACTTCCCCTTCATTTGCAAACACAGCTGGAACTCGACTCTGATGGCAGCCTCCAGCTTGCATTTTGCAAACAAAGTTTATCTTGCCATTTAGCACCTCATATATTTGCGAGTCAGTATTTTACAGTAACTGCAATGAAAACAAAGAGAAGGAATAGACTGACAAAAGCAAGCTTCTCTAATTCACTGCGAGTTGCCCCAATTTCACCACATCTGGATATCATAATTTCAGACCGGCAGTCTCAATTGTCACATTAACACTTTTTCTTCATAGTGTGCTTAATGACGAAAAATGTTTGCTTATTTGTGAAATTACTTGGGCTATAAATATTAGGCTGATTTATTATAAGCATAAAAATTTAAATAGATTAATTAGATACCTATTAATTTATTTAAACAATTTTATACAATTAAAACTGTTGGCTCATGGATTGCTCTTACAGTGGATGAAAGTACCATGTTTGGGAGAAGCTACCTCTTCCTGTACCCCCTTACACTTCACCGTCAATGCCGACCGCCCCGCATGCCGGGAGCTTGTGGAGGGGCTCTGAACTCCAGCACTCCATCATCCTCATCAGATTCATCCGAGGCTGAGCCCATGCAGGTGGATCTGATACGGTTACCCTCGGAAGAGAGGCGGTGATGACTCACCCAGGGTCTCTGTCTATATTGAGGCCAGCCAGGGCATTTCTCCAATGCATGGAGAAATTACCAAAAAGCCGCCGCTCACCCATAGAAAGGGGCATATATCCGTGGATTATGCCCCTGTTCATCACACTCTCCTCCTGGCATTGCTACGTTAGAGAGAGGAACAACATCAGTGCTCTGTGTTCATTGATTTGGGGGCTGAGGAGAACTTCCTTGTTTCATCCCTAGCCGTCCAGTTGGGCCTACCCATCCATTCCCTCTCGTCTCCACAGACTGCCAGTTACCTCAGGGGAAGACCGCTGCAGAAAGTCATGCAAGTCACGACTGGTAACCATGAGGAGGAGATTGTGTTTTACTTAATCAGGTCACCCTTTGCACCTGTTGTCTTGGGGCATCCCTGGTTAATAAAACACAATCCTCAGATTGTTGGGCTAAGGGATCCATCTCTTCATGGAGTTTCTTCTGCCATGAGCATTGTCTGGGAGCTGCACCCTCTTTTTGTTTTTGTTTTTTGGTTGAATGGCCAAAGTGTCACGGTCCTGTCAATTTGTCAGGTTAGGTTTTTGTCTGACGGGACCATGACATCATCGCCCCTGGTTCTGTCTTGTGTTTCATGTCCTGTCTTTGTGTTGAGCGCACTGATCCGGGTGCGAGTTACCGCCGTGTGCTCTTCGGTAGTGTCATGGTCCTGTCACTCTGTCAGGTTGGGGTTTTTGTCTGATGGGACATGACATCATCTTTCCCTGTCTGTCTTGTGTTTTGTGTAATTTCTTTGTGTGAGCGCAAGGGTCCAGTTGTAAGTTACCGCCGTGCGCTCTTCAGTCGGTCTTGTTCATGTCCGCAGCATGGTATCTGGATCCTGACTTCCTGTCTGGTTCGGTTTCAGTCTGTGTTGGGATCTGGACACTCATGCTCCATGTTCTGTTTGTTTTGGTCTGTGTTGACATTTTCCTTCATATGTTTCAGGTGCCGCTGGCACGCAGAATCAGAGTTTCCATGGGAACCCTGATTGTTTCCATGGGAACGCTGATCATGCCAACTTTCAGCTGGCGAGTGGCACCTGTTCCATGTATGTTCCTGCTTATTTTAATCCCCTCGTGTGTTGTGTCCTTGGCTGGATTGTTGAATGTATTTAGTGTTGAAGTGTGTTTGATGTGAAGTAACTTACCTCACTCTCTCTGACTAGTTGGTCCTGTCTCGTGTATCTATTTTGTTGCCCGTCTCTGCCCGCATGTCAGGAGGGTGGTTACCTTCCAGCTTGCTGTAAGCTTGTTCTCTGCGCTCACAAATCTTCAATGGAGGATTCCTCATCTCTGGCCGTGTGTCTGGAATGTGGTTACCTTCAAATCTGCTGGGTGTTATTCGCTGCGCCTCACTACGCTTCTGTGGAGGATTACTATGGATCTGCTCTTAACTTCCACAACACACACACTCATCTATGAACTAGAGGTCTTCAAGGGTCCACCCTAACCTGAGGACCAGAGACCCGACTCGGGACCCGTACGGTTTCGGATCCACATTTTATACGGTCAGCCGGGTACCTTTCAATTGCTGCAGGTCCTGGGTCTGTTTAACAATATAATGTAATGTAATACCCGAGTCAATCCGAGAAGACCCGGCCATGATCAGACAGCACTGATGATGGTGCTGTATGTAGTGCTTTACTGGTTGTTTAGATCAGTGTTACTATCAGAAATAATAATTATTTCTTTAGTTATTAATTCATATTTAAATTAATTAATTGAATCTAACTCATTGAAACCTCATATGGGGCTCCAGTAAATGTAGTGCGCTACGTTTAGGAGCGGGTTTGGTTATTAGCAATAATTAATAATTAAATAATTATTATTAAAATCAATAGAACATTGATAAGAATCAATGTTAGCTTTTTTAATCCTTTAAATCAACAATTATCAAAAGATAATCACCAATCATTAACATCGATGAAACATTAATTAAAATTAACACTAGCTTATTGATCATTCAAATTCAACAATCAAAGAATTATCAATTATCAAAAATCAATAGAATAAGGATTAACATTGACGGGGCACCACCCTGGAATCAGGGACTAATAACCAGATAGTATAACAGTCTCAATATTAGATTTTCTTAGGAAAATTGTCATCCGAAGAATATTGATTTTCGGGGGAAAAAAAAAAAAAACAATGAATGAAGGCTTGAATCCGAGCACTGACATCCCATCAGCATGACACAGGTGTATGCAAAACAAACCAACACACTTCTCTTTGTAATATAAAGAAAGTTTATTGATGCAGTAATATCAATTAATAATTAATACAATGCAGTCAATAAACTTCCGACTTACAACTACAAACTAAACATTGATATGATTAGATATGGAAATAAAAATAATTCTATAACACGAGGGTGTGTGTGTGTGAGAGAGAGCGAGTGTGTGTGTGTGTGTGTGTGTGTGTGTGTGTGTGTGTGTGGTTAGTACGAGAGACAGAGAGAGAGAATTAAGTGATGGCCCTAAAGCCGATTTCGCAATCGTGGGAGAGAAAGCAGCTGTTAGTTTATCACTCAGAGATGCGGTGGACGGCTCGTAAAAGTCCCGCGTTCTTTGACTCTTTAATGGATAACTCAGTTTGCCGGTTTCACCCGCGATGGCAAAAATGCACAACAGTCAAATTTGGTTGGACCACAATACAGCAAAACAAATTAGTGATAATTAATACCCTGAGTATTAATAATGAGCGGACATGGCGGTCTGTAAACTGTACAAGCAAAAACCTTGAAACATAAGAATAACACACTATAATATTCTATCTCTGCCCAGACGTAAACCTCTTACTTGAATTGCATGAGGACACAGGTAGAATGCGTGTCCCTCCGTCCTTTAATTCTGACCCGGTTCCTTGAGGCTCGTGTGATGACGGGAGGCCGTTTCCTCGCTCTGTTGTTGGGCACGGCTGTTGATTCTCGGCGGGCTGGCGGAGAACTTCAGAAATGTCGACTTGATTGAAGATGGAAGAGAAATCTTTAATCTCTTCACTTCTGCAGGCAAACGGATGAAGATGCGGATTGCTCGGCGGTCTCCTTCAGATCCGTTAGAGTGTTCGGTTGAACACAGAGTAATCTCAACTCATCCAGCGAGATGGAGATTGTATGGCCACAGTTTCAAGTTGGACATTACTTCCTTGTGCCACAAGGTTGCACCTGAGAGCAGCGATGAGCTGCGTCTACACACTGCAAACAAAGTTGCTGGAAGCAAATCCCAGAAGCATTTCAGAGGTATTTCTGCTCCGTCATGGTTTGAGGGACGTTCTGTTGTGTGCCTCATCCAATAGGAGTTGAGAGTTCGATCCTTTAGTGAGCAAGGCTCTATGGGATTTGTAGTCTGTTTTGGACTCCCTTTGTTTGATTTTGGCGCAATTTTTATCAGTAAGATTTACGACTTGGTGTGTGGGGGCTGAGTTAGGTTTTATGACTGTGTAAGGCCTGCCTTTGTCTTCTATCTGAATATATGAGGCCCAACATCTTTGTCTTGGTACACATGCTTGAGTTAGGGATAAGGTAGAGTGAGGGGTCCTCATCGTGGTAGGCGAGTGTTGGTAGCGTTTTGAGGTGAATGTATGTGTTACCTCTCCGAAAAGCAACATTCAATACGGACTTTAGTCTGTATATATTCTGCCTATGATGGTAGATTGAGGATGAATCCTATTTTGAGGTTCTGAGTATTTACATAGATTGGAATTGCACTGCCAAGACTATATGCCAGGTTTATCTGTGAAGGTTGCACAATGGAGGTAGTAGCAGATCTAAGGATTTGTTCAACAAGGTCTAGGGAGACCAGGTAAGCTGGAATCCTTCCACCACTCAGACTGTTGACTGAGGAGCTAATTTCCCTGATGAGGTCCAGCAATAGATCTCTAATGATACGCACATAAGTTATGTCTTCTGACAACCTCTGACAAAGTCCCTAAAGCATACAAAGTGTTATTGAAAAAAGCATAGTGCAAATTTACAGTGACTATAGTACCCTGAAGGGTTTTACCCAGACCCTGTGATTGTTCCTGTTGGAGGAGTCATCTCTGTTGGATTTATAGCATTTCCTTATCGAGTTCACCCATGTGCCTTTGAAGCACACTGATGCTGACAGAGTTGGCAGCTGAGAGGCCAATGGAGAACAGTGACCCGATTGCTGATGCCACAGCAAGCAGGCCACCGAAAATTTTTTTGGTCATTTCTGGCCACCGAGTTCCTCCTCAGTCACTAAGAATTTCTGTAATTTTTCAAGGGTATGAACAGTTGTCTGCTTGACACGTTCGACTGTGTCATGTGTTTGGGTTCCGCTTAGCCTGCCTTCAGTCAGTCGTGGGGTAGACGGATGTGTTTGCGGTATACATCCCAGGGATCTAAACGTACGTAGATTCTCTGGGTGTACAGGTTGCAACAGGTGATAGGGAGTCCAGGTGTCCCTTGTAGGATGATGCCAGTCGGCGGACCAGGCTCGACCATATCACTGGATAGGGTGACTCGCAGGCTGAGGAAAATGCCGAGGATCCACGAGACTTTCATCCAGAACCAAACCAGAGTTGATTACTGTATGAAAGTGGAGTGGTGCTAGGAGTTAGTTCATGCCGACGGGATGGGTTTAGGCATGCAGCTACCCTTATGGCACTACTTAAATGTGTCTTCTCCCCTTTGGTGTGAAAACGGCTTGAAGAGCTTAATCTGATTCATATGGACCATTTGTATGCCAGTGTTTGGCTTGGTTTTGAGACCCTGATGCGGTAGGCTACTGGTGAGAGCTTTCCCACTATCTCGAAGGGGCCTGACCAACTTGGTTGGAACTTTTAAGAGATTATTGCGGGTTTGGTGAACCTGAAATAGTGTACCTTGTCGCCTACTTGAAAGCCAGCGTCAAGGGATCCAAAGCCTACTATGACAGGAAAGCGCCTCACCGCGAATACAAAGTTCTTCTGGGCCCAGGCGAATGTGGCCCGAAAATGGTCATGCAGGTCTGTCATGTATTGGTGCGCTGTATAGGTGGTTGCAACACTGACGTCTTCGGGACGGTACAGAAGGTGTAGCAGAAGGGTCATTTCTCTTCCATTCATCATTTCGAATGGTGTGACTCCTGTGGAGCGGTGGGGAGTAGACCTAATGGCCATCAGCACCAGGGGGAGTTTCACATCCCTATCTCTGCCATTGCTGTTAACATACATTTTAAGCATGTTCTGGGCTTGGATGCCCTTTGCAGTCACAGTGTTGATATTCAGCCAGGCCCTGGCCCAATACCGTTTTATGGTTCTGGGCATACTTAACCTCAATGTCATAGCCTTGCAGTGCCATCATCCAAGTGGCAATGTGGCTGTTGGATACCTGCCCCTCCCTCAGCCGTTGGCTGTTCAGCAAGGTGGCAGGTTGGTGACAAGTCTCAATGACTGTCTTTTAACCCCCAATGTAGCTTCAGAATTGTTCCACAGTCCATACAGTTGCCAGGAGGGCCTTCTCGCAATCAGAGAACTTAATCTCAACAACACTAAGAGGTCAGCTCGCATAGGCAATGACACGTTTGTCTGTGTCTTGTTTCTGTGTCAAGGCAGCACTGAGACAGTGGGACGAGAAGCTTGCCTGGAGGTGGAACTCTTTATCCTTGTCTAGGTATGCCAGACAGGGCGCAAAGCTGAGCTTGTCTTTCATCTGGCGGAAAGACTGTCCCTGGGGCTCTCCCAACTCGAATGTTTTGTCTTTACGGAGTAGTTCCATGAGAGGTCTGGCTATCTCCGCATAGTCCTCGAACTGTCGAGAGTAGTTGCAGACACCTAGGAAGCTTCTGAGTTCTGACAAACCTGTCGGAGATTTGATGTCATGGATGGCTCAAACTCTCCCAGCTTGGGGTTTGATGCCATCTGCACTCACTCTTAGACCCACGTACTCAACCTTGGTGTGGCATCACTGGCCCTTGGCTAGTGCAACTTGGCTCCAGCAGTGGAAAGTTGGTTAAGTACATGTCGGATCTTGGTCAAGTGATCCTCAAAGGTCTGGTTCCTCATGGGGATGTAATCCACATTGATGAGGTTACCTTGGGAAGCAGCATCACTCATGGCCTTATGGAGGAAGATATTGAACTCAGCTGGGGAGTTTGAATATCTGAATGGACAGGTGTACTGTTGGTTACCAAAAGATAAAGTCAGCTTGAACTGGTCAGCTGAGTCAACTCATTGTCCAGAAGCCGTTGGCCACATCCACAATAGAGAAGCAGCAGGCCCCTTTGAGCTTGGCCAATTCATGGTCCAAATGGATGATGGGCCAGAGGGAAAGTGGTAGGGCGATAGTCAATTGTCAGACACCACTTGCCAGTCAGCTTTAACTCTGGCCAGATAGGCGAGTTGTAGGTTGAGTTGCATTCCTGTATGATTTGCTTTTGCAAAAGTTTGTTGAGGATCCCTTGGATCGACTCATAGGCAGCCAAGGGGAATTTGTACTGGTATACAAATGTGGGTGCCGCATTTGGATCAGTGGGAATACGAATGTGTGGAGGTCGGTGACCCCACAGTCATGGGAATCTCTCAAGAAGATTGGCTGGAAATCATGAAAGAGTTTCCGAAGCGCGTTTCTCTGATCCTCTGTTGTTAAAGCAACTGCTTTGGCAAGCTGCTCATTGACCTCGACCTCAAAGCCAACGTAGGGTTCCTCTGGTGAGGAACAGGTTCTGTCTCCGGGTTGAGTCACAAGAGTATACGTCCATGTCACCTCTGGTGCCCAGGGTAGTGCTGCAGATTGGTTTGCCTTGTAGCGCTTTGTGGCGGGCCACCATGATCATTTTGGTCTGTAATGTGGATACGACACTGTCCAGGTTGTCGTCCCTGGCTAGTGATTCTCCCATCACTGGCAGTGTCAGTTCGAAATCATGAAACGAGTTCTCGACCACCCTAGCGGGATGCCCCTGCTTGAGTTGAGCCACTGCTCAACCTACTTGTTGGTTCAGAACAAGTAGGTTGAGCGGTGGCTCAACTGGAGCAGGGGTGTGCCGCAGATGGCCAGACTGAGTTCCCAGAAGCGGGGCAAGGGTTGGAAGAATGCCTGTGGGCCAGGTATCTTCTGTCCTTTAGAGATCACCAGGTGAGAGGGTGCATACCCCAATCGCTTTGAGGAGACTTTGTGGTGACCCTGCCAAAAGGATGTGGTGACTTTGCAGTGTGAAGAACGGAGGAGGACTGTGTTGACAAGTCTTCGTATACAGTGCATCCGGAAAGTATTCACAGCGCTTCACTTTTTCCAAATTGTTATGTTACAGCCTTATTCCAAAATTGATTAAATTCATTATTTTCCTCAAAATTCTACAAACAATACCCCATAATGACAACGTGAAAGAAGTTTGTTTGAAATCTTTGCAAATTTATTAAAAATGAAACCAAAAAAAAAAAAAAAAAAAAACACGTACATAAGTATTCACAGCCTTTGCTCAATACTTTGTTGAAGCACCTTTGGCACCAATTACAGCCTCAAATCTTTTTGAGTATGATGCTACAAGTTTGGCACACCTATTTTTGGGCAGTTTCTCCCATTCTTCTTTGCAGGACCTCTCAAGCTCCATCAGGTTGGATAGGGAGCATCGGTGCACAGCCATTTTCAGATCTCTCCAGAGATGTTCAATTGGGTTCAAGTCTGGGCTCTGGCTGGGCCACTCAAGGACATTCACAGAGTTGTCCCGGAGCAACTCCTTTGTTATCTTGGCTGTGTGCTTAGGGTCGTTGTCCTGTTGTAAGATGAACCTTCACCCCAGTCTGAGGTCCAGAGCGCTCTGGAGCAGGTTTTCATCAAGGATATCTCTGTACATTGCTGCATTCATCTTTCCCTCGATCCTGACTAGTCTCCCAGTTCCTGCCGCTGAAAAACATCCCCACAGCATGATGCTTCCACTACCATGCTTCACTGTAGGGATGATATTGGCCATGTGATGAGCAGTGCCTGGTTTCCTCCAGACATGAGGCTTACCATTCAGGCCAAAGAGTTCAATCTTTGTTTCTCATGGTCTGAGAGTCCTTCAGGTGCCTTTTGGCAAACACCAGGCGGGCTGTCAAGTCCCTTTTACTGAGGAGTGGCTTCCGTCTTGCCACTCTACCATACAGGCCTGATTGGTGGAGTGCTGCAGAGATGGTTGTTCTTCTGGAATGTTCTCCTCTCTCCACAGAGAAATGCTGGAGCTCTGTCAGAGTGACCATCAGGTTCTTGGTCACCTCCCTGACTAAGGCCCTTCTCCCCCGATCACTCAGTTTAGCCAGGTGGCCAGCTCTAGGAAGAGTCCTGGTGATTCCAAACTTCTTCCATTTACAGATGATGGAGACCACTGTGCTCATTGGGACCTTCAATGCTGCAGAAATTTTTCTGAACCCTTCCTCAGATCTGTGCCTCAATACAATCCTGTCTCGGAGGTCTACAGACAATTCCTTGGACTTCATGGCTTGGTTTGTGCTCTGACATGCACTGTTAACTGTGGGACCTAATATAGACAGGTGTGTGCCTTTCCAAATCATGTCCAATCAACTGAATTTACCACAGTGGACTCCAATCAAGTTGTAGAAACATGATCAGTGGAAACAGGATGCACCTGAGCTCAATTTTGAGTGTCATGGCAAAGGCTGTGAATACTTATGTACATGTGATTTTTTTTTTTCGTTTTTTATTTTTAATAAATTTGCAAAGATTTCAAACAAACTTCTTTCACATTGTCATTATGGGGTATTGTTTGTAGAATTTTGAGGAAAATAATGAATTTAATCCATTTTGGAATAAGGCTGTAACATAACAAAATGTGGAAAAAGTGAAGCGCTGCGAATACTTTCCGGATGCACTGTAGGTCCTGGCTCATAGCAGTCTTTTCAGACTAGAGTGCTACAAGTGCTTCTAGTGTTGCTATACCGTTGATGTGCATGCCTCCCTCTATGTGGGGGCTGTACAGGATTAAGTTTGTGTTCTTCAGGGAAAAAAGGAAAGATTTGTGGTCATGAAATTAGTTATGACTATCAACCTGCGGCAGCTGTGAGCTCACAGGTGACATAGAAGGATCAGAGCCAGGGTCAGGCTCTGGAGAAAGTATGATCATTGGTAGGGGTCCTCTGGACTCCTGGATGATGGTGACTTATCCATCTGAAGCTGGCAAACTATTTTCTGGACCAAGTGGCCTCAGTGTGTCAACTTAAGCCCACGTTTCCACGACAGCATTCAAAGAGCGGAACCAGTCGGTCCAGTAGGTCCTGGCCAATTAACAGTGGTTCTGTATTAACAGGACATATGTAAATGGGGTGTACCAGCATCATCCCTTGAAAGGTAATGTCAATTCATGCCTGTTTTGTGATAGATGACCTATCTTGCATGTAGCTTGTGAAGCTTACATTGCAGGTCTCAATCTGTAATGGTTTGCCGAGGGAGAGCATTGCTCTAGCCACCTCTGTGAAGGTTTTGGAACCCATGAGACTTTTCAGAATCAGTTTCGAGTAGAGCATGGGAGCTGATGCACCCCCCACCACTACTGATGTGTATGTGCGTCAGGCGTTGCCCTTATGGCCTGGATCGCCCAAGAAGGTCAGAAAAGGAGGGTGTGGTGTGTTAGGAGTGACTGTTTTAGGGAGCAACTTGGCCTCCCCTATTCCCCTTTCCCAACCTACAAAGTAAACTTTGGCATTAACTGGAGGGGGTACATAGTCTAGTCATGCTGACGGGGGGTCAGCGCCGTATTCCTTTGAGGAGTTTGGCGGCCCTGGTGAACGACGGAGCATGTCAAGCTGCGTTACTGCCTCTGTCAGACATCTCCTAATTATAACCTCCATTTCTTGTCTCAAACATTGTCCTCTGGGGAGGTTTGAAACCCTGTCTTCCCACTCACCTTCTTGTTTGGGTTTCCGTTCGAACCATACCTTTCTTTTCGGCTGGCGAGTGTTTTTCCGTTTTGGCCCAGCGTGCGGTGTTATAAGCCAGTGTTATAAAATTTAGCCTTTTATGGCAAAAGGCTCAAAAACACAAAGGGGGCCATCTCCATCTCAGCCTCCGCTTAGGGCCACATGACCTCAAGTGCTCTCTTTCTGTCTGAACTTTGAAGCTAAGTGAGGCTGGGCTCAGTTAGTACTTGGATGGGAGAATGCTTGGTCATACCCAGTGCTGTAAGCTTTAGCCTTTTATGGCAAAAATCTCAAAAGCACAAAGGGTGTAAAAATCTTGGTCTTGCAGATATTTGGTGACTTTTGAACCCATCTGGTAGGGACTATACAATTTTTATACATATCAGTCCATAAGATTTATTCTAAAATAGATTTTTATTATATCTAAGTCCCTCATTTCATCTATTGTTGATTGCTCAATTGGAAACATCTTAGTCTCAGATCATGCCCTTGTGAATTTAGAGATGTTGCCACATATGGAGAAAAAGAAATCATATAGTTGGCGCTTTAATGTATCCCTGTTTCAAAATCCTGATTTCCAACAAATGTTAAAGACCAAAATCAATGTTTGCATGGAGTCCAACTGGTCCTCAGTATCTTCTGTGGGCATGGCTTGGGAGGCACTTAAGGCAGTTCTTAGGGTTCGGATCATACAGTATGCCTCATTTACCAAAAAATCCAAAGTACGAGAACTCGTGGAGTTAGAAGGGAATATTAAAAGTGCAGAGGCAGAGCTGAAGTGCCGAATGTCATCTGATGGCCTCAGAGAATTGACCCGATTGAAATACAGATATAATACTATTTTGTCGCGGAAGGTGGAGTTTTAGCTATTCAGGGCAAGACAGTCATACTTTGAGTCAGGGGACAAAGCAGGGAAGCTTTTGGCTAGATATAAAAAGCAGAGAGAGTCTTTATCTACCATTCCCTCAGTAAAATCTGCTGGTGGTGAAATTTTTACTTCGGCCATTGATATTAATAATGCCTTTAAAGAGTTCTATCTTGATCTTTATAGTTCCACGTCTTCGTCTACTGATGAAGATAGTAGAAAATTTGTGGAACATTAGAACTCCCTAAATTGATGACTGAGCAAAAACATTCTCTTGATTCAAACCCGGATCAGTCTGATTCTTAAAAAGGACAAAGATCCAAGTGGGTGTAAAAGTTACCGCCCAATTTCCCTGATCCAGCTAGATGTAAAATTGTCAAACCGGTTATGACATCTCTTATACATATAGATCAGGTGGGGTTTATTTGGGGCCGTAGCTCTTCTGATAACATTAGGCGTTTCATCAATATCATGTGGTCAGTAGCGAATGATCAGTCTCCGGTCGCTGCCATCTCACTTGACACAGAAAATGCATTTGATATGATAGAATGGGATTATTTTAAGATTTTGGAAATGTATGGGTTCAGGAGTACATTTATTGGTTGGATTAAGTTAATATATAGACACACTGTAGCAGCAGTACAAACAAATTGATTAATTTCAGATTATTTTACTCTGAATAGGGGCACTCAGCAGGGTTGCCCTCTTTCCCCATTATTGTACTGTCTTGCCCCAGAACCATTAGCAGCCACGCTAAGAAAGGAGGATGGTGTGGCGCGTAAGCTTCTGCTTTATGCAGATGATATTTTATTGTTTGTCTCTGACCCTACTAGATCTATGCCTTGCCTCCATATAATTATTAATTCCTTTTCCAAGTTCTCAGGATACAATGTCAATTGGTCCAAATCCAAAGCTTTGGCTCTGACAGCGTACTGCCCAGTTATGGCCTTCCAGCAAGGCACCTTCCAGTGGCCCAAACAGGGCAGTATTTGGGTATATTATTCCCAGCAAATTTGTCCGATTTAGTTAATTTTGACCCTTTAATAAAAAGGTTTGAGCGATGTGGACAGGTGGGCTTCACATTTAGTCCAATGATTACATTTATCAATGATTGGGAATGTTAATGTTATTAAAATGAACTGTATTCCAAAATTTAACTACCTGGACAATCTCTCCCTGTAGATGTCCCCCTCTTTTATTTCAAGCAATTTGATAGCATAGCAAAGTCCTTCATTTGGAATGGTAAACGTCCCAGACTACATTTCAATAAATTACATAGGTCAATTGACAAAGGTGGGCTAGGCCTACCCAAGATTTTGTTTTATTATTATGCGTTCGGCCTCAGGCATTTGGCTCATTGGTCGATTCCACCTGAAAGAGCCCCTCCCTGGTTTTCTATTGAACAGGAAGTCCTTGCCCCTATTTTGCCATTGCAAAGCCTATCAAGTTAACCGGAGAAGTTAAGTCACACCCCATTATTTCACATTTGCACGTGATTTGGACAAGAGTGGCCAGAGTATTTAATTTGGACTTTTTTTTAAATGTTGCCTCAAGCATATGTCTGTACCCCAGATTATTTTGGGGGTTACTACACTTTGTGACCTATATGAGTGTGGAGTTTTGAGATCCTTTCAAAGTTTGGTTCAGCTTTTTGGGATTTCCAGATCTCAGTTCTATAAGTATTTACAGCTGCGCCACCTGCTCTGTACTGTTTTTGGAGTAGTTTACACCCCCCTAAAGCAGCAGATACTCTGGGAGTGGTGATTACTGCATTTGGAAAATGTCATGGGGGATCAGTGTTTTATTCCCTGCTAATTCAGAGTCTGGGGGATGGAACTTCAACTTCTCTTAAGAGATTGTGGGAGAGAGAGATCTAGACTTGGCATTGGAGGATGGAGAGTGGGCTAGGATTGTAAAAAAACATAAAATCTGCATCTAGAGATGCAAGGGTTCGCCTTATGCAATTTAAGATTTTACATAGTCTACTGGACCCCCTCTAGATTGCATAGGCTTGGTCTTAAAGACACACCCACCTGCTGGCGATGTCAATCAGAAGATGGAGACACAACCCATGTCTTTTGGGGATGTGTTAAGATTCAAGAATTTTGGTTGAGGATTCAGAGTTTTATTAAGGTTTTGGCATCTCAAATTTTATTTTGCCCCAGACTCTGTATTTTAGGAGATGGTCATTAATTTGGAGAATAAGCACGTGAAAAACTGGGTCCTGACTAGTATTATGATTGCCAGACAAATTATTTTAAGGAGTTGGAAGTCAGCTGGAGCACCCCCATTTCAGGAGTGGTGTTCAGAGATGGCCAGAGTGGCAGCTTTTGAGGAGAGGGTATCCAGAAAACTGGGGAGTCTAGACCTGTTTGTGGAGAAATATATACAATCTCATAATACTAGTGTGTGTGTGTGTGTATATATATATATTTATTAGTGAGGGTTAAATATTGATTCTGTATGTACATGTTTTGCTGTTCTTTATTTAATAGATGTATCAATCAAAATGTTAAAATCACAAAAAAACAAAAAACAAAAAAAATCAAAAAAAAAAAAAAAAATCAAAGGGGGTCATCTCTACCTCAGCCTTCGATTAGAGCCACATGGCTTCAGGCGGTCCCTGTCTGTCTGAATCTCTGAAGCTAAATGGTTTCGGGATATGGTTTATGTAATTCATTTTTAACTGCTGAACCCAAATTACTGGTTTTAACAACTTTGAGGTTCTCATCGTGCAAAGGTGGTGAGAAACTTGGCCCATCTAAATAGAAGGCCAATGTGAGCTGGTGTTTTGTGGCCAAGGTAACAAGAATGTTCTTGAAATTGTGAGCATTGTGTAGAACCTTTATAAAAAAAAAAAAAAAAAGCTGTGCTTGGCTTCAAATATCACGGTCCAGAGGTCTGACAATGACCCACAACAATGGGTTAAATGGGGAAGAATGGAGTTCTTAAACGAAAGTTCGGGATGAGCTTGCTCATCTAATCTGCCAATCAACCCTTAGGCTGCAGAGTATACAAGCCGCCGCTTACAATTACTCAGTCTTTCTGTCATCCCTCCAATTCCCCATCTCCTGCCTTGATCTTCGGAGAGCTCCTGCCTTATAACTTCCTCCATATACACTATATTGCCAAAAGTATTCACTCACCCATCCAAATAATTGAATTCAGGTGTTCCAATCATTTCCATGGCCACAGGTGTATAAAATGAAGCACCTAGGCATACAGACTGCTTCTACAAACATTTGTGAAAGAATGGGCCGCTCTCAGGAGCTCAGTGAATTCCAGCATGGTACTGTGTTAGGATGCCACCTGTGCAACAAGTCCAGTTGTGAAATTTCCTCGCTACTAAATATTCCACAGTCAACTGTCAATGGTATTATAACAAAGTGGAAGCGATTGGGAATGACAGCAACTCAGCCACGAAGTGGTAGGCCACGTAAAATGACAGAGCGGGGTCAGCGGATGCCGAGGCGCATAGTGCGCAGAGGTCGCCAACTTTCTGCAGAGTCAATCGCTACAGACCTCCAAAGTTCATGTGGCCTTCAGATTAGCTCAAGAACAGTGCGTAGAGAGCTTCATGGAATGGGTTTCCATGGCCGAGCAGCTGCATCCAAGCCATACATCACCAAGTGCAATGCAAAGCGTCGGATGCAGTGGTGTAAAGCACGCCGCCACTGGACTCTAGAGCAGTGGAGATGCGTTCTCTGGTGGAGGGGGGATTATGGTGTGGGGTTGTTTTTCAGGAGCTGGGCTTGGCCCCTTAGTTCCAGTGAAAGGAACTCTGAATGCTTCAGCATACCAAGAGATTTTGGACAATTCCATGCTCCCAACTTTGTGGGAACAGTTTGGGGATGGCCCCTTCCTGTTCCAACATGACTGCGCACCAGTGCACAAAGCAAGGTCCATAAAGACATGGATGAGCGAGTTTGGTGTGGAAGAACTTGACTGGCCTGCACAGAGTCCTGACCTCAACCCAATAGAGCACCTTTGGGATGAATTAGAGCGAAGACTGCGAGCCAGGCCTTCTCGTCCAACATCAGTGTCTGACCTCACAAATGCGCTTCTGGAAGAATGGTCAAAAATTCCCATAAACGCACTCCTAAACCTTGTGGAAAGCCTTCCCAGAAGAGTTGAAGCTGTTATAGCTGCAAAGGGTGGGCGACATCATATTAAACCCTATGGATTAAGAATGGGATGTCACTTAAATTCATATGTGTCTAAAGGCAGATGAGCGAATACTTTTGGCAATACAGTGTATGAAGTAGTCCCTAGGGGAGTAAATTTAGAGGTCGAGTCGAGCCTCTTCCTCAAGCCCCTACTTTGCGGACAGCAAGCCACATAATTTTAACCTTTATCACTCAAATATTATATGGGCAGGCGGACTCATGAATGCTTGATGTGGTAATATTTGGGCTTTAGTGTTAATTCAAGAAATGTCTTCAGCAACAAGTCCCGGTGATTCTTTCTAAAAAAAGCAGATGCTTCAGAAAACTTTGGTGATAAAACCAACTCAACAATGTCTCGTAAATCCATCAAATTCTCCCAAGGAGCCTCATTCTCGGGCACAAGTTCTCCAATTATACAGTAAGCGACAACAGTTGTTGTAGCAATGCCCTATTTTCATGCCCGTTGCCACTTATACATCCCTTCTTAAAGCTGGCTTGTGAATTCTCTTTGGCTTGTTCACTCCCTCAGAGCTCTTAAGGAAAATACTTTATCCTGTTGTTTTGAGAGTGGAGTATCTTTTTGATATCAATTCTTTCAAACAAATAGACAACTCAACTGGGACAGTTCCCTCATAGAATGACAAATTCTTACTGAGAACACATTCTTGTTTAATGCCATGAAGACTCGACTTGCACTGTACAATGAGACTGTGCTGCTCGATAGTTCTCAATTCAAGTTTATCTTTAGTCTGTATCTCCTGTTTTATTGCGAAGCAAAACAAATGTTTTCAACAAAAAAGCTTTCTTGAAAGCCAGCTAGTCCATGTGCTGCAAAATTGTTGACAGATACTCAAAACACTGTTCCTTTTAACTGGTCATGAAGTGTTTTGATGTGTATTCCATCCTGTTCAAGAGTCCTTAAATCCTTTAGCAAAGGATCAAGGAACTTGTCATAGCCAAATTTTTTTAACGTCATCAGTTTTCCCTGAGAGAGCGAGCTGAATTGTGGAAATATTTGAGTGGAACTGGGCTGGCAAGTTAAGTATTAGCCAATACACAGTTTGGGTTAGTTAGTTATTTTGTATATATATATATATCTTCCTAGAAGTTTCCAACTGATTGCGAATTTCGAAGTTGTCAACATAGGCACCCAAAGAAATTCTGTTTTGCTTTGCTAAAAGTCTATTTGTTTTGAAGTACATCACAAAAAGACCTGTACTGCCCAGCAATTGTCCTCATCAAAAACAACTTGTTCAAAGACATCATCTCTGTTCAGCAAAACATCAAGACTTTGAGATACTGAGACAAATACAAAAATGTTATTGTGTGCTCTCTATCAAAAAGATATTCAACTAGATCAATGACAGTAGAATGCTCTTTAAAGTATTAATTTATTCTGTATTCAGTTGGAAGACTGCCCCTCTCTGAGGTGCTTGTGATCAGTGGATTTAAATTGGAAACTGCATCTGAACCTTATCAGCAACTTAATCATCAATGAGCCCCTCATACTTTCCCAGAATGCAGGGATGTGTGCAGATACAGTTTAAGCAACATTGCAGTATCTAACATCTGTGATGCTCTGTTATGCAGCACTTTATTTGATAAAAAAAATACTACAATATTACGTAGAAAATTGTTATATTTTCAGTTGATTAAAGTGTATTCATTTAATTAATTCATTTATTTAAACACCATTTTGACGATAAAATTGAAATAAACTTATGGAGTTCAGGGAAAAAAAAAAAAATGGTATCAGGACATCCCTACCAGAAGGTTTTGGTTGATTGTTTTAAACCACGCTGAGAGAATGAAACAATCACTGACTTTACTTATTTACTGCGTTACACTTTTTGAAACACGCAAAACGGTTTGCATGCATAGAAACAATAACTACATTTCCATCAGCGGCGTAGCTAGACCCTGGCTGATAGGGCTGAAGCCCCGGATGTTTTTTTGTGTTGAGAAAAAAAAAAGGCTTAAATGTTACATCAGGGTACAAAAGCAACAAGGCAGGCTTCAATTCTGGCTTCAAATGAAAATGTATTGATCAGTGAGCCCAACTTGCATTAATTGACAGTTCACACTTTGACTTTTACCTGCTGTTCGTAGCCCGTTAATCAGACAAGTTATGAACGTCTCATTTCTATTTTCTCTCACGGGGTGCAGTTTTTCTGTATCAGAGACACTGAGGTTTTATTATGCAAGCTTTATTTCTAAATATAATCTATAAGCCTAATTTCTACCAACTAGGTTTAAATGCACGCGCCAGTCATCTTGTTTGGTTATTCGGGTTTAGTCAGGAATAAAGAATGTTTATCGCAAATGGAATTTCCTCAAACGCAACTCAAAATAGCAGTACAGTGAGCTATAAGCTTAAGACAATACTTGGGTCTTAAAATGTTAAAATCTCACATTAAACAAAAATGATTGCCTGTATATGTGCTCTGCCCATGCTGGTTCACATTTCCATGTCATGGGAAGTAGAAGAAGCCTTTATTTTTGTCACACATTATACATTTGCACATATACAGTGAAATTCTTTTTTTTTTTTCATATCCCAGCTAAGCTGGTGTCAGAGCATGGAGTTAAACTGCTGCGTTTAAATAGCCTCTTTGGGGTGCCTTGATTTTTAAATGGTTTAAAATCAAATAAGACTGAACTTGTCAAATTATTGTACTTAAGTCTGCTCACCAGAGCAAAAGGGGAAAAAAAAAAACACTTACCGTTTATCAAGCATTGAAACTTTGCTTTGTCAAAAACAACCTGGAATTATGTTTAATAACAGTCATGAACCACAATGCAGGTGTTTCGAGATGCGTTTATAAAAGTTAGTTATTTTTACATTTACTCGGTGATCCCATGATGACACTTTATTGCCACGTAAAATAAAAAAATTACGATTTCGATAATAAAGTAAAAATTACAAGAATGAAGCTGTAGCATTATGATATTAAAGTCGTAATAGTTTGAGAATACATTTTTAGCATTATTATATAAAATTTTGTATGACAACAGTCAAAATTATTAAAATAAAGTCATAACATTGAGATTATACACTGTTAGACATAGCTATAATTTCTACAGTTACCGCAAAATGTCCAATATAATATTTTTTTTAAAGTTTCACTACTGTAAAATGCATTGCATTATGGGTATTTATGACGTTTCATGTAATTTATAATGACTTATTGTATATTGGGAATTTGCGGTATTCTGCTGTTCACACAACAGCCGTAGTGCTACTATAGTTGAAGACCGACTTCTAGCAATGAAGGTATTAAAAATGTGTCATCAAAATTTAAAAATCAGCTCACATAGCAACACTTTTTAAAGTGTGTCGGCATGTTACATGTTTTTTAGCAGTGTAAATGATTGAGAATCATAGACAGCCAGATTTGAACTCTGACCTCACGACTTCAAAGGAGTAGCCGATATGTGCACATGTGACATGCCCTGAAGGCTTTGCCAGAAAGTCATAACCCTGCGGCATCATCAGATACACTGTGCACGTCGCCGGACATGCCTCAAACAGGGCTGGTGCAGCGTTAAAGTAAGACCAATCCTGTGCTAATGCTGTGACACGAAAACTTTGCTGACAGCTTCCAAAGCAGAAGGATACCGACCCGTGTCATAGCTAGGCAAGAGCAAATCTGTCAACTAGCTCCCTGGGGGGATAAAGGAAGAACTTTCACGGCAACATTAAATTTTCATCAAGGTGAAGGTACCATTTTGTTACTTACAATGTTCGGTAAAGAAAACAACTTGTGGAGTCACGTGGCTCTGTGTGAGAGTTGGACGTGTGAATGGAGAGCTCTGCGCACATTGCTAGTTTTTAATACTTTTTATGTCATAAACCGGTGAGATTCTATACACCCTGAACCATAACTGTTCTATGAAGACAATGTCAAAATTCAAAATCCTCGGGCTCTGGAGACATTAAAAGACACTTACATGCTCAAGCTGACACACCAGACAGGGCTGCAGACCAGGGACTTGCTGTAATACGATTGATCGATCACTGCCATGGAGACGAAATTCACCGAGTTGGTTACAAGAGTATCGGATGTTGAGAAATGGATCGATTATCTGGAGTCATTGGAGAGGGAATTAGCTGCTAACCTGCTAGCAACCAAGACAGACTTGGAACGTGTTTGGGAAAAGTTGGAAGACTTAGAGAATCGTAGCCCGTGAAACAACGTCCAAAATGTTGAATTTCTGAGAACGAAGAAGGTCGAGTTATGGTGAAATTCCTAGACGAGCTCCTCCAGAGTCTGCTCGACATAACAGGCCATAAGCTGGAAATCGAGCGAGCTCACAGGGTTCCTGCTCGGAGATCCGCTGAGGGAGACAGGCCCCGATCAATTCTGGCAAAATTTCCGAGATCATCCGATAAAGATCTTGTGTTATGCAAGGCGAGGAGTAAAGGAAGGCTTTCTTGGAAGAACCACAGCATTTTCTTGTTCCCAGACTTTGCGAATTCGACACGAGTGAAACATGATAGATTCAAGGAATGCAAGAAACTCTTACATCAATGTAAGGTCGCTTTTGCACTGATGTTCCCGGCCAAATTGAGAATAGATACCAAGGATGGCCGCAAAATATTGACGTGCCCACAGCAAGCAATGTCCTTCATAAAGTCAATGGAATGAGTAAGTTATTGTGTGATACTGTCTATGCAGCCAAGTGGACCTGACTCACTGAACATTCACTTGTTCGTCTGAGGAACTGAGCGCCTTCTTTGTTTCTTTTTGTGCTGGTTCTGCCTAGAGGCTGGAGTATGTTTTGTGGAGTAACACTCCGAGACAGTTTGTGGATGAATCTGCACATTCTTTGTTCTTATGCCTCCTATTGGTTGGAGTTTGTTCTGTGGAATATTTCTTGCAAAACATTGGAGTGATTAGGGCATTTTTTGCACTCACGTAACAGCCGAGTGAGCCTGACTCACTGAACATTCACTTGACTGTCTGAGGAAACTGGGCGCCTTTTTTTTTCTTTTTGTGCTGGTTCCGCCTAGTAGCTGGAGTTTGTTTTGTGGAGGAACACACCTTCGGAACAGTTATGTGGATGAATCTACACGTCTTTGCGTTTATCCCGCCTATTGGCTGGAGTTTGTTTTATTGATTATTTTCTGTTGTGTCATTTTGTCACAAAATTTGTATAGAAGCACCAGACTTGAGCAATCCGATGGCAAAGTTGTCGCGGGAGTCTCGTAGGTGTACATGGACTGTTTGAGTTTAGAGGGATGGACACCAGTTGGCACAGTCGTGCGTGGGGTTAATGCGCACATTTTTCTTTTTTCTGTTTTTTTTTTTTGTTGTTGTTTTGTTCTGGGGTTTGTTTGTTGCTCTAATGTTGGAATGTGGTCTTTATAATTTTGTTTTTGACACACAATAAATTTTTTCTAATATGTCAAAATGTCAAATGTTAATATGAGTGGATTGTCTCTCTTCACGTGGAATGTGAATGGGTTAGGGCACCCCATAAAAAGGAAGGTTATTTATTTTCTTAAACGTAAGAAAGATGATATTGTGTTTCTTCAAGAAACGCATCTTGGGGGCCTGGGTAGCTCAGTGGTAAAAGACGCTGGCTACCACCCCTGGAGTTCACTAGTTCGAATCCCAGGGCGTGCTGAGTGACTCCAACCAGGTCTCCTAAGCAACCAAATTGGACCGGTTGCTAGGGAGGGTAGAGTCACATGGGGTAACCTCCTCGTGGTCGCTATAATGCGGTTTGTTCTTGGTGGGGCGCGTGGTGAGTCGAGCGTGGATGCCATGGTGGAAGGCGTGAAGCCTCCACATGCACTATGTCTCTGTGGCAACACGCTCAACAAGCCACGTGATAAGATGCGCGGGTTGGTGGTCTCAGACGTGGGAGGCAGCTGGGATTCATCCTCCGCCACCCAGATTGAGGCAAATTACTACGCGACCACAAGGACATTGGAATTGGGCATTCCAAATTGGGTGAGAAAAAAATAAATAAAAAAAATGCATCTTTCCCCGCAGGAAGCTGAAAAATGTGGGAAGATATGGGGTGGACATGTTTTCTTTAGTGCTGGCTCAAGTAATAGCAGGGGAGTCATTACATTGATAAGTAAACATCTACAATTCAAATGTCGCAAACAGATTAATGCTAAATTAGGAAAAGTCATTATTGTTTTAGCAGAAATTCAGGGGCAAAGGTTTATTTTGGCTAATATTTACGCACCTAACGTTGATGAACAGGGCTTTTTCATAGATCTTGAAGGGATGTTACAAGCCGCTGGCACCCCTCATGATCTTTTGATGGACTCAGTCCATGATCATAGTGAAGCAATAGTGTGTAAGCCCCCTAGAGCAACACTGACGCTTCAGAGGATGTGTAAAAATCTTGGTCTTACAGATATTTGGAGACTTTTGAACCCATCTGGTAGGGACTATACATTTTTTTCATCAGTCCATAAGATTTATTCTAGAATAGTTTTTTTTTAATATACAAGTCCCTCATTTCATCGGATGTTGATTGCTCAATTGGAAACATCTTAGTCTCAGATCCTGCCCTGGTGAATTTAGAGGTGTTGCCACATACAGAGAAAAAGAAATCATATAGTTGGCACTTTAATGAATCCCTTTTGCAAAATCCTGAATCCAACAAATGTTAAAAGCTGAAATCAATGTTTATATGAAGACCAACTGGTCCTCAGTATCCTCTGTGGGCGTGGCTTGGGAGGCACTTAAAGCAGTTCTTAGGGGTCAGATCATACAGTATGCCTCATTCATCAAAAAATCCAAAGCACGAGAACTCGTGGAGTTGGAAGGTAATATTAAAAGTGCCGAGGCAGAGCTGAAGCGCAGAATGTCGTCTGATGGCCTCAGAGAATTTACCTGATTGAAATACAGATATAATACTATTATGTCACAGAAGGTGGAGTTTTGGCTATTCAGGGCAAGACATATTTTGAGTCAGGGGACAAAGCAGGGAAGCTTTTGGCTAGATATATAAAGCAGAGAGAGTCTTTCTATCATTCCCTCAGTGAAATCTGCTGGTAGTGAAATATTTACCTCTGCCATTAATAATGCTTTTAAAGAATTCTATCTTGATCTTTATAGTTCCACATCTTCGTGTACTGATGACGATATTAGTAACTTTGTGGAACCATTAGAACTCCCTAAACTGACGACCGAGCAAAACAATTCTCTTGATTCTGAGATAACCTTGGAGGAGCTTGGGGAGGTAATTAAGGCCTTGCCTACAGGCAAGGCTCCAGGGCCAGATGGTTTTGCCGCTGAATTTTGTAGATCTTATGCTACAGAACTGGCTCCACTTTTGCTAGAAGTTTATACAGAATCATTAAAGAATGGAAAGCTTCCGCTTTTTTAGATATTTTATTATTCATCTCTGATCCTTCTAGATTTATGCCTTGCCTTCACAGAATTATTAATTCCTTTCCTAAGTTCTCAGGTTACAGATTTAATTGGTCTGAAGTCTGAAGCTTTGGCTCTGACAGCGTACTGCCCGATAACGGCTTTTCAGCCGGGAGCCTTTCAGTGGCCCAAACAGGGCATTATGTATTTGGGTATTTTATTCCCAGCAAATTTGTCTGATTTAGTTAGTGTTAATTTTAACCCTTTAATAAAAAGGTTTGAGCAATGTGGGCAGGTGGGCTTCATTACATTTATTGATGATTGGGAAGGTTAATGTTATTAAAATGAATTGTACTCCAAAATTCAACTACCTGCTACAGTCACTCCCTATAGATGTCCCCCTCTCTTATTTCAAGCAATTTGATAGCATAGCAAAGTCCTTCATTTAGAAATGTTCCAGATTACATTTCAGTAAGTTACATAGGCCGATTGACAAAGGTGGGCTAGGCCTACCCAAGATTTTATTATTATTATTATGCGTTCGGTCTCAGACATTTGGTTCATTGGTCGCTTCCACCTGAAAGAACCCCTCCCTGGTTTTGTATTGAACAGGAAGTTCTTGCCCCTATTTCGCCATTGCAAAGCCTTTCTATCAAACTTACCAGAGAAGTTAAATTACACCCAGTTATCTCGCATTTACACTCGGTATGGACAAGTGTCCAGAGTATTTAATTCGGACATTTATTTAAATGTTGCCTCAAGCTTATGGTTGAACCTCAAATTGAGATCCTTTGAATATCTGGTTCAACATTTTGGGATTCTCAGATCTCAGTTCTTTAGATATTTACAGCTGCGCCACATGCTCTGTACTATTTCTGGGAGTAGCATACACCCCCCTAAAGCGGCAGATACTCTGGGAGTGGTGATTACTGCTTTTGGAAAAGGTCATTAGGCATCAGTGTATTACTCCCTGCTAATTCAGAGTCTGGGGGATGGAGCTTCAACTTCTCTCATGAGATTATGGGAGAATGATAAAAAACTTGGTATTGGAGGAGGGAGAGTGGACTAGGATGCTCTAAAAAATGTCAAGTCTGCATCTAGAGATGCAAGGGTGTGTCTTATGCAATTCAAGATTTTACATCGATTCTATTGGACTGCCTCTAAGAGCAAGCCTATACAATCTAAAGACACACCCAACTGCTGGTGATGCCAAACAGAGGATGGAGACATAACCCATGTCTTTTGGGGGTGTGTTAAGATCCAGGAGTTTTGTTTGAAGTTTCAGAGTCTTGTGTGTTTTTATTATTAAATATTATGCACTCGGGTTTCATTTTGCCCCAGACTCTGTATTCTGGGTGATGGGGTGGTCATCGATGTTGAGAACAGACACATAAAGAGTTGGGTCCTAACCAGCGTCATGATTGCCAGACAGATACTTTTAAGGGGTTGGAGGTCGGCTGGAGCACCCCTCATTTCAGGAGTGGTGCTCGGAGAAGGGTAGGGTGGTGGCCTTTGAAGAAGGGTCATTAAGAAGACTAGGGAAATTGAATTTGTTTATGGAGAAATGGGGCGGATATCTGACGTCGCTGGATGTGTGAATATTATTATTGTTTTTAATCTATTTGTGTGTGTGTGTGTGTCAATAATCATGTATGACCACTGGGATGTTGTTGGGGGCCAGGGTGGGGTGATAGTGGGGATTAATTGTTGATTCTGTATATATATATATATATATATATATATATATATATATAAAATATATATATGTGTGTGTGTGTGTGTTTATTTTTTCTGATTAACAATTTTATTGATTTACATATTGAACACAGGAAAACAAAACATAACTCATTTTACACTCACTGTTTGGGATATCTTTTTTGTCATACATGGTTATCTGTTGTCTGAAATAAAATATATCCCAAAATTCCAGGAGTTTAAGGTCAGTAACTGATTAACCTAACCTAGCTATTTAACGTTAACTTTTGCTAACCTAGCTAAACCTGAGCTTGCTGGTGCTGCATTTTAGAAAAATTTAACGTTAATTTTAATAGCATCTACATAAAATAAAAATAAAAAAAAGTTATGTTGGGTGACTGGGAAGCATCTTTAATAATGTGGTGCATGGAAAAGGCAAAAGAATCTTGGTAGTATTTTTATTTTGAAAAAAAAAAAAAAAAAAAAAAAAAAAAGGACATGCGTGCTAAATAGCTGGCTAATGTTAACAATATTTAGCTTGAGTTTTGGCAGTGAAATAGTGACTCGAGGCTTTGTGGAGTTTAACTGGTATTAAGAGCAGTTTCTTCCTTCGGCTTCAGTGTTTGGCCACTTTAAGGCCGAACGGTACCGGGATCGGGCCGTATCTCTCATTAAAACGCGACCAGCGGCCACCATTTTGAGGTAACCAAACAAGTTCAACCATTTTGAAAAGGTCAGAAGTTGGCATCTCAGAAAAAGTAAACAAAACATGTGTAGTGTAAAGTATGCCTGAGTAGTAATGGTTTGAATTTCAGTGTCCTAAAATATCAACATTTTCAGTATAAGGTGCAATCTCATTTGAAATGTTACTGTAGAATTAAAAAGTTGTAAAGTTGTCTCCCTGCATCATGCAATATGCTCTTTTTAAACCATTACAGACACGGATGCTGAAAACCTACAATGTGGAATTAACGAGACATGACCTGAACTGGAAAATGAGACACTAAGGACACTTGTTGCACACCAGAGCGTGTCAGAAAGAGAGAAGACCTTGTGTTTGTTGGAACTGATGACATTAATCCTTTTCTAACTCTGATACAGAGCCGAAAACTCATTCAAACCTTCAAAAATGGTGAGAGCATATTATTATTTTTATTATTATTAACCTATATTTATCAGAGGCACATGATAAATACTTGGCCCACTCCCAGTCTATGCGAAACTGAAGAGCAGTGGCCTTTTCTCTTCACTAAAAGATATCTCTGCAGTCATTTCCACATGCTTACCAACACTGATGTTGACATGCACCTCCATGAAACTTTCCTTACCAAGGGCAGGAGGATCTTGAACTTTTTCTAAAACCAGACTTAAATGGATCAAAAAGACACCCAGGCTCTGCTACATGAGATGGAGTGTGAAAGCACAGAGATGAACAACCACCAGGTCGCCATCGCTGCCATCATTCTGTTGATGAAATACTTCCAAGAGAAAAAGGACCAAATCTCCATCTTGACAGATGTAATAGCCCTTTCCTTCAAGTTTTTACACATCACGCTCAGGACTAGAAAATATTGTGGTCAAGCCAGTCAGTTTGAGACTGAACTTCACTAATTTCGTCCCTTCAGCCTGAAGCTGCTGTTGAAGGCTCGTGCCTCTTCTGGGTGATGGCGAAAGCACCTATGGTAGCGGAGGCTTCGTCGATATACAGCGAATACTCCTCGCGTAGGGCTTTACACAGAGCCGAGTAGCGGTTTCAGGTACCAGTCGGTAGCGTTTCCATGAACACATGGACACTGCTTACCGTGGTCTTCCATATGAGCTCAAGTTTTTCACACGATGAAGCATAAGGCAAGTCAACCAGACAGTGCTCAATTTCTCTGAGATAATTGTCGATGTTTGAATCTCGATTACTTGGGTCAAAGCGCTCAATGTCCCCTGCGAGGGGCTCGAGTTGTTGAGTGTGCAAGCCTTGGTGTCGGTATGACCACGGGTCATCCGAATCATCCGAAACACTATAGTCACTCGGATCGCTATAGCGATCTTCATGGTGGGGAAGGAGTCCAGTCGACACGTGGGGGTGGACCCCGGGTTGCGTACAGCTCCCTGGCTAATGGGATCTTCGATCCGCTTACACCACTCTGGGCTTGGAAATTATTTCCCCCCCTCCGTGGTGTGGAATCAGACGATTTGAAACGCAAGGTGGCGTGACCGAAAACTGACTGAGGGGGGCAACTGTAAGGAGGGGCACCTGCATCCAACCAGCGGGCCGCTGGAAGAGCTTGAAAGGTGTCTCGGAGGACGACGTCAGAGACTGTACCACTAGGGACAGCTCGGCTCCTAGCGTGTGTCCCTGGGTTTCTCAGG
Source organism: Myxocyprinus asiaticus (assembly GCF_019703515.2). Lineage (NCBI taxonomy): Eukaryota > Metazoa > Chordata > Actinopteri > Cypriniformes > Catostomidae > Myxocyprinus > Myxocyprinus asiaticus. The sequence continues at coordinate 5,009,443 of NC_059347.1, forward strand.
GGCACATTTCTATGCGTAGCGCTAAAGAGGGGGCCCTCTTCTATGTCAGATGTTGTGCTGTGTGTTTCAATGGCACTAACCTGATCTGACTCTACTCTCAGCTGGGCAGCTTGAAGCTGCCTGTGCAGGGTTTCGTTTTCCTCCTACATCTGGGCATTATCTTCCTGTGCCTGGACTTTCTCAGCTTGGGTGCACATAACTTCATGGTGCAGGCTGAGATTTTCCCTCTGCACCGCTTGGTAGCTGCTCTGCAGCTGGGCCTGGTGCTCTGCGGTTTGCAGTTGGGTTCTGCTGTAATGAAGAAGGAACATTTGGCCCACTAGGTCCGGGATTGTGCACTTTGTTAACAATCCGGTCGGGAAGCCAATCAACTAGTTCCTGCAATGCTTCATCACAACAACTAACATTGTAGCCATTAAGGTTATCTCTGTCCTCTATGGAGAGACGGCGGACAGCAGCAACCACATCTTGCAGTGCTGGGTCGTCGGACCTCTCTGGCGCTTCAGCTCCGGCCAAGTGGGGCGACTGGTGACTCATTTTACTGTGGCAGTAAAAATTCTTGCGACAAAGTGGCTCTGATAGCTTGTTGTGTTAGTTTCTATAATGCCGACACGAACGCACAGGTGAGAGGCTTCGACCTGTGGCTTAAGGGCTACCGTTATGTAATGTGCAAATTTCACTGCATTCTCTCTTTGGTGGACGTCAATGAGGTGACTTGGCACCTCTCCGTAACATCTAGGTGAAAGCGTTAGGAGTTAAATAACAACAACAACAGCAGGCTTTGAGCAGATTATCGTAAACTTACCAACCCCTAATTCACTCTTAAGAGCACTTTCATACCACAATGGCTTATGCTTGGCAAGTTGTGAGAAGTCAATTGTCAAACAGAACCAAACTTTGAAGTAATGATTCAAGTTATTACTTTGGATTCTTATGCATACACACTGTGACAAACTGGCACATAGGATGCCTCACATGGGGCACCAATTATTATGTAAGTTCTACTGGTTGTTTAGATCAGTGTTACTATCAGAAATAATTAATAATTATTTCTTTAGTTATTAATTAATACAATCTAACTCATTAAAGCCTCATATGGGGCACCAGTAAATGTAGTGCGCTACGTTCAGGAGCGGGTTTGGTTATTAGCAATAATTAATAATTATCAAAAGATAATTATCAATTATTAAAATCAATGGAACATTGATTTGAATCAATGTTAGCTCTTTTAATCCTTCAAATTCAACAATCAAAGATAACTATCAATTATCAAAATCAATAGAATATTAATAAAGGATTAATATCGCCAGGGCACCACCCTGGAATCAGGGACTAATAACCAGATAGTATAACAGTCTCAATATTAGATTTTTCTTAAGAGAATATCGACATTCAAAAGGAAACAATGAAGGCTTGAATCCGAGCACTGACATCCCCTGCCAGCATTTGACACAGGTGTATGCAAAACAAACCAAAACACTTCTTTGAAATATAAAAGTTTATTTATGCAGTAATATCAATTAATAATCAATACAATGCAGTCAATAAACTTCCAACTTATAATTACAAACTAAACAGTGACATGATTAGATATGGTAACCAAAAAAAGACTATAACACATGAGAGGAAGGTAGGTTGTGTGTGTATATAAGGAGTACCGCGCACAGACTGGCAGACATGACTCTCATGGAGAGTGCGTCACACAAGATTTCCGGCCAGAGAATATGGCCGCGAATGTGGGTGGAGAGAAGCCGGTTAATGCCATCTGCCCATTTACCGCGTGTCTCCGCTTGTACGATAACTTAGGGACAAGGCTGAGCTTTATCAAAGTTATCTACTAGCCAAAAGTGTGTGCGAGAATGCTTGAGGGGTTGCGTGCGTGCGTGGTTAGTACGAGAGACAGAGAGAGAGAATAAAGTGGCGGACCCAAAGCCGGTTTAGCGATCATGGGAGAGAAAGCAGCTGTTAGTTTATCACTCAGAGACGTGGTTAACAGCTCATAAACCGTCCCGCGGTCTTTGGTTCTTTAATGGATAAACTCAGATGGCGGAAATACACAATAGTCCAATGTGGTTGGACTTCAACACAGATCTCATTTGTGATATCAGTACATTACAGTAATACCTTGAGTATTATTAGCAGCAATGAGCGGACTCGGCGGTCCGTAAACTGTACAAACAATAACCTTGAAACACTAGAATAACACACTATAATATTCTATCTCTGCCCAGACGTAACCTCTTACTTGGATCGCATGAGGACACAGGTAGAATGTGTGTCCCTCCGTCCTTTAACTCAGACTCAGTTTCTCGAGGCTCGGGTGATGACGGGAGGCCGTTTCCTTGCTCTGTCGGTGGGCGGTACGGCTGCTGATTCTCGGCGGGCTGGTGGAGAAATCAGTAACGTCGACTTGAAGATGGAAGAGAAATCTTTAATCTCTTCACTTCTGCAGGCAAACGGATGAAGATGCGGATTGCTCGGTGGTCTCCTTCGGATCCGTTAGTGTTCGGTTGAACAATCTCAACTCGTCCAGCGAGATGGAGATTGTATGGCCACAGTTTCAAGTCGGACGTTAGTTCCTTGTGCCACGAGGCTGCACCTGAGAGCAGTGATGAGCTGTGTGTTGGGCCTCATGTATTCAGATAGAAGACAAAGGCAGGCCTAACAGTCAAAAACATTCCTCAAGCCCCTCCTTCTAAGTCGTAAATTTTATTGACAGAAATCGCGCCAAAATCAAACAAAGGGAGTCCAAAACAGACTACAGATCCATGAAGCCTTGCCCACTAAAGGATTGAGCACTCAACTCCTATTGGATGAGGCACACGACAGAACGTCCCTCAAACATGACATGACATCATCAGGACTTCAAATAATTCTGAAATGCTTCCAAAGTGGCTTCCGGCGACTTCGTTCACCGAATACGGACGTAGCTTTGTGCTGCTCTCCGGTGTAACCTCGTGGCATAAGGAAGTAATGTCCGACTTGAAACTGTAGCCATACAATCTCCATCTCGCTGGACGAGTTGAGATTACTCTGTGTTCAACCGAACACTCTAACGGATCCGAAGGAGACCGCTGAGCAATTCGCATCTTCATCCGTTGGCCTACAGAAGTGAAGAGATTAAAGATTTCTCTTCCATCTTCAATCAAGTCGACATTTCTGAGTTCTCCGCCAGCCCGCCGAGAATCAACAGCCGTACCGCCTGCCGACAGCGCGAGGAAACGGCTCTCGTCATCACACGAGCCTCAAGAAACCGGGTCAGAGTTAAAGGACGGAGGAAAACACATTCTACCTGTGTCCTCATGCGATTCAAGTAAGAGGTTTACGTCTGGGCAGAGACAGAATATTATAGCGTGTTATTCTTGTGTTTCAAGGTTTTTGCTTGTACAGTTTACAGACCGCCATGTCCGCTCATTATTAATACTCAGGGTATTAATTATCACGAATTTGTTTTGCTGTATTGTAGTCCAACCAAATTGGACTGTTGTGCATTTTCGCCATCGTGGGTGAGACAGCAACCGAGTTCATCCATTAAAGAGTCAAATAACAAGGGACTTTTACGAGCCCCGCTCGTAAAACGGCGTCTCTGAGTGATGAACACGGCTGCTTTATCTCCAGCTATCGCGAAATCAGCTTTCGGGCTGTCACTTAATCATCTCTCTCTCTCTCTCTCACACTAACCACACTGACTGACACACACACACACACACTGTCACACACACACCTTGTGTTATAGGATTATTTTTATTTCCATATCTAATCATATCACTGTTTAGTTTGTAGTTGTAAGTCGGAAGTTTATTGACTGCATTGTATTAATTATTAATTGATATTACTGCATAAATAAACTTTTGTTTATATTACAAAGAGAAGTGTTTTGGTTTGTTTTGCATACACCTGTGTCGTGCTGACGGGATGTCAGTGCTCGGATTCAAACCTTCATTCATTGTTTTTTTATTCGAAAATCGATATTCTTCGGATGTCGATTTTCCTAAGAAAACAATCTAATATTGAGACTGTTTTAATATTCGGTTATTAGTCCCTGATTTCAGGGTGGTGCCCCGTCAATGTTAATCCTTATTAATATTCTATTGATTTTTGATAATTGATAATTATCTTTGATGATTGTTGAATTTGAATGATCAATAAGCTAGTGTTAATTTTAATGTTTCATCGATGTTAACAATTGATAAGTGTTGATTTTAAAGGATTAAAAAAAAAAAGCTAACATTGATTCTCATCAATGTTCTATTGATTTTAATAATTAATAATTATCTTTGATAATTATTAATTATTGCTAATAACCAAACTTGCTCCTAAACGTAGCACACTACATTTACTGGAGTCCTATATGAGGTTTTAATGAGTTAGATCCAATTAATTAATTTAAATATTGATTAATAACTACAGAAATAATTATTTCTGATAGTAACACTGATCTAAACAACCAGTAAAGCCCTACATGTGTCTACCCACGGCGAGCAAAGTTGCTGGAAGCAAATCCCAGAAGCATTTCAGAGGTATTTATACTCCTGCTGATGTCATGGTTCAAGGATGTTCTGTTGTGTGCCTCATCCAATAGGAGTTGAGAGTTCGATCCTTTAGTGAGCAAGGCTTCATGGGATTTGTAGTCTGTTTTGGACTCCCTTTGTTTGATTTTGGCGCAGTTTTTAGCAGTAAGATTAACGACTTGGTATGTGGGGGCCTGAGTTAGGTTTTATGACCGTGTTAGGCCTGCCTTTGTCTTCTATCTGAATACATGAGGCCCAACACAGGCAACTCGAATGAATGTACTTAAAGCCAGAGTACAAAAATAGTAACAACTTTGGGTTTTTTTTTTTTTTTTTTTTTTCCCACACACACACACACACACACACACACACACACACGATTCGACACTCCAGTGATCGAATTGGAGGGTCAAATAGGGAGATATGTTCTAAATTGTTCTAATATTGATATCAGGGGCAAAGACAGCTTCAAAACTAATTCACATTAATAAAATAACCAAATCACAACCGCAACAATTCATGAAAATAATCATACAAAAAAGGAAAATTAACACAAACCAGACAAACAAAAGAAAACTCAGTGCAATGCCCCGATAAACTCCACAATATACAAACTGGCATAACATACATGTACATGAAGTAAATTTCAAGGTGGGATGAAACAGTGGCTGCCCTAGACAGCAGCTTGATCAAACACCTAAAATGGAACAGTCTCTTTAATAAAGATCACATAACCCCATTAAAATAAACAATACCAAATTAAAATACAACACTCATACCAATAAAATAAAATTCACATACCTTAATTGTAGTACAGTTGAAGCTACACAAAGGGTTAGGCAAATTGGCTGCCTCATCAACCAGGAGAAAAGGCAGAACTATAACAAACAGTAGACTCAGTTTAAAATGTATATATAAAAACACAATATATTTTGTGCATGACACTATACACACAGCGCATGCAACCATTTTAATCCACAATTAAACTAACAGTCTCTGTAAAACATACATACAAATTGCACGCCGGGATGAAAAACAATTACCTGGCTAGCAGAGTTTTTTTTATTTTTTTATTAAAGAACATGTAAACAACATTACAGAAACAGGCATCAAAAACAGAAGCTCCAAAGATGGTTAAAGAACAAAAATAAAATAAATAAAAAACACTAAAAAAAAAAGTGCCAAATACAGATTTGTAATATCTTACAATAGACGTAGCTTTTACATTTTTCACAACTTTAAGAGACTTCATTAAAAAAGTGAGTTCGTTAGAGAAAACCTTGTATAAAAGGAGGAGATTTTGACAATCTACATTTATGAATGAAAAATGTGCCATGTAGAATGATAAAATTTACAAAATTGTGAATATTTTTATCATCATTCTCAAAGTAACAAATCATTTTTCACATTCAGTGTTATCATTAGATTAATTTTAACTGAAAAAGCAGAAAAACTATCTTTCCAAAATGATTGTACACTCTGGCACTCAACAAACAGATGACAAAGACTCCTCACTGTTACAAAAAGAACATTCTTTTCCAATATCCATAAAGTTAGAGAGCAAGATATTAGTTGGATATATTTTGTGTAAAATCTTCAGGTGAATTTCTCTTACCTTGTTTGAAATACAAAATTTGTAAGGAAGCAGCCATGCTTTTCTCCAATTAACATCCCTTAGGATGGAATTCCAATAAATTTTTCCTCTTGGAATAACCCTCTTTTTTTCATTAAAGACTTGTCTTATATCTTTGTTAGTATATTTATCAAATACATTTTTACCATTTAGAGGAAATTACAATCTTTATTTTCAACTTTATAATAAGTCAGGTGGCTGCACATTAAATTAAATCAACCTAGAGGGAATAGCTTTGATTACTACAGAAAATTCTTTACATTTTATAGGAAAGTTGAACTTTGACAAAAAAGAATCAGAGTAAATTCTTAAAGATGAATCAAATAAATCACTCAAGTACATTAACCCGTGATCCAACCATTTCTCAAAAAATAAACTCTTGCCTTTAACTGTAATCAATTCGTTATTCCAAATTTTCATTCTGTGAGGAGAAAAATTATGCACAAAGCACAATTTCCAGGCCAAGAGTGCTTGCTCATGGAATTGAGACAATTTTATGGGTAATTTAGATGGCAAAAAATTACAAGTTAAAAGAAAATCAAGACCACCCACCTTCTTAAAAATATTATGTGGAATAAAGAACCATATTGAATCAGGATCAATCACACACTTTTTGATCCAATTAATCTTGAAAGTATTATTCATATCTACATAGTCCAGCATTTCAAAACCTCCTTCAGATTTCTTCCCAGCAAATACATTTTTAAGATGGTGGTTTATTTTTCCAACAAACATTAACCAATAATCTATTAATTTCTTTACAAGTAGAATCCTGAACAAATAAAGATAGACCAGGAAAAATGAATCTGGATAAACCTGCTGCCTTTGTTAATAACATTCTGCCTAAAATAGATAAATCTCTTCTTAACCAATTATCGAAAATCATTTTTGTTTTCTTAATCTTGTTATTAAAATTAAGCTGCTCTCTAACTGACAAGTTTTTGATATATAAATTCCTAAATATTTAATACATTCTTTTACTGGAATGTTAAACATTGATTGTTCAGAAGAATCATGCACTGGAATAATTTCACACTTTGTAATATTTAACTGGAGATCTGAGGCATCAGAAAAAGTTTGAACTAATTTGATTGCATTCTTAATTTGATTCTTATCTTTTAGAAATAAAGTTGTATCATCAGCCAATTGTGATATTTTTATTTCTCTATTAAATAATGTTATACCATGTAAGTTTGGATTTTTTACTACACTAATTGCTAATAGTTCCACAACAATCAAAAACAAAAATGGGGAAATTGGGCAACCTTGCCTCACTCCTCTGTTGATGAAGAATCTTCTAGAAGTATTATTCTGTAATATAACAGAACTATTAATGCCTCTGTAAAACATTTTAACAGTCTGAATGAAATCATTTCCAAAACCAAATGCATGTAAACCCTGTAATAAAAATTGGTGATCAATTGTGTCAAACGCCTTATAAAAGTCGAGAAACAAAATGAGTGCATCCGAATTAAAGTGGTTATAATCTAATAGGTCCAATATAAGCCTAATATTTGAACTAAAATGACGTTTCGCCATAAAACCAGTTTGAGATTCACCAATTACATTACTCAAACCACTTTTTAATCTAGTGGCATAAACTAAGGCTAAAATTTTATAATCAACATTTAATAATGTTATTGGTCTCCAGTTGTCAATGATTAAGGGGTCTTTATCTGGTTTTAAAATTAAACTGATAACACCTTGTTTATTTGTTGAACTCATTTCTTTCTGTTCTAAGCATTCTTTATACATGCTAAATAAAGGGTTTTCTATCAGATCCCAAAAAGCACAATAAAATTCAATGGTTAACCCGTCTGATCCAGGGGATTTTCCTTTCTTCATAGAAAAAAAAAAGAGCTTTAGAAATCTCAGCTTTGAAAATATCATCCTCACAATATTCTCTATAATCATTAGAAACTATTGGAACAAAATGTTTAACTGTTTGTAAAAATGTACTTATTTTTTTATTGTCAGAATGGGAAGTATAAAGTTTTTCATAAAAAGAATACACAAAAGATGCTATAACTGAAGGATTAGAGATTTTGTCATTTATTTTCAAAGATGAAATAGAGTTTCTTATATAATTTCTTTTTTCCAGAGGAAAAAAAAAAAAAAAAACTAGTATTCCTTTCCCCTTCCTCAAACCATTTGGCTCTTGATCTCACATAAGCACCTTTAGCTAGTTCTATATACAGTTTATCTATTTCTAAATTAAGATATAATTTAGACTTTTCATCCTCTGACAGAGTATTTTGTTTAATTAAAGTATTAAGTTGATGTTATCTCTGTAATCTAAGTTTATTTGTTTTTAATTCTTTACCTCTTCTCATAGCAATTACCCTGACTTTAAATTTAAATAGCTCCCACTTTTGAATATAATTTAAATGATTATTTTCAAAAATATTTGCTAACAATTTAACTTGTTCCACAAAACATCTGTCAGAAAGGAGACTGTTGTTAAATTTCCAGTATCTACGAATCGTACTACCCTTGCACCCATCAAAAGAGATCGATATCAATTTGTGATCTGATAGAGGGGCACAAATAATTTTTGTTTCTGAAACATAGTGAATTAAATCATGAGGAATCAGTCAGTAATCTATTCTTGATTTTAAAGAAAAAGAACTATTATTCCAAGTATAGTCACGACAATCGGGGTTCAGATATCTCCATACATCAGAAACTTGTAACTTGTCTGTTATAAAATAAAATAAATCTGAAATTCGTGAGCTATGTTTAGGCGGAAAGCGGTCAACAGAATCATCTGGAGCATCGTTGAAATCACCACCAATAATTACATATCCATCCTTGTACTTCCTTTTTAAATCTGTTATTGCATCACAAATCTTAAACATTTCCAAATTGTGTGCTCTAACATTAAACCCATAGACATTGCAAATTATTAAAGTGGAATTGTCCAGTTCAACAGTCAGTACAATCCATCTTCCATTATCTGAACGAATAGTTTCCAAAACATTACCTTTGAATTTGTTAAAGAAAATTGCAACTCCTGCTGAGTGATTGGATCCGTGACTGAAAATAACAATCTCCTCATTGGGTTTTCCAAAAATTTGAGTCAGAGTCACAAGAATGAGTCTCTTGGGGAAAACAAAAAAACAAACAAAAAAAAAAAAAAAAAAAAAAAAAAAAGTACTTGAGCTTCTGTATGTCTTCCAAAAAGAAATATAGCTTTTCTTTTAACAGCATCGCGAATGCCTCGAACACTTAAAGAAATTAATTTGAACTTACAAAACTTATAATCAGCCGTTACGAAAAATAACTAAATAACCAGTATAAAACAAACAAATACCTTTGAAGAAAGTGAAAATTGAGAAAGCATGAAACATTACGTCAATCAAAACACTTGCGTTGACCCCGATATGTATCCATAACCGCTGACAGCCATCCGCTCAGGTAACGTCAGGAACACTGATGCGCACCCCTTCAATGAAGGCAAATCCTCCTCGAAAGCCGGCCTTCTTGCCCTCTTCTCTCGCACGTTTCACCAGTGGCCAAGCCTTTTTTCTTGCGGCTCGTTCCTCCGAAGACAGATCTTCTTTGATGTGTAGCCCGTTTTCTTTCAGATAGTAGTTGTCTTTGGCATCTCTCCACACTGTGTCTCGATAAAGACGCATGGCGAACTGTATAATTATCACTCTGGGGCGACCATCACCTCTTTTTTGTCCCAATCTATGAACCGAATCCACGACATCTGGAAGTTTGTGCGCGATCTTTGGAGACACTTTGGAGAGGATCTTGATAACAATATCCCATGTGTTACTCTCCTTGTCTGGACCACTTTCCTTTACCCCGTAAATCCTGAGATCCCATCTTCTTTTGTAGTTCTGCATCCCCATATACACCTCCTTCAGCTGTTTATTTTCTTGCTGCAACGCAGCAACAATTTTTTCCAGATTTAAAATCTTCTCTTTGTGGGACGTGCTCTCTCGTAACAGCTCACTTACGGTGGTAGAAAGAGTGGTGATAGAAAAAGCCGTATTTTCCAAGACCTTCTCCATGGACTCAACTCTCTGAAACGTACCATCACATTTCGATGTGAGTTCAGCAAAAGCATTAATGAGTGAATCGATTTTCTCATCAATGTTCATCTTTAATTTCCCTTTTTTTTCCCGGTGGACTTTTACTCGGAGTACACGGAAGAGATGTAGCAAGTACTTCTACATCCATGGAAACTTCGCTGACACTTTTGCTCTCGTCAGTCGCCATGTCTGTATCTTTAACCTGAACCTTATCTCTGTTTCTTTTTTTACCCATATAGGCCTGACAAGCCACACAATAGAAGAAGAAAAACTTAACTAATAATCAATAAAGTTTATCGGGGTTTTCAAACGTAGTTTCATGTTAATCTCCTAATTGCCTGACGACAACACTCAAAAACGTGTCTGCACGGATGAACGCCATCTTGGGCCCCCCCCCCTGGCTAGCAGAGTTCAGCGACACTAACAAACAGGAAATAAAGTAGTCATCACCAGCACACCCCCTTCCACACAAACTATAATTTGCGGGAGACATCGTAATAAAGAATTGATCAGCTTACTCACGTTTTAGTAAATTATAACAGCCAGGCACCTAAACACAGCTCTTTCAATTCACCACCAAGGGTGAGAGCGAAATCAAACATAAAGTTAGTATGACTCACGAGACTTTTAAAATTGTCGCTTTAGTTACGCTGCCCGCCCCCCTTAAAGCGGCAGCAACCTCATTCTAGTCACATGTATTTAGAACACCTGTGAGCAAGTTAAAGGCGACTGTGGCAAGGAGCACAAAACTCCATAAGATGTTGGTTAATGGAGAAAAATAACCTTGGGAGAAACCAGGCTCACTGTGGGGACCAGTTCCCCTGTGGCTAAACAACATGAATATAATGCCAATATTAATTATTTGTGTGCAGTGCAAGTCATGGTTTTCAATGTGTAAATTAAGAAACCATTAAGGTCCAGTGTTTGAAAAAGAAAACATTTTTTAATGAACTTTAAGATTAATGACTAATGTCTTTGAAGCCCATCCTGGATTAAATGTAGAAATTCACATAGATGCATTGTCTTTTGTTAGTTGGCTGATGAAGGCTTTTGTAGGCAATTAAATGATAGTCAATGTATTCCATTTCAAGAATGTAGTCCATCAATATACAAAGGTGATGCAGGCAGAAATCAATGAGGTGCATCGCAGTTCAACCTGCAGGTAATTTCGGTGAGGTTTGGTGGGGTCCATCCTAAGTCCAAGGTTCAGGCAGTGGCATATGTAGTATCTAATGTCTTACAGTTGGAGTTGGCATCAGTTCATCCTCTGAAGTAAAAAAACTGAAGTGATGTCTGGCTAGCACCGGCTGTAGTTTGTCGTCATCTCTCAGCGACACGTAGCAGTGGAGTCTGACACCAAGCAGGAACAGAGCTGGATCTGGCAGGCTCTGGTAACCTTGGGATATGAATCCCCAGGTTGAGACATGGAAACAAATAGAATAATATTAGCGTAGATGCCATTACATTTTATGCAGAGTTATAGATCATGATGGATGTTTGTTGTACTGGCACACCTAACTAAAGCAGCCTAATTGTGAGATAAATTAGGTGTGTGCCTGGCTAAATAGATGAGTCTTTAGTCTAGACTTAAACTGAGTGCGTCTGCATCCCGAACAGTGTTAGGGAGACTATTCCATAGTTTAGGAGCCAAATATGAAAAGGATCTACCTCCTTTTGTGGATTTTTATATTCTTGGAATTATTAACAAGCCAGAATTTTGTGATCGTAATGAACGTGATGGAATATAGCTTGGTAGAATGTCACTTAAGTACTGTGGAGCTAGACCATTCAAAGCTTTGTATGTAGTTAACAGAATTTTAAAATTAATACGAAATGTAACAGGTAGCCAATGTAACAACGATGAAATTGGGCTAATATGATCATATTTCTTGGTTTTAGTCAGCACTCTGGCAGCTGCATTTTGAACCAGTTGAAGTTTATTTATTGAACTTGCTAGACATCCTTCCAGTAATGCATTACAATAATCTAGTCTTGAGGTCATGAACACATGAAGTAATTTTCGGCATCAGCAACAGAGCGCATGTGTCGTAATTTAGCGATATTTCTCAGGTGGAAGAAAGCTGTTCTACAATCTCAGTCTCCCTGGTTAGTGATGTTGTATGTAAAGACCCAGACATTCCACTTTGCTGTTGTCCACCACATCACTTTCCTTTCAATTTATTCTCAAAATATTACCACTTTAAACTCATAATGCTTCGACTTTATTCTCGTTATTTTTACTTTATTCTCAAAATATTATGATAAATGACAATTGCAAATTCAAATATTTATTTACTTTAATTTTATTGTTAGCGTTAATTTCTGCACAATGAACGAGCCGACAAATTGTAATTCTCGCTTTGATCATCCGCAATTTAAATTAAAAACGTGTTTGATCTGTTTATTGTGCGCCTGGCGTTTGCTAATATAAAGTTCTGAACTGGTGTCAGTGTTGCGCTTAATATAATTATAATTTGACAGGTAGGGTGGTCATTTTTTTAAGTCATAGAAGGAAGGATTCTTTTTATTTTTATATTATAATATGGCTCTGGGGCTAAGCCCCAGACGACACTGAAGTCTAGCGACGCCCCTGGTTTCCATCCACATTTTGCGCTGTTCTATTATCAACAAAGTGAAAATGCGTTAAAAAAAAAAAAAAAAAATGTTTGCGAAAATTGTTGCCTCCTGCTCGTTTCCATTCAAATGGCCTTTTACCGATAAAATGGTGTGCGTCATGATGTTTTGGTTTAGCGCCCTTGAGCCGTTTCCATACAGAATTTTGTGTATATCGCAAATTGTGTACCTTTCGCGTCCCAGATGTCCCCACATTTGTGTGAAATGTGGAGAGTATTGAGGTAATTTATTGAAATTAATTTCACGTAATTGCAATAGTAGGAATTATCAGATCATGACGTAGAATCGGAGATATAGCTCGTCTGTATCTGGGATTATTAGAAGAAATTGATTGGAATACTTGGCAAAATACAACAGAACTGGTGGCATTAGTGAGTCTGTAATCCTATATTACACTCCCGAATAAAAATATGGACAATCCGTTCTCATAATGTAATTTTATTTGTCCCTGCAGAATTATGTTGTGAAATGCGGGGCGTCAGTGTTCGAACAAACTTCAACACTCCTCTTCACTTTTCTCAAATCACAAAATTACGTACTTATGTTCTCATTTATTGCTCATTTATTGCTCATTATTATGCTCATTTATTTTTCTTTTACATGTGTAAATAAACACTTGATATCATGAAATGCTTGTGAAACACTGCATTAGTCCATACATAACAGCCAGCGTAATCTGCAGTCGTTTGTTCAAAGAGATGTTGGAATTTACATTAAAACTCTTTCCACCTCTACCAAAAAACAAAAACATAAAAACTTGGAATGTGTGACCGATTTTCGGTGTCTTTATATAAACTTTGGTATAATATGACCCCATATAGCTCTGTTATTTATGACTTTATCTATATCCGTACACTTGTTATGATTTAATTTTCTTCATTTAAGTTAATTACTCCCTTCATATCCCTTTTCTCTAATGTATATTTTTATCTGTATATTAGCCTTATTATTTTGGCACTTTTGTTTAATCCTCTTGGCGCTGAATTCTAATTCTCTTTTTTGTTTTTCTGTTCTGAAAACTAGTGTCTGTTATTCAGGGCTGCATTAATGCAGGGGCTAACCTGGGCTTAAGACCAGGGACCCCAACTCACAGGGGAACCCATTCTCAATGTCCACCGCCACCATATTCTCCACCTACGAACATTGCGGGAGGAGTGCATATAAAGGCGAATGTAAAGGCTTTTAGCGGAGACTCTGATAAGGATGCGGAGACGTTGCGCAACAGCAGCTGGCACGCGGAGGGACAATCACTGTCCCGCGAGCAATAGTGAGAGAGAGGAGTATGGATTTTATTTAGATAAAATCCCTCACGCACCTGCATGCCAGTCCACATCTTGATGTAATCCTTCCTCATGATCACACAACATGTTTATATATTTATGTGCTGAATGAGAAGCTAAACTATAAAAGTGTGACGAGACTAATCAAAAGATGCACTAATCAACAGAAAAGCGCAGCGCTTGCAAAAAATTTGCGCAGCGTCAGTCGCGCAGCGCAGTTGAGCGCATTTCAGCCTTTGTTGTAGATTTTTGCTTTAAAAAAAACAACAAAAAAAACAACGCTTTTTAAACCACAATGATGGCAGGGTGACCATACGTCCTCTTTTTCCCGGACATGTCCTCTTTTTCGGACCTTAAAAAACCGTCCGGCCGGGATTTCTAAATTTGCGAAAATGTCCGGGATTCGGCTTTAGTTGCATTATGATGTGCATCTGGTCTAATACTTCATTGTGTGTGCGCGCATATTTGCATTGCTTTAACCCCTCTTTGTAAGTCCCGCCTTCTCACACACCATTTGGTCGATTATAAGAGGCTTGCTGCAACTATTGGCCAAATTCCTGCCTGTCAATCTCTCCGCGAACACACGAAGCGCTGTTGTGTTCGGCATCAAACAGGTGCTTGACAGTAGCAGCAAATAACAGCTGAGTGGAAACAATGCCCAAACGAAAGTGCAAATTTACAGATTTGCACAAAAAATTCCCATGCTTTCGTCCAGGTCGAGATCCGTGGGAAGCAGAATTTATGACATAAAGCTGGCACTTATGTGTCAGTTGCTCATAAAGGTGCTAGTGATTTAGAAGCACACATTAGCTCTGCGAAGCATAAAGGGTCAGCAAAAGGTGAAAGTTCATCAGGTAAATTAACGAACTACTTTTTGCAACCAGGTAAAATTGTTATCACATTGCTTCATTTTCCATGGCCATTCAAAATAATAGTAATAATAAATGAAGGTACACTCATGGCATCAAATATTTTATTTTAGTACATGGACATTCAAAAGAACACATATATATATATATATATATATATATATATATATATATATATATATATATATATATATATATATATATATATATATTTATGTTATGCTAATAGAGTGTCTTTATCACTGTATTAAAGTTTGCATTCATAGTAACACTGTTTTGAACCCTATTATTCCACCCCACCAAAATCAAAAAGGTTGTCATTCCCTGGTCTAACACAAGTTCAAATAATAGTGGTCTGGCAACTCTTCACTAATGGTATGAATTCATAAGAACGAAATCGTACAAAATAATACAAAATAGCCAACTCGTAAAATATGAATGACTTTTCATGAGATCGGGTTGTACAGGCTGGACAGAGCAGATTAAAAGTGTTTTTCTTTTTTTTTTTTCTTTTACCAGCATGTTGTCAATCACACAGGATTATTTATTTATTTATTTACTTTACTGGGCGTTTTGGTAAAACATGCCGTAATCTTTACTGGCTCAGGAACATGCAGTCTAGAAAAACTTCCATCAAGAATAAAGGTAATATGTCTTTTAATGAAACTGAGGAAAACTCGAGCCTCATCATCAGTCCAAATGTAGGCTACCTCTCTGTTATGCTGTTTGTTGTAAGGACAAATGTGATGTAAATTATCTTGTGTGACACCAAACCAGTTTTACACAACAATTGACGTGTCGACCTAGGATTTATGCACTAAACTTAAATGGAAAAATATTATGTCAACACAATTTTATTTATAATTTGCATTTCCATCAGCTTTATTTTGATGCACTAAAACATTTTTGCAAAAGAACCTTGGAAGGAAACGTAGTTAATGAGGCCAGTTTACGTTCAAGTGTTTGATAATCAACTGATTCTAACCCAGAGTGTGTGTGTTGCTTCATAATGAGAAGTTACAGAACTGCTTCCCCCTTCAACAGGGAATGTGTCTGTTTCAAGAGAATGGCTGTCACCAAGAACTGACTCGTGGCTCACTGTCTTCTGGTTCGCATTTTAAATAACAATTGTTGCTGTAAAGTCTTTAATAGAAAAGCTGCAATGCTTTTGACTTCTGTGACCGCTAAATGATGAAATCAAATTTGTTTTGAAATCACACTGGGCAAAAGGGTACCTTGCAGTTACATGATTTTTTTAAATGGATCCTAATATGGTTAAAGTAATTAGATGTTTTACAAATTTCCTTGAAGTGACTGTCATGTGAAAATGTGTGCTTGTGTGATCTGGCAAGGTGAGACTTCAACACATCAATAGTTTTTAAGAAGCAAATGCAATCAATTTAGAGGCAGGATACCTCACTGCTCCTCCCTTGGTAGTGTTGAAATATGCAATACTTGAAAAGGACTTTCAGAACAGGGTGTTCAAATTGCATTATATATATATATTTATACACACTATATTGCCAAAAGTATTCACTCACCCATCCAAATAATTGAATTCAGGTGTTCCAATCACTTCCATGGCCACAGATGTATAAAATGAAGCACCTAGGCATGCAGACTGCTTCTACAAACATTTGTGAAAGAATGGGCCGCTCTCAGGAGCTCAGTGAATTCCAGCGTGGTACTGTGATAGGATGCCACCTGTGCAACAAGTCCAGTCGTGAAATTTCCTCTCTACTAAATATTCCACAGTCAACTGTCAGTGGTATTATAACAAAGTGGAAGCGATTGGGAATGACAGCAACTCAGCCACAAAGTGGTAGGCCACGTAAAATGACAGAGCGGGGTCAGCGGATGCTGAGCCGCATAGTGCGCAGAGGTCGCCAACTTTCTGCAGAGTCAATCGCTACAGACCTCCAAAGTTCATATGGCCTTCAGATTACCTCAAGAACAGTGCGTAGAGAGCTTCATGGAATGGGTTTCCATGGCCGAGCAGCTGCATCCAAGCCATACATCACCAAGTGCAATGCAAAGCGTCGGATGCAGTGGTGTAAAGCATGCCGCCACTGGACTCTAGAGCAGTGGAGATGCGTTCTCTGGAGTGACGAATCATGCTTCTCCATCTGGCAATCTGATAGATGAGTCTGGGTTTGGCGGTTGCCAGGAGAACGGTACTTGTCTGACTGCATTGTGCCAACTGTGAAGTTTGGTAGAGGGGGGATTATGGTGTGGGGTTGTTTTTCAGGAGCTAGGCTTGGCCCCTTAGTTCCAGTGAAAGGAACTCTGAATGCTTCAGCATACCAAGAGATTTTGGACAATTCCATGCTCCCAACTTTGTGGGAACAGTTTGGGGTGGCCCTTCCTGTTCCAACACGACTGCGTACCAGTGCACAAAGCAAGGTCCATAAAGTGTCAGAGCCGGGAATCGAACTTGGGTCTCTGGCGCAAGAGTCTTAATTTCTACCACTGAGCCACAGAAGGGAGATGAACCCTCCTGGTGCTATGAAAAATAGAAAAAGAGTACAAAAGCAATTTCTTACTGACAATCACAAAAACCAGAAAAATCTTTAGTCCAGAAAAGGATCTGAAAGGAGGAAAAATAATCTCCAAAAAACTCAGGAAAAAGACATAAAAAAACAGCAAAAAATAAACAAGGGGAAAGAACAAACCAAAAGGCTTACAAAGTTTAGTACTTGGAACTAGAGAAAACTTACGGCAGTAACTGGCTAGGAACATCAATAACCAAGCAAAGAAACAAAGGAAGTGAACAACTTAAATACACAGTCCAGAACGAGGCACAGGTGAAAACAATAACACATGATAAAATGGCGGGAAACTGAAATGAAATACAATGAGGGCCTCTAGTGGCCAAAATAAAACATTAAAGCAGAAAACTCTGACAGGACCCCTCCCTCTAGGAACGGCTCCTGACTTTCCCTTCTGGACGACTGGACTTGCGAGCATGAAATTCTTGAATTAGTTTGGGGTCCAAGATGTCCTTGGCAGGAACCCAGGAGCGCTCCTCAGGGCCATATCCTTCCCAGTCCACAAGATGCTGCCGGGACCCACGTACTTGACGGGCATCCAGTATTCTGTGGACTGTGTAGGCTGGCTGGCCACCAATGATACGAGGAGGGGGAGGTTTACCTGTCGCAAAAAAGGAGAAGAAAAAACAGGTTTTAACAGTGAGACATGAAAAGTGGGATTTATATTCAAAGACCTAGGCAAATATAAATGGTAAGTAACAGGGTTTACTTTCCTGGCAATCCTGAAGGTGCCAATGAACCTCTGGGAAAGTTTACGGGATTCCACCCACCAGGGCGCAGAGTGGGGGCAGGTCTGCATCTACGATTGTCCTGGTGCTGATACTGCTGAGAGACCTTCAAGAGCTTGAGTCGGGCTTTTTTCCATGTCTGGCGGCAACGTTTAACGAACTGTTGAGCAGAGGGAACTGCAACCTCCACTTCTTGCTCAGGGAATAGAGGAGGGATGTATCCCAACTGGCACTCGAAAGGGGACATGCCTGTAGCTGAGGAGCGAAGGGTATTGTGAGCGTATTCTGCCCACATGATGAAGGAAGACCAAGAGGACGGGTTGTTAGCTGCCATACACCTCAGTGTAGTCTCAAGATCCTGGTTAAGCCTCTCTGTTTGCCCATTGGACTCCGGGTGGAACGCAGAAGATAGACTCACTGTAGCCCCCAGAGATTGACAAAATGCCCGCCAGAATCGGGAGGAAAATTGGGGTCCTCGATCAGAGACGATGTCTTGTGGGATGCCAAAGACTCGGAAGACGTGGTTTATAACCAATTCAGCAGTTTCTTTAGCGGTGGGTAGTTTGGGCAGAGGAATAAATCGGGCGGCCTTGGAGAATCTGTCAACTATGACCATGATAGTGGTGTTGCCTCGTGATAGCGGAAGTCCAGTGATAAAATCCATAGAAAGATGAGACCAAGGTCTATGAGGTATGGAGAGAGGTTGCAATAGCCCCTGTGGAGAGCGGTGAGGGACCTTATTTTGGCTGCACGTGGGACATGCGTTTACAAATGTTGTCACATCCTCCTTGATAGTTGGCCACCAAAATCATCTTTGGAGGAACTCAAGAGTGCAAGAGGTACCAGGATGACAAGTGAGACGAGAGGAATGTCCCCACTGGAGGATCTGGGAGCAGACAGCTTTAGGGACAAACAGGCAGTGGGTTGGCCCCCCTCCTGGGTCAGGTTCTCGGGCTTGGGCTTGTTTTACAGTATTTTCCAGATCCCACCTGATAGGAGCTATTATCTTGGAACTGGGGATAATCGATGCAATAGAATCTTCCTGAGGAGTGTTGACATATACTCAGGACAAAGCATCAGGTTTTAGGTTCTTAGAGCCGGGGCGGTAGGATAAGATGAACTGGAAACGGTTGAAGAATAAGGACCAACGTGCCTGGCGGGGGTTGAGTCACTTTGCCTGCTGAATGTATTCCAGGTTTTTGTAGTCCATGAATACTTGGAATGGGTGTTTGGCCCCCTCAAGCCAATGCCTCCACTCTTCAAGCGCTAGCTTAACTGCCAGTAACTCTCAATCCCCTACATGATAGTTCGTCTCAGTCGGTGTAAGGCGGTGGGAAAGGAATGCACATGGATGCAACTTGTTGTCCTCCCCTCTTTGGGACAGCACAGCTCCAACCCCTACGTCCGAAGCATCGACCTCCACGATGAAGGGTTTATCTGGGTTAGGGAGAATGAGAATAGGTGCAGAGGTAAAATGGCTTTTGAGTTTGCTGAAGGCCAACTCTGCTTCATGTCCCCAATTAAAGCTGGTTGTGTTCCCCTTGGTGAGGGCAGATAAAGGAGCCGCCACAGTACTGAAGTTCCGGATGAACTTGCGATAAAAATTGGCGAAACCAAGGAAACGCTGTACTTCCTTTACCGACGAGGGGGAGGGCCAATCCACAACTGCTTGAACCTTTTGAGGGTCCATTTGTATCTGGTCAGGCTTGATAATGAACCCCAGGAACTGAACTTTGGTCACATGGAACTCGCATTTCTCAGGTTTAACATAAAGATGGTTATCAAGAAGACGTCTGAGAACCTTACTGATGTGTTTTACATGTTCTTGGAGGGAACTCGAGAAGATGAGGATATCGTCCAAGTAGACAAACACAAATTGGTTGAGCATGTCTCTGAGAACATCATTAATGAGAGCTTGAAATACTGCAGGAGCATTGGTGAGACCGAAGGGCATAACCAAATATTCATAGTGCCCAGTGGGCGTGTTGAAGGCAGTCTTCCATTCATCTCCTTGTCTGATGCGCACGAGATGGTAGGCATTGCGCAAGTCAAGCTTAGTGAAGATGGAGGCTTCTTGCAGAATTTTGAAAGCAGTGGTCATTAATGGCAAGGGATAGCGGTTTCGAACAGTGATCTTATTAAGGCCCCTGTAATCAATACATGGCCGGAGTCTGCCATCCTTCTTCCCAACGAAAAAGAATCCAGCTCCAGCAGGGGAAGTGGATGGTTGGATGATACCTGCCGCAAGGGATTCATTAATGTATTTGTCCATAGCAGTTCGTTTGGGGGGAGACAAAGAGAATATACGACCTCTGCGGGGGCAGGTTCCTGGGAGCAGCTCAATGGCACAATCATAGGGGCGATGAGGAGGTAAGGAGGTGGCCTTCCTTTTGCTGAACACTGCCTTGAGGTGGTGGTACTGAGCAGGGACTTGAGACAGATCTAGGGTTTCTTGGGACTCGAGAACAAGATCAGGGGAATTCTGGGCCAAGCATGTAGTCTGACAGGTGGGACCCCAACTGAGAACAGCGCCAGTGGACCAGTCAAAGTGTGGGTTATGCTGGAGGAGCCAGGGGTGACCGAGGATAATAGGAAACTCTGAAAGGTGAAAGCACATTCTCTCCTGGTGCTGGTAAGTGATGAGACCAAGGAGAGAGGTGAGGTGGGTTATTTTCCCTGGAGCTAACGGTCTTCCATCCAAGGCTGTCGCAGTTAGGGGAGCAGGAAGGGAATTAATAGGAATCTGGAGACTTTTGGCAAAGGAAATATCCATGAAATTCCCGGCAGCGCCAGAATCAATCAATGCCTGGATTTGGTGTTTTTGATCTCCCCAAGTGAGTGTGATGGGAAGGAACAATCCAGAGTTGGAAGGTGAAGCTGTGCGTGTAACTCCCGTTACAGTCCTTCCTTGCCTGTACGGGACTGGGCGTTTCCCGAAAGCTCGGGGCAGGCAGAGTGAAAATGACCATAAACTCCACAATATAGACAACAGCGCTCTCTCATGCGACAGTCTCGTTCTGATGGGTTAAGCCTTGTCCTTCCCAATTGCATGGGTTCCGAGGACTCGTGGGGAACTGGTAGCATTGGAGCAAGTGCTGGACTGGCAGACAATGTAGAAACAGATGGCCGGTTCAGGCTTCTCTCCCTCAGGCGATTATCCAGTCGGATTGCTTGATCCATGAGGGTCTCGAGATCACGAGCAGGTTCTCTGGTAGCCATATCATCCTTGATTGCCTCAGACAGACCATTCAGGAAGCACACCATGAGGGACTCATCGTTCCAGCCGCTCCCTGATGCAACTGTCCGAAACTGTATGGCATATTCAGCCGCGCTGCGATTACCTTGTCGGAGGGTGAGAAGTCTCTTAAAGGCTTGCCGGCCACTGAGGGGTTGGTCAAAGACTCGCTTGAACTCCTTTTCAAACACAGAATAACTTGAACAGAAGGGTGCCTGTGCCTTCCAGACCACTGTTGCCCAAGAAAGAGCCTTGCCAGAAAGGAGGGTGATAACATATGCGATCTTGGCCCGATCTGAGGGGAAGGAAGATGGTTGTAGTTCAAATGTGAGAGAGCATTGAGTCAGGAACCCATCATATGCACTGGGATCACCTGAGAAATGTTGTGGTGGAGGTAGGCAAGGTTCAATCAGGGGAGAGAGTACTCAAGAATCCAGAAGGGGTACCAAGGCAGCAGTAGAAGCAGTAGCTGAGGAAGAGGGCAGCCGGTCCAGGATCTGACAAACAGAAATCATGAGATCCAACAGCACTTGTGAGTGTTTAGCCATCTCAGTCTCCTGCTGGACTAGTGCTGACTCATGGCGTTGGATTGTGGACTCCTGCTGAGCAATTGTGGCCAGGAGTTCTTGAGCA
This sequence comes from Myxocyprinus asiaticus, assembly GCF_019703515.2. Lineage (NCBI taxonomy): Eukaryota > Metazoa > Chordata > Actinopteri > Cypriniformes > Catostomidae > Myxocyprinus > Myxocyprinus asiaticus. The sequence continues at coordinate 5,031,558 of NC_059347.1, forward strand.
TTAGGCATCTCTGGGTTCATAGTGTGGCTTGGTTATTCTGTTAGAGCCAGGAATCGAACGTGGGTCTCTGGCACAAGAGTCTTAATTTCTACCACTGAGCCACAGAATGGAGATGAACCCAATAGTCAGATGCGCTCTTAAACGAACTCAGAAGAGTTTATTAACAAAAATCAATTTCTTACTGACAATCACAAAAACCAGAAAAATCTTTAGTCCAGAAAAGGATCTGAAAGGAGGAAAAATAATCTCCAAAAAACTCTGGAAAAAGACATAAAAAAACAGCAAAAAATAAACAAGGGGAAAGAACAAACCAAAAGGCTTACAAAGTTTAGTACTTGGAACTAGAGAAAACTTACGGCAGTAACTGGCTAGGAACATCAATAACCAAGCAAAGAAACAAAGGAAGTGAACAACTTAAATACACAGTCCAGAACGAGGCACAGGTGAAAACAATAACACATGATAAAATGGCGGGAAACTGAAATGAAATACAATGAGGGCCTCTAGTGGCCAAAATAAAACATTAAAGCAGAAAACTCTGACATAAAGACATGGATGAGCGAGTTTGGTGTGGAAGAACTTGACACAGCCTGCACAGAGTCCTGACCTCAACCCGATAGAGTACCTTTGGGATGAATTAGAGCAAAGACTGCGAGCCAGGCCTTCTCGTCCAACATCAGTGTCTGACCTCACAAATGCGCTTCTGGAAGAATGATCAAAAATTCCCATAAACACACTCCTAAACCTTGTGGAAAGCCTTCCCAGAAGAGTTGAAGCTGTTATAGCTGCAAAGGGTGGGTCGACGTCATATTAAACCCTATGGATTAGGAATGGGATGTCACTTAATTTCATATGCGTCTAAAGGCAGATGAGCGAATACTTTTGGCAATATAGTGTATATATATATATACAGGTGCATCTCAATAAATTAGAATGTTGTGGAAAAGTTCATTTATTTCAGTAATTCAACTCAAATTGTGAAACTCGTGTATTAAATAAATTCAATGCACACAGACTGAAGTAGTTTAAGTCTTTGGTTCTTTTAATTGTGATGATTTTGGCTCACATTTAACAAAAACCCACCAATTCACTATCTCAGAAAATTAGAATATGGTGACATGCCAATCAGCTAATCAACTCAAAACACCTGCAAAAGTTTCCTGAGCCTTCAAAATGGTCTCTCAGTTTCATTCACTAGGCTACACAATCATGGGGAAGACTGCTGATCTGACAGTTGTCCAGAAGACACTCATTGACACCCTTCACAAGGAGGGTAAGCCACAAACATTCATTGCCAAAGAAGCTGGCTGTTGGAGTGCTGTATCCAAGCATGTTAACAGAAAGTTGAGCGGAAGGAAAAAGTCTGGAAGAAAAAGATGCACAACCAACCGAGAGAACCACAGCCTTATGAGAATTGTCAAGCAAAATCGATTCAAGAATTTGGGTGAATTTCACAAGGAATGGACTGAGGCTGGGGTCAAGGCATCAAGAGCCACCACACACAGACGTGTCAAGGAATTTGGCTACAGTTGTCGTATTCCTCTTGTTAAGCCACTCCTGAACCACAGACAATGTCAGAGGCGTCTTACCTGGGCTAAGGAGAAGAAGAACTGGACTGTTGCCCAGTGGTCCAAAGTCCTCTTTTCAGATGAGAGCAAGTTTTGTATTTCATTTGGAAACCAAAGTCCTAGAGTCTGGAGGAAGGGTGGAGAAGCTCATAGCCCAAGTTGCTTGAAGTCCAGGGTTAAGTTTCCACTGTCAGTGATGATTTGGGGTGCAATGTCATCTGCTGGTGTTGGTCCATTGTATTTTTTGAAAACCAAAGTCACTGCACCCGTTTACCAAGACATTTTGGAGCACTTCATGCTTCCTTCTGCTGACCAGCTTTTTAAAGATGCTGATTTCATTTTCCAGCAGGATTTGGCACCTGCCCACACTGCCAAAAGCACCAATAGTTGGTTAAATGACCATGGTGTTGGTGTGCTTGACTGGCCAGCAAACTCACCAGACCTGAACCCCATAGTGAATCTGTGGGGTATTGTCAAGAGGAAAATGAGAAACAAGAGACCAAATAATTTAGATGAGCTGAAGGCCACTGTCAAAGAAACCTGGGCTTCCATACCACCTCAGCAGTGCCACAAACTGATCACCTCCATGCCACGCCGAATTGAGGCAGTAATTAAAGCAAAAGGAGCCCCTACCAAGTATTGAGTACATATACAGTAAATCAACATACTTTCCAGAAGGCCAACAATTCACTAAAAATGTTTTTTTTATTGGTCTTATGATGTATTCTAATTTCTGAGATAGTGAATTGGTGGGTTTTTGTTAAATGTGAGCCAAATCATCACAATTAAAAGAACCAAAGACTTAAACTACTTCAGTCTGTGTGCATTGAATTTATTTAATACACGAGTTTCACAATTTGAGTTGAATTACTGAAATAAATGAACTTTTCCACGACATTCTAATTTATTGAGATGCACCTGTATATATATATATAAATATATATATATATATATATATATATATATATATATATATATATATATATATATATATATTTTTTTTTTTAAATGGAAAACACTCTATTAATATGTAGATCCCCAGTGGTTAGTTCATCCAAAAATGATAATTCTCTCATTATTTTCTCACATTCATGTCATTCCAGATGGTTTCTACTTTCTTCTGCAGAATACAAATGATGATTGTTAGAAGAATATTTCAGCTCTGTTGGTCATCATAATACAAGTGAATTGTGGCCAGAACTCATAAGGTCCAAAAAGGACATAACGGCAGCAGAACAAGTAATCCATATGACTCCAGTGGTTAAATCCATGTTTTTACGTTTTTGCTATAAATCTTTAATCTTTGACCAGCCCCAAGCAGTAGGTGGCTGAATGTGAAAGTAAAGTTGTGTAGATTGCTTTTATGCTGCCTTTATGTGCTTTTTGGACCATCTGAGTTCTGGTCACCATTCACTGAAATATTTTTCTAAAAAATAATCTTCATTTGTATTCAGCAGAAGAAAGAATCTGGGATGGCATGAGGGTGAATAAATGATCAGAGAATTTTCATTTGTTGGGTTAACTATCCCTTTAAGGTGATCTTATGTTTATTTTGAGGACTACAACTTCAGACTAATAAATTGCTATATTAAAAGGTCATAAAACTAGTACTTAATTTCAATTCATTGAATGAAGGTTCAAATTGAATTGCAAAAATCAGTTATTAATAATTTAAGCTATGAATACAGTTCTTAAACAGTATCTTTTAATCTTGATGAACAATCCATACAGATAGAAGCAATCTACAGCACATGTGGCATGACATTTAGCAACCTAGATACAAATCTTACTTATTAAGTGTAACATGGCCTTTGTATTACCTCAGCACAAGCAGTTCACAGATTTAATGTCAGAGAAAATAACATTTCATTTGTTTATGCTATATGTTGTCTCTCTCATCTCATTTGTAAAATGCAAACACTTGTAAAAACATTATAAATTGTAACTATGCAGGGCGTTCATACCTTGTAGGCTAATTAACTTATATGCATTGTACACGTTCACAACTGTTCTAAAAACTAAAGAAGGAACAGATAAATTACCCAAATACCCATTTCTTGAACAAAAAACATCAGCTTGCCTTGTATTACTTACCCTGTTCTAACTTCATTTTATTTTAAAAGCAGGCAGCAGCGCCATGACTTGAAACGATGTTGTCCCAAACTTGAAGCAATCAACACAGTTTTACAGCAAGCATATTGTGAACAAATATTATTCAAATATAAATTATGATCCTAAATTAAATATTTAATTTCAATATAATTCATGCATTCCATGTTAAGAAGACCACTTACCAAAGTTATCATACAATATGAAAAAATTAACGAAGAGTGTGGAAATTCTTGAGCACGGAGCGTGAGAAATGCCACAAATGGCATCCTTAGTACTTGGCGTCAGTGATCAAACTGCACATGCTTAGCATCCCGTGAGTGCTATCTCATGAACAAACTTGACATTTTAGGTTCTCTCTGCTTTAAATATTAAGTTGGTCAAACAAAATCATCTAAAATTTGACTTTATCCATTTTTGTGGGTAATATCAACTTCTTCTACATTAAATAGTTCAGTCAACTCTTTACCAATTTCTTCAATCATATTGAAACTTATTAGCAGGTCCCTGGCTAAATTGGGATCATAGGGCACTAAAAAAGGAATCTGTAAACCTGAACTAGACCCTACTTCACTGTTCAGCTTAAATTTGACTGCTGTCCAATCAGTAAACAGGATGGTGGTTTGGTTGGCTGTCATACTTGTCAAAGTTCCATGTCCCAGGAGCTCTGGAGGTAAATGATGAAGAATCCTAGTTTCATTAATGAGGCTTGCTTGGGGTCCCACAAGGCAGTTACATGTATGTTATTAAGTATACTTTGGACCAGGGGAACAAGATGGCGCTGTAGAGTGAACATGCGTTCTTGCGAACTGTGTGGCTGGTCTCATTTTATTTTAAAATGTTCTTGTGTAGTTACTTAAAAGATTGCATCAGTACAGGGCTCCTTATCAGTACAGTGAGTCTAAACAATTATTTATTCAAGCCATCGAGCACTTTGTCAAGAAACACTAAAAGAAACGCATTGAACAATACAGTGAGAGTGGCAGCCATGACCTCCAGTAACCTTCAAGATGATGCCGCATTGGATCGTGGAGAAAACACAGCTAGCGCAGCTAGCAAAGGCCCTGCTAATGGAGCCATCAGAGACCCAAACCTGCTTCAAGCAATGAAAAACATGACGGATGATATTGTGAAAATGATTGGCACCAAAATTTCAAGTGTCTTGGAAGCAATAGAATCGTCTATGAAGATACAAAGCATTGTGCAGCATATCCAAGAAGCGGAGGACAGACTGGAAGCAACAGAAACCTGTTGTAGCACCACTGAAACAAAGATTCAAACTCTTGAAAAGCAACTAAACGCTTTGACTGAACATGTAGATGACCTGGAAAATCATAGTAAAAGGTGCAACGTGTGCATTATTGGCCTACCGAAAGGTATAGAGGGCTCCATCCCGGTCAAGTTCTTTGAAAAATGGATCCCTGAATATCTTAATGTGGACACTAAGGCAGGTAGATTGAAGCTAGACAGGGCACATCGTTCCTTCACTCCAAAGCCAGGTCCGGGTCGCCGTCCGCGGTCTGTGGTGATACGTTTCCACATTTTTAAGGACAAACAGAGGGTGATGACTGCAGCAAGTAAATGCTTCTTTCAAACACAGTCACCTTTGGGGTCAGATGATCGAAGAATCTCATTCTTCAACGATTACTCGGCGGCTGTTGTTCAGAAGAGGAGAGCATTTGATGACGTGAAAACGCAGCTTCAATGAATGAAGATGGAATATGCCCTTCTTTACCCTGCCATACTCAGTGTGAATGTTGACGGGGCTCGTAAGAAATTCAGCTCGCCAGAGGAGGCGACTGCTTTCATTGTTTCTCTGAGGCCGACCAGCCAGTGGTAGCTGACAGGTGCTATGTGCTTTTCATTACCTGGACTTTTGGTATGTTCAACACAATGTCATAATTGTGACTGTTTCAAGGCATAGTCTTTTTCGTTTAAATCTGTCTTGTAAGTAATATGCTTATTTACATGGTTTATATTCTCTGAGTAACTTTTAGAAGAGACTTGTCACGCTGGCCATTCATGAGGCTGATGTACTTTGTACTGATTTTTGGTTGATGGGGAGAATGGTCTATGAGGCAAGTTCATGCTTCTCTCCTCAGCAGAGACTGGTTGGAACCCCTTGTGTGTCACCTGAAAAGGGGAACCCCCTTAGTTTTTTGTTGCTTTTTTGTTACATTTGTTATATAGTTCTGAGAGGTTTCTTCTTTTATATAACTTGGCAAATATCTGAAGTGTCAAACCCTTTCAACGCTGTTTACCTGCAACTGGTATTGGATAACGATCTGGGATAGTGGTTAATACGTTGCGGATGTGCACATGGAATGTTAGGGGAATCCACAATCCTAAAAAAAGAAAGAAAATCTTATCTTACAACAGAAAAGAAAACATTGACATTGCTCTATTACAAGAAACACATGTAGATAAACAGGAGCATGTAAAATTACAACAGGTAGGATATGGACAGATATATTTTTTATTTACATCAAGAAGAAGGGCAGTGCTGATCAGGAAAAATATCGTATTCAGATTCATAAAGTCGGTAGAGGATGACAAGGGCCGTTACACAATTATAAATGGGGTTTGTATGGCAAAACAATTTCCCTGTTGAATGTTCAGAGGTCTAATTATATGATTGCTGCAGACAACTTTAATTGTATATTGAACCCACTTATTGATCGATTCCCCCATAAAATAACTGCTCCTTCAATGATAAGTAGACAAGTTGCTGGTAATTGTGAGGACTTAGATTTCATCCATGTGGTAAAGAGTACACCTTTTTTCCCCGCCACACCAATGTTATACTAGGATTGATTATTAATTTATGCCAAAGACTTTGTTACATTCAGTACTGTTGAGACATATCAACAGTATTATCATTTCTGATCATGCTACGGTGACACTAGATTTTAAGGTTTTAAACAGTCACTCTCCCCGATAACTGAGATTCAGTACTACTGTCTTTAAAGACCAAGCATTTAAATCTTTCTTTTCTGAACATTTGAAGCTATTTTATAGTATCAACACACAATCTACTGAAGATGCTTCGCTTCTATGGGAGACATGCAAAGCATATTTAAGCGGTCTAATCATGTTATTCTGCTTCAAAAAAATTAAAAGTTCAAGAAATGTGATGAAAACACTATTAGAGAAAGATTTGAAGATAAAGAGGAACTATATTAAATCTGTGGACAATGCTTTTCTTAAAGAAATATCTGCCCTTAGATGTGCTTTAGTTTCATTATTCACACAGGAGGCAGAGCAGAAATTGAGAATTGTGAAACAGAACCTATATGAACACGGGGAAAAACCAGGTAGATATTAAACATATCTCACCAAAAAGAAGAGTGGCTATCTGTCAATTGTATCCATAACAGATTTGAATGGTAACAAAAATTATGATGCCATGGCATCAATCTATTCAGAGAATTTAATGTTAAATTTTATGACACTGAATTAACCTGTAATTCAACTGCTTTAAAAGAGGATTTTATTTTGAAAATTAGTTTACCAACAATTTCAGAAGAACAAAAGGTTTAATTAAATGCCCCTATTACAAAGGAGGAATTAATAGATACAATATTAAAAATGCAAAATGAAAATATTCGGGGCCCAGATGGCTTAAGTAACGAGTTTTATAAAGAATTCCAAATGTTGTCATTGGAACCTTTGCTTAATACAGTATGTTTAATCATTAATTTCTTAATGAGTTGCTTATCAAATCTTTGAGATAGGCTAATATGTCTCGACGTTGTGTCGATGTAGTGACACTAGGGGTCACTCTTGAGAGCCCGAAACACCTCTGGTCTTTGATAAAAGGCCAATGAAAATTGGCGAGTGGTATTTGCATGCCACTCCCCCGGACATACGGGTATAAAAGGAGCTGGTATGCAACCACTCATTCAGATTTTCTCTTCGGAGCCGAATGGTCATGCTCACTGAGCTGAAATCTCACGACTGTTCATTCACCTCTGCTGGATCTGACGGCGCATTTCAGCGGCTTCTCCCTGCTCTGCACTGGTGCACTGAGAACGTCCCTGGGCGCTCCGGCAGAAAAAAGAGAGTATATTTTCCTGAAAGAACATATTTCTCTAAAAGAGCGGCACACACGGAACGTCTTTTCAAAGATGCCTCTCCGATTGTGTGTTATTCCTGGTTGCGGTCGTTACCTCTCAACTTCAGACGGTCACGATCGCTGTCTTTTGTGTCTGGGCGTGACCCACACGGAGGCAGCATTCGTGGATGGTTCATGTTCTCACTGCGAGAGCATGACCATGGCAACGATTGCCCTGTCACAGGCTGATGCAGAGATGATGGACATGCTTTCTCGGGCGGCCGCGAGCGTCGGGCTAGAGTGGAACCCTCCGCTCTCCCCTGAACCATCGCAGCTCGATGATTGGTTCCTGGGCTCGCGGCGCTGCTCAAAGCAGCCGCACCCCGCTCCAGTGCCTTTCTTCCCGGAAGTGCACGAGGAGCTGACAAAATCATGGGAGGCACCGTTTTCTGCCCGGTCCTGATTTATCAGTTCCACTGCCCTCACTACCCTCGATGGCGGGCGGCCAGGAGCTATACGGCGATTCCTCCGGTGGATAAGGCGCACGCGGTGCACCTATGCCCGCAGAGCGCCGCCATCTGGCGCAGACACCCAAAGCTCCCGTCGAAGCCCTGTAGGTTCACGTCGTCCCTGATGGCCAAAGCCTACAGCGCTGCTGGACAAGCCTCCTCTGCCCTGCACGCCATGGCTCTCCTACAGGTCCACTAAGCCAAGGCGCTAAAAGAACTTCACGAGGGTAGTTCCGTCCCAGATCTAATGCAGGAACTGTGCTCAGTGACTGACCTCGCTCTCCGAGCGACGGAAGTCACAGCGCGGTCTCTCGGGCGGACGATGTCCACATTAGTGGTCCAGGAGCGCCACCTTTGGCTCAACCTGGTCGAGATGGGTGAGGCCGACAAGACACGGTTCCTTGCTGCCCCCATCTCCCAGGCTGGCCTATTCGGGGACACTGTCGAGGATTTTGCCCAGCAGTTCTTGACAGTGAAGCAGCAGACAGAGGCTATTCGGCATATCCTGCCCCGGCGCGGCTCAAGATTCCGCACCCCGTCTGCTCGTTGCCAAGGGTGTCCCCCTGTGGTGACTGTACTGGCTCCGCCGCAGCCCGCCCCTTCGGCCTGGCCCTGGCGTGTAGCCCACCGCAGGAAGCAGATGCCACCCATCTCACAGCCGGCCACCAAGAACACACGAAGGTCGTCAAAGTGCCCCTGAGACGGGCGACCCAGGGTCGACGAAACCCATTGCATTGGAGCTGGTAGTAAGACCACTCCATCCCCCAGTGGAGGGCCAGGTGGAGAATCTTTTGTTGCCCTTTCATTTGATTTCACCGCATGCCCAAGTGGCTGCGGTACCCAACAGTTCAGAAAAAGAGCGGTTTCCTCCTTCCCTGGGTCACATACCCAGTGTGCACGGTCATCATCACGACCACCATCCACCATTTTTCCCTTGCAGCTGTGGCACAATCCGCCCCCGATGTGACAGTCTCCACGGGTTGCGAGGACAGGCCTCTTTCTCCCCCTTCCCAGGCTGTTTCGGGGGTGGTCACAAGAAGCCAGGTAAGTGCTTTGATGTCCCTAGACTCAGCACGGCCACGACATGGTGTGGCACCTCAAGCTCCGCCCCGCCGCGAGGCCCCACCTGCCGGACGACATTGTCCCTTTGGTCCCCCTCGCACGGAACTTGGATGCGTGGCTTGCGCTTTCCAATCTATCGCGATGGCTGGTCCGGACCATCCGACTCGGCTACGCGATTCAGTTCGCCAGGCGTCCGCCCAGGTTCAGCGGTATCCACTTCACCAACGGTAGCATATGTCAACCGCCAAGGTGGTCTGTGCTCTCGTTGTATGTCACAACTCGCCCGCCGTCTCCTCCTCTGGAATCAGCAGTGCTTCAAGTCGCTACGAGCCACTCACATCCCGGGCGACCTAAGCGGTCTACCACCCGCGGTGGTAGACACGATCACTCAGGTTAGGGCCCCCTCTACGAGGCGCCTGTATGCCTTTAAGTGGCGTCTGTTCGCTAAGTGGTGTTCATCCCAACGGGAAGACCCCTAGAGATGTGCAGTCGGATTGGTGCTTTCCTTCCTGTAGGAGAGGTTGGAAGGACGGCTGTCCCCTTCCACCTTGAAGGTGTACATTGCTGCTATAGCAGCACACCATGACACAGTGGATGGTAAGTTTTTAGGGAATCACGACCTGATCATCAGGTTCCTGAGAGGCGCCAGGAGGCTGAACCCTTCCAGACCATGCCTCATTCCCTCATGGAACCTCTCTGTAGTTCTTCAGGGTCTACAGAGAGCCCCCTTTGAGCCTTTGCAGTCAGCTGAGCTTAAGGCACTCTCCTTGAAGACTGCCCTCCTGACTGCGCTCACTTCCATCAAGAGGGTAGGAGACCTGCAAACGTTCTCTGTCAGCAAAACGTGCCTGGAGTTCAGTCTGGGCTACTCTCAAGTGATCTTGAGACCCCGACCGGGCTATGTGCCCAAGGTTCCCACGACCCCTTTTAGGGACCAGGTGGTGAAACTGCAAGCGCTGCCCGAGGAGGAGGCAGACCCAGCCCTGTCGTTGCTGTGTCCGGTGCGCGCTTTATGCATCTATTTGGATCGCACACAGAGCTTTAGGATCTCTGAGCAGCTCTTTGTCTGCTTTGGTGCACAGCGGAAAGGAAGTGCTGTCTCCAAGCAGAAGATTGCCCACTGGCTCATTGACACCATAGCTTTGGCATATCAAGCCCAGGACATGCCGCCCCCAGTAGGGCTACGAGCCCATTCTACCAGGGGTGTAGCAGCCTCCTGGGCCCTGGCCAGGGTTGCCTCTCTAACAGACATTTGCAGAGCAGCGGGCTGGGCAACACCCAACACCTTTGCAAGGTTCTACAACCTCCAGGTGGAACCGATTTCATCCCAGGTAGTGGCACGCAATACAAGCGGATAAGCCCGGGATAGCCGGCCAGGTGTATCGCTTGCACATAGCGCCTTTCACCTCCTCTGAGCTGAAGACGTGTGCCATTAATTCCCAGTAGTGTTCACAAACTATGTTCCCTGGTTGATTTCCTCCGAGCCCTGTGGCAGTCGAGTTTTCGGAGAGACTCGCTGCCAGCTCAGTACACGTGCTAACTAAGAGCCCTGTTCTGGGGTAGGTGCTCCACATGTGGCGGTTCCCTGTAAGGTAACCCCATGTGATGTATATCTTCCACTAATTCGTTTCCCTGTTGGCAAACTGTGTCTTCCTTGGGCAGAGCCCCCTCTGCCACAGTCTCCAAGTTTGTAGTAACTCCTCCCTCGTTGGGTAGGATCTACCATGCGACTTCTGCACATGGTTGGCAAGACCATGTGACATATTTTCCACTTAAATATTCCCCCATCTCTTTGGGCGAGGTGTGGTCTCCGCGGTGTCCTCCCCTTGGGAGGGACACCCCCTGACTAGACCTGGCGGCCCAGTTGGATAATCCCCCTTGTTTTTTAGGGAGTGGAAAAAAAGAAGGGGAAAAGAGGCCACGACTGGGTTAGCCTGTCTCTATCTTTTGGGTAGTCGACTTGTCCCCAAGGGCCGTTCGACACTCATAACTATGTTGGGGGAGGTTACGTGTCGGCCTGGTGCGCTGGCTACGAGGCACACAGTTGTCTGCCCGTCACACACCGCCAGTTCACGTAACACAGTTCAGCCAGTTGCGGCGTTTTGTATAGGGACCCCTAGTGTCACTACATCGACACAACGTCGAGTGAGTGACAGATAGGGAACATCCTGGTTACTTGCGTAACCTCCATTCCCTGATGGAGGGACATTGTGTCCCTCCCGCCACAATGCTGAACTACCCGCTGAAATGGCCGGACCTTGTTTTGGCTCCTCAGCATAAAACCTGAATGAGTGGTTGCATACCAGCTCCTTTTATACCCGTATGTCCGGGGCAGTGGCATGCAAATACCACTCTCCAATTTTTATTGGCCTTTTATCAAAGACCAGAGGTGTTTCGGGCTCCCAAGAGTGACCCCTAGTGTCACTACATCGACACAACGTCTCGTTCCCTCCATCAGGAAACGGAGGTTACGCAAGTAACCAGGACGTTTTCTGTGGTAGAGAGGTTTAATTTTGGTGACACTTTCATAGATGAATTAAGGTGCTGTACGAGGATCCAAACGCCTATGTTCTGACTAATAGTTTCAGATCAACAAGTTACTCTCTTAATAGAAGGACAAGGCAAGGGTGCCCATTGTCACCTCTGCTTTTTGTGCTCGCTATTGAACCCCTGGCTGTGCAATTAGAACCAATTCAGTTATTGAGGGTCTGCATATTGGTAATAATAATCATAAAATAAACTTCTATGTGGATGATGTGCTTATTTTTATTTCAATTCCTGTGCACCAGCCCTTCTTGACATTATTCATATATTCAGTGCTTTTTCAGGCTATAAAATCAATATAACTAAGTCCGAAGCTATGCCTGTTTGCAGCTTGAAAGTGATACCAATGATGAGCCCTCCTTTTCCATTTAAGTGGTCACATAGGGGATTTGTTTATTTGGGTATTTTTGTGAGTTCTGAGTTTAAACAGCTATATGAAGATAACTTTGCCCCTCTACTTGCCAAAAAAAGGGAAGACCTTAAGCGATGGGATACCTTCCCTATATCCTGGTTGGGTCGGATAGCTCCTGTGAAAATGAATATCCTACCAAGACTCCTTTACCCTATTCAAATGATTCCTATACTATTTTTCAAAAAAATCTCGAAAGATCTGAGCCATTGGCTTAGTTCCTTTATGTGGAATTTAAAAAAAAAAGACCATATAATATTCTTTCTTTTGCAGTTAGGAAAATTATCTTAAAACAGTGGATCAGAGATAAGGCTCCAACCATAACAGGATGGCACAATTTTTGAGAGATTTAATACCACTTGAATATTTAACCTGTGCCCTTAAGGGACAGCCAGGCCAATTTTATAACATATGGGAACCTTACATAAATACTCTGGGACCTAAAGTTTCATCCATATTACTAAAGGGTTTTCCCAGTCATTCTAGCTCCAGTTGAACTCTGTCTTTTATCCACTAACTGACTGTGGTCGATTGTTGATAAATCGATCTGATTATTGATACTCTTTCTGTGATTGTTTGTTTAATCTGATTTTGTTGTATTGCTTGACGATTGTTTTGCTATGTTTGTGCTTTGTTTAAATGGAACAATCGAATATATTAATAAATAATAATAATAAAAAAGAATACATTGGACCATGCATTATTTGCCAATCAAATAGAGTAGTTTTAGATTTTGCTTTGGGGGCAGATGGTTATACTTTGTTAGTTTCATTCTAGTCGATTTAATGTGGCACTCTTTTGCTGTGACACCTTATTTCTGACGGTCTGTTGGGCAATATTGTGCTGTGTTGAAGTGGTTATACTTTTTTTAGTCTCTGTTTAGAGTCCTCCTTCTTGCCAGTGGTTTGACAATGTTTATGTGCGGGTACATGAGACATTGTTTTGTAGGTTATCCTTAATGTCAGGGACCCTCTTCTGTTTCCTGAGCAACTTTGCTGCTGAGCCCTGGACACACAAGTGACATGTCCATCCTGACCACACATAAAACAATGCTTACACTTAAGTGCTTTGCTCTTTGCATGACTGGCAGCCTCTCCTCCTTGCTCACCTCTCAGCTATTACTGGTCCCATGGAACATCTTTTTCATTTCAGCCATTACTGTTTCGGTTCGGCTACCAAAGTATGAACATCAGAGTCAGTCTGTCTGTCCGTCCATCCGTCCATCCATCCATCCATTCTTTTTTTTTTTATTACAACAGCTGATGCCAAAACTGAAAAGTGCTTCTCTTGGCAAAATGCATTACAGAGTATAACACAACTAACAAAAAAGGGTTATGCTCTGAAAAGGTAGTGTAAACACTCTTTAAACCCATCAGCCAAATACCTTTCTCACCATATATACATAGCAGATAGCCACCTATCCTTTCTGGAAGGATAGTGGTTGTGATCTGAAGTCTGCTCTTTATCCTGATGTTAGAGGTGTTGAGGTGCTGAGTCAAGCATCACTATTTCTATTGCTCATACTTAAAGTCACTGATTTGAACAACCTAAGTAGTAAAATTATGTGCATAACTTGTCTTGCGCCATTTGTGATTCGGGCATGAATGATACCTCAAATCATGCAATTTGCTGAGGAGAGATATTATTACTTTACCAAGAGATCAGACTTTACAAATTTATTGGACAATAAAACAGGCAAAAAAAAAAATAATAATAATAAAATAAATAAATATATATATATATATATATATATATATATATATATATATATATATATATATATATATATATATATTTTATTTTATTATTTTTTTTATTATTTTTTTTTATTTTTTTATGGACTGACATTGAAAGAGGGACCAAATCCATATCGAGGGACCAAAATATCATAAACACTTAGGTCTTTTAGCCCTTAAGCAATCACTCATAACATCATAGCAAAACACTAAAACCAAAAAGAACACCCTAGCAAAACACTCAGTAACTGAATTACAAGGCTCTGACAACGACACACAACTCTCTAGCATCGTGGCAGTGGGATTTTCGTTAGCACCACTAACATTTCCTTTTGAAAATTTAAAAATTAATTTTGTTATATCCTGACTGATTCTCAGTGGAGAAATAACAAGCTCGGCCAAAAGTAAACTTTGTCCTGCTCTTTGTCCAATCGTCTTTGTGTCTTTAAGCTCATGTAAACAAGTGGAAGGACACTTTCTTCCTTCCCAAATGCGTGATGGGCTTTCTCAGGATTGGGTGGGGTTCCCAAGGTTCATCTGACAAGAGTTGACAGCTGTTCATGAGTGCATTCAGACACAGCTGCAAGGCGGCCATGAATATTGTGAAGCTTATCTTGTGCACTCAATGTGTTGGATTAGCAGAGCGATCTAGGACTTTTCAGCGCGGCTGTCAGGGATGTCAACTCTCACATTTGGCATGAGACACACGCTTTCAGGCTCTGTCTTACTCTCATGTTTAATTGGCTAATTTGTAATTTATTATTTATCATAAAAGTAATGCACCTCCCTAATGGCCAATCCGATCCAGCTGTGAGTAAATTATGACAGAATTGTCATTTTGGGGTGAACCATTACTTTAACTGTCATGAAAATAATATCACAATGCAAAAAAATCTTAAAGGTCCTAAAAATAGAAATTGTATTTAAGCAAAACATAATTTCTCATCACCTTTTGATTTAAAGGTGAAATATGACCCTGTTCTTCACAGGTTTTGTGAGATTCACACAGTGACTGTTGGTCTTGTCGCACAAAAACATTCGGTCATGTTTGTGGACTTGTAGAAATAATGCAGCTGTTAATGATTTAATAAAATTATTTTAGAAAGAGAGTTAACCCTTGGAGATATTGCCTCAAAAAGTGAGAGAGTGAGAGATGGTACTGACATGGGATTAAGTAGATGATAATGACTTTGTTTGCATGTTTGTGTGTGAGGGAAAGAAAAGAATAGGCTCGTTATGGAAAAACAATCGCCAGATTGCAATTTCAACCTTAAATTTCTGGTTCAGACTTTTCTAACATTCCTCGTTTGAGGGCCAAAACTTCCTCTACGCACCCTCTCCCTGAAACCACACCACTGAGCACTATTTCATCCTCCATGTGTAGATGCAGCAAACAGGATGTGGGACAGCGTGCTCACAGCTGCAGTATTCTGATTGTTCTCAATGGTGATTTGCATTACTGTACATTCTCATTGCTGTAATGCAGTCATTCTTACAGTATTTTTTATTTTTATTTAAATCAACATAAATTAAAGGCAGAATAACACATACTATAATGTATGCATAATACAACCATGATTTATAAAGTTTTTGAATCAAAATTATATATGAATGATTTTTAATGACATTACAGTAATGAGAACAAGAACAATTTGAGAATTTGCTTGTCATGAAAATGTCCCAATGCAAAAAAATAAATAGAAAATAAATAAATGACCCAGCCATTTTCTTGACAGAATGTTTGAAATGTACTTTTTTTAAAATAATAATAATAATTTAGCCAAATGGAGAAATTTCATGTAATTTAACTCTAGTCATAAATTGGACGTGGGCCCCTTAATAACCAGAGTTTTGAGACACCTGCTTTCCGGCACTCTCTCATGTTACACACATGTGAGCTGGTTAGAGACGTGAGACCATATGGTGTGCAAGAGAGCTCCCAGTTTTGTTCATCGGTTGATAATTCTTTGGGTAAATTTTTTTTTTTAAACAAAATGCTGATAAATTGCATTAAATATGTGTTTAGAAGAGTTGTATGTTAAAATTTAGTGTTTGGTATGGATCATTTTTGAAGGGTGCATATGGATTGCATGTGTGGAGTTTGACCACGTTTTGGTACACATGTGAGAAATGGGTATGTAAATGTACTATTAATCATAATTTTTTTTTTTCCCTATTTGGAATGCCCAATTCCCAATGCGCTCTAGGTCCTCGTGATGCGTAGTGACTCGTCACAATCCGGGTGGCAGAGGACGAATCTCAGTTGCCTCCACGTCTGAGACAATCCGTGCATTTTATCTTGTGGCTTGTCGAGCGCGTTACCGCGGAGACATAGGGAGGGGTGTGTTTGTGTGGAGGCTTCACGCTATTCCAAAGGAGCACTGAAGGGAGGGGTGTGTTTGTTTTGGCAGTTGAGTTCGAATATCAACAGTGTTTCTCAGGAATCGCTGAGTGCGCCTTTAAGTGATGTGTAATGATAATTCTATTGTTTTGAACTGTTGTATACGCCCTTAAAGCCTGGTTAAAAATGCATAAAATGCTGTGATTGATATAAGAATGTATTATGGTGATGTATGCTGAAGAATATGGGTAGACTAATGCCCTGTTTGTATTTTCTTTTGACATTAGCCTCTACCATATTTCATTACCATATTTTTTATTTTATTTTATTTTTTTTGTAATTCATCATTTCCTTTTTTTTTCTTTTTTACCGCCGTTTTTTTTTTTTTTTTTTTTTTTTTGCTTTTTAATAAACAGCCACCAGATATAAAAAACCCCAAAAATATTATTTTCAACCCACCGACTACACACACACACACAAAAGGGCAATATTGTATAATTTTACCAGCGAGTTTTTATTTGTCTTTTGCAGTGACACTGGCTTTTTAAAATCTCTTCTTTTAGCGCTTGTTATCTAAAGAGATGCATTTGATTTGTAAACAGTGAAAATGATAAAATACATTTCATAAAACTCCTTACAAGCAGTGTATGTCCAAGGCAGAGGTGGACCTTACCCTCTCTGCCCCTATTTATTACAACACATGCCATTTAATAGCTTTAAGGTTCACATATTTACATACTGTAGGTACAGCCACATTTCATGGTACACCCACAAAACCTTGCCTGTTTTTATCTTATTTTTTCCATAATATTTTCTTAAGAATCATATATACATCCATTAACCTGGCTGCCAGCTGCCAGGGAAACACATAACATAATAATTTGTGTACATTAGCTAAGGACATACTTACGTTAACTGTAACTCAAGCGGTTTCCGCAACTTCTACAATAAAAGTAATACAGAATTAAATCTGTTATTTTTCTAGTAAAAAGTGAAACTTATTCAATAGATAAGCAAAACAACAACAAAAATATATATATAAAACATATTGCACTTACATCAGGACAGCTAAGGACCTGGATTGAAGGGAAAAGGGGGAATTTCAGCAGAGTGCAGTAAACAAAGCAACCATTGGGATTTCTAAATAAATAGGTACATTTTTGTATAGATAAAGAAGGTTGTCTATCTTATTAACAAATATATAGGAAGATCCTATCTGACCTCGTGCCCTATTAATGGAGTGCACGATTGAACTAAGATTGAACAAAATGTTGTATGTGTAGAAAACAAGCAAAAAATAAAGATTAATCAAGCCAAAAAGCTATATAGCTGAGTTGCATTATGTCCTGAGAATACGGTCTCATCCATTCCTTATGTGGAGCTACACTGAATTGCTTATTGGCTATACAGAACACAGTAAAGCATGTTTTGTGTAGTCTTTAGAGACTCTAGAGTATTTCAACATTTATTTATGAATTATTATTTTTTTATGATGCTTTATGCCAGGATTTGGACCCCTTCACTAGCCAAGGGGTAGACCTACATGGAGGATGGGTTCACAGGAACATCATTGAGCAAACAAGTGCATGATTGTAGAGAGATGGGATGAGACTTATGTTTCTCACTGTCCAGACATCGCTGCTAGACAAGACATTTTTTAAATGTTCAGGAAAGCCACTGTGAAATGGAGACATACAGAACATCAGGAAGCCGGTGCTACCAACAGTATTTGATTGGGTATCAGAGGAAGAGGCAATCCAGTAGCTGACAGTCTTTGTATTAAAGGAGACAATAAACTCCTCTATTTTCTCCAGTATGCTAGGAAAACCAATGAAATAAAGTGAATGCAAATGAGAATATCCAGCATTGCTCAGCATGGTGGTACCCCACTCGTCCAGCACCATAAGTTTGGGTGACACCATCTTTTCTATCTGCTTCATTTGTAAACACTGCCTTGTGCATTTCTTCAGTCCCAGTCTTTCTCATTGCATTGATGGATAAAATGCCTGATGAAAATGTAACGCTAAGTGAAAGAAGCCTCCCTAATTTGTAAATGTCTCTTTCTGTGTCATCTTATGAGGAGGAAGATGTCGATGTGGTGCTGGGCTTCTTTTGGTTCACTATGTCCATGTATAGTTCTGAGCGCAGGAATCGAGGGTATGAGTCCTTCTCCATCAGACCATATATCCTCCTCTGGGCCAAGTCAAAAGAAGAGCGACTGATATTCTGCAAGTTCTCTTTAGTGTGTTCCCTGGTGTAGGAATCCAAGTTCACCTGGAGGACAGACAGAAACAGAATAAGTCATTACCTCCAAATCCATTCTAACTTTTTTTACTAATTATTTTCAGGTCTAGGTTACAGACAGCCTAGTCTCAGCCTCAAATCCACAGTCCATTTACCAAATGTCTGATACGTAATACACAAAATGGCAAGAGCTGGCTGAAATCACTAGTTCCAATCCGATTGGCTAGTTTTACGCAACTTCCTTAAGTGAGGGCACATAACAGTCCGCCCTGGATACATAGTCACGTTAGCCAAGTCAACGTTTAATACAATGAATGCTTTTGAAGAAGAACTAATAAATGATTTTGCCAAAGTTTGCTAAGTTAGTGGCTTCAAACCTTTGAAAGATATTCAGTTTTGTTTTAGTGTCAAGTAACCCCTCAATAAGAGTTAAGGAAGAGTTAAGTCCCGGACCCCCCATAAGAGTTAAGGAACCCCCCATAAGGCCAAAATAATATAATATGGGTGGGCCCCCTGTTTCATCAAAACTACAAAACTAGAAATATTGTCCATTATCTGTCCGAGATTTCATAAATAATCCAAACTAGATTTTTTTATGTCAGAAAATTCTAAACACATCCGAGTGCAACGCGCTGTTTTCTAAAAGATCTTACAGATGTGACAGAGTGACACTGGCAGAGTGAATCCTTATTTTCACCTCACAGTAATGGTGAGATACAATTCTTCTTTGATTTATGATTGTTGGTACTTCTAAATTACTAACATTAAATTATATTTTTTCTTAGAACTAATTAAACAGTCACTAGAGGTTAATTAATATGCACACAGTTAATATGCACATAGTTTTGCCGGTATATATCTAACAATACACGTTTCAGATTTCCGATTTAATTAGAGATTTTCCAGCAAACTCCAACAAACCCTGACAATCACATGCTAATCAGTCTTGAATGTTGTAAGTAACTTATTGTTAGTTACAATCAAAAATGGCTGTTATATGAAAGTCTTATCAGTATAAAATATTAATAATATTTTATCAAATGTGTATTATATGCAATATAGACATCGCTTACGCGTATGTTGGGTAAATTTTACTGTTCCATATCTATCAAAAAAAAAGTTATTGGCCAGAATAAGATGCAGTCTGGACCACACTATATGCCGCAAGTCAAAAGTCTGGCTACGCAAGACAAATCAGGCTGAACGAGAACTTGGGTTTGACTTCTGGAAAGTGCTGCTCGTTCCTGCTCTTCTCATTTTGAATTTCCAAGATGCTCTCCAAGTTTGAAAATAAAAACATGCACTCAATCTATCTGGTGAGTGTTACACAGCCAAATTGGAATCCATTTGTCAGGCATGACCTCATATCATCCACAGCTTTTTCAATCTCTTTCTGGGAGTCTTCGACAAGCTTTTCACATTCATCACACGTGCCTCTTTTAAACATGAAACAATGCAATGCCAGTCTTCTGACTACGTTGACAGAGTATTTTTGGAAGGGCCGTAAGCACAATATACTTTGAGGGGGACAAATCCCCCCCAATAATCAAATATGGCCAGATTGTCCCCCCCGCCCCCCAATAATTGGTATCCTTTTTACTGTTCTGCTGCAGTCCATTATGTCTAATTGTCATTAAATTGTTGCAGGAATAACATAATCGTTTAAAAAAGTTTCATTTTTACCATGCTCAGTAGTCTAACACCACTCATCAATGTCATTTGAGATAGCCAATCAAATCGATGAAGGCGGGACTCAAGTTCAAGACGCTAAACGGGAATCTCGTGGATTATTCCAGCACCGCACATCAGCAAGCAGTTCAGGTTAAGAGTGTTAGTGTCATGTGAGATGTAAGTACTGTATCTAAATAATCATCTAATATTTGACCACTGTTTTATGATTGAAATGTTGTACCGTTTTGAATTTAAAATATGTCACGTACAGTACGTGATTTGTATGTCATTCATAACTGTGAATGTGAAAACATTAATGAAGCAGTTTTCAGTGAATCAGGCTTAAGACAAAGAGCAAATGTGTGTATATTATAAAGGAATTGAATGAATGTGGTAATCTGACAGGCTTTTGAAGTAGCTTTTTAGAAAATTCTCTTGACATTGTCTAAGAACATTATCTATATAAAAAAACAAAAACAAAGTAGAGTGTTATCACCCTCAGATTAGAACTAGAACATGGTAAGACCTGTGACTTCTATTGTGCTTTTAGGTTTTGGCAAGGACAGTGTCATATATTATTAATGCAAATATTTTTAGGTAATGATTTAAAATCAATTTAAGATTTTCTAAATAATTTATTTATATCTTTAATTAATTCTGAATTTTGTACAGCATCTCCTAAGAGTCTACTTTTAAAAGTTTTGAGTATCTCCTTGTCAGGTTTGTGCACAAAAAAAATGAGCCACCAGTTAAAGGAGTAGTTCACCTAAAAATGGAAAAGGTACACACTCATTTCCTCACACTTATGTTGTTCAAAACCCATACGCTGGGGGTTTTCTTGGAACATAAAAATATATATTTTAAGCAGCTCTATTCCACAGAATAACAGTTTACTGTAAGCAGGAGCTGTTAAGCTTCATAAAGGACAAATACTATAAAGCACTATTAAAGGCTCAGTATAAAGACATCATAACAGTAGTCCACATGACAAGTGTATTATATTCCAAGCTTTCTGGAGACACACAACAGCTTTGTGTTGTATGGACTACTTTTATGGAATTTTTCTAATGATTTTTTTCCTCTTTGGACCTTGACAGCAGTGGTCAATATGAACTGTTGTTGAGTGGAAAAGAGCAGCATTAGGATTCTTGAAGAAAATATTGTGTTAAGATTCTACTGGGAGGAAAAAACAATAAGGGACAACTTGAGGGCAGTCATTTTGTGTATTTTCTTTTTGCTAACCAGCTGACACAGTCATGTCATTTTACAGATATGTAGGATTACGATTCCAGTAGTGGTTCAGTACCTCTTTCTGCAATCTGCATAGTTGTAATAAATACGACAGTTCATGCTCACCTCCTTACAGGACTGTATGGCAATGTATTCCGAAAATATTTTCTTAGCTTTCGATACCATCTTGGACTGTGATTTAATCTTCTTGTAATCCTCACAGGCCAACCAGAATTCCAGATTCTCTTCACTGAACTCTGTGCGTAAGAAAGCTCTGAATGCCGCCAGTCCATCTGATGAAGCATTGAGAAAATAAAGAGGCAGAAAAAGGGGAGATGTTATTGGATAAACAGAGAGATCCATGGCAACGACTGCCTCCACAGAAGAGGCAGTGGTGAGCATTGAACTCTGAGTCACCGCTACCACATTAACTTGAGAACACAACTATGACCAATGATTTAATTACATTTCCACTCCTGCGAGACTTCCGCTTTCGTGCCCTGGGCTCAATATAACTACATTTTCATAATTATTTAATCAGTATTTCTTATTTTATGTGCCTACTTCTGCCATGATTTAACCGGAAAAGCTAACCCTCCCATTCTTTATGTGTCAGGTCCCCAAGTCTTTACAAGTTGCTTTAGTAAGAAAACATCTGCCAAGCAAATAAATGTAAGCACTGCAGAAGTATTAAAATTTGTATTGATTTTAAGTCTTTACATCTTTATGTAATCTGTAACATCAATGAAGTCACAGTTTTTTGTATGGAAGCAGCTACACTGCAAAAAATCAGTCTAGTTTTCCAGTAAAAATATCATTTACAAAAAAAAAAAAAAAAAAAAAAAAAACACTGCATAAGATGTTTTCAGAGAATATACCTTGGATATTAGTGTATATACATATATATATAAGTGTACAAAAAATTGCCAGTGCCACAAGAAAATACATTTATATTCAAGATACAGTCTTAAAAATGATCTTAGTTGTGCTTATCAGGTGAATTTTCTCGTTGAATATGATTTTTTTATTTATTTATTTTTTTTTTGCAGTGTGTGCTGACAGTAACAGTGGCTTCCTTACTACAATAGCACTGCAAAGGTATTTAAAAATTTTTTTAGATTTAATTTGTTATGACTCAATGAAAAGGCACCCAGTATTAAAATAGAAGGAAGTGCGGTCCCGTCCCTCCACATGAAAGCACCTTTCCGTTCCCATAAGACTCTGCTGATAACAGACTCTAGACGCTCTCAGCCTTTAATATGAGGGAAACAATTCCTGTGGAAGTAGACATCGCCTGCCCTAAATCTCAGCACTGTACATGCCCTTATTGTGTCACAAGTACTCAGCATTGCCTATCAACATCACAAACGAGTGAATGAGACTGAAAATTGAACAGGCAAGTCACCAGAAGCCATGATGGTGGCCAGTGGCCATATATAGAATATTCACAAGAGCTTCTGTCAGTGCCCTTTAATCTCTGGAATTTCTCAGTTCCATATTGATACAGGGCTCAATTCGTCAGGGATTAACTACTGTGAAAGCCATTGACTGCCTTCAACTGTCCATTCATTCACTCATTCAGAGCAGCACTGACTAACGGAAGGAAGTCAAGAGAAAGCATGCGTGCCTAACACAACGCAACAATGCAGCAGCATTCCCTGTGGGTTCCAACAAACCAAAGGACTCAACCAATAAAACGGTGTCATTACATTCTTGAAATATAAAGGTTAAACATCAAATCAAATCCAAAACAAGTTTATTATGTTCATAAATACATTTGAAATATAGAAGAATATTTGAATGACAGAATAGAATATGTCTTACATTTGTGGATGAGCAGCTTATCTAAAGATTCAGCCCACTTCATGGCTTCTTCTGGCGTGGGCCTGCAAATAAAAGCAGAGCGGTTTTTAAGCAAGCCCATCTCTGTCAGGTTTCTCATTGTGTGACCCATCCGAATGGTCCAGGTATGTGTGTAAGAGAGAGAGCAGTCGTGCGGAATATGTGAGCATCAGTCAGTGTGCATGAGTGTCTGACTAGCTCTCTGTTGGAAGGCTTCTTTTATACTCCCAGAAAGGGGGGGGGGGCGACTCCACCAATAGCATGTCATGTCACCATAAGGATCCGCCCACAGCTGCTCTAAAAAGAATCCATTCTTGCCTTTATGTCAGTCTAAACATGTACAGTCGGCTGCTTTAACACACTTTAACACTTGCCTAATAAGAAGTGAACTTCTGTATAAGCATTATATGACATGAACATAACTCAGAACCTATTGGGCAACTTTAATATAGTCAACAGAATATAAACATTTATGATCTTTATTTTGTGCACTTTCATGGTTTTAAAATGACGCCCGATTATTACAACTTACTTGTAATTTTTATGTGCATTTCTATATAAAAGCAATGCATATTTTCCAGATATGCAGCGAGAACATTTGAAATACATTTGAAACACTAACAGTATTATAGGTGACAAATGAATATGATAGACTCAAAGCAGACCTGAAGAAGACAAAAATATATTTCTACCACAAAAAAAAAAAAAAGTTTCAATCTGCTGAACTGTGTGCCTGTGATAGCATATGCCTTGAATATTATTTAACCCTTTGAACCCATCCACTGCAATGCACAGATCTTTGAAAAACATCATGGGTGATTATCTTTGACCCTTACCCATAACTGTATATGACTGCCAAGTTAAAATACATGTGTGCCAAGCAACACAGATTTAAAGTCGCTGATGAACGTGGTGATGCACATAGTACCTCTTATAAACAACCTTATCTTTTATTGCAGTGGATAGTGTAATTATCTCAGAATACATCCTTTTGGAATAAAAAGATCAGGAATGATTATATTAAATATTTTTGTGATTTAACAGTTTATGCATGAAACGGTTAAAATGCATTAATGTTTCCGGTCACCACTTTACTTCATATGTGCTATTACAGGGCTACCATGAGTTAATATATAATAATATTTAAGCTCACATGTTGTTAAAATCATGTCCATTCTGTCCATTTACATTTTCTGTCCTTTCTCAGTCAGCTCTGTCTCTTTCAACATGAGCAGGGAGCCGCCAGCTGGATCACGACCCAGGAAGCAGGTGAACACCACATACACACACACAAACACTTACACACAGACACAAACACACACTTACTTGATCGACCTCATGGATTTGTCAAGTTTGCCAGATGGGGTGCTTCCTGGAGACTCATTCCTCCTCCTCAGGAAAGCAAGCCGGTTCTTCATGTCTTTGGCCCTACACACGCAGACAAAAACAAATACACAAGGAGAAGAAAAGAAGGAAAGGAAGCTTTAGTCCTGCAGATCACAGCAAAACAAATTAAATACAGTCATGGACAGCACATCCCCATAAATGCAAATCATGTCCGCATGGTCAAACCAGAAATCCAAAGTCTGTTTACATTTTCTCCTTAATCAGCAGTTATCAAAGATGCAGCGTTTAAAGTTCCCGGCTGATCCGTTTTGAAAAACTCGTTCTGTGTCTCTCTCTTCCCCTCTCCTCTTCCTCCTCACCGGTCCTGTGTCTGAGCGAGCGAGTGTTTGAGTTAAGGGAGGGATGTGCCACTCTCCACCATCACTACACTCTTTAGATACCACCAGGGGTGGTAACTCAGGGCGAGGTGCCCCGGGGACCGCTGTCGAGAACAGCTGCATCTCCAAGTTTCCAGCTTCCAAAAATCTGACCGTTCACCCCTGGATCCAAGTCTCATGAGAACCGCACAGAGCTCAGTTTCAAAGTGAAATCTCCAGACGCCCGTCCTCCCTTTGCCTGACCTCACGTGCCTCTTCCATAGGATCAGACCTTGCATGACACCCATTTCCGCCCACTGATTTCCACTGTGGCTCTGAAGCTCCTCTGCCCTCATCAGCTCCATTTGGCCTCATGTACTGTAGTCTCATGACAGCACCATAAAAAGAGGCTGGATCCCATTTTTGGCATTCCCAGTCCACCTTTCCTAAATAAATCCATTCATAGTCCCACCCCCTCTCTTAAAGGCCATGTGTGGGTCAGTTGGTATAGATTTGATTGGAGTGCTTAATAAAGCAATAACCAAGATTTTTATAGTGATTTTTGCCACAGTGTTGTTGTAAGGCCAGTTGCAAAGCAGAGTAGTAAGCTCTAAACAGGAGTAAAATAGCTGTAGTGCAAGTCTCAACTGGCTTATATGATTTGATTAAAATGCTTACTAATGATAATTTATTTATAATAATCATAATAAAAAATATAGCTAGTTCATTAGCCTAACTGTTAATGGTAGGGCTTTCGGTGAGGTTGTTTATGGTTGCCAAGCTACACTCTTGAAAACACAATAACTGTGACTTGAATTTTTTTGTATTGTTTTTCAGCTACAAAACATTTGACACTGATTGAAATCATTTTATCAAATTTTCATTGATACTCTGTGGTTAGACATCAATTTGCATCCATACTGTACACGGTGACCTTCAGTCCAGCTCAGCAACAGTAGTGCAATGGCAATCAAGTGCAGAAATTTTCAAAGCCTGCTTTTGTAGTATAATAGACCAAATTTTTAGCCCTCTGGGAAGGGTATCGGAAAGCGCAGACGAGCCCCAACAGGAAATCTGTGACTATTTATGACGTGTAATGTTGTACTGAAGCCTGGAGCTGCTCACAGCTGTAACAGCTTTGTCACATCTGACAAAATGGTGACTCAGTGGGCCAAAACACATCACCAGGCTGTTCTCTTTCCAGCTAAAATGACATAAAGAGCTGCCATTGAACCAAAATATCAGGTCAGAGAATTTAAGATTCATTTGTGAAGTTGTTTTATTTAAAACATCTGTATACCCTCTTTTTTTCAAAGCCGAGACAATCAGTGTCAGAGCCTCTAATTTGCTTAGCAAGATGGGCAATGGTATGATGAAATATTCATCAGAAGTGATGTGCAATCCACAAGACAAGGCATGACCATGTTTGAAATGTATTTAAGTTGTATATAGTTTTGCCGAAATGTTGGTAAAACTGATTCATCGGTCAACCTCTTTTTGAAATCATTAAATATGTAAGGGATAATGTACAGTCAGCAATATCCCATTTATTACATGGCTACTAACCAAAAAAATAAATACATGGACATTTTGTATTGATTTGCGTTGTAATTATGTAATTATGTGATAAAAAAATAAATAAATAAATAAAAAATAAAAAAATAAAATAAATCGCTGAACAGCTCAAATCCACCTCCGGTTTGTGTCAGAGTTCTGTTGGTGTTTATTCTGTGAAAATGGCCATCTGACTCCTCAATATTCAGCCTACTACAAGACTGACTACTTGACAAATAAAGAAATAGATGGACATGAAACATTGATTTGCATTGAAATAATTTAATAAGTTTACAGTGATCTGAGAAGCTGGAAAGATGGCTAGCAAATATCCGGATGAGCTGTCTGATAAGTGGATGTGCGGTTGTTACAGACAAATATCAGACCACTAGATGGTGCCATTCACCAATCAGAATTGAGTATTCCAGAGAGCTCTGCAATATATCGTCATCAGTAGTTGCTTTTTGCAACTATCAGTTGTCAGCAAAAATCTACGCCAATAGTTGCCAATTGTTTTTTTGTTTGTTTAATTATTAGTCCTCTGTTTCTAGTGCAGGAGTGTTAGCTAGTTAGAACACCTTGGTTCTACAGTACAACAGCAACCACTAGAGGTAACATAAAAACAACCACTGAGTTCGCGTGGAGTTTGTTGTGCCACATGACTATGATATGCAATCATTTAAGACAAACAAAAAGCTACACTACATACTATTTATTTGATTACAATCAACAGAAGTCCATCATTGAGGGAGTCTATAAAAAAAAATAAAAAATTACATTTAAAACCCTGTCCTTGCCTTAACCCGATTCACTACGGTAAATGGTAAATATAACAGTATACTGGATGTTGTATACTGTATATACTAAATATAATGCTTGGATGTTTTCTGGTTGGGTTGTTGAAGCTTATATTGGTTGTCATGCTTTAACTAATCGGACATTAACTCAGGGGATATTGTGTTTACCGATCGCAAAGTAATTAGGTTTTGTTTTCCGGTGAAGTTACTGTAACATGTTTACTAATACTCATGACTTCTGAGTATTTTATAACATTGCTGCAGTTTCAAGGTTCCCTAAGTGTGTGTGTGCAGCTGTTTTCTTATTTCTTTTACCCCAGTCACAGAAATGCACAAGTTGTTGGATCTCATTCCATTGCCCTTTTAAACAGAGTGGACCATTTAAAATTACATCTACAAGGTGGTTCCCCATGAACGTATGATGATCTCAAGTTGTTTATAATGTACAGATTTCATAGCACAGTAATGTAAATTGTTTATGTAACCGTCTCTCTATTATAAATTTACTTCAGAAAATAATACAAAATGTAAAAAAAAAAAAAAAAAAGTGTGTGTAGTACAATACAAACATTAATGTGTAGTGGACAAAACGCTTGAATAATCATATTAAAAGTATGTAAATGTTATCTTCCTCAAAAAAAAAAAAAAAAAAAAAGTTCTATTTTGGTTATAAATGTGTTAATGAATAACATAATATCAACATGAAAATAGCATTTTCAAAAATGTCACGTATGACACTTGTAGACCCAATGAGGTTTTATTTTTGTGGGTTTGTAAGGATATAAAAATAAGTGCTCCAAAGAGGTTTTATAAATATTCATTTATCATACAAATTCATTTTAATGTTCATGTTGAATTTGACTGACAGTGTTCCTAGAGAAAAGGGTGAAAAAAGTACGTTTTTATATAATACCAGTTTACCAGATTACCAGACAAATAAGACAGCGTTCGCTGATCTACTGTTGATGCATTACTGCTTATACAGTATTTGTAGGCCTTTATGATAATGTTGACTTTATAGTGTTTATTTTGTAATAAATTAAAGATGATCGTAACAGTGATGGATGTTTCATGAAGCTTTGAAATTTTTACAGATCATTTTTTGCGACCCAATGTTTCGAAGCGCGTATCAAACTGGCCTAATAACATAATTTTAGCAGATGAGGCTTCGTTACGTCATACTGTTTCGAAACGTTTCGAAATGTTTTGCGGTTGGATGCTGGGGGCATTGATCCCACAGTGAAACCCTGAATCACTATTTAATGCAGGCTCTAACTCGAGTTGTGTTCCCACCAAAAAAATTTCAACTACAGTACATGATAGTGCACTTTTTTTAAGTAAACCCAATATTGTGCTGATGCAATTGGTGCATGGTGTGATGGGTAAAACAGTCGCTTAATAACCTAAAATTATCTTTTTATTATTACTATTATTATTATTATTATTATTATTATTATTATTTCAAGTCCCAAACTGACTGTGTAGATTATTAACAATGTTATGGTTTTAAATGTTTAAGCAATATTTAAAAACATTTATTTTTTTTTTATACAAAACAAAGTGTTGTTTTACAGTAAAAAAAAAAAAAACATGTATTGTTTGGTATTTTACATAATTTTGAAACAGTAATAAAAAAAGGGCAATTTATATACAAACTACATATTCTGCAAAGATTCAAATCTGTTTATTCCAGGATATTATAGATTACCATGAAAAATATATGACAAATGTATTAAATTAAAACAATTTCAATGCATTGTGTCATTGGAGCTGGCTGCTTTTGACTCAAGTCTTCCCATTGCATTTACACACCTGTGACCAGCAGATGTGCAATGTTTTGAGTGCTTCTCAATTTTCTAAAGCAATAGTTTAAATGTTCGGAAGTTTCAGAAAGCTTCATTTCTGCCTCCTCAGAAAGAGTGCATGTTTTAGGGTTGTTTCTAGCTATAAGCAGTATAACCAAGCCAACAGGGGGCCCCACAAAGTAAGGTTGTTTTTTTTTTAATGTTTTTTTTAATATTATTATTATTTGTATTATTATCATTTTAATATACTAAAAGCTGCGAATAAGACTTAGGCAGCTGTTATGGCTCAGTTATAGGGGCCCCCTTGTGGCCTGAGAGGGAAGGGAGAATGTAACTGCAAGGAGAGTGTTGTAGCTAGACGTGTGCTCAGAGGGTTTTTCATCATCATGAAGCACACCTACAAGTCAGCAGCAGAAAACAGAAAAAAGAAGAGGAGGAGAAACACAGCTAGACCACTGGTAATAAATTAATGTAAGCCAGCTACCTGTCAAGATGGGTGTTTGAGCGTTGTCATGAATTAAATTGCAACAATTAGTTATACAATATTTTGCAGTTGTGTTCTGTTTTTCAAGGTACATGTTTTCAGACATTTCTGCTATAACTAAGGTGTGGACAATAGACATAGTGTAGCTCTCCAACATTAGCTCACAGACTCGATGCTATCTTCGTTTCTGTTAGTTAGCAAATTAGCTAGCTAGCTGATGGTAGTTGCAGCACTGGAGATGGTTCACTCAACCAAATTTGTCTTGTCTGAATTATTTTCAGGTGCCATGTTGAAATATTTAGGCACTACAAAAGGCAGCTGGGGATTCAGGTACACAAATTCCTTGTAAATAGCCATTTTCTATGTAATAATCCCCTTATCTTTCCCCAGTATATTGCAGGCCCATGTTATGCACCAAATCTTACTTTTATCTGGTTATCATTGGGATTTTGGTTGCATGATAAACTGCAAATGGTGTTTTATTCATTTTGGACTCTTTGTTGCCTATCATAGTAAGGTAACTTCCACCTTTTTAACTTCCAAGTGGAAATCTGGACATATTGGTTAACGTGCGCCCCCTTGTTTTGAGCACAAGCCTAAAAGGAAATATTCAAAATGCAATGGCTGTAGTTCATCCCCACATTGTATTACAGGCATAATTTTGGTCTCTTTTGAAAGGAGACACTTGGAAGTTTGTTGTTAAAAGTAAAAATCAATAAAAGTCATGATTTATTTATTTATTTATTTATTTATTTATTTTTATAAGAAAAGCTCACATTTATTGTAAAGTGATCAGCTTTTTTTTATTTTTTATAAATATTTATATGAAATAATATATGACACTGAACTTGTTGATGCATAGAAACATAATGGAGCAAAGCCACAAGTCTGATAATGTTCTATTTCAAACTTGAGGATGATAACTTTAAAACTCTTAGCTATGTGAATCATTTTTCTTGTGATTCTGGTCGCAAATAACATTAGCCGTTAGCATTAGTGCCTAAATACAGAATAGTAAACACTATAAAATAAACATTATCGTGTGCATATATTTTACTTCCAATCATAATTGTGTTGTTATAGCAGTGTGTTTTAATGATCTCATGTGGATTCCAATCATATAATGAGGCAGAAAGCAGATTATTGGCAGGTGAAGATAATAGCAGGTGTACAGCTCTTCTGTAATTACAGCTACAAAACTGTCAATACTCATATACAAATACCAGAGACTGCATGGAAATAATAGACAAACAATATATTTTTGTAATCTTCTATTTATTCACAATAAGTCTCAGCAGTCAACTGATTCCTTTTATGCTTGATATTTATCTTACTATGGTATGGGATGGGGAAGTCCCTGTCATGTGGGCACTGAGTTATGCATGATGTCTTAAATCAAGAGGGGCAGGGAAGGAAGGTGCTGGATCGACACAAAAGAGGAAAGATTCTCGTCATTTTATTGGCCCTGGAAAATATTTGTGAGTGTAATGAAACTGGTTTATGGATCTGGTCTGGGTTCACAACGATCTCATCAGCTGCGTTGCTTTGGTGGAAATAACAGTCGGCCATACACAGAAATCAGAAAGTACCGGATGAAATGCAAAGAAAAAAGAAAAAAAGTAACTGCTCTCAAAACAGTTCTACAAGTCTACAAGTAATGCAGAAATAAAACAAGGCCGATTTTGTCCTTATGCAGATGTTTCAATGACCTAAAATACAGAGGGTTGTAAATGGAATGACATTAAATCCAATGCCTCCACCTAGTGGATATTTGAGATGGCTATCCACCTACTGAATATATTATAGATTAATACTTTACAGGGCTGTGCGATTGTATCCACCAATATATAATATGCACATGATGGGGTGAAAGAAAAACACTTAAAAGCTTGTTTAACCTAGGTGCATTTTTCAAAACTCAGTTTCTTTTCAAGACAAATTAAGTGTATCTATCAATCTTGTTCCACATTCTAGAAATCTATGGTCAGTTTTTAGATATCAGAGCTCTGTTATGAACAATATGCCTTAAAGGAAAAGCTCACACAAAAATAGAAATCTGCCATAATTTACTCACCTGTATAATTCTTTTTTCTTCTATTAAACAGAAAAGATCTCAAGTAGTATGTTCAAGCGTCTGCTTTCCATACAAGCAAAGTAGACAGTGATTTAAAATTCCAAGCTACAAAAAAAAGTTCTTAAGTCACATGAAAGATTTGTGTGAGGATCAGATCAAAATTAAAGTTGTTATTCACTGAAAATATTCCCCTCTGGTGTAGCTCTCAAATGTCATTTGCATTTTTATTTTATTTTTTTACTTGCCCTATAATGATCTTGTTGCATTGGTCTTGTGACATGCAAGAAATAAGGTTACAATGTTGTGCTGGGGAATGAGATTTGGGAGCTCCGGCGAATGGGAGGATTATCAGTGAATAATGGTTTGAATTTCTGTCTGTTCCTCACACAAAGCTCATACTTTTATGATACTTTATGGCACTTTTTTTGTCCTTTTAGGAGTTTGGCAGCATAAATCACCATCCACTGTAGCTGTATGGAAATCAGCAGCTTAGACGTTCTGCATAACATCTATTTGTGTTCCACAAAATAAAATATGTTTGTCATTACATGAGGTAAATGAGTGAACAATGAATACATTTTCATTATCGGGTGAAATATTATTTTACTAAGCAAAATTGATCCCACATCAGGAGTTCAGTTAGCATGTGTGTGTGTGTGTGTGTGTGTGCACGCACGCACGTGGCACAGGAAACACATTCCCTCTGGCCCTCAGTACCACAGTGTTGAGATTCCACATCGCTCTGCTACACCGCTAGCTTCACAGCTATGTGGCATCAGTCAGCTTCCTCTTCAGCATGCGAAAAAGCCATGCCAGTGAAAATATGTTACAGAGTACAAGTTATGCGCGTCAATATCTGCTAAATGCAAATAACCTGAGTGGGAAAAATTTGCATACACGTCAGTTATTCTTTGAAGTCACGTTAAATCAAAACGTACTCTGTTCACTTTCTTTATACACGTTCCTGGTGAGATTCATCTGTGCAAATTATAAAAATAAAATAAAAAGCTTCAACAGTGCATCCATATGAGGCTCTGGTTGCTATGTCCATAAACACTTTTGGGAACTCCAGTGGCTCTGTTATGGAAAACATTTCTTGCAGCAAATCTCCTTTGAGTGGGGCAGCAGTGAAACGTCCATCACACTTCAGAGCCCTTTCATGACCCCACATTTAGAGAAAAACATTTTGCTACTTATCGAGCAGAAACAGCTGTTCCGCACCTCCTAATGGAACAGGCCTATAATCTCTTGGCAGGAAGGACGCGCCCTCACTGGAAATTATCAAATTAGGAAGCTCTGATCCAGCTCCTCTGAGCCCGTCAACAGACATTTTCCCCCGGCGAGCCCTGCGGGAAAGCCAGAGATAGAGGAGGAGAAGAGATGGTCGCAAGCCACAATTATCTCCAGGCTTTGCCAATTCCCTCTCTGCCTGGCTCATATTACAGCCCATTATAGAGTTCAGTGCTATTCTGGGTTGAGAAACCAGGACGCTTGTGGTGGGAAGACATTTAGAACATGATGGCTAATGTTGTGACATGCTGTGGTACTTCAATTTAAAACAGATGCGGTTCGGTCCAGGCTCTCATCTTAAAAGTAGTCCAGTTTCAGAAGCATTGGATTTCTGAACCAGAACATTGATTTAGCAATGCAAAATGTTAATGTTGCTTTAAACTGTTTTTGTTTAGGTAATGTGTCATTCCGTGTGTTTGCAATAGTCTGTATACTCTATCTACTCCTGTTAAGTAGTGGGTAAATGTCTGGTCATCCCTCTGAATGTCACCCTCTCGTGACAATACATTAAGAGGGACTCAATTTAATTTTCATGAACTTCACAACAAAAATCTAAGAATCTCAGAATTCAGAGCATGTAATCACCTAATGGAATGTCAACACAATGTTATGTGAAAATGAATGCTCTGGAACTTCTTCAACTTACAAAGCAGTTGAGTGAATTTCCAGGTCACATTTTACTCCAAAATCATATATATATATACATATATATATATATATATATATATATATATATATATATATATATATATATATATATATATATATATGTGTGTGTGTGTGTGTGTGTGTGTGTGTGTGTGTGATAACTAAACAAAAAAGGCAAATATACCATAATGTAATTAAACATTTTACTTAAGTTTTTTTTTTTTCAAAGATGATTTTAATTAGATTCTTGTATCTTTTTTTCTTCTTTATCTAAATCAGCATGACACACAGTCAGTACAACAAATAATACCATGATGTATAGATTTGTTTGTATTGTAGTAATAGAAATTTGTGAAAAAACATGTGCTTAGTTGTCATGAAAATTGTCACAATGCAACTGTGGGGGGGGGGGGGGGGTGGGAGTTGGGGTGAAATGTGATGTGGGCAAGATTCACCCAGGCTCTTTTTAAGTTTTAGAAGTTTCAGAACATTAACTCAACCTCAACAACTAGAAGCAAACAACAAGTAAGTTTCACAAGCTGCATTTTGCTGAATCTATCCAGAGAACAGAATTCTAAAATTCTTTGGGGACGAGCATCATGTAAGGACACATAACACACAAGAATACTGCCAGATTTAAACCATCACTAATTAGACAAAACAAGAGCTTCAACAACAACAGTACAAAGCAGGAACTCCAAAACTCCAAAGCAAATCAAACATAAAAATCCACAAGAAGGAAAATCTAAAACATCAATGTCTCACGTGGAGCTTTCTCAAACTACCTATCACGGACAAACCACAGGAAATCTGAACTCCAGGCACCCTCAAATTTCTCCCCTCATTTCCAAACTCGTGCTGTCTATTTTTATGTCTCTCTATTTCACTTCTCATTAATCTGAGAACTCTCAGATCAGCAGAGGAGAACACTTGTCGGAGCATTTGGTGCCTACCTTTCCAAGTACTTCTCAGAGAAATCCACCATTGTGTGTAACGTGTGTGTTTGAGGGGTTTGTAGAGCGGTATGCTCAGGACAGGGTTGTCAAATAATCACATTCCTCCAACTACAGTGAGAGCCTCCATATCTTTAAATAGCACAGGAACACAGGGAGGTGGGACTAACGTGAGCCAATCACAGGGGATCTGCATGACCGTAGGCTGTTGTATTGTGTGTGTGTGTTTTTACAACACACTACCTGTTCCACATACAGTTGGATTATGGCAAAGAACGTGTGGTATAGCACAATTAAAGTTGCAACTAAAATGGTTTGACCTTAAAAAGAAAATGTTCCCATTTTATACTCAATGAGGTTTATTCCTTGCAATATTACTGTTGCTTACTATATTCCAGAATATCAATATTATCTATCTATCTATCTATCTATCTATCTATCTATCTATCTATCATCCTGAGTGCTCTTTTTTTTGGTACTCTTTCTAAGGACAGATCCTATTTTTAGAGCTTGCAGCTAAGAGAACACTGGAATATTCCAGACATTGTCTAATTAGTTTAAAGTAGATGGTGATTGAGTCTTCCTGCGGGACTTTAAACCTAGGGGAGCCAAATTCTATGAGATTGGTTATTATCAGGTCAATAATGGAGGCTCCTCTTGTTGCTGTCTTAAAGTAACTACTGCTTTTAATGATGGTTTAGAAGGAAAAAAGGGTCAAAGGAAGATAGTTCAAGTTCCCACTCAGGATAATTTCCTGTTTCTTTTAATTTCATCTTCAGAAAATCGATGGCATTAAATTAGTAGTACACAAATCTAGCTAGTTTGTTTATTTTGGCATCCAAGAGAACAAAAGTTGCAGTTCATATAATTTATTCATACATGACTTAAAAATAGAGTGCATACTATTGGCTACTGAAGAATGTTTTACTGCAGTCGTGTTCAATGGCTTTTATCAGATCCTCAGTAATTTATGAATTTCTCTTTAAACACTAACGTTCAAGAAAGTAGTATGATTGTGGCTGTTCCAGGGAGCCTGGAGCATACCTGGGAACCGTGGTCGCAAGCTCATGTTGACAGTGAAAGTTACAGCCTGCAAAAGCATTCAGTACCAGGAAACCAGCTAACACGGGTTCTCTGGGTGAGTGTGCAGTTTATCTGCTCTCAGTTCAGTTCAACATGCAGACTGGACGTCTTTATTTTTCGCCAGAAGTCTGCAGCTACTGATCTAAGATGAGTGCTTGTGTCTGCTTTCTGTCAGAAACCAGGTGCCAGAGTCATCTTAAATGAGTTCTTTGAAAGAAAGAAAGAAAGAAAGAAAGAAAGAAAGAAAGAAAGAAAAACACACAACTTCCCACTGTTAGAGCTAACTAAGTATGACTGCTACCACATTTAATGATCTGTGCAGTATTTCTCTTTTGCCCCATCAGGAGCTTTTAGCTCAAAACTGCCCCTCAAGAGCTTTTAGCTTAAAATTGCCCCTGAGAACAGATCCCTAGAGAGTGTGGGAACTTGAGATGTTGTTTATGCAAGAAGCAATACATTTTAGTTACATTTAAGCTAATTTTAACCCTGCTGAAAAGACCAGCTTTACCTAATTTCCAAGCTGGTCTAGATTGGTTTATTCTGCTAAGAGCTGGTTTGGTACTGGTCTAGTTGACTAGTTGCATTTAGAGTAAACTGAAATACTCCAAATGTAGAATCAATTATGTGTTCAATGTTAATGTTATTTATGATTCATGTTTATAACTTCCACAATCATCATGTAAGTGTCCATTGACATATCTGGAAAGATTATATATATATATATATATATATATATATATATATATATATATATATATATATATATATATATATATATATAAACTCATCAAAAAAGAAACGTCCTCTCACTTTCAACTGCTTTTATTTTCAGCAAACTTAACATGTGTAAATATTTGTATGAACTTAAAAATATTCAACAACTAAGACATAAACTGAGCAAGTTTCACAGACATGTGACTAACAGAAATGGAATAATGTGTCCCTGAACAAAAGGGGGTCAAAGTCAAAAGTAACAGTCAGTATCTGGTATGGCCACCAGCTGCATTAAGTACTGCAGTGCATCTCCTCCTCATGGACTGCACCAGATTTGCCAGTTCTTGCTGTGAGATGATACCCAACTCTTCCACCAAGGCACTTGCAAGTTCCCGGACATTTCTGGGGGGAATGGTAGCCCTCACCCTACGATCCAACAGGTCCCAGACGTGCTCAATGCGATTGAGATCCGGGCTCTTCGCTGGTCATGGCAGAACACTGACATTCCTGTCTTGCAGGAAATCATGCACAGAACGAGCAGTATGGCTGGTGGAATTGTCATGCTGGAGGGTCACGTTGAGATTGCCTGCAATGACAACAAGCTCAGTCCTATGATGCTGTGACACACCGCCCCAGACCATGACGGACCCTCCCTTCAAATCGATCCTGCTCCAGAGTACAGGCCTCGGTGTAATGCTCATTCCTTCGACGATAAACGCGAGTCCGACCATCACCCCTGGTGAGACAAAACCACGACTCATCACTGAAGAGCACTTTTTGACAGTCCTGTCTGGTCCAGCGTAGGTGGGTTTGTGCCCATAGGCGACGTTGTTGCCCGTGATGTCTGGCAAGGACCTGCTTTACAACAGGCATACAAGCCCTCAGTCCAGCCTCTCTCAACTTGTTGTGGACAATCTGAACACTGATGGAGGGATTGTGCGTTCGTGGTGTATCTCAGGCAGTTGTTGTTGCCATCCTGTACCTGTCCCGCAGGTGTGATATTCAGATGTACCGATCCTGTGCAGGTGTTGTTACACATGGTCTGCCACTGCGAGGACAATCAGCTGTCTTCCTGTCTCCATGTAGCGCTGTCTTAGGCGTCTCATAGTATGGACATTGCAATTTATTGCCCTGGTCACATCTGCAGTCCTCATGCCTCCATGCAGCATGCCTAAGGCACGTTCACGCAGATGAGCAGGGGCATTTTTCTTTCTGTGTTTTTCAGAGTCAGTAGAAAGTCTCTTTAGTCTCCTAAATCTTTATAAATGTGACCTTAATTGCCTACCGTCTGTAAGCTGTTAGTTTCTTAAGGACCATTCCACAGGTGCATGTTCATTAATTGTTTATGGTTCATTGAACAAGCATGGAAAACATTGTTTAAACCCTTTACAATAAAGATCAGTTATTTGGATTTTTACAAAATTATCTTTAAAATACAGTGTCCTGAAAAAGGGACATTTCTTTTTTTGCTGAGATTATATATTACCGAACTGATTAAACATGCATTAATTAGGCCTGAAACATATACAAGAACATAAATGTAGACACTTCTAGCAACCCAAGGTTAATTTATCGCGTAGCTACATTCTAAAATGTCTCAAAGTGCAGTTCATGCCACAACTCGTACATGTTGCATTTTCAGTTTTACCGCAAGTGGTGCTATAGTGGGTATTACCTTCTTCTATGGCCCCTTAAATCTGGCCTTGAACCATGAACTAGCACTCTCACAGGCCAGAAGGTGAGATGATGCCCTCACCATGAAAAGTTTTCACAACAACTCAAAATGCAAAACTTAATTGCTCCACTTGTAATCAACAAATTTATCTACACTCCAAGCACCCAATGTGATGTGATGCAATGTGCACTCAATTGACAGAAATTCTGTTCTTATTTTGGTTGCGCTACAAAGCTAATCTAGCCCCTTTATTTTCACTGTTCGTCCGAAATAAAATGATTTTATTTACAATCATCTTATGCATGCGTGTCTGTGTGTGTGCGCGCACGCGTATGTTGGTCAACTAGGTCATCTTGGTCATCTTGGTCTAGGTCAATAAAAATATAGGTCTTAATAAACTCAGTAAACCAAAGATAATTCAAAAGGTTAGTAGAGTTAACACGAACAAGGGTTTCTGGCCAACAGGCAGATTTATATGCAAACACTTGACACACACACTTGACACACACATGTGCGCACACACACACACACTCTCTCTCTCTAACGCAGCTGAAACAGCAGAATCTGAACAGCTGCAAGCTACATGTATGTTTCTGTGTGTGTGTGCATGTGTGTGTGTATCTATGGTATATTGTATTGCACCAATGTTGACTATGATGACAGGCATGTTAACCATATTGCTCTAGCCAGCTGGAAATTCTTAAAATTATTTTTAACACTTTATAATATATTTTATAAATGAGTTGTTAGCAAATGTTATTTCATGCTTAACAGATCAACACTGCATGTTTGAGTACTAGTTGACATGACATTTCAAGCATGTCCTGTAGTGTGAAGTGCTACACTGCTATATTTCATCAAAAACTATTTAAAATACATTTTATCATATTCTTATATATTACTGAACATGCAGTCTTTATAATCTCATATTAATTGGAATATTTGTCCTTGTAAAAATGCATTTGTCACACTGCGGGACTATGAAAGTTAATTGAAAAAACAAAAACAAAAAAAGTTGACACGGAAAACTTTGTGACTAATTACAGCACCTAAAATATACACTGTCTAACATGAATTGAAAGGTTAACCTAAGATCTTGATGTTGAAAGAAGTTTCAACATTTGTCACCAACCCGAGTTTTAATGAAAATGTGAATTAGAGTTTCATGACATTCTGGGTGAGACTCAAAAAAACAAAAACAAAAAACAAAACAAAAAAAAATTCATTCCAAAGTCAAAAGAAATAATGTTTAGCATCAAGAAAATTAAGCTTATTTTTTAGGACTATTAAGAGATGCAAACTGCAAAAGTGTGACATTACTAAATATGACCTAGACATTTCTTGACAGTTTTCCTCAGATTTGCCCTTCTGACCTTTTGAAAATGCAATAACTATTGATCTGTTAATCATTTAATGATTTTCTTATTATAATTTGTACATTATATCATCAATTGCTGAAATGTAAATAACAGAGTGATTATATCATAAGAACGTACAAGCTTTGCCTTACTGTACTGATCTAACTATTCAAAGCAAATGCAGTTGTATGGTCAGAGAGCATTCTATTGTTCTGTTGGTGTTAAAGGTGTTATTGAATCTTTTCACCTGATCGCAAAACCCACCAACAATTCACACCTCAAACTTAAAGGCTCTGATTGAATATCTCTGATGAGCTTACTTTACAAAATAGTATCACTCATGATCGAGCACACACGCACACACACGCACGCACACACACACGTTGGTGCAGCTATCATTATGAGGACTCTCCATAGACATAATGATTTTTATACTTTACAAACTATAGATTCTATCCCCTTACCCTAACCCTACCCCTAAACGTAACCCTCACAAAAAACTTTCTGCATTTTTACATTTTCAATAAAACATTGTTTAGTATGTTTTTAAACTATTTGAATTATGGGGACACTAGAAATGTCCTCATAAACCACATTTATAGCATAATGCCCTTGTAATTACCAGTTTGTAACCTAAAAAGTAACCCAAAAGTCCTTGTAAACCACTTAAACCCCCCCCCCCCCCCCCCACACACACACACAAAAGCTCTGTTCCAACACCTAGTGAGCTGCATATCTACATACATATCTACAGAGGCAACTAACCTTCTAAAGACTCAAAAAACTTTTGTTTGAGATGCACATTGTACTGACAACAAATGGAGTTAATTAACAGAGGTTCGGGAGGAGCATGATAATTTTAATCTGACAAATCACAGCCCACGAGCAGGAGTATATAAGATGCTGCTTACCTGCTTCCTGTGACAACTCTCCTGACATCCCAACTCCACCCCATCTGCACCTATTCTCTAGATTCATTATCTAAATACGTAATAAGTAAAGTCTGGGGGCTGGGGGGGTGTAATCAGGACTCGAGTCGAGTCTCGAGCTCTGAGCCCTCAGTATGCGGACAACAAGCCAAAATACGTTTACTGTTCCAACACAAGATTACATTAACATACGAACTATTGAAACTGCATGTAAATCAATGTGATAATCCACATGAGATCAGTAAAAGAAGCTGTTTTAACCACTCGATGTGATTTAAAGTAATATATTACAGTAGATAGTGTGTAATTTGTCATGTTTACATCTTGCATTCATGCCGCTAATGCTAACATGCTATACATGATCATAATATGCACCTGTTACCATAGGATGTTTTTTTATGTTGAACTGTGTGAAAAGAATCCACATAAGATCATGAATACATTTATATATATATATATATATATATATATATATATATATATATATATATATATATATATATATATATATACATACTTGTTTTTTTTTTTTTTTTTTTAAAGACATCGATACTGCAAAGAAGGGTATATAAAAGAATGGCCACTCTGCATTTTAATGTGTTAATGTTGACAGATTTTGACGAAGAAATTCTTAATTTGAAGAAATTACCCAGAAAACTAGCTGTCAAAGTAGGCTGAGCACCCGGTCACACTCACTGATTACGTTGACCAAAGGCATTAAGGTGTTCAACTGCCAGAACAACGTTTTCCTGAAAGTTAGTGCTGTCAAGCTGTTTTGAACCATCTCAACAAACTCAAAAACACCTTTTTTGGGCCATTTTGTTTAAAATGTTGTCATACTTGTTTTTTCTGTGATTTTGCTAGATGTGTATTAGCTCCTTGAGACATCATTCTAACCCAAATGGAACCTCATAAGGTATTTAAAATAAGGTCTTTAAAGGCAGCATGCCAATTTCACCCAGCTCACTAGGTTTTGGAACTGACACACTAGGGTTGCCAACCATCCTGTATAAAACAGAATCATCCCATATTTAAGCAAACAAAATAGTGTTCCGTATTGAATATATTTTGGCATCTCACACCCAAACTGCTGGGAACATTTCTCACATTGAGAGAAATAGACCTGAAACACATACATCACACATACATTGTCCCATATTAAGCTAGTAGAAAGTTGGCAACTTTATGACACACACACACATCCTACGGCTATGCTTTCATTTACTTGTCTTCACTACATTTGAGGTACAACTGGACCCTATATAGAAATGTGATAGACAATCTAAACATTTAATCACTCACTAAATCCCAAAAAGGATTAGTCCGTTTATTAGGTGTGGTGTCTGGGATCAACGTAAGGGTCCAATCACATTTAGATTCTAACTTTACAGAGTCAAAATTTCTGCCTTAACTACTGATTCAATCTTATACTCTCTTAAAAAAACACATCAGTTCAGGGACTGTCGTGCAATTCTCTGTTGCTTTTACTTCCTGCGATTCAAGCT
Organism: Myxocyprinus asiaticus; assembly: GCF_019703515.2. Lineage (NCBI taxonomy): Eukaryota > Metazoa > Chordata > Actinopteri > Cypriniformes > Catostomidae > Myxocyprinus > Myxocyprinus asiaticus. Next base: position 5,073,449 of record NC_059347.1, read on the forward strand.
GTGATCTAGCGCTCCATCTCACTGTTTCAATACGTACCACAATTTTTTGTGACAATAACACAAATCAGCAGTGAAAACAACATAGGGAAAGAAAGGAATGGAAGAACTCAGGATCAACTCTGAGATTTCTGAGAAATAACTGGAGAATATTTATTTGATATTTCGCATTTGAAATGGTGGAGAAAAATCACACTGTGGCAACAACTCATCAACAACACTTACAAACATAGATCGCACTAAAAAAATGAATGGGACTTACAGGTTTTTGGTTTTCTTCTTCTTGGTTCCGTCAGGACCCACGTCGCAGCTGCACTCAGATCCGGCGCTCAGCTGTGGAGGGAGAAAGAGGGAAACAGTCGGCATCATCCAGTGAGGAAAGGAAATGGCATCAAGAAATGGAGAACCTGAGTTAATGTGGTAATCCTCACCGCCTTGTACAGGCCATAGTCCTTCACTGAGAGAATGTGTGTGACCCTGCTCACTGTAATCCTCAATAGCGAGTGTGTGAGATTGTGTGTGTCTGTGTGATTGGCTTGGTTGGCCTCCAGCCATGCCCAGGATTAAAGCATGGGGCTCAGACCATGGAGTCACATTTCACTTCCTGTCTTCTGAGGGATATAATTGGCTGAATGGACCAAGAAGGGGGGACTGGGGGAGCAGAAAGTGAGCTGTCAGTCTGAGGGTTCGAGACGCCTGAGGAGGTGTATGTGTGTGAGAGCCAAACTGTAGAAGAATGACCCATTGTGTTGTGAGTGTGTATACGCCCCATCTTGACCTGTGGACTGGCTGTGGCCATACATGGTGCAGACTTCTCATGTTGTGGCTAGACAAATAAATATGTTTTCTTGGCCTTCTCAGTTAGACAAATATTTCCCCATACTGTAAGTTGTGTATCAGTCGAATCTCTCTCAGGAATTGTCACACTGCTGAAAACACTGACATTCTGTGGAGTTGTAAGGTTTCCAGTTCATTTACAGTAGGTGTGCATTGTTGGAGAGGAACTATCTAAAAGTAGTGACAGTACTAACTCAACCTCCTGAGATCTGAGCATGACTGCTGTTTGCATTTTTCATGTCCCGTTTTGATTAGTAACTAGTAGCCCCTAATAAAAAAGGCAAAATAATAATAATAATGATAATATTAATTAGAGCAAATAGTTTTCCTAAAAATTAATGTCCTCATATGGGGAAAGCGGGACTAAGTTGGGAAATTCTAAATAATATCAAGTTATAGAATTATTATTGTTTTTTTGTTTGTTGTTCGTTTGTTTTATCAAATGGTTTATTATGTTACTAGGAGTGTTGGTTATTCATGTTTTTAAGACGTTACAGATGTTACAGCTGATTTTCTGTAAAGCTGCTTTGGAACAATGTGTATTGGGAAAAGCACACACACACACAAAATAAAATAATAATAATAATAATAATAATAATAATAATAATATTAATAATAACAAACTACACAAATAAAAATAATTTGACTTGATTATACTTTTATGTTACATTGATTTTTCTGCTTTGGCAACAAAATCTCAATGTTCTTTCTTTGCACTGTCAAACAAACAAGTGATAGCCAGTGCTGAAGCATTTTACCAATCAGAAATTTGCATAAATAATTCAGATTCAAAGTAATGGCCAGCATCATCCAGTCACTGCCAACCATGTTATAATAAATTATAAATTCCGAATTTAAGTACTTATTACCATTTTCCCATGTCTGCCAAACATGTTGAGTGGTTCAAACATCATTTGCAACCTGAACCTGAACTTTTGGTTGGATTTTAGGAGTGAATGCACTTGGCTGCAAAGGAAAGCTATAGGATGATCCCTTGCTCCCTATTTAGTGAATGACTTAACCTCAAGTGTGCAGTCTGTCTTCACTGGTCTCAGAACAGTTTGATGTGCACCTTATTTTCATCCTAACTCCATATAAAGCCTCTGAAAGCAACATTTTTCAGCTTTTGGATGCACTCACTGATTCTCAGTGTGATAATGTACAGTAAATATGGATGTTTAAGTGAAAAAAAATAGCACCGTAGTCCACTATAGTGGATCATATTTTTTTTAATGGCATATTGGATGAAACTAGAGACTCTTATCTTTTGACTCAAACAGGTTTTTAATGTAAAAAGTTAATAAGGTTTCTTACCAGAAGTAGTTTTGTTGGTGTTTCTCCCAATGACAAACTCCGCTGTGATCGGCGCCATGTTGTTTTGTCACATGACTCAGTATGTCAAAAGTTTAACCCTTTACTAACAGCCCAGAGTTTTCTGAACTGAGATCAGTCAGTTTAAATGAAATTAAATTATGCATAAATTATAACGAAGATAAAACACACAGTCCACACAGAAGGACAATTTCTGCACAACTAGTGTCACCTAATGGAAATGCAAAAATAGTGACTGCTTTCAAACAGGTTTCCCATACACGCACCCATCTTTATTGGTTGACCATACAGGTAGCCCCGCCCCTAACTCACACCATTGTCTGAGCCAATGTTGCTAAGTAGTCTGTTTGGGATGCTAAAACAAACAAAGTTTTGATAAAGTTTGAATTCAGTTAAACGAAATGGTTCTAAAACGATTCACAGCTATCTAGTTAAATACTGCTGTTGATCATTATATTTTTGACCCAATTATATACATTAGGATGTTTTCTAGTTTTATAATACTTAAATAAATGTGCCAGGTAAATACTGATTGTAAATGTTCTATTGTAAAAATAAATAATGTAACTTGGTGGTTTGCATATAAAACATATTAATGAATTCACATTTGATATTTGAAAATTAAATCATTTAATTTTAGACAGACAGCGAAAATAGAGGCTGGAACTGTTGCGCAAGTCCAATGCAGCTGAATGAGGAACAATCATGTAAATGATCAATCTATCAATGTTTTGAATCACATTACACAAAACAAAAAGAATAAAGAACACTTACTTGTCATTCTATGGTAAGTCTGAACTCATTGTTCAAGTTATTAATATTGGAAATTCTGTTTGGATCATCACTACAGCATGGGTATCATGCTTGATCTCCTTCAAAGTGCCTAAGGCATCATTAACACCATTGAGAGTGCAGACACGTGTGTTTGAGCAGATGAAGGGGAGGGGACATTCTTGTTCTAGAGAGACAACATTTCTCCAGTGCATTGTTTCAATCAACTTTTTTTTCTTTTTTTTTCCTGGAAGTGAAAGACTGTACATTTTAATTGTGTATATCTGCTAAAAGCAAATTTTGTCAATGTTTAGAAGTACACTAGGATATTGATGACCTTAAAGCAAATAGATGTGGTCTGAAAGCAACAAAAACATTATTTAATTTAGATTTCATGGGTCTTTAAGGGCTGTTTCACTCACTCGAAGCGAGTGAGAGGGTTCACGCTCATCAGACGGGCCTACCTGCAGCAGAAAGAACCTTCAGAACTTTGTGTCTTTTCCCTTTCTCTGTGACTAAATTTTGTTGTTTCTATCTTCACATTTACAGAGAGTTTGCGAATAGTCATGTCCAGTTTGTAAAAGATTTGTTCTTTGAAACCTGTCTCGAGTCAACACTGATCCATAAATTACTCAATCAGTTAACCAATAGGCGTAGCTTTAGGTAGAGATGATAAAGACATGTCACTATCAATTTCAGGAAATCATGTCCTGACCAACATCTGGGCATTTTTACCACACAGAAAACAACAACTATTAAAGGTCCTTAATATAATGATTCATGTGCAAATTATTCTCCTACCTCTTCTGAAGTGGCACATAAATTGTGTTGTCACGTCGCACCTGTTACTTTTCTCAATGCTGTTCATGATGCACCAATCACAGTCGTTTGAAAGAAAATAATTTTCTGGAGATTGCACAGGCGGATTTCCATGTTCAATGTTCAATCCTTGAAATAAGCAGATTTAAACAAGCATATTTTTCGTGTACAAGTGTTCCCTGTCAAAACGTCAAAAATGTCCTGAGTTTTGCATACAGCCAAATGGAGGATTCTGCTTTTTTCGGCTGGTAAGCGCCCTTTTCAGGAAGACACCTTAAAATTTTAATGATTTTGTAAGAGATGCAGGGTTTTAAGATGCTAGCTCTTTTTGGCACATTGGAGAAGAACATCATGATAGATTGGAAAATAATGTTTTGTCTATAAAATAAGGCATTTGTGATCTAAAAAGTCGTTCAGTGTAGGCTTAGCCTAAAGCCTACTTTGTTCAGGAGGCCTACTTTTTCAGATAAAAATGTAAGTACATATAAATAAGCAATATGAGAAAAGATTATCTGGGAGTAAGCGGGGAGTTGGAAAACAGAAAATGGAGAAAAATGTCAATGCTCCATTCTCCCCATAATTTGTTTATCTTGTGATATAATTTTGCACATGTAAACTGTGAATTTACTCTACCCTTTGTTTAAATTTTGTTTAATGCTGGATAATACATTTTACAGAATGTCAATTCATTTCCCTTGGATATAATTTTCTCGAGGTAGATCTTCTTGAAATGATAACATTTGATTTTGACCCATTAATCTTAGGTTTATCGCATTGCATATCGCTGTCACATTATCCAAGTTTAGTGCATATCACATTTTTCCTCCTAACCGTGCAGCCCTTGTGGTCAGTTCTTAATTTGTTTATTCTAAAGATAAAAAATAAGAAAAACAGAAAAAAACAAAAATAATGACTGCTTTCAAACAGGTTTCCCGTACACCCCCCCGCAAACTATCTTTTTGTGTTCCACGTGATGTTGTCATCACATACAATTTTTAAATGTGCATGCATTTTAAGGTGTAAATTTTCTGGAGCATTTAAGGTAATTCCCAGTATCACTAAATTGCTGGAATGATAGAGAAAAAGAAACAGCAAACGGATGAAAATAATAAATTAAACTTCAAAGATGCGAATACAAATCTGATTATAAGCAACTAACAAGAGTGCGGGTGTCATGTTTATTCTGTTGGTTCATGTTTTTCATGTCTTTTATTTTGAAAATCTAGTTCCTGTTGTCATGTCATGTGATTTCCTGTTCCCTCATGTGATCTTGTCATGTGTTTCCCCTGTTCATGTGTCTTGTTTCCATTGGTTCATTGTTTGATTACTTTGTTATTAGTCTTGTCTTTTCATTGGTTTAAGTTCATTTAGTCTTGTTATCTTCTTTATAGTTTAGTCTTGTCATTGGTCATCTTTGTCATGTGTTCTCCCATGTCCAAGCATTTAAGCCCTCATGTTTTCCATTGTCCTTCGTCAGGTATTGTGAATGTAACTTTGTTGTTTTGTTTACGCCACGCCACGCCACGCCACGCCACGCCACGCCACGCCACGCCACGCCACGCCAAGCCAGGCCAAGCCAGGTCTAGTTTCATGTCAATTCAAGTAGTATATGTTCATGTTTAGTTCACGTTTATAGTTAGGTATTTTTTGGGATTCCACGTTTGTAAATAAAACTGCACTTGGGTTCATCACGTCATCGTCATCGTCTCTTCGTCTGCCTGTTGACAACATCGTTACAGCGGGCACGATAGAAACCATTTGTGCACTCTCTCCGTCACTTAAACATGTGCGCTATGTCTCTTTTCCACACCCGCTCATCAGATACATGATCATCACGAACAGTAAGAACGGGAAAAAAGACTTATCCTGCAATAACCGAGTTGAGAAATCTTCTCCCAAATGCTTAATTATTAGTTATTCGCATTAATAACCTATAAATAACACAAAAAAGGGGGTAATCATAGATGGTAATGATTTCACATTGAAGCACTTTTGGAGCTAGTATTGTATATATCTGTCTTGTTTTGAGGGTACTGGGGCGGATTCATGAAAATGTTTTTAAGAAAAAATTAATAAAGTTCTTAGGATAAATTATAAGAAGTTCGTAAGAACGTTCATAAGTGCAATTCTTGAAAAATTCTTAAGAAGTTCTCAAATATATTCTTAAGAACATCTTAATTTTTTTTTTTTAAGAATAAAAAGACAGGCTTTGAAATTGTCTGATCAGCCTGCGCATGGAGTTGCCTTGTCTAATAGCCTACAACAAATTCAATACTTCAACACTGGTAAATTGTAACGATAAATGTATCAATAAATCTTTTTTTTAAGTAGCAAGCACCTCGCAATATTTTTTTTGAATGTAAAGTGCATGAGATGTGTTAGTTTAATGACATTAACCGTCAAAGGAGAATTTACTTGTTGCTAACCATTTGATAACTTTTAATTTGACATGGAGGAAAAGAAAAGAAACAAAAACTTCAATAGACAAGGGCTGGAAGTTCTTGAGGAAATTACTGCAAAGAAAAAGTTCTCCTTGGGAAGCTTGATAATAATATTACGTCGGAAATTAAGAGGCGGGTAAATGGGAAAAGGGTGGCGGAGGCTGTCTCCACTGTGCCCAACTCTGATAGGGATGTGGATGAGGGGTGAAAAAGAAAGTCTCAGCTTTCTAATGTTATAATTATTATGTTTCTATGAACTCTAAAGATCACGGAGAGAGAGCGCTATATGCAGCGCATCCGTTAGCATGATTGGTCACCACATTAAGAAGCTTCAAAACAAAATTTATTTTTTGAATTTGGTGACAACATTTACATGGTTTACAAGCTGAAAATAAAAATATAATTAAACACTAAACAGTCAAAAAACATATATTTTTTTTTTTTTTGGTCTAAAAATCACATTTCTACGTTAACAGCCAATTGCGACTTCAGACTCGACATGAAAAACCCAGTTAATTAAAATGACAGTTTAAAATGTTATTTAAGATTTTTTTTTTTTTTTTTTTTTTGCGAATTTGAATGCTTCTTAAGTTTGTTCTTAAGAACATTTTTAAGAAAAAATATAAGAACTTTCTTAAGAAGTTTATTCGGGAATACAAAATATTCGTAACTTTTTTCTTAAGTAACAAATTAAGAAGAAAATGGTAGTTAAGAAGAAATTTCTTCTAAGAACGTTTTGTGAATCCGGCCCCTGGTTTGTGTGCTCACTAGGTAGCCAGTGTGTCATAACAATCTTTGACAGTGACAACAGAACAGACCATATGGTCTTTTTATTTATGGCAAAAACCTTTGACATTTCACAAAATACATTTTAATTGTACACTGAATTTGTTTATTTTTGTGTGTGTGTGTGTGTGTGTGTGTGTGTGTGGTGCATTTTGCTGCAGTATATGGCCTACTTATAAAAGTGTGTATCTTTTAAAAATGAAAAAAAAAAAAAAAAAACACCATATAGGCCTTCAGTTGAAGTTAGAAGTTTACATACACTAACTTGAAGTCATTAAAACTCATTTTTTTAACCACTCCACAGATTTCATATTAGCAAACTATAGTTTTGCCAAGTCATTTAGGACATCTACTTTGTGCATGACACAAGTAATTTTTCCAACAATTGTTAACAGACAGATTGTTTCACTTTTAATGGACTATATCATAATTCAAGTTGGTCAGAAGTTTACATACACTAAGCTAACTGTGCCTTTAAGCAGCTTGGAAAATTCCAGAAAATGATGTCAAGACTTTAGACAATTAGTTAATTAGCTTCTGATAGGAGGTGTACTAGAAGGTTATTCATATTTGTTTTCTTCTAAAAAACTATTTTACAATATTTTACAATATATATATATAGTGAAAAACTGTAAAAAAAAAATAAATAAAATAAAAAATAAATTGCTACCTAAATCCCTTAACATTCATAATTTTAGCGGGAATGCTATGGTTGTCTTATGGTTGAAACTCCAGTATTTAGAATTACAGTAGATGGGCAATTCTGAGTATGGTGTTATCAGAACCCAGCCAGGATTCCAATGAGGTCAGAATGGTCACCATTGGCATCAAAATAAAGCAACTAATCTTAGACTTGGAACATGGGAAGCAGGGAACCTAAATTCCCAGATGTAAAATTCCTTAGGCTTCCCTCTGAACTCTGATGCTGAGGGAAGGAGGAGCCAGTTACACAGCATTAAAGATAAATGTCTTGAATTTTAAATTTTTCACACATCTTTCAGTCACAATACATGCTCTTCTCCATATCACATGCTTCACAGAGAAATAAGATTAACACAAACTTTCAGTTCAAATAAATGCTGTAACATTCAATTCACTCTGAACTGCTGGAGAGTGGGCTTCCAACAACCTTGAAAGCACATGTATTGTAGGTCGCAGAGTCATCTATTCATTATGTGCATTTCATTTGGAAGTTGTTATTGTTAGAATATTTTCTCATCTGCAATAGAACATTCCCTGACGGATGTTAGAACGACATTCAACAGATGCTTTTGCAATGTTTTTAATTTATAACGTTCCTGAAATTGAGAATTGAAATAACATTCACTCTTTTTTAGATGTTTAGTACAAAAATATGAACATGAAACATCTAAGATGATGCGTGCCACATACGCTTAATGGAAATCCATTTTACTGATGTATTGGTTCAACTGAACATTCAACTCTCCTTTCTCAGAATCGAATAGTTAAAGATCAGGGGCCTTGGGGCCTGGGTAGCTCAGCAAGTATTGACGCTGACTACCACCCCTGGAGTCGTGAGTTCAAATCCAGGGTGTGCTGAGTGACTCCAGCCAGTTCTCCTAAGCAACCATATTGGCTGGGTTCCTAGGGAGGGTAGAGTCACATGGGGTAACCTCCTCATGGTCACTATAATGTGGCTCTCGCTCTCGGTGGGGCGCGTGGTGAGTTGTGCGTGGATGCGCGGAGAATAGCGTGGGCCTCCGCAGGTCCGCTACGTCTCCGCGGTAACACGCTCAACAAGCCACGTGATAAGATGCGCGGATTGACATCTCATACGCGGAGGCAACTGAGATTCATCCTCCGCCACCCGGATTGAGGCGAGTCTCTACACCACCACAAGGACTTAAAGCGCATTAGGAATTTGGCATTCCAAATTGGGAAAAAAAACAAAAAAGAAAAAAAAAAAAAAGATCAGAGGCCTCATGTATAAAACTTGGCAAAGATTTAAAACTAAAAGTTTTCAGATTTATAAAACCGTACGTACGCCAAAACCTGTGCATATTTCCTTTTATAAATCCCAGTTAGCGAAGATTGTGTGTACATGCACATGCATTATTTACCGTCTCCTCCCCAAAATGACCATATATGGAGCTTACAACACTTGTTTTTACTATGCATAACCTTATCTCCATATAATAACCTTATGCATATTGCCATCCAGACACGTGATAGTACCACATTTAACAGTACGAGAAACTATAATAGATAATATACGCACTGATGCCTAAATGTTTCATGTGAATAGACGCTGCTGCACTTGTTTTAGTATAAAAAAAATCTGAACATCCGTTAAGGCATAATTATTTATTAAAGCTAAAGTATGTCATTTCTGCGACACTAGCACCACTGAATGGAATTGCAAAAATAAACATTGTTTTCAAAACAGTTTTCTGAATATGCCCCTCATCTGCCACTGGTCAAAAAAAGAGATAGTCCTGATCCCAACACATACCATTGGTCGAGTAATATTGTTGGAAGGAGTCTAAACGGTCACTCTAAACGAACACAGGAATTATTATAGTGCCAAAGTGGCTACTTTTACATGTACACCAATACTCTGATTATTGCAATATTCAGAGTTTAAGGAATAATTAGATTAAGATGTTTACATGATTTGGGCCAACCACTTCAATCCTGTTTACATGCTACTTGCCATTACTCTGATTATTCGCTGAGAAATTTGATGTTTTAATGCTTTTTAATAAATTCATATTTATTACAGAAAACATCTTGTTGAAAAATATGTATCTTTAAAGACTTGGCATAGAAAAATGAGTCAGTCAGTTTGAGAGTCTTTCTGAATGATTTATTAAAAGAACCAGTTCATAAGAGTCATTTTCAACTACACTGAAAATAATAAAAAAAATAAATAAAAAAAAAATCACTTTTATTGTCACACAACCATATACACAAGTGCAATAGTGTGTGAAATTCTTGGGTGCAGTTCCGAGCAACACAGTAGTCATGACAGTGATGAGACATATACCAATTTACAATAGACATCAGATTTACAACACAATTTAAAATCTAATATACACATAATTACACACAACACAATATACAAATAATAACATACAATGTACAGTATACAATACACACAATATAGAATACACATTATACAATAAAAAAGTATATATAGTATATATAGAATGTACAGTAAGTTGTATTGTACTGTATTGACATTCAGGCTGTCGGTTGATAGTAAGTTGCCAGTGTGTTGTTAAGAGAGAATATAATATAATAATAATATAATTTATGACAGTCCGGTGTGAGATATAAGAGTAAGAGTAATAAAGTGCAGTGCTGATGAATTTGATCATGAGAGATCAAGAGTTCAAAAGTCTGATTGCTTGGGGGAAGAAGCTATCAATGAAGTCGGCTGGTGCGGGTCCTGATGCTGCGATACCGCCTGCCTGATGGTAGCAGTGAGAACAGCCCATGGCTCGGGTGGCTGGAGTCTCTGATGATCCTCCGAGCTTTTTTCACACACCGCCTGGTATATATGTCCTGGGGGGAGGGAAGCTCATCTCCGATGATGTGTCTGGCAGTTCGCACCACCCTTTGCAGTGCTTTGCGGTTGTGGGCGGTGCTATTGCCGTACCAGGCGGAGATGCAGCCAGTCAGGATGCTCTCTACAGTGCAGGTGTAGAACTGTGTGAGGTTGTGGCAGTTCATTCCAAAGTTCCTCAGCCGTCTCAGGAAGAAGAGGCGCTGATGAGCCTTCTTCACAACGGCTTCAGTGTGGATGGACCATGTTAGTTCCTCAGTGATGTGGACACCCAGGAACTTGAAGCTGCTGACTCTCTCCACTGGTTCTCCATTAATGGTGATGGGACTGTGTTCTCCATCTTTTCTCCTGAAGTCCACCACAAGCTCCTTTGTCTTACTGATGCTGAGGGAGAGGTTGTGCTCCTGACACCAGTGTGTCAGAGTGTGCACCTCCTCTCTGTAGGCTGTTTCATCATTGTCAGTGATCAGACCTACCACTGTCGTATCATCAGCAAACTTAATGATGGCATTGGAGCTGTGTGTTGCCACACAGTCATGTGTGTACAGGGAATACAGGAGTGGGCTGAGAACACAGCCCTGCGGGACTCCAGTGTTGAGGGTCAGTGATGAGGAGATGTTGCTGCCCATTCTAACCACCTGGCATCTGCTTGACAGGAAGTCCAGGATCCAGCTGCACAGCGAGCTGTTTAAGCCCAGAGCCCGGAGTTTCTCATCTAGCTTGGAGGGCACTATGGTGTTGAATGCTGAGCTGTAGTCTACAAACAACATTCTCACATAAGTGTTCTTTCTTTCCAGGTGGGAGAGAGCAGTGTGTATTGTAGATGCAAAGGCATCATCAGTGGAGCGGTTGTTGCAGTAAGCAAACTGCAATGGGTCTAGTGAGGGAGGCAGCACAGAGCAGATGTAATCTCTGATTAGTCTCTCAAAGCATTTGCTGATGATGGGGGTCAGAGCAACAGGACACCAGTCATTTAAACAAGTGATTTTGGATTGCTTTGGGACAGGCACAATGGTGGACATTTTAAAGCATGTGGGGACTACAGACAAAGAGAGGGAAAGGTTGAAAATGTCCGTAAAAACACCAGCCAGTTGGTTCGCGCACGCTCTGATGACACGGCCCGGAATGCCATCTGGACCCACGGCTTTGCGGATATTCATTCGTCGGAAGGATCGGGTTACATCCACTACAGAGACGGAGAGTGAACTAACCTCTGTAGCTTCAGCCGCGAGAACTCTCTCCACGAGGGTGGTGTTATTTACCCCAAAACGAGCATAAAAAGTATTTAGCTCATCCGGGAGAGAGGCAGCGGTGTTCACAGCAGAGTTTTTATTCCCTTTAAAGTCTGTGATGATGTTAATTCCCTGCCACATGGTTCTAGAGTTGGTGGTGTTAAACTGTCCTTCAATCTTGTTCCTGTACTGACGTTTTGCTGTTCTGATTTTCGGAGGGCATTACTGGCTTGTTTATGCTCCTCCGTATTCCCGGAATTAAAAGCGGAGGTCCGCGCATCAAGTGCCATGCGAACATCACTATAGATCCAAGGTTTCTGGTTCGGGTAGATCCGTATTTTTCTGGTCGGAACGACGTCCTCTATGCACTTTCTGATGAAACACGTTATGCTATCAGCGTAAAGCTCGATGTCGTCATCAGAGGCGGACCGGAACATCTTCCAGTCCGCGTGATCAAAACAGTCTTGTATCATAGAGTCTGATTGGTCCGAACAGCACTGGATCATTCTGAAGGTGGGTGCTTCCTGTTTCAGTTTCTGCCTGTAAGCGGGCAGAAGCAGAATGGAAGAGTGGTCCGATTTGCCAAATGGTGGGTGGGGGAGGGATTTGTAGCCGTCCCAGAAGGGAGAGTAGCAATGGTCCAAAACCCGGTCCCCTCGTGTGTTGAAACTGATGTGTTGGTGGTATTTTGGTGCGACTGATTTGAAACTGGCTTAATTAAAGTCCCCAGTCACAATGAACGCGGCCTCAGGGTGTGCGGTTTCCTGCTTGCTTATAATCCCGTACAGTTCCTTGAGTGCCCGGTCTGTGTCGGCTTGTGGCGGGATGTACACAGCACTGATAATGACCGCTGTGAATTCCCTCAGTAGCCAGAATGGTCGACACAGAAGCATGAGAAATTCCAGATCAGGAGAGCAGAAAGACTTGATAGAATGTACGTTCCTCTGATCACACCAGGATTTGTTGATCATAAAACATACACCACCACCTCTGCTTTTACCTGAGAGGTCTTTCGCTCTGTCCGCTCGGTGCATGGAGAACCCCGTGGGTTCAATGGCTGAATCTGGAATCTCAGCAGACATCCACGTTTTCGTAAGGCAGATAATGCATCATTCCCTCGTCTCTCGTTGGAAAGAGATCTGCGCTCTCAGCTCGCAGAGCTTGTTATCCAGAGACTGAACATTTGCCAGTAGAATACTGGGTAGCGGAGGTTGATTTGCACGATGTCTTACTCTGATGAGAACGCCGGCTCTGTTTCCCCTTTTCCTTTTGCGTTTTCGCGGCCGGGCAGCCCAGACAAAGGGCTCCACTGGTGTGTTTGTAAACAGCGGATCGGCATTGAGGAATTTGAAGTCTGGTTAACGGTGTATAATTGCTGAACCAATGTCCAAAAGTGTTTGTCTGTCATAGACAATAAGGCAGACAACATCCAATACAAAAAACATAAGAATTGTAAACAAAACAAACAAAACACTACAATGTTGTTTCGGAGCTCGCAACGCAGCAGCCATACTCGGTGCCATCTTGAGTCGTAATACAGAATGTGCAGTCTGTTTTTGATTCACTGAAAAGAATCAATTCATTAGAGTCTTTTGTTTGACGGACAACACTGGTTGCACTGTCTATTTTGATTTACTAAAAATAATCATTCATAAGAATCATTTGTTAGTGAATCGGTATACACACACACACGACTCATTTGAAAGACCTGTTTCCTTGATGTTATTTTGCGTTCAGACTGCACACGGACATTCACAACTCGGTAAAATGTGTTTTCTTTTGCCATGGGTCTGTTGATTCTGTTGGAGCACCACTGCTGGTAAACGGTGGAAGAAACTAACATTTCACATGAAGCCGATAAGTAAGTACAGCTTCTGTTTCACGATGTTTTAGAACCTGTGCTTGAGCGTAACATCATCCGTCTGTAGCACTGGCACATGCGCACTTTGGTCAGAGTTGAAGAAATGCGATTAAAGCAATTACATGCCTGTATAAAGCGATTAAAATAGGAGTACTCCACATATCTTACAGCGATTATCATTACTCTGATTATTATCTTAATCGCAATATCATAATCGCAAAATTCTGTTTACATGAGCAACAGATTGATCTCAGTATTGCCTTAATCGCATTGTAATCGCATTATGAGGGTGCATGTAAACGTAGCCAGTGTTTACAGTTTGAGAAAATTAACCTATAAATGGCTTACTTACAGTTGTCTCTGCGTATTAAGCTGGGACAGGAGAAAGTATTTTAACACTGAAAAAGTTACATACTTCAGCTTTAAGACTTGTTTGCAGAGAGTATATTTTGTATTATTTAAGTGACTTATTCTCACACCATTTGGAAATTATTTTTGATTGTATTAAGCATAAACCTAATTTATTACATTTTGCTTATCAGGTTTTAAAAAAAAAAAAAAAATTAGGAGGTTTTGTATAGATCCTTAATTATTATTTTTTTTTTTTCTGAAAGCAAAACAAAGATATTATACAATGATATATATAAAAAAGAAATATCATATATTTTTGCAGTGAAAAACACTATCTGACATCACCAGATTTCAGATTTTATAAATTAAATAAAATGTGCAACATCTAAGATTATCTTTTCCTTTGTATGGTATTTTTCATAAAGTTTTTCAATAACACAAATGGGGTTGTCATTGCATTTTGCATCGGGATTACTGATAAACTGGGCAGGTAGGACAACTGTGTGCAGCTGTACAGTACCATGTTTCTGATAAGAACTATCCAGACAGCTGACAATAAATTCTTTGCAGTGGTCTGTTTGACTACTGAATGCATCTGTTTTACCAGTCCATTTAATGTCAGTCAGAATCAAGATCTTTATTTGAATGTTGTCTTTTGTTGCAGAACACTGTTCCAAGTGGATGGCCTTTTTGAATCGAAAATACCATGAGCCAAGAAATCCTAGCTGTCATTAAAATGATGTTCCCTCTGTATGATGCCACAGGGAAGTCTAACAAAAGCAACTTATATTTTAATGCATTTTCATTTAGTTACATAAAATTAATATAGCCTTATATTGGCTGCATAACAGTACAATAACTTCTGGTTTGAGTGCTTGACTTTTTTTATTCTAAGTGTGGTTTAATATATGAAAAGTTAAGTTTATAATCAGTCTGTTCAGTTCATTACTTGTCTAGTTGAAGTCACCAATTCACACACAGCAGTAAAAGAGTGCCTACGCACTGTCAAGAGCATCTGGATGGGGAACACATTTACGGCAAGTATATTTTTTAGAAATCCCAATATATGCATGGGAAATTGTGTTTGCACATTTCAATGCCCATTTTGTGCATACGCAACATTTATAAATCAGGCTCCACTATGTCCCACATAGAGGTGAAAATCAAACATTTTAATAAAAAATGTGGCCATTCTACAAGAATGGAGTCAGACCTGAATGCAAGTTTGCAGTCGGTTGTGAAGAGATCTGCATTACCTATACCAGGGGTCAGCAACCTATGGCACGCGTGCCAGCATTGGCACGTGGAGGGGTAATCACTGGCACGGCAGCAACGGCGAGAGAGTAATAGACTATTTTATTTATATAAATTCCGCACCTGCATTCCAATCTACATCTTGATGTAATCCCTCCTCATGATCACACAGCGTATTTTTATGAGCTGAATGGGAGGCTAAACAAAAAGTTAAAATGTGATGAGACTGCAGTATACCCAACAGACTTGTGCAGCGCGTGCAAGCTATTTGCGCATCACGGGCAAGTAGCGCTTCACTTTCTGTTAATTGCTTCGGTCAGTCTGCGTGGATGACAGCCTACATTCCATGTTTCATTTGTTTCTTTTTGCTTTCAGAACAACACGTAATGTAAATCCATTGACCAGAAAAAAAAAATGGCACTCCATGTCAAAAATTTTGCCGACCCCTGACCCATACCATTACCAATATTTAGGATGAATTACCAGCATTTTAGTAGCCTAAACACAGGGGTGTAAAGTAACGATTTACAAATACTCTCGTTACTGTAACTGAATAATTTTTTCTCAGGAATTGTACTTGTTTAAGTAGTTTAAAAATGGTATACTTTTACTTTTATTTACCGTACTTTTACTGTGCTATTTTCCCTCCGTCTGTGTTCGCTACATCCCTGTCCTGTTTTTCTTTTTATCCATCAATGTGATTGGCTACGAGTCTCATGACTCCTGTCAAATGCATTTAATCGTGGATGTGGAGGACACCTCAAGCAGCGGTACAACTCCTGAACATCCACAGCCTGAACCTGAAAGGGCTTTTCGCAAGAAGGCAAATTGCTTTGTCGTGTCATGTGAGTTTAGCCTGCTCAAGCCAGTCTATATATCAGATGTCACAGTACGTCACCGTTATGTTCTCAAGGACTCTTATTTTGATATAGTTTTTGTCTTCTGTCATCAGTTTACCATGAACTACATTTCCCATGATGCACTGCCCTCATCACAGCCTTCTGTTCCCCATCTTCCTCACCTGTTCTCTATTCCCTCATCAACACCTGTTTGTACATGTTTTGTTCACTCTTTGTCAGTTCTAGTCCGCGTAACCCTTGTGTTAGTTTGTAGTTTATTGTTCTGTGCGTATACTCATGTGTATTTGTGTCACCATCATCATCATCTTAGATCCATAGCCTACAGTCTCATCTCATCTACAACACGTTACATCAGCATTAATTCTACCTCTAATATAAAGAAACATTTTGAGTAAATTTCATATTCCTGCTTATTCTCTGTATCTATAAATTGTCTGTAAATGAGCTATCCCTGAGATTATTGGGCTACTGTGAGAGATTTATGCAATATTAGCAACAGGGCTGGACGATAAAACAATCTTGACATTTATCTGGAGAAAAAAAATCCTTGATATTGGTGATAAACTTTTGAGTACTTTTCGATATTTAGCCTATGTTCTATATCTAGAACAGGAGTGCCAATTACATCGATCGGGATAACAAGACAACCACTGGTTGATCTGGATTAAATCTTAAAGACTGACCTTTTACTTCCTCACGTCTGTAGCCGCACGCTGTTTGACTGTCAGGCTGCTGTGTGTGCTTTACATGCGCGTGTGCTGTGAAAAACTGTAACTAATAAACCTGCTGCTGTTTAATCAATATTAATCAAACAACAATAACAAGAAAACAAGAAAACCACTCATTTCTTTTGGCTGGAAAACTTAAGTAGCTTCAAAAAGTATTAATGTATTATAATAAAACATTGAAGTCCAGTAGCTAGCAGTTTTATGTCACATTTCATTTCATTCTGAATGTTTACTTGAATAATTGGTACTGCTGTTATATTTTTTTTTTCAAAGCTGTTAAGAAATCACTGTTTTCTTAGAATGTATTTTTTGTTCTATAGTTTTTAATTTGTTTCTATTCATTGCTTTTATTATTATTATTGTTGTTTTGTTTTTTCTTTTTTTTATTCTTATCTTATTACAGACTGTTTACTTAATTAAATTAAAATAATTAAAATAATCTTAAATAATTACTTGAGAACTTGAAACAATGGTTGCATAATTACCAAATTTGTATAATTAATTTTTTGGTATCTAAATTGACAATTGTCAAATATTGTATTAAACCTTTTTACTTGAATAGTTTTTAGGACAGGTACTTTTACTCTACTCACTCTACTAAGTAACAGTACTTTTACTTGAGTATGATTTTTCAGTACTCATTCCACCTCTGTATAAACATTTGCTTAAATAGCTACTGACTATTTGTTGGCATTTTTCCCCCCCTCCATGTGGCCTAGGTTATGTCACCTGAAAAGCAAAGTCATTTTAAGAGGCGGAAAAAGATATTCCATTTAGATGCCAAATTAGAGTAAGATCAGAAACCTACTGTGTATATATAATATATATATATATATATATATATATATATATATATATATATATATATATATATATATATATATATATATATATATATATAAAGTAAATAGGGTAACTTCTGACTTTATTTTGATCTGTAATTATGCCTCTTACAGAAATACGTACACACATTCACACACACACATTAGTGTGTAAGGAGCACACAGTCTATAAAATGTATGATGCCTCCAGCTGAACTACAGAAGCAGCATTATTTACTCTACTACTATTTACTGTCTCTCAGCAGGTTGTTTGTGAGTTTTAAATATGTAAACTTCCTATTGCTTTTATGGCCAGATTACTATGTAAACATTTGATCAGTCAAAAAGAAAAGAAAAAAACATTGCTCAGCCAAATGCTACAATAATGCAATCATTTGCTGCATGAACAGAGTACATTTGAACATCTTCCTTCCTTAATCACTGTTTATCTAATTCATACTGAAGATATGCCTTTATTAACACTGACCTACATAAAATGCCAGAAAAGACTCCAAGTAATCTGTGTTGGGTCATTGCAGGTGGTTCATATGCTGTACTATGGTGACGTGTCTGTTTTGCCAGCGCACAGTTGGGTGGCCATAGATATGTTCCAATACAGAGCATGTCATCACTATGGTTGACTAACAGGATTTCAAAATTAAACTGCACACTTATTTAAGTGATAAAGTAAAGCTGTATTATCTAGATGGAAGTATATATATTTTTTGTTTTTGTTTGTTTTTCATTTTCTGGAAAAAAAGAAAAGAAAATTGTGATGCTTTTCCATGCTGTGGTGTTATTGGTGGTTGCTAGGGCCCTGCTAGGTGATTGCTTACTGGCCCAAGTCAAAAGAGCCCACCACCATGTCTCTATGACAGCGCTACTCAATATGCGGTCCCTCGAGCGATCTTTTGCGGCTCGCTTGATGATATCATCAGAAATATATTTATCTGCAGCCTATCAAATCTGTATGAATTTTGAGGTGTTCATTTTCATGAGGATTTACACTATTTCTCTATATTGCTGAATCACGTTAGAGATGGAATTCAACTGCAAGAGGATGTGACAAATAAATAAATAATAATTAAAACCAAAAACAAATAATATCTGAGCATGGCTGACGTTATGAGTGCGGCGGTCGGTCTGCGTGCACTTTCATGGTACATGTGCGCTCACATGCGGCCTGTCAATCAAACGTGCACGCTTGCAATCTCACTTGAAAGTTACTGAACACGGCGCGAATCTGTCCAAACTGTTGAATAGCTCATCAGAGATATGTACTCATCATGACAACAGTATTAACACAACAAAAAATAACAGTTTTTTCCTGCAGTGACGGCATTGAGACACCTTCACGCATATGCTATTTAGTGACTTTGTTACTTCGGCGCAAATCACTAAGGGGGTGAACAAATATTTATGACTTGTCACTGAAGGACTTTTGGTGCTAATACTGTATATATCACTCTTGTTTTTGAACACATGTCTGGTGTATGTGATGTTGAACACTCATGGTGTGACAATAACAGGACAACAGAACTGATCTATATCAGAAAATCTAACTGTTACACCCCTTATGTTTAAAATAATTATTGAAAGGGATAGTTCACCCAAAAATGAAAATTCTCTCATCATTACTCACCCTCATGCCATCCCAGATGTGTATGACTTTCTTTCTTCTGCAGAACACAAATTAATATTTTTAGAAAAAAGCATAAAATCAATCTATATGACTCCAGTAGTTAAACCCATATAATCAAAAGCAATATGATACATGTGGGTGAGAAACAGATCAATATTTAAGTCCTTTTTTCTATAAATCTCCACTTTCACATCTGACAGTCACATGTGGCACCTGTTTAGTTTCACTTTCATATCTGAAAGAGAAAGTGGAGATTTAAGGTAAAAAAAAAGCCAATAACTTAAATATTGATCTGTCACTCTGTCAGATGTATTCTGTTGATTCATGTCTTTTATTTTGAAATTCTAGTTCCTGTTTCATGTCATGTGTTCCTGTTTCCCTAGTCATGTGATTTCTGTTTTCCCTCCATGTTCATGTGTCATGTTTTCATTGGTTTATGTTCTCCCATGTCTTGTATTTAAGCCCTCATGTTTGCATTGTCTATTTGTCGAGTATTGTATGTGATGGTATGTGTTTGTCACGTCACGTCAAGTCAAGTCAAGTCAAGTCAAGTCAAGTCAAGTCAAGTCCATGTTTTGTTTTGTAGTCAGGGTTATTGGAGTTCACGTTCTGTAAATAAACTGCACTTGGGTTCTTTATCTTCAAGTCATCGTCATCATTGTCAGCAGTTCCAGCATACGTTACACTCTCATCTACAGAGATGAGATGATGTGAGGGTGAGGAAATGATTAGAGAATTTTTAGGTGAACTATCCCATTAACTAACATTCCAACATTCTTACTATAAAAATGTTCACCTAAAAATACAATATATATACAGTGTATATATACAGTATGTGTGTGTATATATATATATATATATATACTGTATATAAAATTAAGAGTGCAGCCCTCGATGGTACAGGGATCCAGCCTTGCAGCCCCTGACCTTTCTGCAGTTGAGTAGCCCTGCTCTGTGATATTCTGATCCCAGGATTGGGCTCAGGTCCCTGTGGGCAAGTCTATTGATTTTTTTCTTTTTGCCATTTTATTATCCAACAGGTGAAAATGTCACAAGTATCATGTCTGTAGAACAAACAGCGCCAAAATGTAATACTTAGGGTTTGGGCTTTTTCAAATCCCTACAAATGTGTCTTTACCTCACCTTTAATAATCTTAGTTCAGTCATGACAATTCTAGAAAGGATTACTAAACATAAAACAATAGGACTAAAAACCAATGAAAACAAAACAATATTGAAAGGACAAATTGAACCAAAAATAGAAATAAAAGCAAAATAAAAAGTCAAAACTATAATAACACTATCAACATCAATTTACTCTAGTCTCCAGAAAAAAACAATAGATGCTCCTCAGCAGACATGTGATCTTTTTCTCCCCTCTTTCCTTCCGTGCGTACCACAAAACATATGCTCCTAACCTTTCCATTTGAGCTGCTCCCAGAATGAGACAGGCATGTTCACCAGCCCAATGCTATAAATAGCCTACCCACACAGGCACAGAGAGAGCAAGAGGGAAAGAGAGAGAGAAAGAGAGAGAGAGAGAGGTAGAACATTATTATCATTTTTGAAGACATGGATTTAACTACTGGAGTCATATGGATTACTTTTATGCTGCCTTTATAAGCTGTTTGGAACTTCAAAGTTCTGGCCACCATTCACTTTGATTGTATGAAACTACAGAGCTGAAATATTCTTAAGTCATGTCTCAAGTCATCTCAAAAGTCAAGTCAAGACCATTTATGTTTTGTTTAGTTCATGTTTATAGTTAGGTTTTTTGGATTTCACTTTTGTAAATAAATTGCACTTGGGTTCTTCATTTCATCATCATCGTCTTCGTCATTGCCAGAAGCCACTCATTACATTAATATTTTCAAAATGATTAAATTAATCAACTTTTTGTTGTGAGCATCTTTAGATGATACATTTTATATGAATCAGACAAATGGGATGAGTTAGAATTATTATTATTATTATTATTATTATTGTTTTTTATTTATTTATTTATTTATTTATTTGTATAAGTGGTTGAAAGGTTTTCTTGTGGAAGTGAAAATCCACATGACCAATTGATTTGGGGTCACTAAAGGATTCAGAGGATACTTTTATTCTAGCTCTTACGGTTCTGGAGTTATTAGCAAAAATGTAAATGAGCTTGTCATAGTGCCAACTAGTGGCCAATTTTCATGGAAATTTGGTAGTCAGCCTCATCTAGACAGCCTGCTCATATTCTGTATGTCAAATTTCATAATGATCAGCCTTCTGCACTTAAAATTATTGGCTGCTGAAATTTGATTGTTTGCTGGTGGCCTTTTTTGTTGATTTGTCCAATTTATATTTAAAGGATATATTAGCACTTATATATATATATATGCTTCCTATGGGCGCTATCTTTAACAAATATGGGGTGTCATTTCACTGTAATGCTGACAACACTCAGATCTATGTACTTATAAAACGTCATGACAAACAAGCTCTTGACCCTCTCTTATCTTGTCTACAGGAACTCAAAACCTGGCTGACAGAACATTTCCTACACCTTAATGAGAGTAAAACATAAATTATCCTGTTTGGACCAAACGAGCTTAAAACAGTGAACAACATTGACTTAGATATTCTCACTCCTCATCTCACTTCTCACACAAAGAACTTAGGCTTTTTCTTTGATAGTATCCTAAAGTTCAACAAACAAATTAACAAAGTGGTTAGATCGAGTTTTTTCCACCTATGTCGCCTAGCTAAAACAAAACCTTTTCTATCCAGGAAAACTTTTGAAATTGTGATCCATGCTTTTATTTCTTCACGCTTGGATTACTGTAATTCTCTGTATTCTGGCCTGCACCAGTCAGCACTATCCCGCCTGCAGATGGTCCAAAATGCTGCGGCATGACTTTTAATGGGCAGTCGTAAACATGAACACATCACTCCCATCCTGATCTCCTTGCACTGGTTGCCTATCAGATTTCAAATTGATTTTAACATTTTAACATTTGTCTATAAATCCTTAAATAATCAGGCACCCCATTATCTTTGTGATTTGGTTCGTCAGCATAACCAAACCAGATAACTCAGATCCGGGGATCGTGGACTTCTGTCTGTTCCTAGATCCAGGATGAAGCATAGAGGTGATCCTGCTTTTAGTATCACTAGCCCCAAACTCTGGAACAGTTTACCAGATTACCTCAGGACCGCCCCCTCTCTATCTGTTTTTAAATCATTGCTTAAAACATTCTTATTTTCCTTAGCTTTTAATTGACCATAAATCATGTTTAAGCTGTGAAATTGCCCTTCTATCTAATCCATGCTTCTGAAGACATGGATATAACCACTGGAATCGTATGGGTTACTTCTATGTTTCCTTTATGTAATTTTTGGAGCTACAAATGTCTGATCACCATTCACTTACATTGTATGGACCTACAGAGCTGAAATATTCTTCTAAAAATCTTTGTTTGTGTTTTGCTGAAGAAACAAAGTCATTCACATCTGGAATATTAATTCCTTACATTTATATAGTGCTTTTCTAGGCACTCAAAGCACTTCACATAGTATAGGGGGGATCTCCTCAACCACCAGCAGTGTGCAGCATCCACCTGGATGATGTGACGGCAGCCATAGTGCACCAGAACACCCACCACACACTAGCTATTGGTGAAGAGGAGAGTAGAGTGATGTAGCCAATTCAGGGATGGAGATTATTAGGAGGCCATGATAGATAAAGGCCAATGGGGGAATTTGGCCAGGACAACGGGGTTATACCCTTACTCTTTACAAGAAGTGCCCTGGGATTTTTAATGACCACAGAGAGTCAGGACCTCGGTTTTTAACATCTCATCCGAAAGACGGTGCTTTTTTACAGTATAGTGTCCCCATCACTATACTGGGACATTAGGACCCACTCAGACCGCAGGGTGAGCACCCCATGCTGGCCTCCCTAATACCACTTCCAGCAGCAACCTTAGTTTTCCCCAGGAGGTCTCCCATCCAAGTACTGGCCAGGTTCAACCCTGCTTCGCTTTAGTGGACAACCAGGCGAGAGCTGCAGGGTGATTTGGCTGCTGAAATAGCATGAGGGTGAGTAAATTATGAGAGAAGCCCTTTAAGATGCATTTTCGGTGATCCGATTACAAGTGGTCATCTGAGACGCATTGCTGTTTCCACCTGGTTTTACCATGTGTCTCAAAAGGATCTCCTGTGACCACTTGTGTTCAGATTTTGAGGGGACGATCTCTGATTTCATGAAGACATACTTCATTAATATAATGATGAATGCATAATAATACAAAGCAAAATTTAAAACACTCTAACTTTGTAGCTGTGACTTTTGCATGGGCAAGTCACCTTTTTAAAAAAAATTTTTTTTTGAGCATATATATATATATATATATATATATATATATATATATATATATATATATATATATATATATATATATATATATATATACACACACACACACACACACACACACACACACACACACACACACACACACACACACACACACAGTATACTGTAAACCTGAAACATATATTTGAAATGCCATTTGGTGCTGCAAATGTGACACATTTCATCTTAATGATTCTCCTACAGATATCATACTATTAAAGATATGTATTTGATTACTGATTACTGATTGTCTACAAAAGGGATATCTGTCTTTTTGAGGAAATTAAAAACAAGAGATATTTTTTACTTTGCCAGTGCTCAACATCTGGTTCAAGTTAAGCTTGGTGTTCTATTAATAGAACTTAAGAAGAACACCGGGAAAATGTGAGTAAAAGCCTCATCTAACTCTCTCTCTCTCTCTCTCTCTCTCTCTCTCTCTCTCTCTCTCTCTCTCTCTCTCTGTCTCTCACACAACACACACACACACACACATATTCTGAACCTTTCACCAACATACCCCATATCTGCAAGGGTCAGCCTTGTTATTTCTCCCTGTGTAATCAAGGCCTCTGGAGACTACATTTCTCCTTCACCTTTTCATTTCCAGCCTCTCTACCTTCAACCAAATTACAATTCAGCCATGTACAATGTGCGTTTCTAAATGACTTCAGTAGCTCTGGCTGTTTATTCTATTGTTTATTCAAGATCTGGGCTTCCTTGCATTGTGCAGGTTCTTGAGGGTGGTGCGAATAAAAACCCAGAGTAAGAGGCCGCAGTCCCGAGGGTTCCCGTTTCACAATGGAGCTCAAAACAGCTGAAGAAAGAGAGGAAGAGACCTAGCAGGACTAGAAAATAATAAACTGTCTTGGGCATTTATGAACCAATGTAATTCGAGCTAGCAGGTGTCATGTGCACTAGGAGTGTAAAAAAAATATTGTATTGTATTGTATCATACGATACAACGCTCACTGTACAATACCATATTTATTGTACGATACATAAACAAACACAGTGTAATTCAAACCAAGCAGCGCAATATTGAGAGCTGCGGAACAGTTTCCTACTGCGAGAGGCAGCGCTGAGTGCTCACAGGAAAACAGAGCAACACACTTACAGTACATAGGCAAGAAGATCGATGGCAATCGCCAAGTAGACTGTAATGTAGCGCTACAGCCTGTTGAATTTGCCTGGTGCTACAGTACATCAAACATGTCATTTTATTTATGCGAACATCACAAGGCAAATCAGTGGATTTGTCAGGTAGAAACAGCAGCTGTAAGTTTAACAGCCGCCTCTCCCAGCTGACACTGAGCATGACATGCACAGCAAGATGCTCATAAGTTATGAGTCATAACTATCAAAAAACAGCTTATTCAAATAACTGACAACGTAAGAAACCTGCGATTAAATTTTTTATAATTATATGCTTTTGACTTCAAAATGTAAACCACTTTGAGAACAACACTTGTTATAAGCCAGTAATAATGGCGGTAAAGTTTACATGCGGTTTTTGCTCAAGCCGCTAAATAATATTGGATTATGTACATATATCATAAAACTAGAGGTCAGGTTCCTCTCGAGTTTTTTTTTTTTTTTTTTTTTTTTACGACTAAATGACATAGAAAGGATTTTTTCCTTGCTACAGTCACTTCAGCTTGTTCACAGGGGGCTTTCAGACAATAAGACATGATTTTCTATAAAAATGCATATTGTGAAAAGTGCTATACAAATATAAATGACTACAGTGTAGACAAACTTTTTTCTAAAGAAAAACATGAAAATTGTGAGTTCATATTAGTTTTTCTCAACAATCAAACAAAATAAAAGCAGTGCTGTTGTTTAAATTTCTTAGAGCTCTGCTTTTTGTTGCCAGTGTCAGACACTTTTGTGACATTTATGATTTAAAATACATTTATGATGAATCCTTGAATAAATTTGAGTGAAACATTTGTGGGTGCTCGTATTGTATCGTATTGTATTGTGAGGCTATGCATCGTATCGTATCGTGAAATTTGCACCCATACTAATTTACACGCCATAACACAAAGAAAAAAATCCCACATGGTTTGAGAGTTACTAAACTTTATCCTACTATTGGATGTGAGATTGGGAGAGAGAATTTAGGAGCATGTAGGGGCAGCCCGCCACAGAGTGCAGATTTCACTCTCGTGAAAGCCTGTTGGCATGCCTCCGTCCACTGGACCAGATCTGGCACCCCCTTTTTAGTGAGATCAGTCAAGGGGCTGGCGACATCAGAAAAATTAGGCACAAACCTTCTGTAATAGCCAGCCAACCCCATAAACTGTCTCACCTCCTTTTTGGACTTGGGACGTGGGCAGGCTGCTATCGCTGCGGTTTTATCAATTTGGGGTCCTACCTGCCCATGACCCAAGTGGAAGCCGAGATACCATACTTCCACCTGCCCAATTGCGCACTTTTTCGTGTTTGCCATGAGTCCCACCCACCTCAGTGACCTCTGTACGGCTCTTAGATG
Organism: Myxocyprinus asiaticus; assembly: GCF_019703515.2. Taxonomy (NCBI): domain Eukaryota; kingdom Metazoa; phylum Chordata; class Actinopteri; order Cypriniformes; family Catostomidae; genus Myxocyprinus; species Myxocyprinus asiaticus. Next base: position 5,099,591 of record NC_059347.1, read on the forward strand.
CTGCATATGCCTCTGCAAATCATTACTGTATATGATAATGTCATCCAGGTAGGCAGCGGCATATGCAGCGTGTGGCTGGAGGATCTTATCCATTAGGCGCTGGAACGTGGCGGAAGCCCCGAACAAACCAAATGGAAGAGTGACGAATTGGTGTAATCCGAATGGTATGGAAAAGGCAGTTTTTTCTTGGGATAATGGAGTTAAGGAGATCTGCCAATATCCCTTAGTTAAATCCAGTGCCGAATAAAATTGAGCCGCACCCAACCAGTCGAGCAGTTCATCAATATTTCCAGATTGTGGAGCATCGGGGTCCCGAATCCACGTCTCCACCTCCATCACTGGACACCGGTCTTTGATGCGACCCGGCTCCCCGCAACACCGACAGACCAGCCCAGGCTTCCCGGCTGCACCTGTGGCGGCAGACACATCAACCTGGGAAGGACGACAGAGAGGGGTAGGGGAGGGGGCCGGCGCATAGTGCAGCCCGTGAAGGCGGGGCACCAGTTTGGGTGGAATCACTCCCCATTTCCGGGGAGCGGGTATAGGGCAAGAGTAAGGAGAGGGAGGGGAAAGAGGAGGAGGAGAAGCAAGAGAGGGGGAGAGAGAGAGAGAACTGGACTGCGGAAACATCCACCGTCGTGGGGCGATGGTACTGGACCCATTCCACATTTCCTTGGGGCAGATGAACGGTTAGTTGCTCCAGCACCATCAGGTCGATAAGATCCTCCATGCCGTGCCCTTCCTCAGCCAGCACCCATCTTCGGCAGGTGTCACAGAACTGCTGGGCGAACGCAAACAGGCGGCCGGCGTCACTCAAGGTGAGGCTGGCGATGTTGTTCAGGGCTACGGCCAACCCGTTGCAGGACAGCGACCTTCAGCTTGACGTAGTCCAGGCGGTTCTCCGCTGGCAGTTGCTATGCTGCGAGCTGGGTCTCCCCAGAAAGCAGCGGAAGGAGGTGAAGTGCCCACTGAGCTCGTGGCCAGCCGGAGGCAGTAGCTGACTCTTTGAAAAGGCTTATGAACATCTCTGGATCATCTTTGGGACCCAACTTAGTGAGTAGGAGGTACGGACTCTTCACTGCCTCCGGGGTCATGGAGGATGATCCACCTGGAGCTAACCAACTCTGTAAGGCCTGCCGATCCTCGGCCTGGGCTTGACGGAGCTCCCAGAGACGTTGCTCCTGGGCAAGGAGGGCTTGATGATAGGTCTCCTGGGTGCTGGCCAGGGCACGGATGACTTCGTCCAGCAGTGAGGTGTTCATGGTGACCAGTCTTCGGGTTTTGGCACCAGTTTAGAAGTTGCAATAAAGGGAAGGAAGCAGAAAGCGGGGTGGCAGTCCAGTTAAGACAAATTTTAATGGTCTTTTGCTTGATAGCAGTACATGCACCTTAAACTTCGTAGCACAATACACTTCAGCTCCACTACTGAATACACTTCAGCTTCACTATTAAATACAATTCGGCTTCACTATTATGGATTCCTTTGTTCCCGTCTCTCTCATTGGTGTTCTCGGTGGCCTTTTCAAGCTCAGCCCTGTCGTCTCTGTAACGAGACACAGGTGTTACATATCATTAATCACCAGGTGATGGCCCTTACCACTTCCTCTCTCCCCAGTGACAGACACATGACCATGTCCCGCTCCACAATCTAATAGATCAGTAAGTTCTGAAGCCGAAACTGCTTTATGTATCGGATTCAATTTTGTCCCCACCACACAATGTGACCCTTTTGAAACATCTGTAGGATTTGAAAAGTTTTTCCGTAACCTGAGATTGAGAGAATTTTTCAGTTTAATAACATCAAATAATCTCTCATCTGATATTCGGCAATCTCAGACTGACATCCCCTGTCAAAACACTTCCCGTCCCAAAGCAAAAATCCCCTGTTGGATCAAAAGATACAAAATAGGGTAATAACTCCTTTTAAGGCCAAGTTGACTTTTTGCCCACCGAAACAGAAATGCATTGTTAGAACATACTGTAGGCTTGTAGAAAAAGATGTTTCCTATATCCAGGGGCGCTTTAAGGTACCTCTGGGACCATGGGCTTGCTGGTCCGCTGAGGCCCCCTTCAAGTTGTTAAGTGGGGGGGGAATGCTGTGCATTGATGTTGGGCCTCATGTATTCAGATAGAAGACAAAGGCAGGCCTAATACAGTCGTAAAAACCTAACTCAAGCCCCCACCTTCCAAGTCGTAAATCTTACTGATAAAAATCGCGCCAAAATCAAACAAAGGGTGTCCAAAACAGACTACAAATCCATGAAGCCTTGCTCACTAAAGGATCGAACTCTCAACTCCTATTGGATGAGGCACACAACAGAACGTCCCTCAAACATGACATCATCAGGAGTTGAAATACCTCTGAAATGCTTCCAGAATTTGCTTCCAGCGACTTTGTTTGCAGTGTGTGGACGCAGTTCAACGCTGCTCTCACATGCAACCTCGTGGCACAAGGAAGTAACGTCCGACTTGAAACTGTGGCCATACAATCTCCATCTCGCTGGACAAGTTGAGATTACTCTGTGTTCAACCGAACACTCTAACGGATCCGAAGGAGACCGCCGAGCAATTCGCATCTTCATCCGTTTGCCTACAGAAGTGAAGAGATTAAAGATTTCTCTTCCATCTTCAATCAAGTCGACATTTCTGAGTTCTCCGCCAGCCCACCGAGAATCAACAGCCGTACCGCCCGCCGACAGAGCAAGGAAACGGCCTCCCGTCATCACCCGAGCCTCAAGGAACCGGGTCAGAGTTAAAGGACGGAGGAAAACACATTCTACCTGTGTCCTCATGCGATTCAAGTAAGAGGTTTACGTCTGGGCAGAGATAGAATATTATAGTGTGTTATTCTTGTGTTTCAAGGTTTTTGCTTGTACAGTTTACGGACCGCCATGTCCGCTCATTATTAATACTCAGGGTATTAATTATCACAAATTTGTTTTGCTGTATTGTGGTCCAACCAAATTGGATTGTTGTGCAATTTCGCCATCGCGGGTGAGACAGCAACTGAGTTGAAAAAACATCGAACCATTGAAAAAAGCTTACCAATAAGTCAATTCAGCCGTATTAGGAGAATTTGTACTGAACAATCTGATTGGGAAAAATAGGCTGATGTTTTACAATATAGGTTTAATAAAAGAGCATACTCCGATGAATGGATCAGTACAGCTAGAGAGATGTATTCACAGAGGACACAGTATGAATGTTTATTGAAAAAAAGAAAAAGAAAAAGTATCTTTTAATACTGGTCCCATATGTTATATCCAGTAATCGGCCCTTGGAAAAGAATTTGAAAAAATTAACTCTTCGAGATGTATTCAAAGAATGTCCCAAAGTTATATATAAACAACCTCCTAATTTGAGACAAATGTTAGTGCATTCTGATTTTAGTCCATTTGATCAAAAAACTTTTTTAGGTCATGTACCTGATGGAAATTATCACTGTGGATCGTGTGCCCAATGTAATTTTACTCAGATATGTAACACCTATACTCATCCAATTTCTGGGAAAACAATGAAAATTAAGGGAATAATCACATGTAAAAAAATAAAAATAATAAAAAAGTCCCAAGGTGAGGAGGAGACATGAATAACCTATTACTTACACTGTAAAAAATGTCTGTAATTTTAACGGTAAAATACTGTAAAGATTCTAAAAAAAAAAGCATTAATTGATTAACGAGTATTAACTGTAAAATATACAGTAAATTTTTTATATATATTTTAAAAGACAATACAGTAGTTTTGTATGATTTTCCTGTATAATTAATGGTACAAATTTACATTATGTTTAATAAGAGAATACGTATACTTTTTACAGTAAATTATTGTTAAAATTACAGTTAAAACAATAATCGGGTGTTCCCACAATTCCCTACATGGCCTATCATATTTCATTATATTTTATGGGAATAGTTATGTTTCTTCTTATTTTTAATATCAGTTACGTACATTGTGTACATACGTGGTGTTTAGTGTTTGTGTGAGTGACACTGAGCACTGTCTCTACATGTTTATTGGTCATTGCTCCTGGAAGAGCCACTATTGGTGAACTTCATGTTATCATTTGCTCTTCTGTAGTGTTTACGGTGATTAACAACACCTTATAAAGTAAAACAAAGATTTTTACAGTTTCAGAAGTTTAATATCAAGTTTATGAAGTTTTTTACTGTAAATTTAACTATTGTATTTTATTTTATTTATTTTTTTTTTGTTTATTTTTTTTTCAGCATGGTCATGTAAATTACAACAGTTAAACTCTAACATTTACAGGTATAAAACTGTAACATCTGTGGTTTACATTTTTACTGTATTTTTTACATAATTATTCTGGCAACCACAGCTGCCAGTTTTTTATTTTATTTTATTTTTTTTTTAACAACAGGTGTTTTACAGTGTAGGAGAGAAACTTATATTTTTTCTTTACAAACATTGACTCCATAAGGCTTGAACCTGGATTATGACATAAAACCAGTTTTTTGATTTTAAATTTGGTGCATGTAAAAAAGATATATTATATATAATTTCTTTAGATTACATCAGTCTTAATTTCAGTTTGAATAAATGTAATGTTTTTAAGGTATGTAAAAAATTTTTTTAAAAAAATTGCTTGGGTTTTTTATGGATTGAAACATGTAGAATATTTTTCCTGTTTATTGAAAAATGTGGTGTTCCTTTGTGAATGTTCACTACATCCAGTGATGGTATACTCCACCCACTTTTTATCTTCTCCTATAAAAATGAAGTATAAAACTTAGGAGGAAAAAGATAATCGTGTGTTTGACCTGAGGAAGACCCAATCTGAAATGCTGTCAATAAACTGGAACGTTTATGTCATGTGTATTTTGTTGGTTCATGTTTTTCATGTCTTTTATTTTGAAATTTCTAGTTCATGTCATGTGCTTCCCTTGTCATGCGATTTCATGTTTCCTTCCATGTTCATGTGTCTTGTTTTCATTGGTTGATTGTCTTATCTTGTTTATGGTCCTTTACTTCATCGTCAACGTCTTTGTCATTGCCAGTGCCAGCAACAATGTTACAGTTTAGCAGTGTGCCAGCGTCTCTACTCATTTTTACAACCCTTTCTTATATAGCTACTTTAAAATAAATCAAAAACACACAACTGGTACATATTGAACACATGGAACACTTTTGATCGCTTCAAAAAATAGCAGGACACCTCTCTTTAGGTCACATAATTTGAGGGCTCATTCACTTCCATAACACACACGGTGTGATACAAGTTATGTACCCGACTTTAGTGCTTAGGGTTAGCAGTTTGTTCAAATTGCAAACCCTAAATATGAGCAATAGTGATGTTTGCAATAGCAAACATTAATAAATCAATGAACAATAATAATCACTGGTGGCTGAAGGTGGGAACAATGAATAAATGCTTTCCTCCCTATATGTGTGTGTGTTTGTGTGTGTCAACTACCTTTCCTGCAGTCAGTGATCTCTGTTAAAACAGGACATAGTTGCTTCCTGATGGTGTAACGGCATCCTGTGATGAAGGATGTTTGTGAATATTGTGGCATGTGGGTCACCGTCCTGTAGACTTCCTCTTTCAGCAGACTAAATGGGTCATATTCCCACAGGGACGCGTTCCTAAGTGCTCTATCTTTTAAGACTCATTGAGAAATTCCTGTAAGACCCACCAACAAAGCACCGCTGCACTATCAATGAACACTTGTCTTTTTGTCAGGTCTCACTCAGGCAGTCAGTTTTCAAAGGCATGTACTGTAAAAAGATTTTTTGAACACTTTATAAAATTATACACACTTGAATTCCATTGAAGTGGAGCAGAAACATGGACTATCGATAAAGATCATTATAGAAAAATAAAAAGGGCAATTGTTTATGTTCTTTCTGAAATCAAAATATCATAAATCATCATGATAGGTAACAATTGGATGTACTGTCCACAAAGTTCTGGTGCATCTATGTGATAACACTAGTTTTTTTAGTATGCTATCAAGTTTACTTGATACAGGATGAAAGAACCAATCAGAATATCAAGCGTACTCTCAGGAAGTATGTGAATGACAACCATAATGACTGGGATCTCCACCTTCCTGCTGTGGTTTATGGAATCAACACTGCAAAGCAGGTTGTCTTAACATGCTTACTTATTATATTTATAATATCTATGGTTAGTTGTCAATGGTAAAACTGAATTGATGAATTGATTTAATATTTAATGTCAAGGGTGGAGTTTTTCCCTTTAATACAAATGTAATAGTTAATGGGAAGCTTCCTATGTGATCAGTACTCCACTACACACAGTCCCTACTTCCTCCTCTTCCATCAACACCCATGTCTGCCAGAGGTCATGAATGCCTGTCCCATGGGAGATGATTTTGAAGTTGCTGACCCGGAAGATGACATCGACACCAGAGTCAGTAAGATGAAACTTCTTAATAAAACAGTATGTATTTGAATAATAAAGGTAAATGAAGTAGTGACTTACTATCGGAATTAGACCTAGGCATAGGCTGATCTATGTATTTTCTTTGCTATGATTCTGCTTCTCTGAGCTCTTGTTATGTCACTGTTACACTGTATATTTAGAGATGTGGAGAATGTAATGTTTCTGGGACTGTGTGTGTGTGTGCTCAGAGTGTCACTATCACTTTAGCATTCTCTGCCTCAGTAGATAGCATCACCAGGAAAATAATTGATGACGGAGGTGACTCAGTGTGACCTACATAAACTGGGGCAGGTGACTACCACCCTCTCCTGTCAGAGATGGGATACTTAAAAACCTATGCTTGGCCTCTCTAGTTAGAGAAGCAATTGAATTTTCATGTGAAGCCATGCTCCCTCTCTCTTTGTTACATAGTAATGAATAAATCTTGTTCCTTATTGTTCTACCTTGGCCTGACCGAGACTCCACTGATCTGTTGGTTTCAAAAATAAATCCCATCAAGAGAAGAGACCAGAGAATTCTGTATTTGTTTTCAGTGAGTTTTCATTTTTGGGTACTGTTCTTTTTTTTGTAGGTTCTTCACAACATAGAGAGAGCACAGAGCACGCAACAAAAGTCATTCCAAAATCGCAAGCTCAAGTATGTCCGAGTATGTTCAGTTCAGGCCGGTGATGATGTTCTGCTCTCACATGACCCCAGGAAAGACGGACAGGAGACACATATACAAGTCTGCACCAAGGACCATATACTGTGGCCAGCATCTCTTCCAAAGGGGTAGCCACTATTGTGAAAGGTTCAGCTTGCCAGAGGGTCAGTGTGTCAAGACTGAGGACATACTACAGATTGAAAAGTAAGAGTTTTCGATAAACTCTGTATAAAACAGTTTACAATTAAATGCTAGATTCAGAAAAATGTGATATTTGTTTGTAATTCCTGTTGTTACTAATTGTCACGTATTTGTGTATCATCAGATGGATCAACTGAGAGAATGTTTCTCCCGGACCACTGTTACTCAACACTGAAATGGCAGATAGAGCATCCATATGCTTGTTCAGGTGCAAAGTGGGAGAAGGAGAAGGACTTGGGCCCTATTCAAGATGAACTGGTAAGCATTCTGTCTATTTAGTGACACTTTGCATATTTAAATGATAACCATTACTTAATCATGTCAAACGTTCTTTATTTTTAGTTAAGTATGTGTTGGACAAAAATCGGCCATCAGGAGAACTGATCGTAAAGCAAGGCAAATTTTGCCTCACACGAGAAGACTTCTGGAGCCTGGGTTTAAGCCGATGCATGGAATCTAATGTGTGTATGTGTAGTGTCTTAGTTTACTACATAAAAAACTAATTCCCAGATAATGCATAATTTTACACATGGCAGCTTTCACAGGGATGTAATTGTTCTGCAATTAATTCCAGATCGGAAATGCTTGCCTCAAGATTGTGGAAAACGCTGCACGAAGACGCACTTTTATACTATTATATCTTCTTTTAAAAGTATTTATTTTGATGCATGCATGTTTAATAACTTATAGTGTTCTTTCCATAAGGGAAACATTTTTCACATTGTGGACCTCTATGTTGTTGCCACCTGGAAAGACAAAAATGTGGACCCAGTGCATTGTTTGCCTGTAAGTTTTGTTTTTTTTTTGTTTGTTTGTTATCATATACTCAACAACCGAGAAAGAACTCTATTGGGAACAGGCACAGAAGTATATGTTTTTTGTGCATGCATATTATTTTGTCCCAATACTATTAGGAAAATGTGAGGTCCAAGGATGTCATACTATTTCCAGCTTGGAGCAGGCAGCCGGATGAAGATGATCACTATCTGCTCTGTGTTGAGTTTCTTTTTATAATCTTTCTAGCTGTAATATTTTCAAATTCAACAGGTAGGTTTAGTGAGTTCTATTTTCGTGGATATTAACAAAATACCCATTGCATGTTATGTTGGTAGCTAAGAGGGAGATACTTTTTCTTGATTCACTTCACCCTGATGGTTTTGGAGATGAGACTTACAGAACCATATTTAGGTTGAGACTAAAGATTATTAAAATTAAGAAAATTAATTTACTGGCCTTGTTCCAGGCATGTTATTTGGTTACAATTTCCAAAAGGAGCCTCTTTCTCAGGCTTCAGGTTCGTATAAGAGCCTCGTTCTCAGGCTACAGAACTGATCACTTAATTACACATTATGTATTTTGTGTTTTCTTTGAAATGCCAGACACATTGCAACCTTCACTGACCCAGGATCCTGGACTGAAAAAACAGGAAGAGACCTTGGGGTATGTTTTAAATGGTGGAACTGTATAAAGCTAATTTAAGTATGTATGTATACATGTTTAAACCAGCTAGCAGTTGTTTTAACTGTGGATGCACAGTTTTCCTTTTCCAGTTTTTTCCTCAACAGTGTATAGGGGATTCCTGTGGTGTCTACATGCTGATGGTAAGAATGTTTAATTTGTCAAAGCTGTTAGATAATAAAATCAAAGTCTTACAGTATTATTTGTATTTCACAGTATGCTCTCAGCACCTGTACGTCATGTCCATTAACATTCACAGAGTATGTGAATTTTTTTCGGATTTTCACACAAGTATGCCATCAAACTACTGGTATATGTCAATTTTATTTTTTTATTTTTGTGTGTGTGTGTGTGTTTTAGGAGGAGGTGCCATTGATTCGCCAGCGGTGGTGCATTCAGCTGATGGAGAGGTTTTGCCTAGAAGGGTATGAAAGACTCTACAGATAAAATTTCAGTATCTTGGCTGTATTAAGTCACTGTTGGCAAAGTGATACTAGAAAGGTGTTATACAAATAGAGTGCATATACATTTACATATTTTCCAGGCATGGACAGAGATTTGCATACTGGACAGAAGAAGCATCCCAACTCCTTCAGGGAACCCTTGAGCCTGTCTTAAGGGTGTCAAAATAGAGTGGTGGTGGTGTAGTGGACTAAAGCACTAAATTAGTAAGCAGAAAGTTGTTGGTTCAATCCCCACAGCCACCACCATTGTGTCCTTGAGCAAGGCACTTAATTCCAGGTTGCTCCAGGGGGATTGTCCCTGTAATAAGGGCACTGTAAGTCGCTTTGGATAAAAGCATCTGCCAAATGCATAAATGTAAATGTAAAATCCACCACCACAAATCTGTCACCCAGCAGAAGAGTTGTGGTTGAAGAGGACACTGATAAGGTAAATGATTTTAGTGGTCATATATCAAGCATGTGTATGCATGCTGGATAAATAGTTTAATTAGTTTATGTGCCATTATTTATATTATATATATATATATATATATATATATATATATATATATATATATATATATATATATTTACTTCACCAGGTGCAACAGTCAACCATTGTGACAGACCTTCATACAGCATGGTACTGGGTACACAATCACAGAGACTTATTTTATGGGGATGTGAGAGAGCCTGCTTTTCTGCAGATGAACAGTGATGAACAACAAATGCCCTAAGGAAGGTCCTGGGGGGTGAATTCTCTAATGCAAAGGATGACTTTTTGTTTATATTTCAGTGTCAAGAGGACATGGAAACATTTTTGTCATACTGTGTGAACAAGGCCTGAAGGTCAATGCCATGTTTCTCAATTGCAGTAGATGAGTGAGTGAGTGAGGGAGGGAGGGAGGAAGGGAGGGAATGAATGAAGGATGGAAGGAATGAATTAATTTATGAATAAATAAATTGAATGAATAAATAACTTTATCCTGTGTGTTTCTTAAATGCAGACATTTGTTAAAGTATGCTGAAATAAGTAGAACAGTTAAGTAGAACATATCTTTAGAAAATGAAATATTAAATGTAAAGAAACATACACACACACACACACACACACTTATATACACATCTGTATTTCCCAAATGGGGTCTAACATATGTAAACTATTTAGTTTAATTTTATTTAATTTTTCCATTTATTTAATTTTATTTTATCATTTTAATTTGTGCCACATATTAACATTGAAATATTTTACCAAAATGTTTTATTTATATCAAGAGAATCACTAGTAAAGAACTATTTCCGGAAATGATCGGGTAGTGTCAAACAACAACTGTCAACAATTGCTGTAAATTGTTTCGACATACCTCCTACAGGAAGTAGACGCATTTTCGCACATGCGCAGTACAAATCGTGTTTCCGGAACGGATCGAGTAGTGACAGGCATTGTATCTCACTGCATGATCGCTCAGATTACTACTACAACATCCAGGCTGGGAAATACAGTTAAACTAACAGCTTTCAATATTAAGGCATATCACAGCAGAGAGACACAACTGACTGAGTAATTGCATATATGCTTACCTGATACTATTGGAGTGTCAGCGATGGGAAATGTAAATATTCATGATGGCGGATTAGAGTACACACCAGCTACCGCAAAATACTCGGGAGACCCACCAATCAGATGGCTATTTTTACACAAAGATAATAGGATGTATTTGACCAAATTTCCATTATCTTCAACAAGCTAACACTACACTACAGCCATGGAATAAAGTTAAACAGCTATAGCTTTACTGTTCATCACTGCTTTAGGGTCGCGACAGATGAAGGTAATCACACACACACTCTATTTCTCTCTCTCTCTTTCTCTCTCTCTCAAACACACATCCTTGTTTACAAAATGGCTTGTTAGAAACAGCCCAAGCAGTCGTTTCTAGCCCTAAAGTGACATATTCGCATTAGTAAAGGGAGCTTGTGCGCATCTTTTAAACTAGCAATGGCGGATCCTGATCCATGGCGTAAGAAACTAGTTCCAAGCACAAGTGCGTTTTTTGTTCAGTCCTTAGTTTTTCCTATTTTTTTATTTTTAATTATTTTTTTATTTAGTTGTTCGTTGAACTGTTGTATAAAAGCAATATATGTACTAATATATGTACAATATATGTATATGCACTCACAATCATATGTATGGCCCTAAATACCTGCGGCTATGCTGATGTAGGGCCATACAGCACTCTTGCTTGTGTGATATTGCAGTAGTCAAATGCAATAATATTCATACATTTTAAGTGTCCTTTAAGTGTCCTAGTACTTTTGGGGGTCACTTTATCATTATGTTAAATGCTGTAAAAGCAACACTTGCCATAAAGTGATGTGTGCCTGACTGATTTAAAAAAATATTTAAATTTACCAGTGTTCCTGGATGGTTATTTTATAACCATTGGAAAAATATTTTTTTCTCACATTCATACAGTATTCTTTATGTATGAGCAACGTTATACTGTAGTTCCTTCAGAAATTCTGCAGGACTGGACTTCAGATTCATGATGAGAATGCAAAGAAAGGCTAGAGATAGCTGGAAAATAATTGGAATGCTTGGTAGAGGACAGCTGTGAATGAGATGCTCAGAATTCTGCTACACTGTTCATAGTAAACTTATGTTCAGTGGCTATAACGTTCATGAGGGTATATCTAAAGATAATGTTACCTTGTGCATTCATGGCGCTAAGAACACGCTATACTCATCCATAATATGTGCCAATAACACTCTGTTTTTGTAATTTATGCAAAGAAAGGCTAGAGATAGCAAGAAAATAATTGAAATGCTTGGAAGAGGACAGCTGTGAATGAGATGCTCAGAATTCTGCCACACTGTTCATAGTAAACTTTTGTTCAGTGGCTATAACATTCATGAGGGTATATCTAAAGATCATGTTATTATTATAACAACAATGCATCAATCTGATACACAAATTTTGTCACTTATATTTGAGGTGAACATAGTGTAGGGAATTATTATTCTGTTCTTAACCAACCTTGAAGGATGACAGTACATGTAATATAAAGCTTTAATTTCTAAACATGAAGATACATTTCTATAGCTTTGCTTGATTTTAAGTTTTCTTTTGGGCCACCCCTAAAATTGGTCATCCCATTGACATTGCCTTAGTGGTTCAAGTAAATGTGCTATTTTTTATTTTATTTTATAAAAAAAAAAAAAAAAGCCTCATTCAAGGACACAGATTCATAAAATGCATGGACAGAGCACACAACATAACGTCTGAGTCTAAAATACATGTGCTAAGTTCAGTTAAATGATAAAGTTTTCCCCTTTAAACTTAATGCTGTTGAACCAAATGAATGAAGCATATGGTCTGCTGAAGTGACTAAAATACAAACACAAAATTAAAACAGTGTGCACACGTTTTACCTGTTAATCATACGCACGTGGAAGTTACGTTTGAAACTACAGCAAAAAATAGGCTGCAGGTCATCATAGACCGGTTGAAAGAAAAAGTTGTACATACTGTGACAAATGTGAAGAATACAGTGCTGTAATACAGTGAAGAAGAATGCATACTTTATAAACTGAACCCCCCCCCCCCCCCCCCCCCCGACCCAAACCCCAAACCTAAGCATCAGTGAAGTAAAAATGTAATGTTAGAGGGGAAAATGCAACCTCCAAATTATGCTCTTCACTGATTATACGAACACGTTTACTTCCTGGTTTCACTGCGGGACCCTGACCCGGATCTCCCACACTGCTGTTACAACGCGCTTCTGGTCACACCACCTGGGAAGGTAAACCTGCTGGAGCTGATGCAAAAATTTAATGGGAGATGGTGCTTGTCAGCGAGTTGACATAATGTGGCCAATACTAGGGTACTGGAGCTTGGGAAAATTTTTTTTGACTTCCTGTGTAGAAAGTGAAGATCAATTAGGCCCTATGATGATAGCGTATTATAGCAACACGGATATGCAAGTCCTTTGGCACTGAGATTTCAAACATCAGTCAAGACACCATAAACCAGAGAAAGAGAACAAAGTTTTTTTTACAATTCAGTGAAGAAAAGTAATTGAGAAAGTGCAAGATAATATTTACTTCTAGGGTAGTATGTCCATGGAAGCATTGTTTGATTGTTGTTTATTAAATGTCCCAGTAACACTTTGCAATAAGGTTGTGTATCCATAAAAGGCCCCAGCACACTCACGGCAAAGTGCTTCTTTGTTCTTCGCTCAGAGCCAGAAGGAAGTTTGAAACAAATGAGCAAAAACATACTGTTTGCAAACATTCAGACACTAGCCACAACAATGGAGGAGGCGTTTAGAGGTACATTTAAATATGAGAATGCTCAAAACATGTAAAACATCAACTAATATGACAATAAAATGTGTTATCAATGACTTCATGCCTTGTTCTATGAGTAGAATTCAAAAGAGATCATTAAAAGAAGCTGTTTTAACCACTCGATCATTATTTTAAGTAATATTTATGCAGTAGAAAATGTGTATTTTGTAATATTGTCATGTGTATTTTGTTGATTCATGTCTTTTATTTTGAAAAGTTTAGTTCCTGTTTCATGTCATGTGATCCCTTGTCATGTGATTTCATGTTTTCCCTCCATGTTCATGTGTCATGTTTTCATTGGTTTATGTTCTCCCATGTCTTGCATTTAAGCCTCATGTTTTCCATTGTGTCTTGGTCAAGTATTGAATGTAGATGTGAATGTAACTTTGTTGTCAAGTCAAGCCATAGTTAAGTCTAGTTTATGTCAAATTCATGTTTTTGTTAGATCATGTTTATGGTTAGGGTTTTTGGATTTCACTACTATAATAAACTGCACTTGGCTTCTCTACACTTCGTCATCGTCTTCATCATTGCCAGCAGCCAGCACACGTTACAAATATTATATGGCGCTAAGAACACACTATACTCATCCATAATATGTGCCAATAACACTCTGTTTTTGTAATTTATGATGACACTGATACTATTGATCAAAGACTGTTAATGTGCAGTTTACTGACAAAACAATGATATCTTGCTTTGAGCAGATGTGTGAAAGGCTTTCGGCTGCAGATGGCACATGAGTGAAGCAGCATATCAAACAACAAAGTGAACTGCCACATAAGAGTATTTGTGTAGATTTGATTCCTTTTGTAGACTAATCAAAAAAGCATGATATGTTTTTTTTGAAAATGTCTCTACATGAAAGATCATACAGGTGTAAGTAAATTTACACTAGCTCATTTATAACTCTGGACGCCGGTGTGTTCATGTTGACTGATCTTAACTGACTGAATGGGAATTAAGCCAAACACACACTACACGACTAGCAGTCAGTGCTCTGCTAGTGATGGGTCATTCATGGTCGTTCATCGTTCGTTCATTTTGAATGACTCTTTTATATGACTCGGAAGAACGAGTGGTCTCATAGAGTGATTGTTCATTTTCTCGTGGCCGCGCATGCGCAAAATCCGTGTTCGTGTTTCATTCAGTTCACACGTGGCAGCCACATAGGTACCCATAGGATCTGTACAGGAAACAGAAATGATTAGTTCACCTCCCGAGTATGAGTCTTTCATTCATTGTTCACGTGACAACCGCATAGGCTCTACAGGAAACAGAATTGATTAGTTCACCTCACGACTTGGAATTTGGTACTTTCATTCATTTAACAAGTGACAGACACATTTATTTATTTCCTTACAGTTACACAAAGCGATTCAGGTCTTAAATTTTATCTTCTTTGTTTCTTGCAATTTATAGCTTTGAGAATATTTCTCTCATGATGGTTATTTACCATAACATTGAATCTGGTAATAAAGTGTTAGTTAAAGCTTTAAACTATATCTATATGATAGGAAAAATCACATACATAAAGCAAGATGCCTTAAATTCAGACCAGTCCTAACTGTTTATAATGGTTTTTATCTTTTCTTCAGAAAATATCATAGACTACAAAAGCTATGAGGATACCCCATATTATTTACTTGACTATTGAACTGATTTTGAATAAACGGTACATCCCCTTGATTTATGTATTAATGGTTTATGTCCTTCTTATGTGATGAAATTTTTGTGGACTGTAGACCTAAATCAAGTAAAGAATCAAAGTAATAAAGATTCGTTCATTTTGATGAATGAGATTCAAAGATCCAAGTCAGTAAAATGATCCGATCTTCCCATCACTACGCTCTGTGACTCACAGTCTTGTTTTCGTTGTGCTGGTGCACACAATACAGGATTGTAGTGTATCAACTACACAACCTTTTGTGTACATTGGTATTAAGAATGGTTTTGGGTGATTCGATTTAACATTAATTTAGTGCGATCAATTGTATAAAAATAATCTTAAAAATAAATTACCTGATTAATCATGCTTTTTCTACCACTGGAGCAAATCAAAGCTTGAAGTACCACTTTCATTAGGGGGCAGCGTAACTCCTGCTCTACAACAATCACAGAGGAGGCAGCATATGTGAGGAACCTCACTGTGTTCTTACATTCAAACAGAGCAGGGAAGAGCATTTCTAAATGCAGTAGTCTCGAGATGTACTTTTCAATGTTTCGAACTGCATTTAACTTAACTTAGACCCAAAATATTTGAGGTAATACATACAAAGTGAGGCGCTTTTGGAGCGAAGGCGTGTTTGCCGCAGTTCTAATGCCAGGAAATGATGGTTCAGTCACAAAGTAGCACATAAGTGAAATTGTGTTTATTTAAAAAGTTTCCAGGAAAGTGAAAAAAATAAGTACAGATTCTTAAAAAATGTAAACAAAAACCAGCTAAATAAAAAAATTTAAAATTAAAAAATTCTGCAAAACTGTCCAGTTTCTTTCTATATACTATATATGTAATAAAGACGTTCAGTTTTCAGACTAACCATCAGAGTTTCTAACACAACGAGGTTCTAAATCTCACCATTTAACATTATCTCGACTGTTCCACATGGCAAAAACCAGTTGCTTATACTGTACACACAATGCCCCTCCCCTAGAACATACCATTAACCCTCTGGGGTCTGAGGGTGTTTTGGGCCCTGGAGAAATTTGACATTCCTTGGCATTTGTGCTTTTTTCAGTTGCTTAAAAACATATTAATGGCTAAAGTCTGATAACACTGTATTCAGCACACACTGGGCAACAATAATATGTGAGCAACATGTATGTACATGTTTGCATTTTTGAGAAAATAACGTTTATGCATGGTTTTTGAAAAAACAAACATTTGAAGTCACTGAAATAAGGCCATATAACACATACTAAACATTTGTTCACAAGACTTTTGAGAACTGGATCATGTAGCCTAGAGTTTTTGCTACAAAATGATGTGAAAATCATCCTGATCACTCATTCATACAAAACAACAGTCATTTAACTTTTGTAAGACACTTTTAGTGTTAGAAAGGCCATATGCGAGAGGGCTTGAATGATCATGAATATTGATGTGATTCACACCTGAGGAGACAAAGACCAACCCCCCCCCCCCCCCCCCCGGGAACAGAATAAAATGTAATATCTGGCATATACACAATATATAAACCATTTTTTCAGGATTCTTTGATGAATAGAAAGTTCAAAATAACAGCATTTATCTGAAAAAGAAAGCTTTTGTAACATTATAAATGTCTTTACTGTCACTTTTGATCAATATAATGCATCCTTGCTGAATAAAAGTTCCAAAAAACAAAAATACTTACTGACCCCAAACTTTTGAACGGTAGAGTATAATGTTACAAAAGCTTTCTATTTCTGATAAATGCTGTTATTTTGAACTTTCTATTCATCAAAGAATCCTGAAAAAATTGTATATATTGTATGCCCTATATCAGATATTACAGCAAATCATCAGAGTAATGATGCTGAAAATTCAGCTTTACATCACAGGAATAAATTGCATTATATATATATATATATATATATATATATATATATATATATATATATATATATATATATATATATATATATATCAGTTGTGCTCAAAAGTTTGCATACCCTGGCAGAAATTGTGAAATTTTGGCATTGATTTTGAAAATATGACTGATCATGCAAAAAAACTGTCTTTTATTTAAGGATAGTGATCATATGAAGCCATTTATTATCACATAGTTGTCTGGCTACTTTTTAAATCATAATGATAACAGAAATCACCCAAATGGCCCCGATCAAAAGTTTACATACCCTTGAATGTTTGGCCTTGTTACAGACACACATGGTGACACACACAGGTTAAATGGCAATTAAAGGTTAATTTCCCACACCTGTGGATTTTTAAATTGTAATTAGTGTCTGTGTATAAATAGTCAATGATTTTATTAGCTCTCACGTGGATGCACTGAGCAAGCTAGATACTGAGCCATGGGGAGCAGAAAAGAACTGTCAAAAGACCTGCGTAACAAGGTAATGGAACTTTATAAAGATGGAAAAGGATATAAAAAGATATCCAAAGCCTTGAAAATGCCAGTCAGTACTGTTCAATCACTTATTAAGAAGTGGAAAATGTGGGGATCTCTTGATACCAAGCCAAGGTCAGGTAGACCAAGAAAGATTTCAGCCACAATTGCCAGAAGAATTGTTCGGGATACAAAGAAAAACCCACAGGAAACCTCAGGAGAAATACAGGCTCTGGAAAAAGACGGTGTGGTTGTTTCAAGGAGCACAATACGATGATACTTGAACAAAAATGAGCTGCATGGTCGAGTTGCCAGAAAGAAGCCTTTACTGT